>NC_072790.1:159952396-160577396 GCF_028583425.1 Eublepharis macularius | reverse complement strand
AAGATGTGAGAAGCAGCTCCACAAAGATCAGGAATTGTGGGTTAAGGGGGTCATGGTGTCTGAGCCATTGACGACAGATGCCTGTAGGGAGAGCTCCACACCTCTCTAATGCAAATCCCGGCAAATCCTCAAAACACCCTTAACAAACTTTTGAAAATGAAAAGGCATGATACTGCAAAGAAGAGAAACAACTTTAAAAGTGTGAAAAATCTTCAGGAATATTTCCCAACAACACAACAGGCAGTGTTGCAGCATAACAAAGGAGGCGCACAACACAAAATGGAGGATGAGCAGGGAATGAAAGAAGCAATTTCAACAAGCTCTTCAGACCCAACATTGGCAACACAACTGGCTAAGCTGGAACGCAACATTCTCAGTCGAATATCAGTTTTACTACAGCCACTTGTTGACCAACTCGCTGAAATAAAAACAGAACTGCACAAAACAACTCAAAAAACAGATGGCGCAATAGAGGTTGGTAAAACTGTCCAGAATGATTAGAGATCTTCAAGAAGAAAACTTCAATTTACAAGCAAGAGTTCTGAATTTAGAAATAGCTGTATGGAAGCAGCATCTTAAGTTTAGGGACCTGGGGGAAGAAATAACGAAAAATGAAGACCTGCCGAGATTTTTGGCAATATGGTTAGCTCAAATGCTCCAGTTGGAGGAAGGAGTAGCTCCCCTGATAACAAAGGCTCATCGAATAGGATCGCCAAAACAAGCAAAGACAGACAAACCAAGGGACATATTAGCAGAGTTCCCTGACTGGAGAACACACAAAAAAATACATGAACTAGCCAGAAACAAAGGATTGATCTCTTATAAAGGAATGCCCATCTCCATTTATACAGATCTACCCAGTGAAGTACTTACTAAAAGAAAGGAATTGAAAGCCACAACAGAAGCTCTGAGACAAGCAAATATATGATATAAATGGGTGAACTTTACCAAACTGTTTATGAAACACCAGGAAAAATCTACTATGCGACTGACTCTGAATCTGGACTGGCCCTGCTCCATAGCATCAACATCGAATCATTGAAAGACTCTGACAAAACAACGCAGAAGAGGAAGATGCTGCAATCACTTTCCCCACACAAGGGAAGCAAAATTCCTGTTTTTCATAGCTGAAGGTAGACTGTATCTAGAACAAACAAAACTCAACAATATCAAGGGTGTGACTAAAATAAATTTTATTTAATTATCACAAATTGCAGGTGATTGGGGGGGGAAGGATCTCTTAAAACGTTCTCCTCATTTTAACAGCACTATAGTCTGGTGTATTCACCAGTAGACATGGGCACAAACAGCATTATGAACAGAAAAAACCCACGAACAGCCTAATCTGCTGTTCTCGAACAAGCTGTTCATGAGGCCCCATCCTAAACGAACAGGTGGTCATTGCAAGCCTCGTTCATTGCCTTCGGCAGCCATTCAGCAAGCCAGACAGTCTGGTGCCTGCTGCAATCAATCCCCTTGGCAACCGGAGGCTGGGAGGGACTGAACACTGTCTGAACTCCTTCTGGCTTTAACCCTTCAAAGCACTTCCAGCAGAGAGTCCCGTTTTTGCCACTGTGAAGAGAAAATGACAGCCAACGGGGAGACCGGTGGATCATGCTTTTCCCGGGGTGCAATCTCTCTGAAACTTAGGGGGTCTTCAGAGGACAGTGAGGACTATTCCCCCTGCAAACTTGGTGAGTATTGGACATTGGGAAGGTCACTTTTGTAACCGCTCAAACGAGCTGCCAGCAGACACTGCTGTTTTTGCCAGGACAGGGCCCTTTAAACTATCAGCTGGCAGGCGGCAGGGAGGAATCCCCCCTGCCAGCTGATAGTTTAAAGGGATATTTAAAGGGCCAAGTAAGTGAGTTTGAGGGGGAGGGGGCTAAGTGGGGAGTTGGGTGGTGGTTCTGGCCCCCACGAACAACGAACATGTCCGGGAACAGTTCATGTTCGTCCATGTTCGTTGTTCATTGTTCATGGATGGCACCGAACGACAAACAGGGTGTTCGGGGGGGGGGGTTCCATTCATGCCCATGTCTATTCACCAGTAGCCAGAGTGGGTTTTACCACCGGCTAGACTGCTGTTTAAGGATAATCATTAATCAGACAGGGAATCTTCTGTTGGGGACAGGGGGAAGGAGATGAGGGAGGGAGGGAGGGAAGGGGATGGGTGGAGAATAGGATCAATACCAGTAAGGTAGAAGTATTGTTAAAGGTATTTGTTGATTATGACCTAAGTCCATTGTTAAAATAATATATCTAAGTGTTTAAGCTGTGAGAGAAATATTACTAGTTAAATAGCATAGTGGTTAAGAAGTACAAGGCTTTTAAAATTATATATATATGTCAGGGCTTGCCGCTGCTGCCGCTGGGCGTGGCATTGGGCGGTCTGCTCCTGACGTCATAGGGGTGCCAGGGATGCTGCAGGACCCTGCTCTGTGAAAGGAGGGGCGGTATACCTCACCCAGACTCCCTCTCAGTCCACTCGCTGGCCTGCTCAACCTGGCCTGCTTGCCCCCTGTGTCCTTCTTCATCCCCTCCTTCCAGAACTCTCCTCCAAACCTCCACTCTTGCATTGCACCGCTCTCACTCCACATTATCACTCCTTACTCACATCCACCACCACAGGGCTCTTCCCAGCCAGCTTTTATAGGGCTTCCTTCTACTGCCCCACCCCTCTTCCAGCCCAGTCTTGGGCTGCACCAAGCAGTTGCAGCTGGGGTAGCTGATCTGGCCCCACTGACCAGCACCAGCTGTGCCTTGTTCCCTGGCTGCCCAGCCTCCCTGCCTTGGCTGATTGCTGAAGGCCTGTCCAGCTGCAGTCCCCTGGCTAGCAGCTCGGCCTCCCTGGCTGAGCTGATGGCTGAAGGTGGGTCCAGCTGCGGCTCCTTGGCTGGTTGCCCAGGGCTTCCTGCAGAGTGCCTCCAATAGCCCCACCTGGAGTGGCTTGGCTTCTGGCAACTCCTGGGCCAGGCTACTATTTTCTAGCTGGGGCGTGGCTTTGGGCTGTTGGGGCTGCTGCTGCTTCTCCTCCTTAGGTAAGGTCTTTGGGTGGGTGACTGCTGGGCCCCCAATCCCTCTGCCCTTGCCCCCTTCTGCCTTGCTTAGTCCCCTTTCTTTCCCCAGGGGAGTGGGACTCGCTGGCTTCTCTCTGTCTCCCCCTGACTCCTGAGGCCCTGGGCCTTTGCCTCTTGCCCCTGGCGCCGGCAGGTTCTGGCTCCATTTGCCCGTGGGAGGGGATGACCTGCTGTCCCCAGGCTGCCCCCTCTGTTTGCCAGTCAGACCGGTTGACCTACTGCCTGCTGGCTGACCGGTTGACCTGCTGGCTGCTGGCTGCCCCCTCTGTTTGCCCGTCAGCCCGGTTGACCTGCTGTTCCCTCTTGTCAAGTCTGGGGGCTGGGGCTCAGACCCCGGACATATATATTAAAAATCTATTAAACTCATATATATATAAATAACAATATATGAAAATCATCTTTACTTTTAATCCTGTTTTAATTTACAATGTTAATATGTTATCATAAAAAGAATGAACGGCATATAGTGAAGTTATAATGTTTTTATATCAGATGTATTGTCGAAGGCTTTCACGGCCGGAGAATGATGGTTGTTGTGGGTTTTCCGGGCTGTATTGCCGTGGTCTTGGCATTGTAGTTCCTGACGTTTCTGTGACACTGAGAGATCTCTGTCTTTTGGTGCTACACCTCTGAAGATGCCAGCCACAGCTGCTGGCGAAACATCAGGAACTACAATGCCAAGACCACGGCAATACAGCCCGGAAAACCCACAACAACCATCATTTTTATATCAGACTTTATGTGTACAGATAAGAATGTGCTTTGTTGGGGTTTTTTGCATTTAATGTAGACTACTTCATATTTTCTGGTATGTTGTAAAATTTGTACTTAAACTTGAACCTGAATTTTAAAAAAAAAATAAAAAAAAGAATTGTGGGTTAGGAGCCCAAGTGTCCCATCTGAGTGCCCAAGCACTTCCATACATAATGGGTGTGTGAATAATTTGTCTTCTGACTATATCTTCTTGTGCTGTGTTGGAGGCTACTCTAGAAGGTTCCTGCTTGGATTTTACAAAAGAAGTAGCAGTGAGACCTTAGTAAACAAAAATATCTGATATCTACGTATTTCCTCATAAAATTTCTAGAGTCTACATTTAGCACTGAATCATAACGTTGCATCAATATATTATGGATTAGAAGCTCTGCCCTGCCCACAGGTACTTGCAGTAGCATCCCATGGATATTGGACAGCTCTATGCAGAAAACAATTAGGTTGAAGACCTGTTTGAAGATAGTACCAGGTCTGTTGACTTCATTTAGATAACAATAAATGGCAGTGATTTCTTTTTTAAAAAATCCAAGACTCCCTGAAAAAACCAGCCAAACTGCATCCTTTCTTTTAAAGCCAATTGGCTTGTGTTCTTAAGTATAAATAGGGTTGTAATCAAGAAAACAGAATATTCAGGCCCTTGCCAAGTTTTTGAATTACTGTATTTACTCAAATGCAAAACTAGTTTTTTTTCACAGATATGGCAGCTGCAATTCTGCTTCTCCCTAAGAATGCCCAATGGGAGCTGTCAGAATGTCGAGCACAATGACAGCTGGAAAAAGCAGTTAAGGGAGAGTTGAGATAGATGGGAGAAAAGCTGTGTGGAATCAAGGAAGGTTTCTAAGCGAAAGAAAGAGGGAGAGAGCAGCTGAGGGTATCCAGGCTAAGAAGGGAATTTATACTTAGTAAAAAACAAAGCTTGAAGTGTGAGGTTAAAAGTTCGAGTGAGAAGAAACTATGTATATATCTTCATGAACCACTTCTATGTAATTAAACCTTTGATAAAAGTTCATTCCTTGTTTATAGTTAATCCCTACTGACTCTAAGTGGTCTGTATTAGAGAAAAGAAACGTGTGGGTGCGGGCGCAAACACACACACCCCTAATAAACTTCACCTGCTCTACAGAACTGCAGAAAACGACGGCAATCAGAAACTAAAGCAGTGTGGAGTTCCTTGACCTCAACAGCCCTGAGCAGTAGGTGGGTGAAAGGTGGTTAAGATAGAAAATTGGCTGTCTATCTGGTGATGTCCCTTAAAGAAGGAGACAGGGAGTCCTGGATGTGAGAAGGAGCCACGGTTCTCTATCTAGTAAAGAGAAACAAGACAAGAGATGAATTGCAACTTCCTTGACCTGCCTGTGGAGGTTTTGTGGAGGGAGGCAAGGGGCCACAACACATACATGTTACAGCTAGATAAATATTAATGTTTTTTTCTGTGTATAACATTTTTAAGGGGTCATCATACGTTATGTGTTTGCCATATGTTATGGTCAGGGTCATCTTCTTTTTGAGTAAATATGGTAAAATTAAAAACATATGGGAAAATCAAATGAGATAACCTAATGTGAGGATTTCCTGTTTAGAGAGACAAGAGATCATTCAATATTAATTGTAGAGTTGTTAAGAGAAATTCTCTTTAATTCCTTTTTACACAATTTTCCCCTGAAAATCAACAATCCTTTCCCCCCGCCCCTTTAAATAGTTTTCCTCTTTTTAACAATTAGGAGTCAGTTTCTAATCCATTCAATTTTGATCAAAGAGAAATTTGAAGAGAGGAGGGGTAGAATGGGAAAGTCTCCAGAATTTCACTCCTTAAATGCTCAGAGGCAGGCAAAGTCCTCTTATGGATTAAAGACTGGTTAAATGACAGGAAGCAAAGAATAAGAATAAATGGACTGTTCTTACATAGGAGGGATGTAAAGCAATGGGATCCCACAAGGGATCCAGTTGTAATATGAACATTATTATACAAAAATAACAAGGAATAAAAGCTGCGGGAAGTGTAGCATTTTCAGAAAAAGTATTGAAATTTTAAACATTATTACAAAGCTTAGCATTATTAGTATGAAACCGCTGATGTTTTCAAAGAAAGAGACCAACAGAGGCGGTTTGCCAGTTGCCTGCCTCTGTAGCCCTGGTCTTTGTTGGCAGTCTCCCATCCAATTATTAACCAAGGCCCATCCTGCTAAGCTTATGAGATTTGACAAGATTACACTTGCCTGGGCTATCCAGATCACGGCATGCAAGTGTTATATTGGAAATTTTATGGCCGCTTCCACACATCCTTAATGGGATGGCATACCAACAGTACTCTGGTGGGTTATCTCATTCATTACACATCATCGTTTTCCAAGCATGAGCGGGTCAATGACTTGGTGCACATTTGTTCTTCCACTCCTAGCACTACAGGTGAATACTCATCTACTTGTATAACCACATACTACCTATGGTTGAAATGGATGTCGAAAACATGACTGCACCTATTTTACTTTTGGTACCCTAACTGTTTTCTTTTCAAATTGTTTTTTGGTGTAACAATTCGATTGACCTTGTCAGCATAGATATGGTGTGCTGTGATATTTTTCAAGGTTGGAGCATACTTTATTTTCTGTTGTTAAAAGGAACCCATTATTTTGTTTTAGGAACCTGTGTGATCTTAGAAGGGGCCCCAGTTTGCTCTAGAAACAATATACATTGCAATAAGTTACTGTTCTTATTTTGAACCAGGCACCCCAGGGGAAGACATCTGCAGAACTTTTCCCAGGAACATGTCTCAGTAATGTGAAGGTAAGAAAAAAAAAGGATAGCTGGTCTGTACAACGTTGCGGAAAAGATTATGAGTCAGTCATCATCAGAGGACGATGCATAAATGGAAGTGGGGGAAAAAACAACAGGTGGAAGCTCAGGAATGGCATCGGGAGATAATACAGGAAGCAATGGCTCCACGACTCATCTGGGGGGCCAGATTGCTGGCGGTGCAGGGGGAGGCGAGCAGGGAAATGGCATGGTGCCATGCTTCCTGGAAAAATGGTCTTTCATTTTTTGTCTCCAATAGAAGTTCCTTGTGCCTACAGTTCTCTTGCAGGTGAGTGCTAAGTGGGGGAGGAGAGCAGGGAGGGGGCACGGCAACAAAAACACATGGACACAGTGTTGGAAGTAAAGAAGGCCCCAACTTTATTGAGATTACAGCTCAGAGAGCGAAGGTGCACATAGGGCACAGATCCGAGCATCAGCTGACCCGCGTGCTAAGCCGATGACCCACATGCCCCTTCAGACCCCTGCTGAAACTTGGAACTTATGCGCAATGCTGTCAGCATTCTCAAAACATTGGGAGGTATCATGCTTTATGCAGCAGCTGGACACCACTGCCAGCCAACCAGCCACTAATAATAGGGATAGCAATGTTCCAGAGGAAAAATGCCCATCCAGACGTTCATGTGTTGATCATCCAAAGAAACAACTAACTCTGTAAACTTATGTTTCTCCCCCCACTCCCCAGGGAAAGACCAGTTCAGAGCATGGCTGAATCCACATTACCTCCGCGCGTCCCGGTGTTGCACTAAATGTTCGCTAAACACCCGGAAGTATAGCGTCTTTCAATCGCGCTTTCTGAATCGCACTAGAAAGACGCTATACTTCCGGGTGTTTAGCGAACATTTAGTGCAACACCGGGACACGTGGAGGTAATGTGGATTCAGCCCATGTTTCATAGGTTAAGGAGTTATACAGTTCTTGTGTTAAAATTAAGAAACTTTTATTAAAAAATTTACTTCCTAATGACTAAAATAAATTTTGCTTATTTACATATTGCGGTCTTCAATTGAAACTTCGTACAAATCATGTCATGGGTCCTGAAAGTGGTTTGTTCCCTCCCCATAAGGGGTCTGGGGAGTGAGTAATGGCTGGTGTATGCCCAGTCGGGGGCTGTCAGTCCGCCTCACTCCTAGGTGGCAGGGGATGTTTCACACAGGGGTGTATACCCACATGGCATCCCACTGACTGTCATCTGTGACTGGAAAGTAGATACTGTGGAGAAAAAGGGCAGTCTTTACATGCTGCACCAAGAGATATATTGGGCCATATAAAGGGTGTACCAACATGCGGTCATGATGCCGTGCTCCATCTGCTCCATTGTGCAGCACAGATCTTCAAATGAGCAGGTTGGTTGGTGTTCCACATGTGTGCCTGTGAAACGAGTGGGTTCTCTCTCCTCTCCTCCCTGGTGTTGGGCTGAGCAGGGGCAGGAAAGCAAAAGGCACCGCAGAGCGTGTGCCAGTGAAGCCCAGCCTCGCTCCCGCCCCCACTCATACCTTTGGGTCCTGCATTCACAGAGATGCCTGGCTCCCTTACTGCCTCACCGCAAGTTGGGGCTAAGTAGCAAGGCTGGCCACCCCACAGCCCAAGCACCATAGCCAGCAGGGGCTTGGGGAAGCAGAAGCCGCTGCTGCTGTGTGCCTGCACAGCTCCTCTTGGCCTCTGCACCATAATAGGGAAACTGAGCCTGAGGGCCCTGTTTCCCCCCAAACAGATCAGTGCCTAATACGCCACAAGAGCCACAAAATGGCTCACCGCTAATGCTTGTAGAGCTGCAAAACCAAACCCAGCCAGCCCCTCAGTGCCCTATGACCACACATCCAGACTTCAGCTGGATGGGACATCTGTATTCTCCTCCACATGAAAAGGCCATCGCTCTCCTGCTACTATGCATGCATGGTTTCAATTCTCTTATATTACTATAGTCTAGGCTAACCAGGAAGGGTTTTATTTCAAGGAAGCTAACAGGCCCCTCAGGCTCAGTTTCCCTGTTATGGGGATCTTCCTTTCCTTTTCTTCCAGAACCCTTAGTCGGCGTGTGACGGCTTGCCTTCTATCATGGTGGAGGTGAGGGATATACAGGGGCCGGCGGAGCCCCTCACAGGGCAGGCCCCTCATTTAGGAGGCTGCCCCCCACCCCCTCAGCACTTTGCCCATGCCGGCATGGAAGCAAGACGTGCTGGGGCCAAGTAGAAGGGCAGCCAGGCATGCAGGCCCTGGCTTGAGGTGGCAGCGGTGGGGTCTTGGTGGCGAAGGGAACAAGCTGACCTTCAAATGAGAGCAGACCTGCATCACCTCAGACACAGCACAAGTCTCTCCTGTGTCTCCTGCCTCTGATATCAATGAATGAGAAAGAACAGAACATTGTCAGAACATTTACAAAAAAAGTGTTTTGTTTTCCAAAATCAAACAACGTGTGGTCCAGACACAAGATGCACCAAAGCATTGGTTGCTTGCTGCTGAGAAATTGGGCAATTGAAGCTTATCAGCATAAGCATTAACAATTTTTCAATAGGTGTGTGGGGCTACACAAAAACATTTTGATGCAGTGGTTAAGAGCAGTGGGACTCCAATCTGGAAAACTGGATTTGATCCCCCACTCTTCAATTGAAAGACGGCGGGGTCATTTTGGGTCAGTCACAGCTCATCCAGAGTTCTCTCATCCCCACCAACCACACAGGATGATTGTTGTTGTGGGGATAATAATAAAAACATACTTTTTAAACCGCTCTGGGCGTTTGGTTGTTCTGAAGGTGGCATATAAATCAAATGTCATTACTATGTTATTATTGTTTCTTTTTCTCATATGAAGACTCTGAGCAAAACTTCTCTGTCAAATTTTGACAGACCATTACAGCCGTATACCACTGTCAGTGCCAACAGCCTTTGAGAGGGAGGAGATGGTTACCCCATCTCCTTTTTTTCCTACCTTGTCCCACAAACTGCAGGCACACCATTTCGATGCATGAAGTCACTGGTATGTATGCATCACTTGTAAAAGACCTGTGAGGTGGGTGGGACTGAGAGAGCTCCAAAGAGCTGTGACTGACCCAAGGACTGCCAGCCTTCCCTGTCTGGAGAAGGACAAGCAGCAGCCACCATTTTACAAAGAAGCATTCTAGGAAAAAAGTAATATTATGCTGCTGAGCATGCATCAGGGAAGCCCAGCAATGCCCCTTTCATTACCTAAACTTGGTAGTATACCCTACCCCTTGAATCCCACAATCCACCCCCTCTGCCCTAAATTCCTTATTGTTGTAATGGAATCCTCTACCTCACATTCACCAAGGATGACAAATCACACAGTGGCTTCAGGAAACAACACTATCAATTCAACAAATTCAACAGTTGGCAGCAATGAAACTAGTGGAACGAGAAACTGTAAACGTGTCTAGTCAAGCTTTGAAAAACTACTAAAATCTGTGTCAAAACATAAAGTTTGCCAAGACCTCTTTGATCTCCTTTCCCTCATCCAGATTCCTCTGCTAGGTGCCACAGAGGTCATCCTGTTCATATTGCAATGAAATCGTGGCGGGTTCAGGCAAGTCACTGAGAAACACATGCTGTCATTCCTCACATATATTATGCAAGATGACACAAGTAGTCACCACAGAAATGACATTGTCCTTATGCACACTGAGACTTGTGGCCAGGCAGAGCTACTGGCTCTTCAAATAGCCACAAGCATGCTCAACTACACATCTGGCATGGTAAAGGGCACAGTCAAATTTATGGTGTTGGCAGTCCATCCGTAAGGTTTCATTAGCTGTCTCCACATGGGATAGACACCATCAGAAATTATAAGTGTGGGAACAGAGACTCCATCCAAATTCAGAGATGAGTTCCTGGGAACGAAAGAGCTGGCATCCATCGCAGCACAGACTGAGTAGTTCTTAAACACAAAAGCGTCATGATTTTTGTTGCTCCATCCCATTTCCGCATCAATAAAACAACCAGTGTGATCCACTGTGCCCTGCAAAAGGATGGATGAGTATTGTCTGCAATTTCCGTATGGTTCCAGATGTCCACCTGGAGAGCAGATCGGGATATGGGTCTCGTCGATCGCCTCATGCAGTGGGGAAATCCTAGTGCTCCAAATCCATCCATAATCTGTGGTTAGGGGGAGAAGGCATTTCAATTTATAGTCGTGGACTGCAGAATCCTGCAAGTTAGCTCTGTAACATATATTCATCACCAGAAAACAGTACATGGTATCACTGATTCTGTAGCAGAATTTTTATAAAAAATGTACTGTAACAGTTTTGTGCTGTAACGATAATATCAATATTTTTTTTTAAAGGAAAAGCATACCTACCAATCTTGTTTCCGAGGCACATCGTCTTCTGAAGCAAATTGCTCTCTGTGGCAAAACACATCCTGAGGATGACTTCTCCCATCATTGACAGACCAATGCTGAACTGCTCCCACACCTGTCTGTAGCAGTTTGCATTAGCCAGATACCAGATAGCAGCTGCAACTCTTTTTTCAATGGATATAGAGGTTCTCATAGAGGCAGCCTGATGCTGTAATCTTGGGCAAAGAACATCCCTGATCTCCATTAAGGTTGTCCTTGTCATGCAGAAGCTCTCTAACCACTTTTGGTCATCCCAGATTTTAGGACAAATCTCTCCCACCACTTGCGACTTCAGGGATAAACCCAGTAGAACCGTGATATATGTTCCAGTGCCAAGGCTTCCCATTGTCCTCAAAATCTGGTACATTGTGAACTGCTGGATACGTAATCATTATTGAGGAATGTCATTCTGAAACGACGTCTGGACTCCATAAGAACCCTCCTTTTCCTTATAACGTGCCTTAGATACAGCATCCAGAGTTCAAGGGAGCACTGAAAAGCGATGATGACCATCTGAGCCATCGTAAGCAGTGCAGCTGTCTGTGGTGCCATGATCACAGCAAAGTCCTTGGCAAAAAACATCATGGAGAAAGGGGTTCCCGCTCAAATGTGCTATATATCTAATTTGGAAAATGGTCACCAAAAGCATTTCCGATTAAATTAAAATAATTTAGGCTGGAACACTGGTGTCCAATTACAGCATTTTCTTTGTCCTGTCATTCCAGACCATGAAATACGCAACAACGGTATAGCGCAATCCCATATGCACTCAAAAAAAAAAAGAAATTTTGGGCGGGAACGCGCTTACGTCATTTGTGACAAAGCACAGAAAAGAAAGGCATTTTAGATTTTCAGTCCTCTTTTTCCCCCTCTATGAACACCCACAAAATAGGCATGAGGATGATGAGTGTAAAAGGTGAGTTCCTGAAGAGGGTCAGGAAGACTCAGCTTTGGGACAGAGAAAGCTCGAAAAAAAAGGAACATGTGGAAGCTACCTACGTATACTACAATGGGTTTGTTTTAATATTATAATTTTTTGTAATTGATTGTAAGCTGTTTGTGCCAAATGAGTTATAACTGTCTTAATTAGTTTTAAATATATTTAGCTTTTTTTCTAACTGTTCAAAGCACAAAAATTGTTTCATTAATCCTTTCAACAACCCTGTAAAGAGGACCAATATTATTATGCCCATATTGCAGATGGGTGGGGGTGAAATAAGGAAACAGTTACTTGCCTTAAGGTCACCAGGCAGGCTCACGGCCGGGCTATTTCCAAACTTGTGATTTTTTTACCTCTTTCTTATATCAGCTCCTGTGTAAACAGGTTTGACTCATACAAATCCTTTAAATTTTAAAATCAAGGGTTTTAAAATTATTTCTTAAATTGCCATAACAACACTATAATATTGCAATTAAGGTTATCTCAACAATTTCTGGATTCAGTTTATAAAGAAAATTATTCTTCCACAAATGTATAAGATATTTAGACAGAACTGATTGTATAGATATTCTTAGCATGACAGGTAATTGTAAATAGATGTACATTAGCTTTTTACAGGGTTACATTTCTAAGAAACCTGTTAGTTAGTGCCAGTCTACATGTTTCTTTAAATGAACATTTTTTTTCATTGTTACATTTGTATGTTCATTTTAAGGAAGGTTCATAGTGTTATAGTTTTTAAATCATGGCCAGCTTTCTATGCACATATTATGCTGGTCTTCTACATTGTTTAGCAGGTGTCAATTATCTCCCAGTGCAATTTGGAACATATGTTGAATATGAGCCATTCACTGGACCAACATAATGATGGCATATCTAACCCAACTGACACCAAGTAAATGCCACTTTAAAATCCCTTTAAAACCATCAAGTTTGGACTCACAGCATCTATAAATCTTCACATGGGTGGAGGACCAATTAAGGCAGTCCACAACTTCAATTGGTGGAGGACCAATTAAGGGAGTCTACAATAACACTTGAAATAAAATAGCTGGCAACAAGTTATCAGACAGTAAATGTAACAGCAACTGAACTGAATGCTTAGGCAAATGTAACATACTTCATAAACAAGGTGTCAGGGTAACCTGTCTAAGAAGAATATTCCATAATCAGGTGTCACCACAGAAATGGCCTGTTCCTCCTACTCACTTATTCCACTTCTGAAAGCAACCAGGGCTTACCGAGAAAGGCTTCTGAAGATTATATTAAATATCAGGCCAGGCAAATTCATATAAAAACAGGTCATTTTTATAGGGCTGTGCAAAAAAGAAGATTCAGAATAGGTTATTTTATGATCTGAAACACCTGAGTTTGTTTTTTTAACACCAAAGCTAGTCACAGCAGTTAATTCAATAGTTGTCGTTTTCATTGATTTCAGTGCAAAAAAAGTTATGGTTGTAAATTTATCCATCCCTAAAAACTGAAGTTCTACTTTTTACATGAAGGTTGCTTTCCGCTAAACTGCAGACAGAGAGGAGAAAGACCCCTGCTTTAGACAGAACAAAAATTCTCCATTGCAGCCTGGGCACAGAGGGGCATATATTGTTGTCCTTTCCCATAATGCCATAAGTGATGAGTGGTTAAAAAAAAAACCAGAAATTGAAGTCATGAAAAGGTTTGGGAGAGATCATTTAATCTCTGCTAGAAGGCAGAAGGCAGAAGACACAGAATACCTGCAGGGGGCAGCAGGACTGACAGTTAGATAGCAGGATAAGCTCCTTCTTTCCTCCTCTCTTTTGTCTTTCTTGCATGTCTCCAGATTGGTATTCTTAGGCTACTTCCTGCTTCTTCCCAGAAGTACCTCTCTCCTTGTTTACTAAAGTATCTGTTCTGTTTCTCTGTTGTCTGTCAAAGTTGTAGTACCTGAATAAACTCTCTTCATTCACTCCTTAGACAGACAAGATCATTCCTAAGATATATCATACCCTATATATTCTCTGCTAATAATAGCAAGCTTTCAGTAGTAATGACCTATATCATATGCAGTTCTGAGTCCAAGGAATGCATGAGGACTATTATATTGTGATTGTTAGGTAATCAATTAACATACATATTTTCTGCCATCCCTTATGTGTATGTTGAACTTGTTGACTACTTTTATTAGTCGCTGTTTTAGATATTGTAATGTATTGGTTTAAAATATATTTAAATGGCATATTATGAGACTCTTATTATGGCTTGGATCCCTTAATTCCCTTCTGCTTGTCTGTAGCAGAGGAGGTCCTCTGTTTTCAAGCACATTCCTCTGTTCATTGAAAGACAATAGGCTTGCATGTCAATATTTTAAATAAATAAATATGGAAAGAAATCTATTTTCACTAAAGTTCCATAGAATAATCCTGGAAGGGAGTGGAGAGGCAGAGTGAGCTCTAGAAGTGTTATCTTGGGGTTTCACAGAATGGAGGAGTCAACTGCAGGATGAAGAGGTGCAACGGGGAGGTGGTAAAATTTATTTGTTTACATTATGGGCGACTTGGGGGGGCTTCATCAATAACATGTTAATATCACTCCCCATGTTTGTGGAAGTGACATCAGCATGTCCCTTGGGATGCTTTTGGAGGCCCCATTTTGCTGCCATTTTCCTCCTGCCAACCGGCTGAGCAGTAGCTAGAAGAACCCACTGGCAACAGGAAATTCCCACTACGAGTAGAAACTTAGTAAGCCTATCACCAGGGGATTTTCATATCCAGCTGTAGAGCTGGATGTCATCATCGTATTAATAACATCGAGTTCCAAAACTAATAAGTGTGGATATGGAGCATGCCATAGGATTTCTGTTAACTTCTGCATGCTTATGTTGCAGAGCACCATAATAAAATCAGTAAATCCTGATTTACAGTAAACATACATAGAATTGGGCTGCTATGCTGTTTTCCTATGAAAAATCAACTCCTGCACAAATAAGTGCATTCACCTAATGAAATGGCCTGCCTGCAGAGCTCAGAAAAGCTCCGAGTCTCCTGGCTCTCCACAAACTACTCAAAACTGAATTATTTAGGGGACTTTTAAAATCAGGTAATAGGGCTGTGCTATAAGTACAGGGTGAGATGCTTTGGAAAAGGGATAGAGACTGTAGATTCTACAACTGTATATTTTATATAAAACATTTATTAGCCTCCTTTTTATGCAAGATGGCTTACAATATAAACAAAATTATCGCAGAATCACAGAGTTGGAAGGGGCCATACAGACCTTCTAGTCCAACCCCCTGCCCAAAGCAGGATGAGCCTAAAGCATCCCTGACAAATATTTATCCAGCCTCTTCTTGAAAACTGCCAGTGAAGGGGAGCTCACCATCTCCCTAGGCAGCTGATTCCACCTTTGAACTACTCTGACGGTGAAAAAGTTTTTCCTGATTTCCAGATGGTACCTTGCAGCCTAGTGCTGATGGCGCAGAGGACGGCAGGTGCAGGCGACAGACTGAGACCACACAATGGCTGGGTAAAAATAGGCCACAATTTTATTGTAAACAGCAGGTAAGGAGCGAAGGCAGTCATATGGATCGGATCCCCAAGCATCGGCTAGCCCGCGTGCCAGCCGATGAACCCTCCCCCCTCAGACCCCCAGCTGAGGGGGGGCACCCAAGGAGCAGCATTAAGAGGGAGATCATCTGGGTGTACACCCCTGCATGATTCCCCTGCCTCCTGGTGGTGAGTCCGACCTGGCAGCCACCGAGCTGGGCATGCACCTCCGTGACTCACCCCCAAGATTCCTTATGGGAATCCCCTTAACAGGAACCAGGGAGGAGGCCCTGATTCCCCCAAAACAGATCCGATCCAATGACCAACCACCACCAGAGCCCCCCCCAAGGGGGGGCTCCCGCCAAAGCTCCTACCGCCACAACCACTCAAGCAAGCCATCCTTGAGGTCCTGCAGCCAAATGTCCTGACCCCAGCTGGACAGATGAACCCCGTCTGGGCAAAACAACACCTCCATGTGAAATGAGATGTCCGGGTGCAAGATGAGCAGGCCGCAGGCCGCTGAGATGTGATGTCCCATGGCTAAGGCCACCCTTTGCTGGATTTCATCCACCTTTTCCGGGTGGCGCGTGAAACGCCAGCAGCGCCTCTGAAGCAAGTCCGACCACAGGAAGAAAGTCCGTGGAAACAATCCCCGTAGATAGTCCAAGTCGTTGCACATCGCTCGCTTAAGTTCCGGACCTTCCCGTCTGCCCAGGTCGTTTTCTCCCAGCTGGATGATCAAGGCGTCGGGCGGGCCTTCCGAGTGGGCCTGCCGGACCAAGGTGGGAGCCAGCGCTTCCCATAGCATGCCCCGGGAGCCAATCCAGCAGATCTTGATGTGATCATCCAATCTGAGGTGTCTTCCCCATCCCGAGGACGCCGCATACTTCCCGGCCCAACGCACGATACTGTGACCACAAATCCACACAGTCCTCCGCTGACCTGAAAACATGAAGCACAAACAAACTCAGTGAGCGAGCACCCGGGCAGGGTGAATGTAGGTGCGAAAGGCCCTGGACCGTGCAACGGCAGAGCTGTTGAATGGCGGATGAAGGGAGCCCGAGATCCGCCACCACAGTGGCTGCACCAATGCGGAAGGAATGGGAGGCGAAGTCCATCAGCAGGAAACCAGATGCCTATAGGCATGCCCGCAAAAGGGTCACGAACTGGTAATGCGTGAACAGGGAGCCACCCTTGTGCACCAGGAAGGGGCTGGGGAGGTGAGGCCGGACTGCTAAGAAGGACCGGACGGCCATGACTGGACAGATAGCCTGCTCCCGTGAGGCCCGCAGGAGGACAGAGACCCCCACGGCCCTGCTGGTCGGTTTTGGATTGCCGTATCGAGATGGTGACCTTGCGTCTGGAAAGAACTACATCCCCTGCTGCAAGGGCCCTGCCAGAGGAATCCTGGCGGGACCCTGCCACCAGTTCACTGAGCCTGAAGGCCCCGAAGAAGGCCAGGGCGAAGGCCACGCGGACAAGCCACTCCTCGTAGGAGGACCAGCAGATGTCGGGGACCACCTGCAGGATGGCCCGCAGGATGGGCAGGGTGATAGGCCTGCGCTGGTCAGACACCCACGGGGAGACCCTGCCCCACCCCTCTATGGCCCTGCGAGCCTCGAAACAGTCACAAGGGTCAGGAAACCCCGCAGCCTTGCTGAAGAATGAGATGGCCGACAGCTCACGACGCATGGTTCCTGGAGCGAAGCTGGATCCTCGCAAATGGGCAAGGAAACGCAGCACCATGGTTTTGGATGCTGGCCGCAGGTCCCGTTCTCCTTCCTTTGCCGCGAAAATGAGGAAGCGGTCCGCCACCTTGGAATAAGCTCGAAGAGTGGTAGGGGCCACCGAGCTGAGAATCCCTTGCATCACGGTGTCTCGCCAATCAGCCACAGGTCCGAGGGGAATGGGTCGAGTGTGCGGGAGGCCTCAGGGGCCAGCAAGAAGAACCTCTCCATCTGGAAGCGAGACAGTGCGTCTGCCATGCCATTATCCAAACCTGCTACATGCCAGGCTGAAAAGGAGATGTTAGCAGCAAGGCAGCACAATACAAAATGTCGAATGAACCGCATGACCCGCTCAGAGCGAGAGGACTGCTCGTTAATCACCCGCATAGATGCCTGGTTGTCGCACCAGAAGAGGACCCGCTTATCTCTGAACTGCTCCCGCCAGATTGTGATGGCTACCAAGATGGGAAACAGCTCGAGGAAGGTAAGGTCCCTGAGGACCCCTGAGCTGGCCCAGGAGGAGGGCCAGCGCTGAGCACACCACCTCCCATTGAAGTAAACCCCAAACCCTAGGCTGCCGGCTGCATCCAACTGAACTTGCAGGTCGGAGCCCAGGGAGAGGGAACCTTGCCACAGCGACACCCCATTGTATTTGGAAAGGAATTCCAGCCATACCCTGAGGTCATCCTTTATACCTTTTGATAGCCGTATGTGATGGTGCGGTGCCGATGTCCCCTTGCACGCTCGAGAAAGGTGGGCACAGAAGGCATGGTGTCACGGGCTGGGCCAGCCCAAGCAGGGTGGTTCAAGTCCAAACCTTAATGGCAGAGTCTGAGGGGAGTTCCAAGAGCAAAAGCCAGGTCAAACCGGTGGTCAGAGCACGAGATAACGCCAGGAGTGAGTCCAGAGTCCAAGAGCAAGGTCAGGTACAATCCAAGGTCATTTACCGGTAGTGTCAGGTCCAAAAGCAGGCACAGGCACGGGCAAGGTTCACAGAACACGGAGTGGTTGCAGGCAATAGACACATTGCTTCCACGCCCGGCAGTTCCTCCAGACTGGCTCTTATAGCCAGGCGTGGTTTTCAGCCAGCTGCTGGGGCTCCATCCTGACACTACTCATCATCACTCTCCAGCAGCTGGCGTTGGCTCAAGAGGTGAGCACTGCGCCGTCTCTCCTGCAGTTCCAGTCTCTGGCGCTGCCTGCGGTGTTCCTTGGGCGTGGGTGAACCTGGGGGGTGGAGGCTCTTGGCTGCGCTGCACCTGTAGAAGTCCCTGGCTGAGCTTCCCCTGTGGTGTAGGAGCTAGAGGGTGCTGGTGTCTCAGCTGCTGGCTGCAAGCTCTGATCAGCCAGCAGCTGTTGCTCCTGATTTCTGGCTTCTGCTGAATCAGGGCTAGGGCTGGCTACACAGGGCTCCTCTTCTCCTGAGGAGTCCTGGCTGGCTACACGAGGCTCCTCTCCTCCAGAGGAGACCTCACTCTCAGACTGGGCCATGACACATGGCCTGGGGAAACCACTCTGCAGGCAAAATTGAGATGCCCGATGATGGATTGGAATTCCCTTTAGGTGCACTTTTTCCGTGTGAGCGTGGCCATGATGATGGCCCGCAACTGAACTAATTTGTCCAGGCGGAGGCGGGAGAGACCGGCCTCGGAATCGAGCTGGATCCCCAGGTAGGTAAGGTGGGAGGCAGGACTTTCAGTCTTTTCCCGCGCCAGCGGGACCCCCAACTCATCCGCCAGGTCCTGGAAGATTCTCAGCCGGATGGCGCAAGTGAGGCCACCAGGGGGCGCCATGATCAAGAAATCATCTAGGTAATGAGTAATGTGGGGGGAACCCATGCGGCCCTTGGCAGCCCATTCGATGAAAGTACTAAATGCTTCAAAAGCCGCGCAGGCCACGGAGCACCCCATGGGCATGGCCGTGTCCACATACCATTGTTCCCTGAACCTGACGCCCAAAAGGCAGAAGTCCTGAGGGTGAATGGGAAGCAGCCTGAAAGCGGATTCCACATCACACTTGGCCATGAGAGCCCCCCTCCCGCAAGATCGAACCATGCAGACCGCCTGATCAAAGGAGGAGTATTTCACAGAGCAAAGCTCCTGGGGGATGCAGTCATTAACTGAAGAACCCTGCGGGAATGATAGGTGGTGTATAAGTCTGAATTCTCCCGGGGCCTTCTTGGGAACCACCCCCAGTGGGGAGACCCTGAGTTTGGGTAAAGGGGGAGAAGAGAAGGGGCCTGAGACCCAGCCCGCCGCCACCTCAGCAATTTTGGCAGCGACCACCTCAGGCAACTCCCTGGCAGACTTGAGGTTGCTTGAGGTGGTGGCCACATGAGGGCCCGTGAAAGGAATCCGGAAACCCGCCGAGAAGCCCTCCAGCAAAAAGGCGGCTGCTAGCCTGTTGGGGTATTGTCCAGGAGGGGGCGGAGGGCCTGTAAACGAACAGGTGTGTGAGCCAACCCTAACTCTGTGCAGCCTGGGCTACTTGCTGCCGCTGTTGGGGTGGTGGGCAGCGGTGGAGCTGGGGGGCCCGTCCCTATGGGCACCACTGTTGGAGGACCGCCCCCCCCAAAAGGGGCATAGGGCAGGGACCCGCGGGGGCATGACTGGCGGGAATGCGGGGCCCCACATTCACAGCTGTGCTTGTAGCGGCACTTAGACAGCTGGCACCTTCCCTGATTGAATTCCAGCACAGGCCACACGGCTTGTCCCGGCGGCTGAACCAGCACCCCCCCCCACGCGATGCCTACCCCGCGCCCTCATTTGAGGGCCCACCAACCAGAGCCAAAGTTTCTGGCTGATGAGGTCCCATCTAGCCTTGGGATTGTGTGAGGCCCTCTTACGAAAGGCCTCATCGTAATCCATTGCTGCAGCATCCCCAGCCAGGGCATGGGCCCGTAGGATGTTGCCCAAGTAGTTGGACAGGTGCCACCCCCGTTCTGGATACGCTATCTGTATGACCCCCATATAGACAGTGAACCCCTCCATCCAGTTGTTAAAGGTACGTTCAGCTGCCTCCCTTTTTGGTGCTTTTTTGTCCCGCTTGTTGGATGGAGCACTCCTCCCATCCTCTGCCTCAGGCCTGAGGAGGGAGAAGACATCCACATAGTACCCATTTAGAATCCTTTCCCGGGCCTTGTGGGATAAGTGAATCCCCGGGGGGATCCTCATCGTCCGTGAAGGCTCTGGAGGAAGGGGGCCCTTTGTCACAATCTGCGCCCCAAACCTCCCTGGAGTCTCCCATGCCTGCTCCCCCCCTGCGCCGTGAGGCCAAACCCGGGATCCCAGGGAGAGAGGCAGCAGCCTCCCAGTAGCCAACCCCATTGACCTCATCGTCGGAAGAGGAGGACTCACCTGTGGATCCCTCGCTGTCTAAGTCCTCCTGCTGCCGGTGGCTTCGGCTCTTCCTCCTGGAGGCCTTCCTTCTCTTCGCAACATGCCGCCGACTGCAGCTGGAGCTCCTGGAACTGGAGCTTGATGATCTCTCTGCTCGGTGCCTCCTGGCTGGGCTGCCCCTCCTCTTCAGGCTGCTTCCTTTTCCTGGGACCTCAAAAGGCTCAGGGTGAGGCAAAGCCCCCCCAGGCCCCGAGTTCCCCAAGCTCTCCACCCGGGCTGTAAGGAGTTCCAGCGCCCAGCTGATACTGTGGAGGGAGTTGTTTGTTCCGCTATTCTCAGAGGCCCCCACCTGTTTCCCGGCTTTCCCCTTGGGGGCAGGCCGGGACCGGGCCTTCCCTGCTGGCCCCTTGCTGTCCGAGGCTGCGGAGGTCTGGGGGCCAGGAGAAGGGGGAGAAGCTCCAGAGGCCACCCGCTGGTGGATCCCCCCAGCCTGCTTCCTCCTCGCCTCGCCGAGGGTTTTGGCCTTGGCCCCACTCTGCTGGGAACCCTTCTTGCCCCTGCCAATGGCTGCTTCTGCCCTGCTGCAGGCCCTGGGGGGGCTGTTGCCCTCTTGCATCCCCTCCCCCGAGCCCCTGCTCCAGCCTCCCCAGCCCTCCTGGAAGGCACCATGGCCGGAGCAAGGCAGCTGGTCTGCTCCCTCGCCCGTCCGACCACGTGCTAGCTTCCTGCCGATGCTGCTTCCCTTCACCGTGCATCTTCAGAGGTGTAGCACCAAAAGACAGAGATCTCTCATCCAGTCCAGGGGATTTGTATTCATCCAATGCAGCCAGGTGCCTCTCCACAACCTCTCTGTCAATGTCAACTAGCCCCCCAGGTGTCCTGTCATGTCTACTACCATCTCTAGATGGGCTCAAGTTCTTCAGGGAGAAAACAGAGGCAAAAAAGTCATTAAGCCTGTCTGCTTTTTCCTCTGTCTTCCATCAGAGTTTCTCCTTCCACTCCCAACAACGGTCCAATTGCCTTTTACCTTGCGTTTGCTTCTCACATATCTGTAGAAGTTTTTCTTATTGTAGTGAGCCTCCCTGGCCAGAGCCAGCTCATTCTGAGCTTTGCCTTCTCTGATGGCTGATCTGCAGTACCTAGTGACCTTCATATATTCCTCTTTAGAGGTCTGTCCTTCTCTCCATTTCCTGAACATTTCCTTTTTCTCCCTTAGCTTATTCTGGAGCTCTCTGTTCATCCACATCAGTTTCTTGGAGCCCTTACCATGTTTCCATCTTGCTGGAATAGTGAGGGCTTGAGCTTGCAAAAGCTCATGTTTGAGAAGAGCCCACCTTTAACTCGCTCCTTTCCATTCCAGCACACTCCCCCATGGAATGACTCTCATCAAGCTTCTGAGTTCATTGAAGTCGGCCCTCTGAAAATCTAACCTACGAGTCTGGCTACGGACTTCCTTCGCCCCCCACAGCAACTGGAATTCAAGGAGGACATGGTCACTTCCTCCTAAGGTCCCCACCACCTTCACTCCATCTACCAATTCTTCCCTGTTGGTTAATATTAAGTCTAGTATGGCCGAGCCCCTTGTAGCTTCTGCCACCATTTGAAAAAGGAAGTTATCAGCCAGGCAGGTCAGGATGTTACGCGATTCTTGTTGCTTTGCTGAGCTTGTCTCCCAGCACACAACAGGGAATTTGAAGTCACCCATAATTATAAAGTTCTGATGTCTGGATACTCTACCAATCTGTTCAAAGAGGGTGGCATCCATTTCCTCTCCCTGGTCAGGCAGTCTGTAGCAGACTCCAGCAAAAATACCCTTTGTCCTTCCTCCCCTTATTTCCACTCAGATACTTTCCACTGGGCTGTCAACCACATTCTCCAAAACTTCGACAATCAAGCACTCTCCTCACATACAATGCCACTCTGCCTCCTCTTCTACCCTTCTGGTTTTTTCTTGAACAACGTGTACCTATCCACTAGCACATTCCAGTCATGGGAATCATCCCGCCAAGTCTCAGTAATTCCTACTATATCGTAGCCCTCTATTTGCAAGAGAAGCTCAAACTCTTCCTTCTTATTACCCATACTTTGGGCATTGGCATTTGTAGCCATTGTTTGAACTATCCTACCCAGGTGGGCCCCCGCAGTTATCACTTCTTCATTGAAATCCCCATTTTGATTGTCCCCTTCCCCTTGTGGCATCACTTTAAAGCTCTCCTGATGAAGCTCTCCAGGTTATTTCCAAATATTTTCTTCCATGACTTTGAGAGGTGACGCCCATCATGTGCCAGAAGGCCTTCTCTAAGGAAACTTATCCCGTGGTCCCAGAACCCAAAGCGCTTCTGCCGGCACCACCATCTCAGCCAACGATTCACCTCAAGTATGGTCCGCTCCCTGAGCGTTCCTCTTCCTATGACTGGAAGGATAGAAGAGAATACCACCTGAGCCCCTAATGTCTTCAACTGCCTTCCAAGAGCTTCATAATCCTCTTTCATTCCTGCGACAGTATTTGCAGCCATTTCATTCGTTCCCCCATGAATCAGCACAAACGGGTACTTAACAGCAGGCTTGATGAGTTTTGGCAGCTGGTCGGTAATATCCTGAATTCTGGCCCCCGGCAAGCAACACATCTCTCAGAATAGGAGATCTGGCCCAGAGACATGGCGTTCCATACCGCTGAGCAAAGAGTCCCCGATGACTACCACCTTCTGTTTTTTTCCGCTTCCATGTGGCCCCATGTCTTCTGCACACCCTCTTCCAGATCTTTGCAGTTCTCCTTCTACTCTCATCTCTGTCACCATCTCAAGCACCTCAAAATGATTCTTGAGCTCCAGTGAACCAGAGCATCGCCTTAGTCTATGTTTTCCGGTTTGTACTGCAGAACCGAGAGGAGGCTCAGAAGGGAGATCAACTCTTCCTTCTTCTCTTGGACTTACTTCTTCATACTTGTGCAGAGTTCCCAGGCTCTTCTCAATAAAATCCTCCCCTTTCTTGATTTCCTAAAGGGTGGTGATCCTCTTCTCCAGGCTCTGAATCTTCTCCTCCAAAAGCCTGACCAGCTTACACTTCTAACAAGTAAAGTCCATCTTAATTATTTATTTATTTATTTGATTTATACCCCGCCCTCCCCACAGATGGGCTCAGGGCGGCTAACAACATTCAAAAAATACATTAAAAGTCACAAAACCATAAAATTTTAAAAAAGTAATTAAAATAGTCCAGAAGCAGGCTGTTTAAACAAATATTGGGAGTCCGTATATGGATATAGCAGATGGCCGAGGGCAGCTCCAGAAAAAGTGGTGGTCTTAGATAGAAGAAGGAGGACACCTGCTGGCACTCAGCCAAAGGCCTGGCGGAACATCTCCTCTTCTCTTCTGGGAGGAAAACAAACATGGCACACTCCATGCAGGTGACTGGAAAGGGGCCTTCTGTTGACATCATCGCCTTCCAAGTATATTCCAAGAATACTCTGAGCAGAGTTTCAGGGCCCACGGGTCCAAAGGCAGAAAGACAAAAAAAAACCCTTTACCTTCTAACAGTGGCTCACCACGTGCTCTCCACTCCTTGCCTCAGCCCAGTTTTTTATGCACAAAATGAATAAAAACACAGTTTAAAAAACATTTTATTTTGTTTTCTGTTGCTGTATTAAGCTTCTACCAGCTAGCTTCCATGTGATTTAATATGTTATGTCAAATTGCTTATGTTTTGTTTCAGCATTGTTTTCAGCTCAGTATTGGGATTTTTGCTTGTTTTTCAAATTTCTGCTATCTATACCCTTTGTATCATTATTGAATGTCCAGTCATTGATTATATTACTTACATTGTGTAATCCACCTTGCATTTCAGTGAGAAAGGCAGAGAATAAATAAATAAATAATAAGGGGGATAAGGTTGCGCCCTGTGAAACCCCAGGGGACATCAGCATTATAAGGAAAAGAAGCACATTATCCACAGGAGCTTTGCAGTTTAGGAACAGAACTTGATCACAGAACTGAATTTCACTTTGAAAATGAACATCAATTCACAACCTTTTTTACAAGAATGGTTTCTTCTTCAAGATATCCCAGTGTCTGTATTTTGGGATTGTGTTCCTTCCCCAGGGCACCAGCTAAATGCCTAGCACACTCCAAAAATAGATGAGCATATGTACAGTTGTCCAAATTTCTTTTTATCAAATTTATTTTCATCCTTTCCCTTTCATTGTTGCTGTAATCAGTATTTGAATGTGTGTGTGTGTGTGCGCGCGCGCATGTGTATGCGGAAGCACGCACATGCACATGTATGAATCATAACACTCTTGCACATAAGTGGTTTAAGAGGCCTAGGCACAAGCAATGTATTAAGTGTTTTCTCAAGGCTTACAAAGTAAGGTGAACATACAAAAAACAGTACAGAGAACAGAGTGGTTGGAAAAGACTAATATATAAAGAATAAACCAATCAGCAAAAAAGGCCCTCATGAAGTTACTGGGAGCAATAAATTGCCTGAAGCAATCAGTCAGCATACAAAAGCATTTTTATACAGAGACAAGGGATACATTCACCCTAGGGCAGTTAAAACTCTGTAAAAGGTTTATAGCACTTTAACACCAGTAAGCATTCATGCTTATTGGGTTTTCTAAAGCACTCTAAAGCCATTTAAAGAACTTTACTCTAGGTTACCTCCTGGCATGGTGTAATATAAAGTGCTTTAATGCAAAATGTTCTACGTGCTTTAGTGCCACTCCACACAGCATTGGTAAGGCTTTATCTGGCCTCTACTGTTTACTTCTAAGCACTGGATCTGGAAAGATACCAAAAAATGAATGTGATTCGGAGGAAAAATAGAAAGATAACGAATCTAGAAAAGTTTTCTGATGAAGGATTGGATACATCTAAGAAAAGAAGATTTATTAGATACAAAAGGGGCAAATTTCAAAAGATCTGAAGAGAAAAGGCACAATTTTTTATTAATGTCAGGATTAAGTTACTAAAAGGTGGCTGTAGATGAAATCTTTAAAAGTCTTTTCTAATGTTATGAGCACTGAGCACCACAAGCTTAATATTGTACATAGTACATTCTTAGGGATGTTACTCTGAAGTAAGCTCATTAAGCTCAATGGAGCTTACTCCTTACTTGGATTTCAGGACAAATCTGAACAGGCAACTTTAAGGGATATGTCAGGTTAAGGGAAGCAAGTCCCAGGGCCACCACTTACAAAGTCTTCTGAACTCAAGTACAGATTCCAAGTGCAAAAACAAATGTTTCTTATGAAGAGTCACATGTGCATGAAACATGGACTGTGCTTTTTATATACGCATGAGCAGAGGATCAGTCCTTTGGCAGTCACCCACGTTTATTTTAAATGGAAAAGCTCACACACATGTGAGTTTAGGACTCAGTAAACAAGTATAAGTATTCTTTAGATTAAATACTTGAATTGCCTCCGTTTCAGATAAGTATATGAGCAAAACTGTTGATGACTTCAAATGAACCTCTTTCATCTCACTTCTTACTAGCTAAGACTCTAAAAGAAGCAGCTGAAGAGTAGGAACATTCCTACTTAATCAGCCTGATAGGCCATCTAGTCTATCTCCTACAAAGAAAATCTGTCATCCATGGATTCCTTTAATGGGCTGTACACAAATTGTCTATAATTATTTTTCATTTGTTTTATTTTTAAAATATGTATTCTTTTTCTTTATTCTTATTCTTCTTATTATTCTACATGCTCTGTTTCTTTATCCAAGTTTTGAATAAAGAATTTGGAAACCAATCCAGTTTGCTATTAAAAATGAGTCTCTTGATTAAGGCAGGAATTCTCCTAGGTGTTCTCAAAGAGGCACTAGCTTGTCTGACTAAACACTCCAGGAGAACTTTAATGAAAGCTCCTTTGTTTGACCCTTTAGAGCTCCTTATACCTAAGGCCATAAGCAATGACCCAATTTTGCAAGACGATAAACAAAGTTTCCAGAATCTCCCTCACCATTCAAACTTCCTTAGAGATTTCATCATTAGCCCAGGGAGGACCATCAAGCCACCTCCTGGCCTTTGTCCACTAGGACTCACATGTTCAGCCATTCACACAATTCAGTCATCCAGCACAAATCCTGTTGCTTCACCTGGTATGACCATATTTGGTCATATGGCTCCCCTTTATTAGCTCCTTCATCCCTTGGTCCTCCCCAGCTGGCCTACCCATAGCACCTTAAAGTTAGGGATGGAACTCCTTCCCTATTTATTCCAAAACCCCTTCTCTACTTATTCCACTCACACCTTCTAGCCCCATTTTGGAAACCCCTCACCTATATCTTCTCTTTGGGCTGGTTTTCTCTAGACTAGACAAGTTGGAGGAATGCAGTTTGGACTAGAAGTAACTTTAATTGGCTTGCAGGATTTGAGTCCAGGGGCACCTTAGAAACCAACAAGATTTTCAGACTGTAAGCTTTCGAGAGTCAGAGCTCCCTTTTTCAGAGCTAGCTTTTTAGCTTAAAGTTTCCACCTCAGCATCTGGCAGGCCATCTTAGAAGGCAGGGAAAAATAATTTTGGTCAAGGGAAACACTGGTGAAAATCCCTTACTGCTTGTCACCCTCTTAAGAGGTTTGATGCAGGCAATTCCTTCTTCTGTTGCCGCTGTTGTGAGCAACCCAGCCTCTGCCATTTAATAGCTGCTTATGATATAAAAATCGTAAGTCCCTTGAATCTAATGCTCTTCAAGCCGCATTAGCAAACAGTCCAGCAGGCAGAACATTGTCAGATCCCACCCAGGAGAATGAGTCATGAATGGAATGTGAGTAAAAGCCGAGTGATTGGATAGGATTGGCTCCTGCCTCTCCATGCTGCAGAATGTGCTATCTCGACAATAAAGGTGCTCGTAAGTCACCATCCCTTACATTCCAATCTCGCCTCTTTCCTTTGATCAAATCCTATCCTACAATAAAGGGCCATCAATCAGCTCCAATAAGTTTGCAACTCCTTACTGCAAACATTTAATCAAAATTTGAAATTCATCAGCCATCTCCAGGAACATTTAATTAACTGCCATTTCTTTGTAAGTCACCAGGAGCAACCACTCTAATTCCTTTGTCACATCCCATCAGCGCCAATCAAGGTATTCAAACTTTTTGTCCATCCCAAGATACAACTATTAAGTTCTTTGTCCTAACAGCTGAAGTCACTCTCCAGCCTCAGGGCACATTCAGCCCTATAAGAACCCTAGCTCTGCCCCAATCAATATGATCAGTGGGGTGGGTGCCTACTTTGAATCTTAGCACTGGTCCCTCAGACTGTCTCTCTCTCAGCCTTCCTCTGTGGCCAAAGGCACAGGATGTTTGAAGCCCTCTTCCTCTGTGGACTATACTACTCCTCTGATGGTAACTATATTCCAAATCCCTCACTCTATTCCAATCTCCGGCTAACTCTGGTGTGCTTGTGTGAGCCATTTATTTGTCTCTTGTATGTGTGAGTTTTCCCCTTTAAATAAAAAAATCACTATTTCAAAGAACACTCATCTTGTCAGTTTCCTTGTGGAGGGGACCCCATAAAAATTGGTGGAAGATCCCGCTTGTTACCCCTCTTGCACTTCTCCTTGCTGCTAATTCCCCCCTACTCACAAAGAAACTGATTCCAGTAACATTGTCTCCTGGTTTTATCCCCACCTCCTCAGTTTGATGACAAGAGGACCGTCAAACTGGGCTGTCTGTTAATGTGACCCCTATGAGCTAATTGGCTTAGCCCTGTAGAGCGGAGTCAGTAGCTTGAGTTACACAGCTGAGGAAGAAGCTGCTTGCTGAGGGACTTAATTAGTGTGCTCTTATCACCTTGAATAAGGTAATCAGAAATGTTGTATGTGAACAATGTAACTAAAACTGGTATATGTGTATTGTTTTTGGTTAGTATTATTACTGGGATTGTATAGTTCTGCAGGGCTGTAATTCCCCAAGAAGACAGAAGCTTGGGTTCCAGTTACTTCAGATTGGAAGGACTGTGCCAAAGGATTCTATCATTTGGTGGAATCTAACAAGTTGAACTGTTTACCTTGAGTGGTTTTCAAAGACATTGTTGGCTGAAATTTTCTGTATGGTTGCACTTATGAGTTTGGTTAAAGAAAAGAAAAAAATAGTTATATTGTTCTAATTGTTAAATGTTTTGGTTAAAAAAGAAAAATTTTCTTAACTTAAAATTGTGTGAAAGTTTCCTTCCTAAATTAGCCCCATAGAACCCGTACAATAGAAGATACGTTAGCACTGACCCAGGCAAGGCACACAGGTATGAATCAGGGCAAACTTGATTTATCTCTTAATCCAGTTTATTATTTTTAATGTGGTATAATTTTGTGAAGACTTTTCATCAACAATATTTCTGGATTATTAGTCCTAGAAGGTATCTTTTGGCTTTGTGCTTCAGAGTTGTGAGACAGTGGCTAGAATAAGGCCAGGCAGCCCTATTATAATGCACAAACTCCCCTGCCAGGCACTCTTTCTGCATTCCTTTGGCTCCCCACACCCAACAGAGTCTAAGCTCTGTGAAGAACAAGGAAAATGAAGCTCCTTCATGTCACTCCTTCTGACTCCCCATGCCTGAAAGTCAGAAGAATCTCTGAACACCTAATACCTCTGGCAAAACTACCAGTTACCTTTTACCGGGTTCCAGGGTTGGTATACTCACAAGTAAAGAACAAATGAGATAGGAAAAATAATCTCATTATTAAATAATACAATTAAGTAAACAATTAAAATCACATCCACTGCAAGTCTCTACAGTTCAGAAGCATAGAAAATAAGGAAGACTAACTTAGCAAGCTGTTAAAGCTAGTTACCTGGATCCCATGTTGTTCCTTAGCTCCTTCACAAACAGTCCAAGTAGCAGCCAGGCAAATATACTCATCAGGCACCAACAGCTCATAAATCCTCCACATTCTGCTTGTCTAATATTTGCCCCTATGCTCATTTGTTCTTTGCCAGTTATCGGCTTCAGACCCGCTTCAATCAATCAGGAGGTCAGACACTGGTAATTTTCCAGAACTGTACTGTGGGTGCTCTTTATCCCCACCCCCCAACTGTAAGATCAGGCTGTAACACTCACCAGCTGGAATGGCCTTGACTAATTAGCTGGAAGAACATCTTTTAACCCAGGTGCACTGAGCAGAACTGAGTCCTCCTGAGCAATTTGGTTAACCCCTGATGCACCAGGATTCTATGGCACCACACCCATGAAAGCTAGGGAAGAACAGGGTTGTTGTTTAACCAGAAACGTACCCAGTAACTAGGTGGATAAACCACAACTGGAGGGAAACAGTACAGAAATACAATAATCAAAATATATAAAGTGTATTCAAGTGCAAAGTGCTAGAGCTTTTACATAAATACTTACGTAAATAGAAATAATTCAGAAATATAAATACAAATATAAAATCCAATAAACAAATTAGTTGTCACAAAATCATATCCAGATAGTGTCGGCTACATGTAGTAATAAATCACAGTCTCTAAGGTAAGTTTCTTTTTCAATGTAAGAACTGCAGCCAAAAGAAGTTGCTTCAGACAAAACTGGAATTCCACAGGTAAGTATATCAAGGGTTAACTGATGCTCCTTGTTTGCTGTCATTAACAATTGAAAAGGAAGGGCAAAAAAGACCTCCTTAATCCATTAGGGAACAGGTAGAAATTCCACAGGTGATCCTTCAGTAAATCAAAATACTATTCTTATTCACTCTTATTATATTCAGATAAAGAATCCACTGGCATAGAGAACCAGAAGGGTTCTACCAAAAGGTAGAAATTCCACAGGTAAGTCTACAGTAATTCCAACAGTTCCAAGAATGCTAATGCTGTATATTCTGCCTCATTTCAGGTGAAAATCCAAAGCCTGCTGGTGAAAAGAACCAAAAGGATCCAACGGTACTGAAGAAGTGGAAATTCCACAGGTAAATTTATAAAGAAATTCAAAGCTTCTAATGCTGTGTGTTCTTTTTCATTTCAGGTGAAAGCCAGAATGGAAAAAAAAGAGGCCATTAGGACCCTGTTGCCCGACAAGTGGCCAGCTAGATATTTTAACTTGTTTCATAATATGTACATCATTGGGGCAAGCAAAATCGGTTCCCCAATAAGCAAAATACATTAGACTGTTAACTTCTAACATGTTCTCTCGGTGTGCATCAGGAAATTGGACAACACCAATGGAACTACAGGAACCATCATATGGCCCTAGGAGATGTTCTGAGACAGCAGGGGAAAGGGCAAATTGTAAGACATGGTTCTGAGTTGTCCCAAATTACTACTGGATAGAAAGAATTGCAATGAAAATCTGCAGATATTTTCTGGTAGGTTTACTGCAATACCAAATAACAATCCTGATCCAATATAATAGTTACACTGTAGTATAGACTGATATTACCAGTGTAAATATGTCGTCATAAAGCATCCATACACCCAATGCTGCATTATGTATGGCAATATAAGAGTTAATAAAGTTTTGTTTAATTTCATGTTTGAAAGAGAAAAGCTGTTCTATCAGTCAGTCCTTGTGAGTTTTTAACAGGGCTTTTATTGCTTTCATGACTCAGCTTCATAAAAATGACTTATGCTTTTATTTACCCAGACTTATTTTGGTTCAGGCATCTCATAGCCCCATACATAACTCTAGCCAATGCTGTGACACATTGAAGCTGCACTGTGTCATTCCTATGTTACTTTTTAGCTTTCCCTGCACCCTGCTTGGAATTGGTTTTGAAAATGTATGCACTTTTTTCTTGGTTCCTTTCAAAAGCCTTATTTATAGAAATGGAAGTATGGGGATTTTGTTTTTCTGAAAGCTCTTTGCGATATTTTATGTCCTTGTACTGAGGTACTGCTTGAGTAAGTGTGGCCATCATTTTACAGGGCTCTGCTGCATGTCATTCCAGCTGGACTTTAATGAAGTATTACAGTACGATTGCTATCATTTCCTGTAATGTGGAGAGAAAGTTACTGCAGGTAAAATGGCAGGGAGACATGATGACAGATTTTCCACTATAGAACGTCTGGAGCCCTCCAGCTGAGCTCTTAAAGCTAATTTACATGCAGTTTCACATGCCTGTCTCTCTGGCAGATTTTGTTGTGTGGACGAAATAGGTAGGTTGTCATAAAAAAACTACCAACCTTCCAAGAAAACTCACTGGGCCTATAGTCTCATTAGGCTTGAATAATTCCACAAAAATGGGTATTCTCAAATAGAATGTTTGATCCCTAAATGCTATAAAGTTCAAACAACCACAAAACTCATATTTAGGTACGTTGTATTGCCCTGTTTTAATTTGTACATCAAACCCACAAAAGAGGGATGAATTGCCCCAAGGTTACTGGTTTTATCCTCCCAAGTTCCACTCACATTATCACACCAAACAATTGATTTTAGCAGAGTTACTTGCAAATTATCTTTGCCATTGGAAAATGTACCAAACCTAATTCTCAGGTTTCCAGATTTCTGTCTCCTCTTAACCCCATATTCATCATCCATTCCCTCTTTTTTCCTACTACATCCACAATGATCCAGCTTCCAATCAACTTTAGAATTAGTTAATGCAACCTAATCCAGATGAATATACGTAACAAGTGTCCATATTGATTAACCACAATTGCATATTATGCATGTACCTTGGGTATAAATATAGCACCTCAGCAGGAGATCATTTGTTTATTAGATGTGTTTTCTTTGAGCTTGAGCTGCCATTCTTTTGGGGTGTCTATTGGACACAATCCTCCATGTCCATATTTTATCAACTTTAGAGTCTTTACCATCTAGGACTCCTTGCTCTTCTGGACAGGTTGTATGTTTTATTATCACACATACATGAGAACATTTAGGAAACTTCAGGTTTAACCAGGATAATCAATCTCAGCCATTCAGCAACGGGTTTGTATGGTTTCTGATTCTGTATAATATGGACTGGGTATGAGTGAATATTCCTGTTTTATTTTATGTTTGTTGTAGTGCATCTGTTAGTTTGTCCATTTGTAGTGATTCCATAGTTTATCTATTTGTTAGTAATAAACCCTATTATTATGCTTGAGTGCTGGGTTGCAGGACTGCATCTGTAATACAAGAACAAAGAATAGCATTAAAATCTGGAATCTGTTATACTTACCTTGAGCGCATCTCAGAATCAATGGATGTGTGACCTAGTGTGATAGTTGTTATCTACGAATTGTGGAATTGCATTTTTATATGATTATGTTTCATGATATTGGTGTTATTTATGATATTGAGAGCAATATTTTCCCATTGGGAGCAGAGGATCCCCTGAAGCCAGTGGAAGAAAAATAATTTTAAATGCCATCATGTGACAGTGTGATGTCACTTCCAGGGAAAACCCAGAAGTCAGTCTTGTAAGAATCAGCAATTCCCAAAAGCTGTTACGTCACTTTCAGGTTTTCCCCAGCAGTTACATCACTCCACTGCCTGATGGTGCTCCCCCCATGTTCCTGCCCCCCTAGTCTCTCACCAATTGCCAGTCACTAACTGACAATACTAACTGAATCATGTGGGCATCTGCAGTGAGAAGGGGTAGTCAGTGGATGCCCCTCTCCACCTGTGGAAGGGCCCTTCTGTTTTTAGAAAACAAGCACAGCAGACTAGCACAACTACCCATCCTGAATTTAAAATTCACTATTCTTCCCCCCCACACACACACATACACACACATAATCCTGAATGTTTCCCAAAGCAGGTCTCTAATAGTGCAATTCTAAACAATTATTCCCTTCTAAATCCATAGGTTAGAATGGTGTGAGTCTACTTAGGATGGCATTGTAAGCCTTTCTTGCACCACCAGCCAACACATACTGAAATTGCCTTCCTTTCCCCCCTTCTCTTTATTAAGAATTGCACACGTCACCTTAGGGGAGGTCAGGCCTCACATTCTGTGGAGGTTTCAATTAGAAGCATGCACTGAGGAAATTTCCTTTTCAGTTTCAGATCCAGGGTTTCTGAATGAACTCCATTCCATTAATGATTTGTTCCTGGTGAGCTAGTGCCAGTTCAGATTTAATCCGTTTGGGTTTTTTGCTATCCTGAGTTTCGGCCCATTATGTGTGAGCAAGGCAGGTGTTGGCTGTACATTCTCTCTCTCTCTCTCTCTCTCTCTCTCTCTCACACACACACACACACACACACACACACACACTATTCTTTTCACGGGGAGTGGGGAATAAGGCTCCAGGACAGCTGGTTTTGTACTCAGTGGCAGCAAAATTGCACAGAACCCAGTCCTCCTCCCTCCAAATCATCAACCCACTGAGTTTGAGCACAAACACAACAACAAGGTTCAGCATTTACAGACCCCTAAGAATGCTTGGGGAAAAGTGTCAAGATGAGTGTTGGGTGGATGCACATGTATACACTGTTCTTTTCATGAGGGTTGAGAAAACGAAGCTTTATTCGCTTTTACGAAAAAACACAAAATCATTACCAACCATTAATCCCCCTTCCTAGTCAAAAAATTCATTGATCCAACGCATTTCAACTCAAGCACATAACATACCCTCCCAACAATGAACCAAAAGAAAGTGAATAGGTGGGTGCACACAATAGTGAAAACTGGCTGGCAAGTGGTGGCAGTGAGCCAATGCCCAAGCAGGAATGTTCTCCATTGCCAGCCAGCGCAGCACAGAAAACATTTTTTTTAAATTCCTGCTTTATGATAGTGCCAATAAGTTACCTTTGAGTCCTGCTGTTTTCTGTTGATGCCATGTTTCCCTATGCTTTGTACTTCCCTTTCTTTTGACACTCAAGAAGAGCCGCCTGCCAGAGTCAATGCAGGTGGGTCTGACCAAGCTCTATCCTCAGCTCTGGTCTTTGAACTCCAGAACCAAAAAGCCCAGAAAGAGCATTGTGTACTCTATTCCCAGGCTTCAAAAGAGTGAAGTATTCTCAATAAAAGTGTTCATCTCAGCATCAGATTTCTTGTCACAGTGGACCTTCTGTTACAGTGGAGAGACATGCCGGAACTGTGACTGGCACTCAATTTGATGCCCTCTGCCAATGAACACCTGTTCATCTTCAAAAGTTACTGTACTTTTGACCAGAGTAGACCATGTATACCACATTACCATAATCCTTTGACTCTCAATCTACCTTGACACTGAGCCATAATGTTGTTTCACTCCATACTCAAAACATGATAGAACACTGGCTGAGAAATATAAGGGGCTGCTGCTATGCCCTCATGGGAACCAGTGTTATATTTCACTTAAATCCTCCCACACCAGTGATTTCTCTCCTTCCTAAAACAGTTCACTACAGTGGGATTGGGATTGGGGAGGGGTCTTTGGTTTTGTTAATGAGATTTTCTCTATTTTTACCAATAAGTGGGGGCACCAGGCAGGTTGCCTAGTCTATATGTTCTGACTATAACCATTACCCAGAGCTGAAGGACAAGAAGTTAAACTGAAGCCAAATCCACAGTCTTAATGAAGAAAACAAAGGAGTCCAGTCTTTAATCAGACCAGTCTATGTGGAGCACTGATATAGAAAGCATAGAATCATAGAGTTGGAAGGTCAAAATCAAAAAGAGTCCAGTAGCACCTTTAAGACTAACCAACTTTATTGTAGAGTTGGAAGGGTCCTTACAGACTGTCTAGTACAACCCCCGGCCCAATGCAGGAGCAACCTAAAGCATCCCCGACTCCTTGAAGACTGTCAATGTGGGGGAACCCATCTCATCCCTACGCAGCTGATTCCGCTGCTGAATTAGTCTTAACGTGAAAAGTTTTTCCTAACTTCCAGCCGGTACCTTCCCTACTGTAGCTTAAACCCATTGTTTTGAGTCCTGTCCTCTATTGCTAACAGGAACAGTCCCCTTCCATCTTCTAAGCCTTTCTTGCAACATCAGCCAACAGCCTTTTAAATACTTGAAGACAACAATGACAGTCTTTTAAATACTTGAAGAGAGAAGTCATGTCACCCCTCAACTTCTGCTTCTCCAAACAGAACATTCCCAGATCCCTCAGTCTTTCCTCATAGGGCTTTGTCCCCAGGCCCCCGACCATCCTGGTTGCTCTCCTCTGCACGCATTCCAATTTGTCTACATCCTTTTCGAAGTGAGGTCTCCAGAACTGCACACAATACTCCAGATGGAGCCTAACCAATGCAATATATAGTGGGACAATGACATCCTGTGATTTGTCCTTGTTAATACACCCCAAGGTTGTATTAGCCTTTTTTGCTGCTGCTGCATCAAATTGTCTACTCATATTTCGCTTCTTATCCACTCGTATCCTAAGATCTTGTTCACACTCACTGCTACCCAAAAGTGTATCCCTCATCCAGTATGCATGCTTTGATTTTTGTGCCCGCATGGGCATTGGTTGCTTGCCAGCCTTTCATTGTGCTGTGCTTTTAAAAGCTCACAAAAAGAGATTGGCGAGGCAACATCTATGGTGCCATGCTGTCCTCTGCTCCTGTCATGTTTGACTGTGCCCATTCATCCATGCCAATATTACTTTTGCCATGTATATTCTTAATTGCCTGGTATATGCTTAATTGCCTGGTATAACTCCATTTCCTGTTGCCAGTGTTCTAGTGGGTTCTCAAACGTTCCCAGGTGGCTGTCTGTTTACAACTTTGAACCTTTCTTCCAGGCTATGATATGTTGTCTCTCTTCGTGGCATGATAGCACAAATATGCACAATGTTCTCATACAGAAAGAACAACAATGAGTTGTTTGGGTATTGGGAGGGGGAAGGAAAGTCGGGTAGAAAAGGGACGTTTTTTTCCCATGTTGCCATTCTTGTCAAATTTCTACTAGCACTACTTAGTGGCTTACTCCTAAGTAGACCTTTGGATCTGAATATGGAAAGAACTGATTTCTGAAAGAAGTCATTTAATCAAGGACCTGTGTCTTGCTATAATGAACCAGAGATTTGTCTGCTGTATTCTGTCACCCAGAGCCTGACAGTTCCCCTCTCATGTGCAAAGCAAGCCTCTTGCAAATTGATCTCTATGAGTATGAGCCACTCAATGCTGATGCCATTGCCCAAGAGGCTTCAAAAACAAAATGCATTCATGCACAATGTGAATATTTCCCTTCCCACCAACAGAGTTATGCTATGCTAGGGCCCAATCTCTCTCGTTTGGGATATAAGCAAAACACACAAACTTTTCAGTGGGGGGAAGTTGTTACAGTTTGATTTCTTGAATTTGTTTCACCATTCCAAAAGCCGCTTTAACAAGCCAAACTAGTGATTTCTAGTGTATTTTCAGCTCATTTGTTTCCTTTTGCACACCTCTAATTTTAATATAACTAGTGTCTAGTAACTGATACTTCCTAGCTGTTACCTTTAATTATAATTGTTTATTGCTATCTAGGGTTTTTTTTTACCTTCAGCTCTTGAAGATTTGCTTTTGCATTTCACATCATATCTTTGATATCTTTGATATTGATATTTTCTATAAAATAGAAAATAAGTGGCTTTCAGTTCATTTCAAAATCAACACTTTTCATTTTGTGGTCTATTAGAGTCTTTTTTGTATGGTTGTGTAGCTTATCTTTTTCATATCTTCAATTTAGTTAAGTCACAAAAGGCCATCCCTGTACTTGGTTCTTTGTCTTATTGCTAATGGTAATTTATTTTTCCTAGTACTTTTTTTTCTCATTTCTTTAAAGGTTTTTCTGCAGTTTTCACATTTATTGTTTTCAACAGTGGCTATTTTGTGCTTGTTTGTTGTCTATTATTATATCTGTAGTCTTTTTTAAAAGTGCTTTCTAGAATGCTTGAGAGCTGACCTGAGGTGAAGATTTTCTGTCAGTGTGGGGGAAGGGGGTAAACCATAGGCTATGATTTTCTTCTTACAAAAGTAGATAAGGATAGGCGTCTTGGTGTTTGTCTTTTCTGGTTTTGTTTTTAACTAAAGTGTTTGGAAGAAGCAGAAAACATGACAGTCCTTGTGTTTATCCATTTGGAGATTATGACTGAGATTTTGGCAAATTTAGAACTTTGAGATTGCTAGTTTGTTTCAGTCAATCTCTATTTCATCTGCAGTCTGAGAAATGATTTCAGTTCTCTTTTAAACAGGTAGTTCTTTCTCAGCCTAGATGGTGATCAAATCATCACAAGGTATAGTTTTCAAGTCTTTCAAACCCACCTACCTTCTGCCAAAATTCAGCCCTTATGATAATGATTATTAACACAACGATTACTAATAAAAAGCAGATGCCTTCCAGCCATTGCACATAAAGCTTTGGCACCTTCCAAAATCCCTGCTTGCTATATCTTTAGAATAATCACTATACTGCAAATTATTTCACTTACCTTTGAAAAATAAAGCTGCCATGGTAGGTTGTTTTGTCATCACACTTTGATATGCAAGTTCGACTAAGGAGATAAGTTTCACAACCTGGAGGAGCTAACTGAGCATTTTGAAGTCCTGCCATCATGTACTGCATTGCCTAGTGGTGTTTTTGTACTAACTTTCTGATTATTAAAGGATTGTTATGTTGTATGGGGCTTCTGCATGGAAGGGAGAATTTGTTCCATTGTGGCAAACAGGGGTTGATGTCTATGGTGTCCTCATGCACAAAGAATCAAAAACAATAGGAATGCTGACATGAATTTATTAAACAGAACAAAAATACTAGTCTGGAGAAAGAAGACCCCCCCCCCAAAATGTAGAAGCCTGAACTAGAGAAAGGAAAGATTGCAAATAGAAAATGTGTCAAAATGTTCCAGTATCTCACAGTTAATCAATTATTTTTGGCAGCTGTCAGAAAGACAGAAAGAAGACTACAAAACTTCAGTTACACTATATGTGAAAAGGTGATGACCTCCAAACCCTTAGGCACAAGTCTTTTTCCTCTATCTTTTATTGGACAGTATCAACCAGGGTATCCACTGATTATTCCACAAAAATCTGGAGCGAGGCTTGGATAAAGCTTTAAAAAAAAACATTTCTGTCTCCTCAAATATAATCACAATTTTTCTCCTTCCACATGGCTGAAATACAATCAGGAGACAAAATCAAATTGATAATCCCTGCTGGAAGCTGGTTGTCAATTTCCAAGCTGGCCTCAGGAGGTTATTCTGAAAATTCATTAGGCAAACCAGGATTTGTCATATTTAAAGCTTCAGTTCCTATTATAGTCACCGACACAACTCAGTAGATTCCAAATGTATTATGCCACAAAAATGTTATGCCTTGAGGATATCCATGTGCTAAACTTTTTGAAAACAGCAACCTTTCTAAGCAATTTCACCATCATATTGTTTGGTATTAACCGGAGCTTTTCTCATATCTTGTTTAATTGCATTGTGGTCTCTACTAAAATTCAGCAAGAGACGTTCATATCCTTGTTAGCAAACTTCCATTTTCAGTATTCATTCTCTTTCTCTAAACTTATTGATAAACCTTCATCTAGTCTACATTACTGCAATACTCTTTATGTGGGGTTGACCTTGAAAAGAGTTCAGAAACTTCAATTGATACAGAAATCTAAAGCCAGGCTGTTTTTGGAGTGGGTTGTAAGGATCATATCACTCTGTTCTTGGCCTATTTATACTGGCTCTCAATTTGTTTTCAAGACCAGTTAAAGGTGCTTATATAGAACTTTAAAGCCCTTTAAAGCTTGGGACCAGCATACTTGAAAGACCAACTACTCCCATACAAATATATCCACCCACTAAAGTAATCCCCCGAGGCCCAGCTTCAGGTGCCCCCACCTTCTAAGATTAGGCAGCTGAAAACCTGAGAGCAGACCATCTTGGCTGTGGCATCAGACTTATGGAACTCTGTCGCTAGAAATATTCATCTGTCACCTTCTGTTCATCTAGCCAATGCATGAAGCCTTTTTGTTTCATCCTTCAATGATCCCTCCTTCCTGCCCTATTGGTTTAACTGTTTTATGTGCATTTAATATGTATTTTAATTTTGGTTTTGTTTTTATGATATTTTTTATAATGTTTTGTTTTAACTGTTAGCCACCTTGGTGGGCCTGATGGGGTAGAAAGGTAGCATATAAATGTTACAAATAAACAAAACATTTGAGGTTATGGTCTAAGCAATGCTCGCAGGCCCCAATGCTATATAAACACAAACCCATTCACACTACAGCCCATTCATCATTCCTTTTAAAAGGCCCTTTGCTCCTTGCTCTGCTATGTTTCGCAGTCCCCAACCCCTCATATTTACTTTTATTCACTTGTTCTTTCCTCTTTTCTTTCTTGGCTCTTCCTGGCCAAATCTGCTGGCTGATGGTTTGTGCTAGGAGTGAATCATGAAATGACAGAGACTGTAAGATAAAAGCACATAATTGATTCTTTTGTAGATGAAAAGGGGCTGTGGCTCAGTGGCAGAGCAGACAGTCCCAGGTTCAGTCCCTGGCATCGCCTGTTAAAGGGGTCAAGTGATAGGTGATATAGAAGCCCACTACCTGAAACCCTAGAGAGTCATTGACAGTCAGAATAGACAATACTGACTTTGATAGACCAATAGTCTGAACAGGTATAAGGTAGGAGTCATTGCCCCTTCCCTGATAAGTGCAGTTCCTTGTGAAAAGGAGGGAGCCACCACTCAGATGCGTACATGGAAAGTCCCATGTTCAGTTCCTATAGTTATCTCCCACTCTTTGGAAATCTTCTCTCCCTACTTCAGAGATAGTCCCAGAAACAGACAGATTCAGAGCATGTATTTACACATTGCATTTTGATCTAGGTTACAGGGCAACTGACTGTTGAAAAAAAATGGGTGTATAAGCACAGATCTTCTCAACATATCACATATACTCCCTTTACCCACTTGACTCTGGTTGGCTGAACTTGTTTCTAGGTCATCCAGAAGTAACACAATCAGCTTTTCTTCAAATGTGGAAAGGAGAAAGATGGAATATTTGAGAGACAGAAAAAGGAGGTTTTCCATTCCAACAAGCTAAAGTGGAATGGGTTGTTTTTCAATGTAGTGTTCTCTCTCTCTCTCTCTCTCTCTCTCTCTCTCACACACACACACACACACACACACACACACGCGCGCATGCATGGAGTCATACACATAAAAGAATCAGTAGTTTATGGGTTAGAGCCAGACTAAGTTTTCTAAGAAGGCAAGGAGTAGGATAATTTCTACCAATTCCATCTTTCTACTGTTCCTGAGTGTCCCCTATCCCCCAGAGTTAGTATTTCAGGGAGATCAGTGGGCTTGGCAGGGCAAAAGAGGCAGGAACTTTCTGTTCTATGGACAGAAGCGTCTTGCATGAACAGAAAATTGAGTCTGGATCCAGGCCAATGAATTGCCCACCATTTTTTCCAAACATCTAATATTCTTCATAAGAAAGATCATGAAACAAGCCAGACTTGATCATGCCTCATGCATGTGCTGCTCCCACCTTTTTGCAACAATGCATAAACAGGGAAAGAATAATTTTTCAGCCTTCTTTTCCACACTTAAAAAAGTAGTGAGAGAAAGAAAAAGGATGAATAGAGGCAGAAGGACTAGGAGAGAGAAGATGAGTCAATGTCATGTCCTTTTTCTTCTTTCCTGTCTCCTTCATCCACTAAAGGAAATGAAGGAAGGAAAGAGTGGACAGTGTACTAAACAATGAAGCCACCACCATATGTAGGACAGATATTGTCCTATGTAGGACATATTGCATAGATCACATACCCACATCCAAAGGGATCTGGTAGGAATGGAGCAATCTCTACTCTTTCTGCAGGTATGCTGAAGAACAAAAGAGCCTATTTTCATTGCAAAAATAGCACTGAGAAACTAAGGCACAGCATTGACTTGAAAACAACATAAAAAGCTTCAGGGTATAGTCTTTGATCTGACATTTGTCGTATTATAAACTGTACTTCTGTTTTCACCTTCAGCAAGTAATGAAGCAGTAGTAAGAAGAATGTGGCTATTATGTGGCATAACTACTCCAGTGCATGTAATTTCCAATGCAATAGGAAAAAAATTCATGTCCTGAACAGCAGAGGTGCCAGTAGCTACAACTTGCAGTATCTCAGTTCAGTCGCTCCTTTCCTGAAACTACCCTTTCCTTGAGCCATTGATTAAATTCCCTTGTAAGACATCAGAGAAATTTGGGAAGGGGGAGTGTGAAATTCTTGACCCTCCATAAAGCCTTAAAATAAAGTTCAGCTGGATACATTTGTCTACCTGGATAAGTATGGATTTCTTTTCTTCTTGTACAGATTCTTTTATAGACTGAGGATCAATGGATGCACACACTTTAAAAAAAACTCTCCAGAAATTCTGTTACACAACATTCAATTGCCAGCCTTCTTAAATAATCAATATTACTAAAGACCGTTGCTTTCTATAATTGAAAAAAAGAAAAAAACCTGCCCACCTGTGTCTTCTTCTAGGAGCTGCTAGGAAGACCTGTGAAAACCCTACACATTTTGAACATAGCATCATTTTAGGATTTTAGGCTTATCAAAAAGGACATGCTTGATCCATTGTTGCTTGCTGTACATCAGTCCAATGAGGTGAATTAAGAGTTTCCTGGATAAGGTGTTGCATAGTTTCTCACTGTAGTCTGTGCATTGTGGATTTAAGTGGGTTCTTCACACACAGTCCCTTGGGTAGAATGTCCAGTTTTTTGCATTTAGAAAGGAAGGTAATGTCTGTTCGTATCTGTGCCAATTTCTTCACGAAGTTGATGGATTTCCTCTCCATTCAGCTGAATGCGGTGCTTTCCATGGTCATAGATGCAGAGGAGTTAGCCGTGTTAGTCTGTAGTAGCAAATCAAAAAGAGTCCAGTAGCACCTTTAAGACTAACCAACTTTATTGTAGCATAAGCATTCAAGAATCACTGCATCTGACGAAGAGAACTGTGATTCTCGAAAGCTTATGCTACAATAAAGTTGGTTAGTCTTAAAGGTGCTACTGGACTCTTTTTGATTTTGCTACTACAGACTAACACGGCTAACTCCTCTGCAAAAAGGACATGAATCAGTGACAGATTTACTTGCAAGAGGTCCCAGGTTCAGTTCTCAGCATCTCCAGTTAAAGGTATTAGGGAGTTGGTGATGTGAAAGAGTCAATGGAAATCTGCTACCAGTCAATGTAGACAATACTTGATAGATCAAAGGTCTGACTCACTATAACAGGGCTACATGTATTTAGGTTGTAACACAGAGAAGAGCCCTGTCCCTTAAAAAATCCAGACCTTTTGTTTGAAGATTCACTGCCCTTCGAACCTCTCTGTGGCAATCAGGACCTGAGCAGGAGGGAAATCTAGCAAGGAGTCAGTTAAAACTAATCCCCCTCTTTTAAATCCAAACTGATCAAATCTATCCAGTGATCTGCATATGCCCAAAGTAACCTGTTTGTAACTGTGAAGGCCATTTGCCTCCTCTATGTAACCTGGCATCCATATCAGATGTATACAACTTTTTAAACAGCGAGAAGTTGCAGGGACAATGATACAAGGTTTGCTTTGCTATGGGGGTTTTCTTTGTGGATTTTTTTCGTTGGTTCCAGCCCCATACTGCTTCAATTTTTCCCAATTTCCACATACTTTCCTGCCTCCCTATTTTGGTTTTGATCTTTTTTTAATCATCAGTTTCATATTGTTGTATCAACCTACCATTGTAATAAAAGGTGCAGCAAATTCTCTGAGTACCCAGCTTTCATTCTCTAAAAACAGTAAGTCTCTAGCCCTATATCTCCACAAAGAAAGAGGCTAGAAACTTACTTTTTTAACAAATGAAAGCTAGGAATTCAGAAAACGTGTCTTTTTCTTAATTAGGTTTGAATTTTATAGTATTACATTTTACCCTGTACTTCCTCCATGTCATGGCCCCTTTTCCCTGGAATTTATTCTCTTCTTTCTATACCGCCTACATAAAATATCTGTATAATAAAGATCTACTTGTAGTATCTGAAGAGGTAGGCCATGAAAGCCATAAAAGTAGGCCATATTTTTGTTAGTCTTTCAGTTGCTGCAGGACTCCTGTTTTCCTATGAGAAGAGGAAGCTGCTACAATTTCCTATGAGAAAGCTGTTCGGCAGAGGCGATAGGGAGGTATGAGTTCAGCTGGATTGTAAATAGCCTGGGAGAAATAAATGGGAATTCACACTGTTATTTTGGGAATCTAATGCAGGAATAGTTATGCTTTTTAAGTAGGCTTTAAAATATAGCAACAAGAGTATGTTTGTTTGCTTCTACTATGCTTTGCTGGTATATGTGGAAATAAGTAGATACTATAAAGGTGCCATAGAAGGGAAGGTGGCATAATATAGCCCAATCTCAAAATCTAAGTAGGGTCAGTAGTTCAACAGAAGAACACCAAGGAAGACTCTGTAAAGGAAGGCAATGACAATACTGCCATTCCAGCAGGAGCTTAAGCCCCTTAAGCTGGTGGCAGCCATTTGCCTCCCTGGCAGGATGGAGGCAGAAAAGACCAGCCCTGCTTAGGGGCATAGCTTAAGGGGGTGGAGCTACGTGGCTGTATGCTGCCGCCCCGCCCTCCAAGCTCAGTCTCGCCTCGTGCTCGGAGGAAGCAGGAGCTCAGTGTTTGCTTCTCCAGCACGAGGCCCGGGAGCGAGAGGCGTTGCGGCGGCGGCGGGTGGCGGTCTCGCCTCATTTGGAGCGACGCCTCTGAGTCGGGCAAAGTCCCCTTTCTCTTATTTAGGAGGAGTGGGGGCTCTGTTTCCCTGGGAGGGGGCAGGGAGTTCTGGCCCCATTCCCTGCCGTGGCTTATTTGGAAGGAGCGGGGGCTCTGTTTACTCGGGAGGAGCGGGGAGTTTCGGCCCCTTCCCCTGCCGCGGCTGGCACGCTAGCAGCGTCTGTTGAGCATGTGGCGCAATTTTGCGTGGCTCAAAGAGGTAAGGGGCACAGTGTAAAATACATTCGCAGCCAGCTCGCAGCACTAGCTTTTGCTGCTAAGGCCCGTGGGTTTTCAGATAACACGGGTGATTTCCACATTCGGAAATGCTGTAAGGTTGGGCACGGGAGTCCGCCGCTCCCAGGGACAGTAGGCAACCCATCTCTCCAGGCATCCTCTAAGGTTTGCAGGCTGCGTGGTCGCGGGTCTGCAGCTCCCCTTTTGAGGAGCTGCTGTTTCACGCCGCATCTTTAGTTGTGTTTTTTGGCGCTCTCAGAGTAAGTGAGCTGGTCCAGCAGTCCCCTAAGGACGACTCTGGCCGTGCCCTCACTGCAGAGGATGTTAAGTTTGTAGGTGAGCAGTTGATCCTTAGGATTAGAAGGTCCAAGACGGACCAACATCAAAAGGGGGTGGACCTGTCCCTCGGCCGGTGTTCCATCGCCGAGTTGTGTCTGGTGGCAGCCTTGAGGTGCTATTTGGAGGCCCGTGGTGATCAACCCGGGGTTCTCTTTCGCCACAGGAATGGCGCCCCATTGACTAGGTACCAATTTTGGGCAGTCACGGGTAGGGCTCTTTATAAGTTAGTTTTGGAGGGGGTCAAATTTGGGACCCATTCATTTTGTATTGGGGCGGCGTCCACTGCCGCTGCCATGGGTTTCACTGGGCCTGACATCCAGAGGGTAGGACGTTGGCGTTCAGGGGCTTATGCTTCATACATTAGGCAGCTAGGACGTGGTAAATCACGTTGAATTGTTTTTTGCAGGCGCTGTGGTTCATCAGGAGAGGGTACGGATCCTCATCTGTGGCCACAGTATGATCTTCTGGGCTGCACACCAAGCGAGAAGGTCCTGGATCGGGTCCCAGCTTGGACTAAGCCGGTGGGCTACCATCGAGTGGCAGGGCAGAAGAGGCCTACATTGGGCGGGGCTGCTGCCACTCTTGTTTGAGGGGAGGTCCGCCCCTCCTCCTCATATTTTGGTAGTACACTTAGGTGGCAATGACCTCGGGTTAATGAAAGGGGTAGCCCTTTCTTGGCAGGCCCGGGACGACTTCATGGAGATCATGAAGAGATGGCCTGGCGTTCTGATTTTTTGGTCAGCTATGCTTCCGTGCCATGTGTGGCGGGAGGCATTGGACCGCAGGGCTATTGAAAGGGCTAGGCGGATGGCCAACAGAGCCCTATTTAAGATAATGATGGGTGGGTTAGGTATTTATTTGCCCCATCCGCAGATTCGGGCCGAGTCTGTTGCCCTCTACAGAGGGGATGGTGTGCACCTATCTTACAGGGGCAACAGCATTTTTCTTGATGACCTACGGCAGGGGCTTAGGTTGGCTCTAAGCCATCTGTGGGGCGCTGAGGCCTAAGCAGAGGCTTGGCCTCTGCGGTGGCAGGATTTAGCTAGGGATATATCTGTGGCGGGCCGGTGAGCACCCTTGGCACCTCCCCATTGGTGGGGAACTGGGGTCTTTCAGGAGCAGCAGGCTGCCGCACGGCCCAGCTGCGAGGTAAGATGCCATGGATGGGGAACCCCTGGACAAGCCGGTCTCCCCCCGCTGCCGTTCGGCCGGGTGGGGGAGCTTTTCAGGGGGGAACCACTCTGCCTGGCCAGGCCGGGTCCCAGCCATTTGTGGGATGGCTCGCACCCGGAGCAGCGGGTGCTCGCCCAGACAGGTCAGGGCGGGGTCCAAGGAATGACCCCAGGGCCTGACCTGTACCACTAGTTAGGCCCCTTGCCGTAATTGTTTTTCTGCTGTTTCATTTAATAAAGTGGCCCATTTTACCCAAGCCTTTGTGTCTGTCTCTCATTCCAACTGGGGGGGCAAACCACCCCTGCTTCTCACTTGCCTTGAAAGCCCCTTGCTGGGGTTGTCATAAATCAGTTGTGACTTGACAGCACTTTACACACACCATAAAGTCTCCATTTTGTATAGTCTTCCTTGACACTAGCATTCTTGTTACAACATACATTTCTTGGTACACAGTGCACTGCAGTAGGGGAAGACACCCAGCAGGGTACTCCCTCCCACCCTGCAATGTGTTTTTGCATTGTTTGTAGAAATAAGAAATCCCAGGCAGGCTGCAGTTCTAAACTTACCAATAACCTGTTCCTCTGCATACTCACCAAGAGGAGTGATACACCAAATTAATATGTTCATGAGCCAGGTCCCAGCACCAATTTTTTCTTAAGCATCAATCCTAAACTGGAAGCAATTCCTGTGAAATCAACAGGACTCCGTTTAAAGGATATAGTCACAAACACTACATATCAACTATAAGTGTGTTCATCTGAGTTTATTTTTCTGCTCTTCTTATATTCGTAACCCCGCTTCTTCACAAGGTGCCCAGGCAGAGTTTCTGTACCATTTATAGCTGTACAGGTTGAAAGAGCTATTGCTGTTCTTCTCAGTCCATGTGGCAAGCTGTGTCCATCAAAGTTATTTTTCCCCCTAACTGTTGCAAGTACAGAAGCCCTGTCCTCCTTTGCATAGGATCCCCCTATATCCCCATCCGCTCCATTACAGTTCCAATGCTCTTTTTAAATTCAGGAATGTTAAAGAAGCACTTTGTTCCTTTCCCTAAATGTCACATACACCATCTAAATTTAAAATCCCATGGGATGATGCTTCACTTATATCACACTGAATGAATGAATGAATGAATGAATGAATGAATGAATGAATGAATGAATGAATGAATGAATGAATGAATGAATGAATGAATGAATGAATGGTGACTTGTGCACACCCCACTACCTTTCAACTATTTGTAGCTTTAACAATGAAATCCTAAGCAGAAATCAATGGCTTAGACTGGAGTAACTCTGCTTAGGATTTCACTGTGGGGGGGGGGGGGTTGTGTGTGTGCGTGTTTGTTTATTTACTGATTTATTATGATATTATTAAGAACTGCTTCAAGCATTCCTTTTGGAGAGCATGGGTTATTGGTATTCTTAATAAATAACAGTTTTTTAAAGGACTGCTTTCACAATAGTCTCTCTCTACATGAAACTTCTTACATGAGGATGTTCAAGTGTCGGGAGATGGCACGTTAGCCAGGAAGGGTAGTTTAAAAAGACAGAGCTGAAGGCTCTGTCAATTTCATCTTTCTACAGGAGAGTAGTTTAAAAAGACAGAGCTGGCCGAGATCACTCCTCAGAGGGCTTGCTAGATTCATCCTCACCTCTCTGAAGGGGAGGTGAAACTGTCGGAGTGAATTCACCTCACCAAAGGCTCTGACAGTTTCACCTCCCTTTCAGAGAGCCGAGGACAAAATTAACAAGCCCTCTGAGGAGTGATCTCTACTGGCTGGTGTAGAGAGGTAAAAATGTCAGCTTCCCAGCTAACATTGCATCTTCCTACTCTTGAGTATCCTCGTGTAAGATGCCTCAAGTAGAGAGACTATATTCTGTGTATAAAAGCAGTGATATTAGAGTCTATAACATTTTGCTGGACTGGTGCTGAATAAAACTTGAATGAAAACCCTTTGTTCCAAAAGACAGAAGTCATTGGGGAAATGCTCAAGGTTATTGCAAGTGTTTCAACCTGCCTACTGATCTTGCTCTAGGCCAGATGCAGGGGTTATGTTGTATTTCTTTTTTGAAAAAAGTACTCTGTTGCACCAAAGCCTTCTCTGGCTTTGATGATGACTGTTCTGAAATGACTTATTTTTCAGATCAGTGGAGAGTGATACTGAAGGGTCTCGGATCATTACAGAACATGAAGATCCTTGCACTTCTCACTATATTGTGAGTGACAGCAGTACATAGACCAAGCCCCCAACAATATAATCAGCAAGATGAGTTATCTTAAGGAATTTTCCTGCTTAAAAGTACTTGTTGTGTGTACAGGGCACTCAATTAATTCCATATTAAATACTGTACATAAAATCACTTCTTATGTTATAAGGTCAAACATTTATAGTTTTCATATTCCCTTTCATTGCTATGAAAAAACATTAAGCGTTCATTCCCATGAATCCCTAAAAATTAGCAGTAATATTATGAAGATCTGCAGCTCTCGTATTGTTTACCTCTCCACTTGTGCTGGTGTTTCTAATGTTTCCATCAATAACACCATGATGCAGAACAATAAGACATTAGAGGAATTCATCTAGAACCACAACATTATTTCAAATACATTTTAAATTGCTTATCAGTCCCTGGGTACCAGCAGGCCTTTAGAGCCGGTGGACTTAAAATAACAGAGATTGAAATAGCTCCTGTTATAATACCCTCCACCCAAACTTCCCCTCATTATCAAAGCTTTCCCCCTGACCATCATCCTCAACCACCATACTAAAAGCTAAGCAAGTGCACATGCATAGACATGAGAGAGATCAGTGATGATGAAGGGTCAGATCATCTCCCTGCAAGCCAAACTGTATGTGATGCTGGAGTATTCCAACCCTATTTAGCCCCATAAATAAGGTTATCAACTCTGGCTTGGGAAATTCCAGGAGACAGGGAGACGGTGCAAGAGGAGGGTGGAGTATGGGGAGCAGAGGAAACTCATTTGGGAAGTGATTCCTTGGAGTTCACCTTCCAAACCTGCCATTTCCTCCAGGGGCACTGATCTTACTACCTGGCGGATATTAACCGTACTTATAAAGCATCCACAAAGGAGAGGAGAACCAAGAGGCTGGAAAGGATGAGGGTCATGGCACTAACTAGGAAAGGGAGGTGAATTATTTTGCCTCGCATGCCATTTCTCTAATTAAAATGCCCCTCCCCCATGCTGCTTTAAGCTCTGACAGGAAAAAAGATAGGTACAATATGACAATCAAAGCAGCCAGGAAGAGAAAAATTTTAAGATTTAGTTTTTTCATCAAAATCTGTAGTGGGCATACTGGTGCTAAAGAGACATTTATATGCTTTGTCTCTTCCCTTGCACAGTCCTCCTAAAGTTGTCAATTACACTGAATTTTTGCCTTGAAATTGTAGTGGAATACAGCTGTAAAATTTCCAGAAATTTTGAAGCCACAGTAAAAAAAAATCCTTTAAAAAAAATAAACTTGGGTAGAGGGATGAAGAATATGTAATACTTAGATTCTGAACAAACCTAAATTTGTCTTACTGATATTACAACATAAAATGCATCAATTATAACTTAGTACATGTGATTATATGTAGCATATTTATAGAAACGATGGGGAAAAGCATAAGTGTTTTAGTTTTCTGTAAGAAAAATTGCAAATATGCCCAGTAGTTGAGAGAAAGTTGCACATTGCAGCGCCCTATGCTACCTTAGCACGTGTACCTTTATTTTTGCAGTCCAGGAGATAGTAAAAATAAAAATTGAACATCTGCCCCCAAATCTTTCCTTTCTCCTTCTCCCCTTCTGTAACTTCTCTGATAATTATAAGGAAAATGACTTTCTCTTCATTGTATCTGAGAAAGTGAGCTGTGAGTCATAAAAGCTCGTGCTGGAACAAGATTAAAGATGTGAGAATTCAGATCCTGTCATAACTAGAGATGGGCATGGAAAAAAAAAACCCAAACATGATGTTCATTGTTCGTTGATCATTGTTCGTTGCCATCCACGAACAGGGACTCACGAACAACCACAAACATGGCCCTGTTCATGAACATGTTCGTGGTTGGCTGTTTGTGGGGACCAGCAGGCTGTCCTCCAGCCATCATCCAAGTCAAGATCCCTACTGCACCACTCCCAGAAACCTGACATGAGCAGGCACCAGGAAAGGTACCAATAATAAATAATAGCTTGGCCCCAGAGCCTGGCAGCAGCCCTGGAACTTGAAGGGGTAGATCCCTACCACACCATTCCCAGAAACCTGGCCTGAGCATGCAGCAGGAAATGTATCAATAATAAATAATAGCTTGGCCCAGAGCCTGGCAGCAGCCCTGGAAGGGGTAGATCCCTACCCCACCACACATAAAGAAAATTCAAGCTCCAATGCACTCTATCAAAATGACAACAGCAACTGTCTCTCCACTGTCTGCAAAGTCAGAGCTGGGAGCCCCCTCTGCCCTGGTCTTTGCTCCCTTGTTGTAACAAATTTGGAGCTCCACACTTGAAAGGAAGACCTGCCTATCAAGCTAAATTGGGCTTCGATTGGGGTTTCCAGGGCAATAGCTGGAGTTCAGACAGAGTTCAGACAATCCCTGTCAAAGTTGCCAAGGGAATTGATTGCAGGTGCCAGACTGTCTGGCTTGACGAACAGCAATGAACTAGGCTTGCAATGATCACCTGTTCATTTAGAATGGAGTGTCACGAACAGCTTGTTCGCAAACAGCAGATTGGGCTGTTTGTGGCTTTTTTTTGTTCGTACTGCTGTTCATGCCCATCTCCAGTCATAATAACTACCAAAAATATGTATTAGCTGAAGGAACTTAGAGGGCACTAAAATTTTCCATGTTAGTTAAGGTAAATGCCTGAATTATCTGCCATACTTTCCAGTGGGTAGTGCTGTTGCACATCTGAGTGGTTGAGTTGGTTCTCTAGTGGATCTAGTTGTTGTTCTGTGAAAGCTGACAGTTTAACTGAAAGGTTGTTGTGGGTTTTCCGGGCTGTATTGCCGTGGTCTTGGCATTGTAGTTCCTGACGTTTCGCCAGCAGCTGTGGCTGGCATCTTCAGAGGTGTAGCACCAAAAGACAGAGATCTCTCAGTCTACACCTCTGAAGATGCCAGCCACAGCTGCTGGCGAAACGTCAGGAACTACAATGCCAAGACCACGGCAATACAGCCCGGAAAACCCACAACAACCATCGTTCTCCGGCCGTGAAAGCCTTCGACAATACATCAGTTTAACTGAAGTAACTGTTTTTAAGACCTGAGCTGGAGGTTTTTCTTGGAAACCTTTTATTAAAGTTTGTTCCTTAACAAGTGTGTTACAGCAACAGGTGGCAATGGCTTCAAGATGGCAAAAGACTTATTGGCTGAGAAGAAAAATGCTGGTCATGCAGATGGGCCTAGAATCAGAAAATACCTAGATGACACTGAGCTTCTTGTTCCTGTGAATGAGTCGAGTGACCAGAAGGCAGGACAGTACCTGGCAGTGTTTTTAGAGTGGGATGCAAAGGCCTGTTGCCTGCAGCTTCCTTGTGCAGGATGTGGATCCTACAAGCAAGCTTCCTAAGCACTAAAAAAAGGCCATTATGAGGGTGGCCTTGCCCTTCTGAAATACAAAAAAGAACTGCAAGCAAAGAAGAGGGAAGAGGAGGAACCTCTGAATACTTATTTATGTGCTCTGAGAAGGCTATTTGATAGTTTTTTCCTTGTTTCTCCTGGTCCAAATGACAATTCAAATTAAGCTGATCCTGCCCAACCAAATGTGGAGCTGGCAACGCAGAGAGGGGCTTATATCTAGGGGGAGGCCATGAAGGAATCTTGTGTGATCAGCTACTTTATAAATAGAGTAACAGGGGAACTTTATTGCCTGCTTTTTAAAGAAGATGTCATTTTAGACAACTCAATGGACTATATTGGGAACAGAGTACAGCGCATGGAAGCAGAAATGAGTGTTTCCTTAATGGTATCTGCTAATAAATTCTAGTGAATCTTTCATGATATTAGCAGCCTTCCAAGAACAACTTCCTGTAGTTAGAGCAATTAGAGAAGGCCCTACTGGCAAGCAATTCGTAAACAGTCTCAGAGAGGAGAAGCAGCAGCAGTTCCCCAAGGGAATCCTAGGCCGAATGATATCTGCCAATAATGCAGTGGGAAAGCTCATTGGAAGTGGAATTGTCCAGGCAAAGGAAAGATGCTTGGGAAAGGGAAACTAAAAGTTGCTGGTGCAGAAGGGCCACCATCAACAAGTATAAGAACAACCCTGGTGAAGAGCAAGCTAAACACCAGCTACCACGTATATAGTAGACTTGATGGCTAGGAAATGTCAGATTCCTGTTCTGAAATAAGCCTCATCCATAGTGAGCATCCAGCTTTGAATGAAAAGGAAATGGATGCAGCTGGGTTAAACTGGTGACTATTGATGACAAGCCACTGTGAGCAGAAGGACCTGTTGGGCTCCTAGTGACACTGGGATTTTTGAGGACTATGTGGACTTTCATAATCACCACAGAGATTTCTAGTGCAGTTGTTCTTGGAGTAGATTTTATTCAGGGCTACCACAAGAATGTCTCTACTCTCAGCAGAATGCATTTGTTCTTGGATAATTTCCAGATACCTATCCTGACTGTGAACATTAAAAAGCCTGACCTTCAGCAGGCAGCACTACAGGCTGTAGCGAGGCCCACACCATGTCAGCATAGGAAGGAAGAGGAGCTGCTTTCTGTAGTGGCTCATAATAAAGTGCTAGTGAAGCTCATGCTCTGGTACTTCTGAGAGTAAACAGTTGCCGCATGGAAAGCACTTTCAAAATATATATATTTTTATTTATACAATAGCTGTGCTCTCTCATTTACATATCATATACTATGCTTTGGAGAAAAAAAACAGAAAAAATCCAATTTGGGGAAAACCAAAATGCTCCATCAGACCTCATATTTGCAGATATGGATTGAGAAGATGGTGCACAGCTGACCAATCCAGCTTCAGAAAATGTATGTCTCATACTGGTGTGGAGTGCAATGGCCAGAGTCCCCCCTATGCCAAAACAAGGCAATTGTCTGGGGCTTGGGGGATTCCTCAGCAAGTAATGCTTCCCCCATTCCACATCAATTTCTCTCAAGTGTTCCAGCCTTTCCCTGGCTGAGTTGAGCAGGACTTCAAAGTAATATTCCTGATGGGAGATGCAGTAGCAAGACCCTCTCAGCTCACAGCAGTCCAGCATACAGACCAATTCATTTCCATTGGAACTTTTCAGCAGAACTGAGTCAAAACATGTGGGCATGAAGAAGAGCCCATCTTTGGAACATGGCAGTCTGGAGTACTTTCTAACATCCACATTCCACTCCAGAGGAGACTCTGGGAAGAAGCTTTTCGGGAATGGCAACCAGACAAACTCAGTTGGACTTGGACTGCAGTGGCAGCCCTCTATCGCCTTCAGGTGCTGAGTGCTGTGAGAAGAAGCTGCTGCTTTCACAGCAGTAATCTGATGGGCAGGAACATTAAGCTTCATTATACAGCACTGATGCTGAGAACCTGTCTTGAAGCTTCTTGGTTTTATGGAATTCCAGGATAGAGGATTGTCTGGAGAGGCCAAGGACCCCTGAAATGTAGAACCCCAGTTTGACTAGGATCCTGACAGTATTTTGCCATCTTCTGGGCATGGAGCAGGGGTCACTGAGGGTTTGGGGAGGGGAGATAGTTGTGAATTTCCTGCATTGTGCAGGGGGTTGGACTGGATGTCCCTTGAGGTCCCTTCCAACTCTATGGTTCTATGATTCTTTGAGGACCCTCACAATTGTCCTTCATGCATCCGCATCAATGTTTACTGGACTGCCAGAGATGTTGTATCCAATATAGATGTACTTCCTTTGGTGCTTGCAGAATCCTCAGTGGGCAAAGAGATTCCATTCTTCATAAGATCAGCTGGCAGACCCTACACCAAGAAAAGTAGAGATCCATTTCATCACCTGAAAAAGGGAGATGATCCTATAATTCAGCAGTTCATGAATTATGATATGTTGATGTTGCTTATTGCAGTGTGAGCATAGTGGAGGGGACACATTCTCCTGCTTCACCATGGCAACAGAAACTTCACCCTGGCTAAGCACAACTCCGAAATTTCAACTGATACAAAATCCAACCGCTGAAGTGTTAACAAGGAGTTTCCATAATGAGCACATGATACCAGTACTAGACCCACAATACTAGCTCTCAGCTTATTTGAGAGTTCAATTCAAAGTGCTGGTTTTGACCTTTAAAGCCACTGATAGCTAGGGTGCAAAGGACCTGAACTGCAAAAACAGCCCAGTACATGTTGATATCTTTATAGTATTTTTCCACAATTTCTCCCAAGCTTCCATCAATATATCCTTATTACAGTTTATTGCCCACTTTACCATTTGAACTTTTACTGTCTCATCTTCTGTAAACCATTTCAACAAAATTTTATATACTTTAGATATCATTTCCCCCCCCTTGCAGTAGACATTGTTCCAATTCTGAATTTTTCACTCTAAAACCTACTTTCCTCCGATCAGTGGCATACAAATCTTTTATCTGCATATATTGAAACCACCCATATCGAAATGGCAATTCATCATTATTTTTAATATTGTATAAATTCTGATCCACTCTAAGAATGTTCTAATATGTCATCCACTCCGCTCCTTCATAGTTCTTGGATTCGCAACCTTTGCAGGTACAATCCACATTGGTGTTCTTTCATTCAAATATCGCTTGTATTTAGTCCATACTGCAAATAGACTCCGCCTCACAAAATGATGCAAAAACATCGCATCAGCCTTACTCTTTCCATACCATAAATATGCATGCCATCCAAAGGTTTTATTGTACCCTTCCAATGTCAATAATTTATGATTTTCTAACAACATCCAATCCCTCACCCAAACTAAGCATATGGCTTCATGATATAGTTTCAAATTTGGTAGTTGGAGTCCTCCTCTTTCCTTTGCATCATATAACACCTTCATCTTCACTCTAGGCTTTTTTCCTGCCCACACAAAGGTTAAAATTTTTCTTTGCCATTTTTCAAATTGCTTATTATCTATCACAATTGGAATTGTCTGCATTAAAAACATTATTCTTGGTAACACATTCATCTTAATTGCAGCAATACGACCCAACCATGATAAGATTAAATTATTCCACACCATCATGTCTCTATTTGCTGCCAAAGCTTTTCATAATTGTTTTTAAATAAATCAATATTTTTTGCAGTCAACTCAATACCTAGATATCTTATTTTATGAACCACTTCACAATCCGTTATCCTCATTAACTCTTGTTGTTCTTGCTTAGACATATTCTTACAAAGCAGTTTAGATTTCTTTCTATTTATATAAAATTCTGCCAAGTCTCCAAACTCTTTTATCTTCTCCATTAACCTTGGCATATTTTGAAGAGGGTCCTCCACTATCACCATCACATCGTCTGCAAAGGCCCTCACCTTGTATGTATATCCTTTAATCCTCAAACCTTTAATTTCATCGTCTTCTCATATTTGTCTAAGTAAAATTTCCAACACCATCACGAATAACAGTGGAGAGAGTGGACATCCTTGTCTTGTTCCCTTTCTTATGTCCAGCTTTTTTGTTATTTCTCGGTTGACAACTATGGCTGCAGATTGATTCTTATATATCACTTTAACTGCTTGAGTAAACATCTTACCCATCTGTACTTTTTCCATCATTGCAAACATAAAATCCCAGTTCAAATTGTCAAACGCTTTTTCAGCATCCACAAAGAAGAAGCCAACTTGTTTTCCTGGATTTTTATCATAATATTCTATCGCATTCAATACCGTCCTCAGGTTGTCTTTTATCTGCCTATCTGGTAGAAAGCCTGCCTGCTCCTCCCCTACAAACTCCACCAGCCAGGCCTTCAGCCTTTCAGCCAATATTTTCGCAAAAATCTTGTAGTCATTGTTTGTTAAAGATATTGGTCTATAATTTTTTACATTGGTTAAATCTTGTGTTTCTTTTGGTATTAATGTAATATTAGCTTCATTCCACGTTTCTGGCAGATCATCACCTTTTAAAATTGCATTCATCACTTTTTGCAGCAACTCTTTCAAATCTTCTGCCATTACTTTATAAAATTTTGCTATAAGGCCATCTGGTCCTGGCGCCTTTCCCATCTTTGTAGCTTGTATCATTTCCACAATTTCTAACGTTGTTATTTCAGCATTTAATTTGTCTCTCAATTTCTTGGGCACCGTTGGTAAAATCAACTTTTGAAAATAATCCTCTATTGAATTCTTATCAATTAGTTTCTTCTGATACAACTTTGCATAATATTTTTAAAAAGCCCTCTCTATTGAATTTTGATCAAACAGTTCTTTCCCGTCTTCCACGATCTTACTAATTATTTGTTTCTCTCTTTTCTTCTTTAACTGCCACGCTAAATATTTCCCTGGTTTGTTAGCTCCTTCAAATGATTTTTGTTTCAGCCTTTTCAACTCCCATTCCACCTCCTTATTTTCCATTGCTCTTATTTGTTCCTGCAGTATTTTAATTTCCTGTTGTATTTTCTTTTTACCTGGTCTTTTCTTTAATTGCTGCTCTTTAAATTTGATTTTTTCTTGAATTTCTTTCAACCTCGACTCTTTGTTTTTCCTATCTTTGGCATTTTAGTCCATAAGAACTCCCCGAATCACAGCTTTATACGCATCCCATACTTTATAAATTGCCACTCCTTGATCCACATTGTACTGTATAAAGCTTTTAGTCTCTTTCTTAAGAACATCCACATTAACATGACTACTTAACAAATCCTCATTTATTCTCCATCTCCTTGTTTCCCCTCATTCCAAATTTCCAGAACACAGGATTATGGTCTGAGCTAATTTTTGGCAAGATATCCGTTTCTTTTGTACATACAGCAAGCTCTTTTGATACCCAAATCATGTTAATTCTTGAAAAAGATTTATGTCTTGCTGAAAAAAAAGTATATTGCTTAGCACCCAAATTCTGTTTCCTCCATACATCCTCTAAACCTTCCTGTTTTTGAAATTCAAAAAAGGATTTTGGGAGCTTACCTCCTTTGTTTCTTATCAAATTCGTTGTTTTATCAACTTGTGGATCTACCACTCCATTAAAATCCCCCGTCACAATCACTTGATCATATGTCATCTGTCCAAATCGATCCTTAATTTCATCAAAAAATTGTTCTTTCGCCCCATTTAGAGCATATATTCCCACAATCAGGGCTTTTTTGGCATTACAATCAAATTCCACAGCCAAATATCTCCCCTCCTTATCATTAAAAATGAATTTCGGTTGCAATTCTTCTTTAATAACACAATCCCTCTTTTCTTTTGCTTAGTTGTTGCCACAAATTGTTTCCCTAATTTTTTATTTTGTAAATGTTTTACACTCTGTTCTCTTATATGGGTTTCTTGTAGACAAATCACATTACATTTTTGTTCGGCCAACCAATGAAATATTGCTTTTCTCTTTGAAGGTGAATTAAGTCCATTTACATTCCATGATATTAATTTGTACTCCATAATTACAGTCTAGTTGATTTTGGTAAGTCCTTTTCAAATTCTGTCAAAAACATTGCATGTCTTGATTTGATGACTCGCCTCACAGATTGAAACTCGAAGCTTAACCCTTCTGGAATTTCCCATCTGTATCTTATATTCATTGTTTTTAATTTTTGAGTCAGGTCTCTGTATTTTTTTCGGTCTTGCAACACTGATCTCGGTAACTCCTTCATAATTCGAACATGCTTCCCTTCAAGTACCAGTGGGGATTCATAATGCTTTCTGATAATCTCCTCCCTCATTCTCTTGGTGGTTAACTGGATAATAACATCTCTTGGCAACTTTTTTTGCTCTGCATACATGAAATTAACTCTGTAAGCAATGTCTAGGTTGGCAGCCACCTCTTCCTGCTCTTTACTTAAAAATTCTGCAATTATTTCAGTGACTTGTTTCAATGCAGATCCAGCCATTACCTCTGGAATACCTCGAAAACGAAGCTGTTTTTCCATAGCTCTGCATTCCATTACAACAACTCTATCACTCACTCCCACTGCCTCTGCTCTTATACTCTCCGTTTTCTCCTCCACCTCTTGCACTTTTTGTTTTGTAGTTTGGAGCTCTGTTCTTATTTCATCAATACTCTTTGCTAATTCTGCAAATTCTGATTTTATTGCCTCTTTGATCTCTTTAACTAAATTAAATTGCGAGTCTTTCACTTGCTTCTGTAATTCCTGGACCATTTCTTGTGTTTTTTTGTATAGCCTCATTTGTTTCCTTATTGCCTTCTGTTATTTTTTAGTCTAAACTTTCAATCGCTGCCTGCCACTCTTTGTCCTTTTTCCCGCCATTGGACTTGCCTTGGGACCCCACGAATCGGCTCTCTTTCTCAGCTCCGTCTTTTCTATTTTATTTTACTTAATTAATTAAGTCCAATAATATAAATGGGAAAGAGGAAAAATAATTTAATCTTTTGCAAACCTTCAAAACGTCAGGCGTTTTTTCTCAATGGTACTCTCTATGGTTGCCCTCAACTTTTCCCTTGTCCAAAATGGCGTATTCCGCTTCTTCTTTAAAATGTCAGGTACACTTTCTCTATACTGAAGCCTTCTGAAGCCTTCTGCCCTTCCCACACTCAAAATGGCTAACTTCCACTTCCTCTTCTGGTCTCTTGTTCTGCTTTGTTTTTCTTCCTCTGTTCCTGCCATCTTCCTGCCCTTCTAGCCACCACTCACTTCTATTGCAGGCAATTACAGACAGTTCACTTCTCACGATGTTTCAGCCTCTTCCCACACTCTCCCTCTCGTGTCATTATCTCCCAAACCGCAGGTATGCAAAACAAACGTTTTTTCTCTTTTTAAGCTCTTTAAGTCATTAAAATCACTTTCTTCACTCCCCGCCACTTTTTAATGCCTTTTGCTTTAGGACTTTGTCTCTTTACTTTAAAACGTTTCAGTCTTTGAACAGAAATTAAGTCCATTAGGGGAGATAGTGATCTTTACTCTCTCTCACTCTCCTAGGGTTGTACTCACTGTCTCTTTGGCTCCCTTCTGGTTAAAGTCTGTTTCTGAAGCTTGGGTACCAAGATCCTATGCCAATTAAAGGACTCCAAAGGTTGCTGCAGAGATATTAGCCGCCCCTCAGGGAGGGGATCTTCAAAGCAGATGGAGAATCCTTGATTCAGAACCCCCCCTCTGCCAAGATCACACCCTCTTAGGGCTATCGAGTGTCCTTGCCCAATTTCTACCTGAAATTGGGGGGGGGGGCTGTGGGTGATATAAGCACCCCACTAGCCCAAAAACTGCAACCTGGATGACTCAGCTCCCTGAGTCACTTCAGATCTCCATGATCCCCAGCCGGAAGTCCACATCCATTTGCATTTTGATACACTTTTGAGAAACATTTGAAGAACTCCCTACTCCTTATGTTTTATTCTCTGTTTGGGATTTTAAATTGGATTGCATTTTGCTGTGATTTTCTTGATGTTCTTAATTGTTGTTACATTTTTGCATCTTATTGTAGGTCACTTGATGCATTGATTGATGGAAAAGTGGGATACAATCAATAAATATGAAACAAGCATTTTAACTGGACCAGAGATACTGGGATCCAGTGTTTACCCTCAGTTTTGATTAATCATGCATAACAAACCCATCCAACACAGATATTCGAGTGGCAAAATTATAACTGAATCTATGAATATTCCTCCACCAAAGACTAAATCATAAAAGTCATAATTCTCATAATTTTATTGTGATTCCAGGCACTTAGATATCTCTGATGTTAATGCTTGCAAGTAATCATATGAGTTGAAAATATAATTACTGACAGTTCATAATGATGTGATCAAGATGTTACTTGTTCTACCCATGAGCAATGAAGTTCTGTCAAAAGACTCCTGGTAGCTTTTCATTGTTGTTGTGCTCTTTTAGTTCTGGAAGATCATAACCTATGAGTTTTCAATTCATTTAAGGTGAGACTATCACCAATTGTGGTTGTAAGAATGAACATAGAAAATATCATCCATTAAGAAGTTCATAGCCTTCTTTCTTGGATTCTGTGTGTTTTCTGTAAGCCCTGAACATGGCATCCTATGGCATACAATGATGAGTCAAAGCAAATGACAACAAAGAAAAGTAATAATTCTGTAAAGAAATCTAAAATGACCAAAGGATCCAGATATCGTTAACTTTACAGTAGTTCTATTGATCTGAAAAAATACTTAAGTTAATTCTACCTAGACATGCCCATGGCTTCTATTGATGTAACAAAGTCCTTTCTTATTTGTTTCTGCTGTCATCTGAGAGGTTGCATTCATTTTTAATAAAATAGTTTCAAGCTATCAAAATCACCCCAATTGCTAGTTTGCCATCATAACCCATTTTTCTGCAAGAAAAATACTTGAATGCATTGACTGTGCTTGAGATTTCTGTCTTTTTGTCTATTGTTCTTTTGCAACACCAGCAGAGAGCAATGGATATACTGGGTGCAGCAAGTAGTATGTCCAATCTTTAGGATTTATTGCTGTCATTCTAGTATTAGAGTGTTAGAAATATAAACAAGACAAACACAAATTCCATCCTAGAGTATCTATTTATACTCTGTGGATACTAGAAAACCATGTTTCTATTCCCCCCCCCCTTTGATGGTTGTAAAATAGTTGATGCGTCACATCTGCCCTCTGTGGCTATCCTTTACAACAATCCTCCAAGCAGAACAGCTATTATCTGCAGTGTGCTCTGATCTCTGCTCTGTCTCTACTTTATCACAATCTTGAACAAAGCAGAGGTTTCAGTCAAGTCTCTGTATACATTTCAGACTCTCCCTGGTCATCAGGGTGCTTAAACACAACTTTAAGTTCCACTGGAGTCCCAGACTGCTTTGCCATGTGTTTAAAGTTAAATGTGCTTTGTTCATGTGGGATACTCTGGTAAATGGGAGCTGAAATCTGAATCAGAAGCACAGAAGTGACTACTTGAGAGCTGCAGTCCTGTCTTTTGCAATAGCCTGGTTAGTTACGCACCTCTTTGCCAGACCATGAGAGCCAGGTGCTCTTGGAATGAACAACAAACTGAAAAAAAAACCAACATTAGATGAAGAGTTGTTTGCCCACATACCCAAGAAATGAAAATATAAGACAGATACATGGGCTAAACTACATTTCATTTGTAGTAGCAAAATAGAAAAGAGTCCAGTAGCACCTTTAAGACTAACCAATTTTACTGTAGCATGATCTTTTGTTGTTTGCTGTACAGCAGTCTGATGAGGTGAATTAAGTGTTTCTTAAAGGTACTACTGGACTCTTTTCTATTTTGCTACTACAGACTAACACGGCTAACTCCTCTGGATCTATGACCATGGAAAGCACCGCATTCAGCCGAATGGAGAGGAAATCCATCAACCTCATGAAGAAACTGGCACAAATACAAACAGACATCATCTTCCTTTCTAAATGCAAAAAACTGGACATTCTACCCAAGGAACTGTGTGTGAAGAACCCAGTTAAATCCACTTACTGCATAGACTACAGTGAGAAATTATGCAACACCTTATCCTGGAAACTCTTAATTCACCTCATCGGACTAATGTACAGCAAACAACAAAGGATCATGCTACAGTAAAGTTGGTTAGTCTTAAAGGTGCTACTGGACTCTTTTCTATTTTGCTCATCAGACTAATGTACAGCAAACAACAAAGGATCATGCTACAGTAAAGTTGGTTAGTCTTAAAGGTGCTACTGGACTCTTTTCTATTTTGCTACTACAGACTAACACGGCTAACTCCTCTGGATCTGTGACAATTTAATTTGACAGAACACCCCCCCTTAAAATTCCCCCACCCACCCGTAAAGCTGCGGGGGGAGACTGGCTTGTCCTGGGATTTCCCACCAAGGCATCTGTCCTCACAACTGGGCTGTAAAGCAGCCAGCTACTCCTGACAGACCCCAATTCTCCACCAATGGGAATATGCCAAGGGGGATCACCGGCCCACTGATTTTCCCCAACTTCTAACCTGCCACTGCTAAGGCCAAGCCTCTGCTTAGGCCTTCGTGCCCCACAGATGGCATAAAGCCCTTGCCACGTCTCCTCCAGAATGCTGTTCCTACCGTCTCCTCAGTAGAGGTCAGCAAATGCAGCCCTGATTTGCAGATGGGGGGACCCCCCTTTCCCAATACTATCGGGCTCTAGGGTCTCCACCCAGAGGACTCTAGGGCCTCTGCCCCGCCCTTCAACCAATTCCAAGCTCCATGTGCACCATAGGCAGGGAGCCTTGGACTAAAGTCGCAAACCGGGGCCCAAGCTTCTTGCACGCACCTGGCGAGGAAACCTTGGGCCCAACAAAAAGTTCCACCTTCCCACAACCCCAGGCAGAGAAGTCTTGCGCACCCAGGTATACAGGCTGTGGGCCGAAAACAAAACCTCCAAGCTTCTTGCACATACCCGGTGGGGAAGCCTTAGAGTGAGTACATGTGGGGATCCCAAGCTTCTTGCACACACCCAGCAGCAAAGCTTTGGGCTCTGCCTCAAATTTCAACTTCCTGCACCACAGGCAAGGAAGTCTTGCGTACCCAGGCACAAGGCCTTGGGCCCAAAACAAAACAGATTCCAAGCTTCTTGCACACACCACAAAGTTTGCAAAATTGAGCAGGGAAAGGGAGCCAGTGATCACCCTGGGACTTAGATACTTGCTAAGCCAGTAGCAATAATGTGTACAGCTATCCACCCTTCAGGTAACTGGAAGCCCCCCCTCTCCCGGCCTCAGCCAGGCCTTCATTGCTGCTGCTGTAAGTTTTCTCTCCAAATAAAGTTAAAACAGTGGGAGGAGCGGCTAGATAGGCTGAAGGCCTGCAGGGGCTGGGCCTAACCCTGCTTCAGCCCTCCTGACTGATAGACATTAATAGCCCAGTATTTCCCTCCTCCCTTTGGCCACTTCATCATCCTCAGAGGATGAGTCTTGCCCTTAGCAGGGCTACAACCCTTTTGGGTGGCATGATGGAAATGTACAGCAATGTAATGTAATGTATTGTAAAATGACTGCTTTTAAAGCTTCAAAGCCCAGTAGGAACACAGCACCCCCAAAATGGCAGCCCAAACACTGTGTAGGCCACAGAGGCCTGTATAAAATGGCCACCAGTGGCAGGAGGATAAGCAGGCCACCATGTGAAATACTCAAAATGGCTACACCCAGACAGAATAAGCTGCAAAAGCCCCACCAAAATGGCCACTACTGCCAGTAAGCAGAAGGCAAATCAGGCCACACAAAGCCCACACTCAAAATGGCCACCCCCGTAGCTGTGCATATTGTAGATGCCTTCACAACATGGCTGCCACTGCCAGGAAGCTAAGCAGGTCACCGGTTGCCAGTCTCAAAATGGCCACACCTGACTGAATAAACTGCCAAGCCCCCCCCCCCCACACACACACACAAAATGGACCCTGCTGCCTGAAGGCCTTAGGCTGAGCTATTGCTACTGGAAATACTCCCTCCCAAGTAAGTGTAAACGGAGTGGGGGAGGGAAAAGCCTAGATGAGAGGCCTTACCAGTATCCACCCTGCTTGGCCTGTAGCAACAGTGTATAAAGCAATCCTCCCCTCAGATGGCTGCAATTCACCCCTGCGGCCTACAGCAAAGCCCTTGCTAATGTTGCTGGAAGTATTCCCTCCTAATAAAGTGAAAAAGGGGGGCGGGGAGAGGAGCCTAGGTAGGTCAGAGGCCCACCTCAGATGTGGGGTTTTTTGCTGTAGGCTGTTCAGGAAAAGAAATCAACTCTACAAGAACCAGGTTCAAATGACTGGAGGAACAGTGGAGCAATTTTGTCTTTACATGAGAGGAATACTCTCCATTTAGAAAATTATCAGACCTGAAGAGAAGTTGAATTGTACTTATATAAAGGAAAAACTATTGATGATATTAACCAGCAGAAAGCAAGAACAATATTGGCAACAAATCTTGGAATGCTTGATTGCTCTGGTCAGAGTTCTTGGCATGCAAAACCTGGCATTCCGTGGAACAAGTGAAAGTTGTACAGTGCTAACAATGGAATTTTTTTGAGGTTCATAGAATATTTAGTCCTATCATGAATTAATATTTGAGTTAAAGATAAAGAAACAATGGTTCACTACTTAGGAAAATATATCCAAAATGAGCTTATACAGCTTCTAGCAGGTGCTATAAAGCAGAAAGTTTTAGCATGTGTAAACTCAACCAAATACTACTCAGTTATTCTAGACTGTACACCTAATATTAGTCATATTGAACAAATGACAATGGCTGTATTTTATGACGATGTAATCAAACCATCAGATACTGAGATGTCTGAGCTTGAGGTTATGATGAAAGAACATTTCTTGAGATTTGTTCCACTAAGGAAGACTACAGGTGCCTTTAGGACAGAAACTCTTCCTGGACAGCATGAGCAAATGGGATTACCACTTGAGAATCTGCATGGTCAAGGTTATGATAATGGGAGTGACATGAAAGGCAAAGAAAATGGCATACAAAAGAGAGTCCTAGATATAAATCCCTTTGCCATTTTCGTGCCCTGCAATGCACACTCTTTAAACTTGGTAGTCAATGATGCCACTAAGCGCTGGCTGGAAACAAGTTTCTTCAGTTTGGTTCAACAGATCAATAATTATTTCTCTGCATTGACTCAGCGCTGGAAAATTCTAACTAGCCATATATCAGGCATAATTTAAGCCATTTAGTCAAACAGGACGGGAGAGTCGGATCAATGCTTTGAAATCACTGAGATATCATCTTGGTAGTATATATGATGCTTTAATAGAGATCTTTAATGACATTAGTCTAAAAAAATTATCTGGAAATACTTCTTGAATTGAAGCTAAGGTGCACTTTGAAGCTGATGCAATTTATAAATTCGAGTTTGTGGTATCCTTTGTTACATGGTACAACATCCTTTTTGAAATTAATCTTGCAAGCAAGCTACTACAAAATAAGGAAGCTGATTTAAATTCAGCTACAAGCCAATTGCAAGAGACCAAGAATTACATTGTAGGTGGTAGGTGTGATGAGGGTTTTTAACAAGTTTTGATAGATGCTACTGAGATTGCAAAGGAGCTAGAAATACTACCAAACTTTGAGACATAACAAGTTAGAAAAAGGAGAAAGAAACAAGTTTGAGTAGGAGCCCCAAGAAGAGGCACTGCAAGATCCAAAGCATGAATCTATTATGCTGTCTTACATATAGATGGGCACGAATCAAATTACGACCCCAAAAAACACATGAACCAGGCCGGTTCGTGGTTCGCGAACCAGTGGTTCTTGGAAGCTCGTTTCCACAAACTTCCATAAACTGGTCTACCGGTTCGTTTGGGTTGTAAAGGGGCAGTTTAAATGGCCTTTTCCCCAGGGAAATGGCCATATAAACTTTTCCTGTGGTTTGCAAGCGGCAGATCCCTTTAAACTATCATCTGGCAGGCAGCAGGTGGGGATCCCCCCCTTGCCGCTTGCCAGCTGATAGTTTAAAGGGACCTGCCTCTTGCAACCAGCAGGGCCCTTTAAACTGCCCAAACCCCAGCCTCCACCCCCACCCCCACTGCCCCAGCCCCAGCCCCACACTTAACTTGCCCTGCAGGCCCGCAGCATCCTCCCCCTCCTCCCGCAAAAGGCAGGAAGGCCATTTTTGGCCTTCCCCACTGCGGCTACCATTTGAGGGGCAGGGAGGCCATTTTTGGCCTCATCCGCCACCCTGCAGGCCCACTCAGCGGTGGAAGAGGCCAAAAACAGCCTTCCCACCCCTTGCAGGAGGAGGGGGAGGATGCTGTGGACCCGCAGGGCAAGGTAGGGATGGGGCTGGGGCTGGGGCTGGGGCTTGGGGGTGGGGTGGGGTTTGGGCAGTTTAAAGGGCCCTGCTGCTTACAGGTCCCTTTAAACTATCAGCTGGCAGGCGGTGAGGGGGGATCCCCCCTGCCACCTGCCAGCTGATAGTTTAAAGGGACCTGCCACTTGTAAGGCAAGAAAGGGTCCTTTAAACTGTCAAATGCCCCTTCCCTGCCGCTGCTAAATGGCCAGAAATGGGCATTTAAACCCCACAAACCATGAACTGGTTCATAAACTTGCCCCAGTTCGTGCCAGTTCATGGTTCCTGGTTCATGAAAATCCACGAAACACGAACCTCATGCTTCAGTTTTTTTGTGGTTCGTGCCCATCTCTAGTCTTACACATGGCCATACAATCTGGTAAAGAGAGATTCCAAAGGCTACAACATTATTGCAACTCCTATCCTCGGCCGCCAACAGGAACAGCTCCTTGCCCTCCTCTAAGTGACAGCCCTTCAAATACTTAAAGAGAGCAATCATGTCCCCCTATGACATCTTGCAATTTGAATTTTATGGCTCTGTTGATACACCCCAAGATCACATTAGCCTTTTTTGTCATTGCATCACACTGGCTGCTCATATTTAACTTACGTTCACTCCAAACCACAAGATCTTGTTCACACTCACTGCTACCCAGAAGTGTATCCCCCATCCAGTATGTATGTTCCTTGTTTTTGCTACACAGATGTAGAATTCAGCACTTATCTTTGTTAAATTGCAACTTAGTCACATCCACCCACTTTTCCAGTGTGTTCTATCTCTATCTACTGGTGTGTTTGCTGCTTCTCTCAATTAGGTGTTATCTACAAATTTAATGAGCAGCCCCTCCATACCCTCATTCAGATCATTTATAAAAATATTGAAAACTATCGGGCCCAGAACCTCACTGGACACATTCAGATGAAATGCCATTGACAACTACTCTTTGAGTACGGTTCTCCAACCAGTTTCCTATCCACCTAACTATCCTAAAGTCCAGTCCACAGTCCTCTAGTTTACCCATCAGAACACCGTGAAGAACTTTGTCAAAAGCTTTACTGAAATCCAGATAAACTACATCAACAGTATTCTCACGATCCAGTAAGCCTGTCACCTGATCATAGAAGGAGATGAGGTTGGTCTGGCAGGACCAGTTGAGGACCAATCCATGCTGACTTCCCCATATCACTATGTTGTCCATCAGATGCTTGCAGATTGAAGTGTTTAATATCTGTTCCAATATAAATTTGGGATTATTTGGTATTGATTTAATTAATATCCCAGTTTTCTTTGGGATTCTCTAATGTTATTCAGTATACTCCGAAAAAAACGAATCAGCAATTATTCGGTGTATGTTCAGTATACTGGATACTGAATCACACATTCCTAGTATACTTATGTTTGGCTGCAGGTATTTTGGGACAACTGGGCAGAAAATATCCATGGTTACCTCCATTGGTGTGCTCCCTAAAAGTTCCTGCCACATTTACTCTTTCTTCCATTGTGTCTGTACTCTCCCCCTGTAATAGCCACCACCGCCGCCCTATATTGCAGCTGCACTACAGGGAATAGAGTACAACATTTTAGTTCTATCGATGCCGGTGGGTCTAAGAGGAACTGAAAGATTTACTGCAATGATATCAGTGTCTCTGGGCTGATTGAGGGGGTGCCTGGAGGAGACCGCAAAGCACAATTATCTTGCTCTCTGCTTCCTCCAGTGCTTCCAGGCACTTTCTTTGAGAAATGGGAGGGTGATCTCATAGGTCCAGATGCATGAGAGAATCTTTGCTAGGCCAAAGAGCTTGACAGGTGCCTGACCACATAAATCCTGATGCCAACCTGAGAATGCTACAATTGTCATCCCACCCATTTTCTCCACTTCTTCCTTCCTTTCTTTGCTTTCTCCTTCTAGACTGGATAAAAGAGGCTGATATAAGGAGCTGATTCAAGGAAAGGCAGAAAGATTCAAAGTTACAGTTATTTGTTATTTTGTTCCTAAAGGAGATAAAGTTTTAAAAGCAATATTTTGAACAATGAAACAAGAAATTTTGTTAAAACCAGGATTGCAAACTTTTTTAGAATTAAAATATTGTGTGTGTGTGTGTGTTTGCATGTGTGTGTCTGCATGTGTTCATGTATACTTCAGAATGGTGAGCTATAAGGTATATAGCACCCAGTGCTGTTTTCAGAGTCATTGGAAAACTTTTCAAGAGTTTAAATGGGCTTTGAAGAAACTCTAGAATCATATGCAGATAAATTCATCAACGCCAAATTCAGATGCCCTATCCTTAAGCATATTGTAATGTAATAGTTAAATAAAATACAAAGTGATTCAGAAGGGGGCTCAGGATTCAACCCTGGGTACCTGTGAGAACAGAGATTCAGCATGTGCCCACTTCTTCACATACACCGAAATTGATTTCCTCAAATGTTACATACAGGTAGAGGGGTTAGTTGCCAGGAAGAACTAATTAGAGGAAAGATTCATAATTAACTGATCAATAAATACAGCTGATATTGGAATAACACATTTGGTAGGACATGTAAATAGCAGCAACTTGGCATATAGATAGTAAAGGAGTTCATTTTAAATATTTAAAAAAACTGCCTCTTTTATCTGTATTTAACTTGGCTGGTCTCTTGACTGTAATAAAATCTGTGTAAATAAAGGAGTTAACAATGTTTGTTTGTTTGTTTGTTTGTTACATTTATATTCCACTCTCCCTGAGAACCAGGCTCAGAGCGGATCACAGAAAAAAATATAAAACAGGCAACATAATAATTAAAACACTTCAGTAAAACATGGCGGCATTCTTATTGCACATTCCCTCTATATACATGAACCCCATGGGGTGGAAAGCAAGCTGTTTGATGTTCAGCAGACAGGGGGGATCATTTCCCCCCTGGTGGGAGGCCAATTAAAGGGGGGAGGATGCCCGCTTCAACCATCGTATGCCTGGCAGAATAACTCTGTCTTGCAGGCTCGGTGGAAAGATAATAAAGCCTGCCAGGTCCAGAGAGAGAGAGAGAGCAAGCAGACACTGCTCAGGCCTGACACTGGCTCTGCAGAGGAGGTTTAGCTGCTTTGAGTTCATTCTGCTTTTTTTTCATTCGTGAGTGAGTGAGTGTGTGTGTGTGTGTGTGAGAGAGAGAGAGAGAGAGAGAGAGAGAGCAGAACTGCTGGGGCTGGCTCTCCAGAGGAGGTTTAGCTGCTTTGAGTTCATTCTGCTTTTTTTCATTCGTGAGTGAGAGAGAGAGAGTGCAAGCAGAGCTGTTGGGGCCGGCTCTCCAGAGGAGGTTAAGCTGCTTTGAGTTCATTCTGCTTTCATTTCATTCAGGGATTTCTGTGTATGTGTGTGCTGTTTGAGTTCATTCTGTTTTATTTTCATTGGGGGAGTGGGTGGGTAGGGCTGTGCATGTATGTGTGCTACTTTGAGTTTATTTCAGGGGGTGGGGCTGTGTGTGTGTTGCTTTGATTTCATTCTGCTTTCTTTTCATGAGGGTGGGTGGGGCTGTGTGTGTGTGTGTTGCTTTCATTCTTTTGTTGACTGAAGTTGACATCGTTATGGTTCCCACAGCTTTTGAATGCAGATTGGTTCTGTGTTAGTTAAATATATCAGTTATGGTTATTTGTATTAGTTAAAATATCAGTTATGGTTATTCCAGTTTTATGTTAGGAATGGATAGCTGTGTCCAAGTCACAGAAGGCTTTCATCAATATATTCATCAGCATATAGGTGTTCTTGTGTCTTAATAGCTGTAACTCAAATGGTTCTCCCCACCCTCAACTGATTAACATCACTGAAATTGCTGTGGACATATGGCTGTTAAGGAAGTTTTTATGAATATTGTTTGTCTGGGACATCAGAATATTTATGAGCATTTCACAATGTCACAACGGCTTAGCCATTGGTAAGGTAGAGTTGGCAGGCAACCAAAAAAAAGCCATTTTAAACTAAGTATAAATCTAATGCAGCTAAAGTTGAGTATCTAATTTTGAATTGTTCCAGTAAAGGAAAACCCTCCCTGAAAATTTGAAAATTCAATATTCATTAGATTAGGGATTTCAGACTCTGGAATTTTGAGAAAGAATTTTGGATTTTTTTTCCCTATGCTAGCAGAGGGGATCTGTTAGAATTTGGGTTTGGGATTTTTAGAGGCCCCTCCTTCTTGCATATTTTAAAATATGATTTCAAAGAAATGAAATGTTTGGGAAAGGGAATGGAAGATTTCACTTTTTGTAGAAGATACAGAAAGGAAAAAAACATAATAGATAGAGATAGAGTTTGTGCCATGGTCAGACCACACGGTCTTGAAGGCTCGGCTGGTGATACCACGCCCTCCCTGCAAGGGTGGGGAGCTATTTTATGCTCACCTGTGGAGACTCATGGATCCGATTGGTTTCCAGAATGCTCTGCAGGAACTGATGCTCCAGGGCGGTTCATTGGATGAGCTGGTGGAGGACTGGCATAGCTGGCTCTCCGAAGCCATCGACGAGATCGCACCCCAGCTCCCTCTTTGTCCCTGCAGCCGCCAAGCTCTTTGGTATACAGAGGCGCTTCGGTGGAAGAAGCAGGAGCTGAAACAGCTGGAGCGCATGTGGCAGCAATCCCGTGACAAAGAGGCAAGAACATCTTATAGCTTGCTTATGAAATCCTATGAGGTGGCAGTGAAAGCTGCAAAGAAGGAATTCGCAGCTTCCATTGCATCAGGTAGCTCAGGCCCAGCCAAATTATTTAATGTGGTACGTTCACTGGTCTCCTTATCCGATGGAGACCATCAAAATTTGAATTCAGCCATTAGCTGTGAGGCTTTGCGAGCTTTTTTGCTGACAAAGTCCTGTCTCTCCACCATGATTTGCCAGCCACAGTTGATACGGTATGTGAACTAGAGGCCCCTTGGCCATCTTCGGGGTTAATATTCAATTGCTTCAGCCCTCTCTCAGGGGAGGAGGTGGACAGGATTCTGCAAGTGGTGAGGCCTCATCAACATGGGAATACAGGGGACGGCACTACAGTGGCTTGTCTCCTTTCTCTATGGTCGGGGACAGAAGGTGGCACTTGAGGAGGAGTTGTCATGTGGTGTACCACAGGGGGCAATACTCTCCCTGCTACTGTTCAGCATGTATATGCACCCCCTCGCCCAGCTGGTGCAAAGTTTTGGGCTTGGGTGTCATCAGTACACCCAACTATATCTGCTGATGGATGGCCAACCTGGATGGGCCCCTGACGCTTTGGAGCATACTTTTGAAGCTGTGGCTGGATGGTTGCGGCAGAGTCAGCTGAAGTTAAACCCCTCGAAGATAGAGATCCTGTACTTGAGTCACGGGAACGTGGGTTCAGGACTCCAGGCTCCCTGTACTCGATGGGGCGGTGCTTACACCAGCCCCAAGAGTTAGGAGCCTGGAGGTGATTCTGGATGCCTCCTTGAAAATGGAGGCCCACATCATGGTGGTTGCCAGGTTGTCATTTTTCCATCTTTGACAGACCAGGCAACTCACCCCCTATCTCTCAACTTGTGACTTAACTACAGTGGTCCAAGCAATGGTCACCTCTAGGTTAGACTACTGTAACACGCTCTACGCAGGGCATCCCCTGAACCTGATACGGTGGTTACAACTGGTCCAAAATGTGGCGGCACAGGTCATCACTGGAGTGCCTTGCACTGCACATATAACACCGGTATTGCACCAGCTGCATTAGTTACCAGTGGAGTACCGGATCAGATTCAAGGTTTTGGTACTAACCTATAAAGCCCTATGCGGACTGGGACCGGTGTATCTATGGGACCATCTCTTCCTGTATGAGTCCCAGAGGACACTTCAGTCCAATGACAAACAGCTGCTACTGGTCCCTGGCCCCAGGGAGGCCCGTTTAGCGTCAACCAGATCCAGGGCCTTTTTGGTCCTGGTTCCAATCTGGTGGAACGCTCTGTCTAAAGAAATCAGGGCCCGGCTGGATTTGTCATCCTTCTGCTGGGCCTGTATGACAGAGCTGTTCTACCAGGCATATGGTTGATGCTCGTGGCCTCCCTGCCAGCCACCTAGAGAAAGCTGTGCCCCTACAAAGGGATACCACCTAGCCTTTGCCATATATTTCTGGAGGTGGTTGGGTGGTGGTTGCTGGTGAAATCTGCTGCCATATGTTTTTCAAAACCTGCTGCTGTATTGCTTGTTGTGTGTGTTCTTTTTTAAATATTTAAGATGTTTTATTGGTTTTAAAGATATTGTATTTTATATTATTTTATTAATTGGAATCCGCCCTGAGCCTGCTGGTGCGGGGGGGGGAGGGCAGAATACAAATCGAATAAAATAAATAAATAATAGTGTAATTTTCCAAGCTTACTAACATTTATCTTGTCGTAATGCATTGTGCTGGGTTCCAGGAAGCAGTGTCACTTCCGGGAGTAACATCACTTCCAGGAGTGATATCATCATGCATTTCTGGAAGTGCACGTGCTTTGCGTGCGCATATGTGATAACAGAGAGTTCCACCACCTCTTTTCCCGGAAAAAAGCCCTGGTTGTAATAACTTGTAATTCATCAATAAAACAGCTACTTTGAGGTCCCGCATTGAGTGCCCTGGGAGGTTGAAATGTTCTGCTGCGGGTTTCTCAGTTTTATGATTCTTGATGTCAGATTTGTGTCCATTTATCCTTTGGCTAGGGTACGCAAACCTGTCTGACTTTTCTTATCAGACTCCCTGACTCCAAATTCTGTCAGAAACCAACTGATGGCCTTTAGACTGGTTATAACTGACAGAAACTCAAATAATAAAAATAAAACCCACTCTTCACTACTCAGTTGATCATATAGGGCTTTTTTTTCAGCTGGCGCTGACCAGTCAGAAAAGAGGGAACAACCTGTCACTCAAGCTCTCCGTTCTAGGGAATAGTTAACTTTTCCATCCCAGCTCTCTGATTTTGGTGCACTATGGAAAAAGTGCAGTCCATCACACCTGTTTAAACCAGAAACTACTGTGACGTAAATGAAACAAATGAGCACCCCATGAGCAATAGGAACTATATCTCACCATCTTCTTAAAAATTGTCTGTTTCCATTTGTAGGGTAAATACTCATAGTATGTGTCATATATGCCTCTGCATATCTGCCATGGTTATTCTCTGTGCTCTGTAGTATGTGCTGATCCACTGAGAGTATGGGAAGTGGCATTTGGGGGGCCTGTTTAGCTGGGAGTTGCTTATCTCACAGGTGCCTACTGCGATGTCTACTTTTGTTTTCATAGCTGCTTGAGAATGTGTCCTTGAGTGTCAGCTTCTGCCTGGGAACTGAAAATAACTTCATCTCTCCTACAGTTCTTCTCTCCTCCTGTCCCAAACCCCCTCCCCCCTTCTGGCTCCTTTGCACCAGAATCCTAACCGTCCACATCCTAAAGGCAGGAACTTTCCCTATAAGTAACTCCTCCAACCTTACACGCGTCACTTTTGCCAATACCCTTGTCTGTTTATGTTGATACTGATGAATCTCTAATAAAGTAACTTTAACTCATACACTGGGGTGTGTGCAGTGGAGTATTATGGGGATCTAACTGCCAGAACCTGACAGTATGATTGTTAAAACACAAGAAACTGTAGCTGGATGTCTCCACTTGTACATCTCCAGTTCAGTTGCGTACTGTTATTTCAAGACAGTTTGAGTTCAGGCAGATTCCCTGGGTTGGATATTTAATGTCCAGATCATACTAGCATTATGCCTATTTAACAACATCCTGCAACTCTTAAAGTGGTTCATCTCACAAGCTGCCTCAAAATCTCACTCTAGAAGAATAATCAAGAGTAACATTTAAAATCAAGATCCTTATTGCAGCTATTTATGTGCAATTGCTGAGAGGAATGTTACGTTTCATACTGTCTGCTGACTATACCCACACCACAGACTTAAAATAGTTTAATACTCTTCTTGGAAAACACTGGGAAGTTTGGGGTTGAATCCAGACTAACATTTTTTGCAGGTGCAAGGACTTCTACCCATGGAGTACACCTCCTAAGGTAGCTTCAAATGCACCCCCAAATCTGTTCCTGTATGCAAAGCATAACTATGAGGAGAGCTACAGATTTCTAACAGAACATTTTTGTTGCAACCTACAGATGCAAGAATTCTGTCGGAGAAATCATAACAACTAAAACTGTGCAAAATTAATATAAACCTTATTATGTAGATTTACCACAGAATCAGTTTCCTTCAGAAATTGTGAAAGACTTGCCTTCAGAGTGAGTTCACAAAGCAGACCTCTCCATATTCCCTCTTCAGCCTCATGCTTGCTCAACCCCCACCCCCACCCCCCACCCCCACCCCGTTCCTGAGGATTGAAAAACCCTCAGAGTGGATTATGACACAGAAGGTGGCAGTAAGAAGGATGAATTCCACAAACTTTCCATTCGCAGTTCATTTAATCCAACCCAGTATGTTTATCTATAGATGTACAGATTGAGCAGATATTAAGGGGGTAGAGTAGTAAATACATAGACAGCGTGAATTCCCAGTTTAGATCCCATATGTCCAATAAAATACAACCCTCTCTGAGCAGAATTGCCAACATGCCTAGAGAAAAATGTCTTGTCATTTTAACAGAGGCTTTACATGTGGAAGTGGGCAGCTAAGGCATCCCATTAAGACTTTATTAAAAGGACAGGACTTTTTTTTCCTCCAGGCAGTTGGCAACCCTGTCTTTAAATCTAGCAATATCCTAAGCAGCTTCTTTAAATACACTGTTTGAGTCTGCACCCCAAGAGCACCATTAGCCTTTTCTCATTGGAAGGAATGGCCACGGATGGTATTTCTATACTGCACATTTTAGAGCAGGCAGAAATTATGCCTGCTGAAATAATCACAGCTTTATTTTTCTGTAAGCTCTATATCAGGTTTCTTTAGCCCTAATTTTTTCAGGCTATAATGTCTATAGCTGACTCCATCTTTTATTCTAAGTTGGAGAAGTAGGAGGGCTTTATATATATTTGTTATTGTTGGATTACATCCCTTTTTGCTGTGAACCAAGTTCCTCTAGAATCCATGCTAAAGAAGCACCTGCGGCTTTGCCTACAACTGAGAACACAGATGTGACTTGTTATTGAAAGCTGCTAATATCTAGTTGTGAAAGCATGAGTCACTGGATGAGAGCATTTAATAGATCTGAAAGCAATTTAAGACAATACGAAGTTAAATATTTGGCTGGTGTGAAAGTTACTGTGATAACCATGGAGGAACAACTAGGGAAATTTTCTGTGGCTGACTGATCTGCGTAACCATTGCTATGGGGAGAAACATAGGTCGAATCCACATTCACCCATTACCCGCATGTTTATCGGATATCTTCCGTTTGCCTCCAATCCGCGATTTTTTCCTCTTTGTTCACATTCCTGCTTCCAATCCGTCTTTCTCGCGCGTCCCTCCGGTCACACGGCCGCTCGAAAACCGCTTTTTGGGGCGGGACCTTTTTTTCCCTCCCATTTTTTAAAAAAATTTTTGAGCGCACTTTTCCGTTATTTCGATCTTGCCTTATAAAGAAACATCATTGAAGATAATGATGCCTCTCTTTCCCCCACTGACAGCACTGATGGCTCTCTCCCGTTTCGATTTTGGAAATTTGGAAGCATGTGGGAAGCTTTCGTGGGCATTTCCTATGCAGGACAGTTCAGTGCCTGAATTTTACTGAAGTTTCACTTCCTTAGAGTGTCATTATTTCGATATTTCGTAATTTCAATATTACAGTAATATAAAATAAAAAAATAAAAAACAGTTAAAAAGGAAGTTTCGCGAGTCCGTTCTAAGGATGGATTCACCCCAAAATGATTTTTCAAACTACCAGATTTGATTCAGAAACAGCATAATCAATAAATCCAATGCTATGAAGTCAAAAACAGTCTTTTGCAGACTACGGAGCACTTGCAAGTTGAATCAGCCAATAGGAACTCTTGGAATGGCTGGAGAGACAGGAAGGGGGGTGGTTTTTTAAAAAACCGCATAAATTGCGTATTGGCCCGTTCACGGCCACCGTGAAACTCCCGTTGAAAACCTGTGACCACATATTCGGGAGAAATGCGAATGAAATGCGTCTGTTTAAGGAGGTAATGTGACCAGCACTCAGGATTGCGTGGGGAATGCGGGGAACATGCAACTTAGAATGAGTAATGTGGATTTGACCATAGTTCACTGCAGAACACGTCTTTTCTCTTCAAGAGAGGGCTCAGTTCCTGCATGTCCATTTAAAAGCATTGCAAGCAGCAGAGCTAAAGACCCCTGCTTGAAACTCTGAAGAGCCTTTTCCAATCTGAATAGATGGTATACTGATGTTGTTGTTATGTGATGTTATCACAGTTCACCAGATGTTTGGGAATTTTTTTTTGTCCTTCCCCAATTTGAATTGAATCCAAGAATCTAGGAGTCAGTGAGGTGTTACCTTAGTATATGGCATGTTCCAATTAGTGAGGCTGTTTGCAAATGTCCAGTTTTTATCCTATGTATGCTGATATCACCTAGATGTTTAGTTAGTCCTTTTGGGATCATACCAATCACTCCAATCACTACTGAAATAACTTCTGTTTATTTCTTCCACAGACACTGAACTTCAGACCTTAGATTTTGTTCTTTTGTGCTTTTCAATCTCTTTTTCTTCAATTCAGCTGTCACTTGAGATTGCCACATCGGGAACCATAGAGAAAAGACGCCCCACATTTTGGACTCTTTAAAAGTTTTTTTTGGAAAGACCGGGACATTTAAACTAAAAGGACATTAAATTAAACGCCACGGAGCTAAGGAAGAGAGTGGACTCGTGGGAGCGAGCCAAAGCAAGCCCCACGATGTCGAAAAAAGAGTGGCAATCGGCGATAGAGAATTTGGATAAAAAACTTTTAGAAGTGATTAAAGAGCTCAAGGACATGAAACCGGAATTGGTGAAAGAGGTTAAAGAGGTTAAAGAGACAGTGAAAAATGAGCTGGCAGAAGTGAAGAAAGGTATGGAAACAATGCAAAATGACCTGCAGGGAACACAGCAAAGAGTCAAGGTAGTGGAAAGCGCGGTGGAGAACTTAGCAGATACGCAACGAACAGAGATGAGGGTGATGAGGGGGAGAATGGCGGTTGCGGAAAGTAAACACATGGAGAAGCAGCTGAGGTTTCGCAGCTTGCCGGAAGTGGAAGGAAAGACAGCTCAAGAACAGATCACTGAGGTGTTAGCTGAATACCTGGGGAAGGAGGAGGAGGAAGTTGTGGCTATCCTAGATGTGGTATATCGTGTAAATTCAAGAATTGTGACCCAGAGGAAACTACCAAGAGATGTGATTGTGCAATTCACGACCAGAAATATAAAAGAGAAGATTGTGACTAAACAGTTTCAAGATCCATTGGAGATTGATGGCAAGACGATTATTATCATGAAGGAATTACCCAGATCGGTGTTGCTAGATCGAAAAAAATATAAAGCTCTAATTCAGATTCTGAAGGACATGAAAATAAGGTACAGATGGGAACTACCAGAAGGAGTGTCCTTTGAATTTGGAGGAGCGAAAAAGCGCATTAGATCTGAATCAGAGATGGAGCAGTTTATAAGGGACAATGAAAAGGACTTACCAGCAACAAGATTATGAATATGGAGTGCAAAGTTTTATCTTGGAATGTACTTGGACTTAATTCACCGAATAAGAGAAAAGGTATTTTCCACTGGCTATTAAAACAAAAATGTGATATTGTATGTTTGCAAGAGACTCATATTAGAAAACAGGATGCAAAGTATTTAAAATTGAATAAATTGGGCAGTGATTTTGTAGCTGCCTCTAATAAGAAAAAAAGGGGAGTGGTATTGTATATAAAAGAGGAGCTACAGCCAAAGTTAGTGATGAAAGATGCGGAAGCCAGATTTTTAGCAGTGGAATGTATATGGAATTTAAAGAGAGTATTGGTGATTGGAATCTATGCACCTAACGGAGCAAAGGAAAGCTTCTTTGAGGACTTGAGAAAGCAATTAGATGAACTTTCTTAGGACCAGATAATTCTTGCAGGAGACTTCAATGGAGTGACAAACTTGGAACTAGATAAAAAGTCAGCAACTGCACAAAAGAAAAGAGGACTATTACCAAAGACGTTTTTTGTATTGACGCAACAGGAAACTTTAGAAGATGTATGGAGAAGACAAAATCCCAAATGCAGACAATATACGTTTTTCTCCGCGAGACACTCTACGCTATCAAGAATTGATATGATCTGGGCCTCAAAAGACTTAGCACTTTGGACTAAGGATGTGGAAATAATACCTATGGTAGGCTCAGATCATAATCCAATTATGTGGAAGTTGGGGAAAAGGAGTAAAAGGAAAGGATGGAGAATAAATGAGGATTTGCTGCAAGAGGGAGAAAATATGGAGATGTTGAGAAGAGAAACAAAGTTTTTCATACAATATAACATGAATAGAGAAGTACCAACCAACAAGGTATGGGACACCTACAAGGCAGTAATTAGGGGCATATTAATGGACTTAAATGGAAGAGCCAGGGAAAAAAAAGAGGAGAAGAGACAGGAGATCATGGAGAAAATAAAAGCCAAAGAAATACAGTTAAAGAAAAGACCAGGGAAAAAGAAAATCTATCAGGATATTAAAATTCTTCAAGAACAGCTGACAGCAATGAATAATAAAGAATTGGAATGGAATCTTAAGAGAATGAATCAAAAGGCGTTTGAAGGCGCAAATAAACCTGGAAAATATTTGGCATGGCAATTGAAGAAGAGAAAGGAGAAGAAAATAATAAATAAAATCTGTGAGGACAATAAAGTGTACCTGGAACAGACAGCTATTAGCAGAGCCTTTTATAAATTTTATGCCAAATTGTATAATAAAAAAGAGGTGAATAAAGACTCAATAGCGACATACTTGGAGAAAATGAAGCTCCCAGTAATTTCGGAAGCTTGGAGAGACAAATTGAACAATGAAGTAACGGAGGAAGAAATAAGAAAGGCAATACAGTCAACAAACTTGGGAAAGGCGCCAGGACCAGATGGACTTACAGCCAAATTTTATAAGGTAATGGCTAATGAACTGGCACCATTCCTAAAAGATGTGATTAATGGTGTTTTAAAGGATCAACGGATCCCAGACACTTGGAGTGAAGCTAATATATCACTGATCCCCAAAGAGGGGCAAGATCTGACTAACGTGAAAAACTATAGACCTATATCGTTACTTAATAATGATTATAAAATTTTTGCGAAGATACTGGCGGAAAGAGTGAAGGGATGGCTTTCTGAAGTTATTTTTTTTTTATTTTATAATATTTTTTATTTTTCAATATCTAACATACAAAACTACTGCATACATACATAACCTACAAGACAGTAACTACAAAAGACTACAATAGCACAAGGGATGGGAAAGAAGGGGAAAAAAGAGAAAGGGAAGGAGGGGTGGAAAAAAGGGGAAGGTGACCTACAAACACTAAACACTACATTTCAATGCTTTCCCTTCATACTGCCATAGTAAAAAATAGCTTAATAAAATAGTGACGGAGTGGTTGATCATACGAATTACAAATTACAGTTCAAATTAACTTTTTCCCTCCCCTGGGCCTCGGGCGCAATTCCCTCTGCGCAGCTACCGCCGGAGCGCTCATTGCCTCCCCCCTCCCTTCAGGCTTCGGATCCTCTTCTCTTTGCTTGGTGTCTGGTCCAAATTCTGAATTTTTATCCACAAAATCCCTTAGCTGATCTTCCGAATTAATCTTGTAAGCTTTATCTTTATAACTAAACCCGATTCCTTCCGGGAGTAGCCATTTGTACTTTATATCCCATTCCCTCAAGAGAGCTGCCAACATCTTGTACTTAAATCTTTTCTTCCGCACTAAAAATGGAACGTCCTTCAATATCTTGACTTTATTTCCCAGAAAGTCCAATTCCGCATTGTATGAATTATATAGGATACTGTCCCGGACCCTCCTAGATGAAAACTCGATAACAATCTCGCGAGGCAGCTGCCGCTTCATTGCATATTTTGAAGATGCCCGACGGACTCCCAAAATGGCGCTTTTCGCTTCTTCTTTAGTTGCCCTCGCGGGTGTCGCTAAAAGTTCCGAGGCGAGATCCCATAAATCCTCTTTTTCCTCCTCTTTAACATTCTGGAGACGCAAAATGGTTTGTGTTCGCTCCACTTGCAATCCGATCAGCTGATTTTCCACCAACTTTAATTCCCTGTTCGCTGCTCTCGTTAGTGACGCACTTTCCCAGGCAGACTTCTCTGCCCCCCCCCGCTGCTTCTTTAATGGCTTTCACATCGCTTTCAATTAAGCCCACCCTTTGATCTCTTTCATTCAGCTTGTCAACAAAGGGTTTTATGGCTTCCATAACCGCTCTTTTAACCAGTTCCTCAAGCGTCTCGCCCCTCTGCAAGGCCGCCGTAACTGACTTGCCAAGAGAAGGACTCTGCTTTTTCGCTGCCATTTTAGGGGGGGGGAAATCGCCAATCTTCCGAGACTCTATAAGGGGGGGAAAATCCGAGTCTTCTAACCTTCAGACCCCACCACTCCTCACATGCGCTTGTAGTAACAGAAGGGATTCGCTTACTTGCAGGCTTTCGCCTAATCCTGCTCCTTGCCGTTTTCCATAGCCCGGCAGCACACTGGGTGCTGCGCTCGTCTGCCGGCCTCCATAGGGACAAACGGGCGATTTACCCCCTGCTTCGATCTGTCAGAGGGCTCTTCCCACCGCGTCCCGGACTCAGACTCCCTGCCTGAGTGTCTGGGGGCTAACCTTTGCAGATCAGCCGCCCGGCCAGGCGGCTCGGCCGCTTCCTCTCGGACCTGCCGAGAGGAGCGTCCGACATGGCTGCGAAAACGAAACCGAATCGGCTTTCTGAAGTTATTGAGGAGGAGCAAGCTGGTTTTTTGCCAAATAGACAAATCAAAGACAATTTAAGGACAGTTATAAATGCTATTGAATACTATGACAAACGTTGTGACAAGGAGGTTGGCTTCTTCTTTGTGGACGCTGAAAAAGCGTTTGACAATTTGAACTGGGACTTTATGTTTGCCACCATGGAAAAGCTACAAATGGGAGAAAGATTTATAAGAGCAGTAAAGGAAATTTACAGAGACCAGAGTGCAGCAATTGTGGTGAATGACGAGGTGACCAAGAAATTGACTATAGGTAAAGGAACAAGACAAGGTTGCCCGTTGTCTCCACTGTTGTTTATTTTGGTTTTGGAAATACTGATGATACAGATACGAGAAGACAATGCAATCCGTGGAATAAAAATAAAGGACTTTTCCTATAAGGTCAGAGCATTTGCGGACGATATAATGCTAATTGTGGAAGATCCAATGGAGAATATGCCAAAAGTAATAGAGAAGATTAAGGAGTTTGGAGATTTGGCAGGATTTTATGTAAACAAAAAGAAGTCAAAGATATTATGTAAAAATATGACTAAACAAAAACAACAATTATTAATGGAAATAAGAGACTGCGAAGTAACAAGTAAGGTGAAATATCTGGGAATTGAACTGACTGCAAAGAATATAGATTTATTTAAAAACAACTATGAGAAACTATGGACTCAGATAGAGCAAGACTTGATTAAATGGAACAGACTGAATTTGTCATGGTTGGGAAGAATTGCAGTAATTAAGATGAATGTGTTGCCAAGAGTGATGTTTCTGTTACAGACAATACCAATTATCCGAGACTCTAAGCAGTTTGAAAAATGGCAGAGGAAAATATCAGATTTTGTTTGGGCAGGCAAAAAGCCTCGAGTGAAAATGAAAGTGTTACAAGATGCAAAAGAAAGAGGCGGAATGCAACTGCCCAACTTAAGACTTTATTATGACGCAATTTGTTTAGTGTGGTTGAAAGACTGGATGATGCTGAAAAAACGGAAATTACTGGCCTTAGAAGGATATAAAGAAATATTCGGATGGCATGCATATTTATGGTATGATAAAGTAAAAGCGGACTCTATGTTCTTACATCATTATATTCGGAGAAGCCTATTCACTACTTGGAAGAAGTACAGAAATTACCTACAAGATGGAATCCCCTCATGGGTGGTTCCATATGAAGTAATAGATCCGAGAACTGTCAATAATGAACAACAGTGTTTAACATACAAGGAGATAACCCGAATGGAATTTTCTAAACCCAAAATAAAGATGCAGGACGAGTTATCTCCAAGTTACGATTGGTTTCAGTACAGACAGATCAGAGATCTTTATAATTCGGACTGTGTGAAGGGAGGGATAAGAATGGAGAATTCGGAATTAGAACAGGCACTTTTACAAGAGGATAAAAAGGAAATCTCTAAGGTATATAAAGTGCTGCTGAAATGGTATACTGAAGATGAAACAGTTAAAGTGCAAATGGTGAAGTGGGCTATAAACTTTAATAAAGAAATAACAATGGAGGCGTGGGAATACTTGTGGAAAAATACGTTGAAGATCACGACATGCACCAATATTAAAGAGAATGTCTATAAAATGATTTATCGTTGGTATTTGACACCAAAGAAAATTGCGGTAGGGAATTTGAATATGTCTAACAAATGCTGGAAATGTAAAAAGCATGAGGGATCTTTGTATCACATGTGGTGGACTTGTGAGGTAGCTAGGCAGTACTGGGGGGAAATAATAAGAGTAATAAGTGAGATTTTACAATTTCAAATTAATAAGAACCCAGAACTCCTGCTACTGAACTTGGGAATGGAGGATATTCCAGCACAATATAGGACATTGCTATTTTACATGACAGCAGCGGCTAGACTTTTGTACGCGCAAAAGTGGAAAGTGCAAGAAGTGCCAACTATTGAGGACTGGATATATAAATTGCTGTACATGGCAGAAATGGACAAAATGACAAGGAAACTGAGAGACCTTGATCCAGGACAGTTCAACACGGATTGGGAGAAGCTGAAACAATATTTAGTGAAGAAATGGGAGGTGGGAGGAGAACTGTGGCAGTTTGAAAATTACTGAAATACAATAAAAGTAGAGGGAGGTGACTTTACCGGGGAGTGGAGAGGTAAATGAGAATTTCTAAGCAACTATTTTATTAGACTATTATATATATATAGCATTAAGTATTATAGGTGTTATTACAAGAATTATAATGATAGAAATTAACTAATTATAAGGATAGAAACTAATTAATTTCATTTCTGGCAATAATTGTATAATGGAGATAATTTTATAATTGCAATGAAGGAATTTAAGTAAGGTGGGAAAATATATATTAATGTATAGATTATGTATTAAATTGATTGAATTGGTTTGGAGGTATATATGGGTCAAATTGGTTGACTATTTTTGGTGGATAGTTGCATAATGAAAGAATAATACAATTATATAATTAAAACAGTATGAAGATGAGATATGTAGAAAAAGAAATATATAGAGTATAAGTTAAATTGGTTGACTTATATTGAATGTACTGTTTATAGAAGTATCTAAAAATATGCTAAATGAGGGATAAATTGTTTGCCCCATATTGAAGATGAGATTATAAGATAGAGTATAGAGTACCAAAATTAGCTAAATGATTATTATCAAAAGAAAATATGCCAAGAATGTATTATTTAGTTATGTATTATTTAGTTGTTAAAGTAAGTAGGAAGACAGAAGGAGCACTGTGTTATATAGATAAACTTAGAAGATAAACTTATGTTTGACAGATAGAATAAATTTAAAAGGAGTAAGGGAAAAGGGACAAGGGGTTGGAAAACTGTTGGAAGTCAACAAAAGGGGGGGAAAGGGAGGGGGTTAGAATTGGAAAAATTAAAGGAAACTGATTGTAATGTACAATTTAATGATATCTAATCCAATAAAATTATTTTAAAAAAAAAAGAGATTGCCACATCGATCAGTTTGACCTTCTTCCTTTCAAACACAGTAATATCTGAGTATTATGTTCTAAATTCTTACCTGTTTGGATTTTGAAATCATACAATATCTTAAGTTCCTCATTTTCAACAACTTTCTCAGGCTTATGTTCCAATATTTCATGGATGGTAGCTTGTACTTTTTACATATATCTCAATGCAGCATTGCAGCTACTTTATTATGGCAGTTTTTAAATTCAGTTTGTGCAGTCTTACAGAAACCACTGATGAGATTATGCACTTCATTACATAAACTCCACTTGCTGTTATCCATGGTCTTTTCAATTTCCTTATTTTGCAATCTAGTGCATATGATTCGGCTTGTGTCCAGTCTGCAATTCCAGTGCACTGGTATGGCCTTGGTGTTTATAGCATGAATTATACTCCATCCAATTCAGTAATCTTCCCTTATTTTATTGATAGCATTGCACATTTTTTTCAATTCCAAAGTCCATAGCCATATCTTGACTAAATATTCACACTGTATACACCAGAGATTTGATTTCCTCTTCAGATTTTCCATATAATTTAAGCTTGACCATATATAGCAACTGAGATACTTTTCCCAATCTTTCTAAATCTCACATCCACAGTGTGTTTTATTCAGTATCATTATTAGTGGTATCATAGCACTGACAAATAATAAAGGTTGATAGAGAATCATCTTGAAATATTCCATGGCTGATACTGACACACCCTAGTCCCATGCCATTAGCTGTCAATGTTATGCACCATTTTGTCATTGTTGCTGACAAGAACTTTCTAATATTGTTGCTAACACTGCAAATTTCTATTTTTTTTTTCAATCGATGAATGCAACAGAGTCAAAAGACTTTTTGTAATCAATCCAAGCTATGTGCAAATTTGTTTTCCTACTTAAATTCCAATTTGAAAGGGGGGAAACCAATTATTATTACTATTATATAAAATATTTTATCCCACCTTTCTGCCTTCACAGGTCGACCAAGGTAACTACCAAATTAAAAACATAAAAATTAAAATATCATCTTAAAATCTATTAAAATCAACACCCAAGTGAATCATTAAAACAATTTAAAATTAGAATTTAAAATAAATACAAAATACAAAAACAACAGTTAAAATATTGGAGAGAGAAGAGGGATCACTGAAGGAATGACAAGCAGTATAAGGCTACACAGTCCTACTCTGGAATGCTTCTATACAACAAGCAACAGCCCAAATAAAAACTTCCCAGATGACCTCTTCTATACTGAACCTGATGCTGCTATAATGGTGCAAAGCAAAGACTAGGAACTGGGAGCACCTTGGTTCTTCTTTCTCTATCACTAGAAAAAAATGCTTTTCTGGCTCCCAGTTTGGCAGTCCTAAGTGGACTCTTTATTTTACTCAGAAAACAAGGACCAGTCAATAATGAAGTCTACCATAGTTGAGTGTAGGGTGCTATTGTCAAGATGAAATATTTCCTTGGCCTATTGGGTCATTCATCAATGAAGAAGAACGATGAGACAGAAATGATATACATGTGCCTTTGGTGTGGTGGGACCAGAGCTACTGAAAGAGGCCAAAAGGCCAATGAAACCTTGTTATATAGCTCGGTGGTTTGGGATAGGGAAGCTTTCTCAAAGAGGAAATAAGGCAGTGGTAGAAGGGGCTTAAGCATATTCAATCAGAGTTCTCTTCATTGGCTGGAGAACAGAAAGAAGTGGTCTTTTTTATATGGATGTGTTAGTGGAACTAGAAAATCACAGTAAAATGTTATGTACAGAAGTTATTTCTTTGTGGAGCTTGAGGAGCTATCACATCTCACAAAGCAATAAATGGCCTTTCTTACAAAATTACATAAAAAGAGACCTGCTGGTTAAGACCAGTAAACCATACAGTCCAGCATTCTGTTTCCTACAGTAGCTGACCAGATGCCCTGAAAGGCCCACAAACAAGGCCCAAGCCTCCTCCTGTTGTTGCCTTCAACAACTGGTATGAAGAGTAATGCCTCTGAAAGTTAAAGTCCAATTAAGTTGTCATTAGGAGTGTGCATAATGAAAAACAAGCCAAAAATACACATAGAACCTGTTGATTCAGCTAGTTAAAGTGACTTTTGGAACACTGAACTAAATCCAGAAAACAAGGCTGTAACAACTTCCCCTTTCCCCACTGAAAAGTTTGTGTGTTTTGTTTCGATACTTACCGCACAGAGGCCTGGCAGTCAGGGCTGTCTGGCAGCATCTTGTTTTCCTTAACAGCATGGTAGTCTACACATGCAACCAATTGGCTCCAAAGAGGAGAGACTGAGTCCTTAATGGTAACTCCATTAGCAGGAAGGGGATGTGCATAGTGTGCATGAGTGCATTTCTTTCACTGCTTCCTGAGCAATGGCATCGGCACTGAGTAGCTTGTAGGGAATCAAAGGTTTGCTTTGCAAATGGCATGGTGCCATCCCTTTCTGTATGCTTTTATGCACAACCAGGGCTTTTTTTCTGGGAAAAGAGGTGGTGGAACTCAATGGGTTGTCCTCAGAGAAAATGGTCACATGGCTGGTGGCCCCGCCCCCTGATCTCCAGACAGAGGGGAGTTTAGATTGCCTTCCACGCCGCTGAGCGGTACGGAGGGCAATCTAAACTCCCCTCTGTCTGGAGATCAGGGGGCGGGGCCACCAGCCATGTGACCATTTTCAAGAGGTTCCAGAACTCCGTTCCCCCACGTTCCCCCTGAAAAAAAGCCCTTTGCACAACACAAGGAAAGGCCAGCCTAGCAACATCCACACAGGCACATGCACATAGGTTTGAGGAGGGAGATGTCTCCTGCAGCCTCTGAGCCCCCGACTGCTGCAAAAGCTTATATTATGCATATTAGGGTAAAAATTGGAAAGAAAAATCAATTATTAAAGGAGAGCCAGGAGGTCCCAGGAGCTCGTTCATACCTATCCAGTCATCTTCTGATGCTGCTGTCCTTTGTTCAGGTGCCATGGTTCCAGGGCCACTCACTGTGACTTGAGAAGCCCTCCAAAAATAGTGAGTCAAGGAGCATCAGGAGGAATTTCATCGTGCCCAGAAAGCCTTTCAGCTTTTGGAGCTTTTCCAATTAAAACTGTTAACCCAGACATGTATAGCACACACGCACAAACCGCCAAGTCTTTCCAGGTCAGTATTCCATGCAGGAGGACTGATCTGGTCATATTTTTTATTTTCAGACGTAACAATGGTACTCTCTCATTCAGTTCCTTCTGCGATTCCACTTTCTCACTTTCCTCATTTTGAATACCTCCAAGTTAACCATTTTAGTCAGAAAGGGAGACTGGCAGCCAGCAACCTGTCCAGTTTTCCACTTTTATTAGTAAAAAAGAGGGGAGAAAGAGGCCATCCTCCCTCTACTTCCTTTCCCATGAAGGAAAAGCCCTAGCCCTCCCTTTCTCTACTCTTTTAAGCACAGTGCAAGGACAGGCCAGCAGCCAGGAGTCCCAGCCCAGGCTCCTGCAGCAGATTTGGGGAAAGGGTTCACCCAAATGGCCCCTCATCATGGAAACAAAACTAGAAGGCACAGGGGAACATGGCATAACAGTAGAACTCAAAGGTAAAATTTATTGGCTTTGTCACTAAAGACAGAATTTTTTTAGATTTCACTGTGCTGTGAAATTTTTTTAAAAGAACAATGTGGAAAAAAGGACAATGTGAAAAAAGGACAATGCAAAAAGAATAATGTGTGCATGAGCATCTGCCCAACACACACCTTGACACACTCCTCCCCCATTCTTCAGGCTCCATAAACACAGAACCTCATTGTTGTGTGCTTTCAAACTTGGTGAGTCAATGGGTTAGAGGGAAGAATGTGTTTTCTCTATGATTTTTGTGCAGTTGCATGCAAAAACAGCTGCCCCACAGCCTCAGCACCTTGCAAAGAGTCGGTATTTGCACATGCATAGCCAACACATGCACAAGAGACCAAAATCATGAAACGAAAAAATGTTACCCAATCAGTTTCGAGCTGACACTCCCTCAGCAAGAACAAACTGGTAATGAGACATGATTGCTCATAACTCCCTCAACTGGAACTGAAGCAGAAAGTTTCCAGATGGATACCCCTAGTTATCTTAGCCTTTGATTGACCTACTCTCCAAGAATTTGTATAATCCCTTTTTTAAGACATCTAAACTAGTGGCCATCTTCCTGCAGTAGTGAGTTCTACAATGAATTATGTGTTGTATGATAAAGTAGTATCTTCCGAATGTCTTGTATCTTCATTGCATATGCCTGATTTGTACCCCAAGCATAATTCTATAAACCTACCCATTCATCTTTTTTTCTCAAGTGTCCCCTACCCATTCCCCAATCTCAAGTGACCCCTACACATTCATATTTTTTTCATCTCCAAATCTAGACAGTGGTTCATGCCAGTGCACAGAGCAGCATGTTTCAGTCCTTATATTCTGCAAAAATTGTTTCTCTAATGTGTTTGTGCTTTATTACATATTCATGCAAACTGTGTCTAAGTTTTTCCTCATGAACATTTCCCTTTGCCTTACATTTTTTAGTTTGTCTGTTTGCTTGTGTGGGAAGAATGGAAGACCAAAAGACAGAGCATATACTTGCTTCTGTGACTGGCAGAAGATGAAACCTCAAGACTGGTTGCTACTAAACTTCCCTCATTCTTTGTTTGCAGCTTCATTCAGCTACTTGGAAGGCTGGGTTACAGAATGAAGCCAAACTGTTCTCCTGATACACCCCCTCACTAGCTAATGTATAACATAGAGAACAGTAGTTTGGTTGGAGCAAGGATGTCTTCTACAAATTCAACAGACATAAAAGGCAGTTATTGTGTTGAGTGGCTTACCTTTGAAGACACGGTGGGTGAAAAATAAAGTGCACTGTTGGGGAAATGAAAGGAACAATCCAAAGAAACATAGAACAGGTCCCTTTGAGGAAGCATGGTTTGTCCAACCTCTCTGACAGTTTTAGAGTTCAGCTGGAGATCCCTACACTTTCTTTTAAAAAAAAGAAGAATCTACCAACCTGTTTTTATTCAGGAGAAGGTTATCAAAAGAACTGCTTGGTTCTTCATTAAGATTCTTGAATGATGTTCTTTGAAACTAAGATGAAGCTTTGTAAGAGCTGGATTTATGAGAAAAGCCAGTAGCATGCTAATTAAAATTAGCCTTGCAAAGCCTGAGAGCTCTTCAGTTCCTTTGCAAAAGAGTGCTGCTAAATCTGCAAAACTATGAGTTCAGATAGTAATTTGCTGGTTAAGCAATTGGCAGATTCATAGCAGATCCTATCTAACCCAGCATGATACAGCTATAACAAAATGGTAGAGGCATCCTTAGAGTTCTTGTATCAGGCACATTCGGAACCCTGAAGAATTAAGATACAAAATGTCATCTGGAAACTGATATTTACAAGCAAGGGACCTCTGAGATTCATGACAGGAGGAATCCCTCCTCCCACTCTCCACTTGCACTACATGCACCTGGCCCCATTGTCTAGAGTTTTTGATCCACACGGGGACTAGGTTCAGAACTAGATATATGATAGTAACAATTACAATGTCTTAGGATTCAGAAGCAAATCTCATTCATACAGTACGGCAATTATACCCAAATGAGAGTTCCAGCTGTTGACTGGGAGGAAACCAATAGCAGTTATTACCAGAGGCTGGTAAATGAGTAAGCGTAATAACATTTTCAATAGTACTGATTTGCCTCCAATTTTTTTTAGTGCCTTGGGGAATGATTTACTGTTGGCTATCCGTTTTTATGTCTCTCAGAGACACTCTCTAGTGATAGTTTGATTCAACAAAGTTTTCAATATGATACTGTGTAGATCCAGGTTTCTATTTCTTTTGTGCAGGCACAGTTATCTAGGGTTTTTAAATATATATATATATATAAGAAGCATCATCATACTCATTTCCACTGTGTAAAAGGATCCAAGTTTTTAAAACTTGCCATATTAGATGAAAAGGGCTCAATCCACACATCCAGAAAAAGTAAGTGGTACAGTCCGTGTGTGCCATGTACTCACATCATGCCAAGGAATGATTGTATGGAAGAAGCAAAGCAGTCCTATATTGAAATGTCATTGCATGTGAAAAACTAACTTTTCTTTTTCAGGAAGAGTTTGATGTGTAGATGTTTTTATACCTATCTATCAAAGCCATTATTTGGCCTTTTCTTCAAGGAGCTCAGGACAATGTTCATGATTTTCCCATCTCCATTTTATCTTCAGAACAACCTTGTGAGGTAGGTCAGGTGGGGAGAAGGTGACTAGCACAAGGTCACCAAAGGTCTGTCACATCCTAGTCTGGCACTCTAAATGCTGTACCAAATTGGATCTCATAATGCTGCTCCTTCCTACCCATAGGTATTTTGAGGTGATACTGGTTAATGAGTATTGCATCATATGTATTTATTATTATTTAATTTCTGCAAATAAGATGTCTGAAAATCAAACCTACCTTGCTCACAATAACTGTCTGTACTTCATTGATCCATTCATAATTACATTGGTGATTGGTTCACAATTTTAAACTGGCAGTGGTTCAAGTTGTTTTGCATGCATGTGGTTGGTTGCATGACAAAACAACTGGCCAAGCATCTGCTGGTGGGGCAATTCACTGGCTTGTTTGTCAAGTCCTAAGCCATACAGGGCTTTAAAAGTTAAATTCAGCACCTTAAAGGCAAGACATTAACGTGAAAAGGTCTCTGGTAGCTCACTTGGCTTCATCTCCTGTTTCAACTCTGAGGTTCAAAATCTAGAGACCCTGGCCAAAAAAAAAAAAAAACCAGATGCAGACGCAGATGTTCAAATGAACAAAACAAAGCCATACATAGTAGCTAAGGAAAATACTAAGAACAATCAATATGAAAATACTAAGTACAATCTATGAACTTTCTGCACTAGTTAATCATTCCATATTAAAGAATGTGACTTTGGGACTGGAAAGTTGCAGTTGCTGCTACAAGGAGAGGACTTAGCAATGAAGATTTTAATTTAAATGGTATTTCATAGACATTTGCATTTCCTTCTCTTGGACCAAGCAGTATCTCTACACATCTGGTTATCATGTTTATTAAGGTGTGCAGGTGACTGCCAGTTGCCTAGGAGCAAAGTAACTTGATCACCCTTAACACCCTCAGTACAATCAACAAGTTCCTGGATCAAAGTGAAAGTAACCACATCATTTTTATTCTGACAACATCCCTGGTAAACCACAGTAGGGTGAGGGTGGGGAGATGTTGCTATTTCCATATAAATGGCTGGCCCAAAGCCAGGTTATATACACAGCCTTTCCGAAGTGTCTTCTTTTTCCAGAGAAAATTAACACTCCAGTGCTCTACAATTATGCCAATATATGCCATAATCCAAGAATTTAAAAATGTGTTGCATTACAAAAAATGGTGCTGGCAAAAAAAAATGTCCAGCAAATAGTGTGTGTGTGATGGACAATTTATAATACTTGGAAGCAATAACATTTTTGAACTTTTCTAAGCAAAAACCTTTACACATTTACTTTCATAACTAAAGCACCTTGTCAGTGGACAGATGTAGACTAATTTGCAATGAATATACCCCCACTGCGGTCCATAGTCAATGTGGTATTCAAGGAACAATTATAGTTAATGAGTTGCTTCTAATTGCACCTAATTGCACCCAAGTAACATATTGAAAATAGATCCTAGAGAGACAAAGTATGTGTTTTGGTCATTCGTACACATTTTGGACACTCAAGAAAACTAATAGCGTTCTACGCCTGTTCTCCGCCTGAGAACAGTTGGCTACGGGCAAATCCTCGCCCCTCTAGCCTCCAAAACAGCAGCCCGGACAGCTCAGCTCTTAGAGCTGCGTTAGACCTTCATGGATCCCAAACCGGAAGTCCCGCGCTCAAGAACCTGAGGGCGCGTTGATCTCGGGCGAGGGGGGGGTCCTGCGCAACGGACTCTCTCCCGTCCCTTGAGGTCCCACCCGAAGAAAGGTTTTGCCAAGATCTCTACAGCAGTTTTGGAGCCAATTTGGTTGGCATAAGACCTGCATGCCCAAGCTTCATACAGGGACAAGGGGACTTGAAGTGAATTGAATATAGAAACAGTGATTACAACCCGCGAAAACGACTAAGAAGGTAAAGATTACTATCTCTTGAAACGGGACAGATTGCTTTAAGAAACAAAGTACTAAAGGAAATTTAAAAACTGCCAGATTGATTATAACGAGGGGATGTTCCGGCAAGAAATTTTTTTTAAAAAAGGACTATGTATAACGGAGTTAGTAGAGAAAGCATTTTTGAACTTTTCTAAGCAAAAACCTTTACACATTTACTTTCATAACTAAAGCACCTTGTCAGTGGACAGATGTAGACTAATTTGCAGTGAATATACCCCCACTGCGGTCCATAGTCAATGTGGTATTCAAGGAACAATTATAGTTAATGAGTTGCTTCTAATTGCACCTAATTGCACCCAAGTAACATATTGAAAATAGATCCTAGAGAGACAAAGTATGTGTTTTGGTCATTCGTACACATTTTGGACACTCAAGAAAACTAATAGGAGGCTGTGAGAATCGAGGCACAGTATGTGATGTGACGACCAATTTTTTCTTTTAAAAAGGAGAAAGAATATTAAACACCTCCATCATGAGTATGTCTATGCCTACAAATAAACTTCCAAGTGTTTCCCTTCAAAGAAGAATTGAGCCCTAAAGACTATAAGAATAAATCTGTATTTCAAGTTTCTTGATCACATATTTCTTGGAAAATATAAACCATGAGATGACCTGCAGGTGAGCAGTGGGCAGGAAACATTCAGGGATTATCCATCTGTTTGTGAACATTTAAAAGTAATCCCAGCAAGGGAGAGAGGGCTCAGCTAAACACTATATGTCTGTTGACTATCAAGAACTCTCTCCTGTCCTTTCTACATAAGAGTTGTAGCTGCAAGTGGCAATCAAAAGGGCATCACTAAAGAGTACTGATCCCTTTAGTGAAAGGGAAGGATATCTTTGGACAGGAATTGGGTGTTATGAGGATCTTATGGAAAGAAGTAAATGGGAAGTAAAGGGAACAAGTGAGCCTAGTCATTATTAGAGACAAATGGGGAAGATAGCACTCAGAGCAATGTTCATCTAGAAAACATTCTGGTTGAAAAACGTGTTAGTTGATGGAAACATGATTTCTCAGGGAACCATTCATAAGGTTCATGACAGTGTTGTCAAATTTTGCCTCTTTTGTAATTAGAGGTGATGCACATTTTTATACCAAAACATTTTGACAACAAATCTGTCTGTCCATTACATTTTGTCATACCTTTCCTTCAAACAGCTCAGTGTGGCATCCACACAGTTCTCCCCTTCTTTATTTTTGTCCTGTTTTACTCTGAGGTTCAAAGGATAGACAGGCAAAATCAAGGCAAAGCGAGGACAAGGCAATGTCTTCACAGGTTGCTAGAACTGAGGCAGGATCACTTAGCCTGGATTCAAAGAAGAGGCTTAAGAAGTTGTTCCAGCAAAAGCTAAAGGCTGACTGAGGACAAATTCTCCTGCCAGTTGGCTTACATTCAAGCCCTGGTGCTTTGGAAAATATGGCTAGCTAGGGTTGCCACAGCCTCCAGATGGGGCCTGAAATTCTCCTGGAATTACTACTGATCTCCTAAATACAGAGAAAATAGAAGCATCAGAGGGTAAACTCTATGGTATCCCAACTGCACTAAGTTTCCTTCCCAAACTGCCCTCCCAAGGCACCACCTCCAAATCTCCAGGAACTTCTCAAACTGGAGCTGGCAAACCTACTGCTGGCAATTAAAGGTGTCACACTTGATTATGATGGTGGATGCTCTGGCTGGGGTGGGATACTTCTTAGCATTATGGAGCTTAACAAGGTAATTGAAGAAAGGTCTCAGGGGGCACAACTAGTTCTGGAGTGGCATGTTCAGAGTTCAAGAAGAAGGCAAGACTACCTCTCAAGGTAAGAGAGATATCCCAAACTCTTGAAACTTTTCGTAGACATTGAAGGGGCTTCTGGAGGTTCCCTGGATGCTGCTGTCTTGGTGGCTCCAGGACCACAGCTTCTTCATCAATGGAGTCTTTAGATTCTGCCATTGGATAGGATAAGGGTAGTGCTCTTGTCCTTGAGAATTTTGTACTCACAACAACACTTTGAGATGAGGATGAGAGATGGACTAGCCCAATGTCATCTAGTGACTTTAATTAGCAGATACTTGAACCTAGTGCTTATCAACCCATGACCTTACGACAGTGATCCAGGCAACGGTCACCTCCAGATTAGACTCGCTCTATGCAGGGCTTCCCTTGGGCTTGATCCGGAAACTGCAGCTGGTTCAGAATGCAGCTGCACGGGTGGTTGCCAGAGCACCAATCATGCCTCATATAACACCTATCCTCCATCAGCTGCACTGGTTACCGGTCGAGTACCGGGTCCGGTTCAAGGTTTTGGTGCTGACCTATAAATCCCTATGTGGACTGGGCCCAGCATACCTTCGGGACCGCCTCTCGCCATATGCTCCCCGGAGGTCGCTTCGATCAGCCACTAAGCACTTGCTGATGGTCCCTGGCCCCAGGGAGGTTCGCCTGGCCTCTACCAGAGCCAGGGCCTTTTCGGTCCTGGCTCCGACCTGCTGGAACTCTCTGTCTGAGGAAACTAGGGCCTGGCAGGATTTGTTACCTTTCCACCGGGCCTGCAAACGGAGATGTTCCACCGGGCATTTGGTGGGGGCTAGGCTGTCCTCTCGCTGGCCATACCACTGAAGACCTTCCACTACCCATGCAGGAAAATGCTGTATTTTTATATTTTATGCCCGCCAATTTTAATTGTTTATGATATAATGTTTTAATGTTTTTATAATGTTTTTATTGTTTTAAACTGTTGTTAAACCGCCCTGAGCCTGTCTGACAGGGAGGGCAGTCTAGAAATGTGATAAAATAAAATAAAATAAATAAACAGGTTTTAATTGTTATAATGATGTTATTTTTGATAGTTTTTAAAATGTGATTTTATTATGCGTTGTAATTTTTTAGTTGTTATTGGGTACCGTCTGTTGATGCAGATGTGTTCCTACTGTGTAGTTTACATGTCGTTTAATATGTCACATCAAATTACTTTTGTTTTGTTCAACACTGTATCAGCTCTGAATCCCTGTATTCGAATTTATGCTTCTTTTCACATTTCCGCAATCTATACCATATTTCATTGTTTATTGAATGCCATAGCTTTTGATTGCATTGACTTACAGTTTCAGTGAGAAACGCAGACTATAAATAACATAAATAAATACATACAAATTAAAATAAATTATTAAATAAATAATCTAACAATTGAACCACTACACCACTTTCCTTAGGGTCTTTTTTTAAAATGAAACTTTTCTAAGTTCAGTTGATTTCTTGAGAAACATGCTTAAATTTCTTTTAAATCAAAGAAACCTAAAGTGCCTACATTGAGCTGAATTGTACCCAATTTTATCCCAAATATCCACTGAAAAATTACTTTAACTGCAAACAAAATGGTTTAGAGAATAACTAGCTTTCTGCTTCTGAGAAAATACAGTGTGACATGATAGTATTACATTCTTTCTTCTTTTTAAAAGAACATTAAGATAAACTACTCTTTCCTGAAGGTAGCTTGTCTAGAATAACTTAGTGTCATGAATCAGAAGAAATTCGCATGATATCAAGGTTTGTGATATATTATCCATCAGATAAAATCCAAAAAGCACCACATACAGTGGCTTGCAGATCATTCCTGCTGGGCTAAATGTCCTGATACACAAATTCATAAAAGCAGCTACGTTTTTTCAGTTCACCTCTGCCTGAAGGGAAATTTTGGATATGATTAGAGAGGAGACATTCATCCATTCCCTGTATTTCTTCCTTGTGTTTTTTTTAAATGAAAAATTCCCTATCTACAATAGCCCCCTTAGCCTCTAGCTAACTATGGATGAAAAAAGCTCTGATTTGACACCCACAGGCAAAATGGATAATAAATTGTGCAATCTTACAGCTAAGATTTTGCCAGGGGTCTCTCTATCATCCATGATCAGGAGGAGTTAACTCATGTGCACCCTTGGGAAGGCTGAGAGAGACTGTCAGATGACAACCTTTTTCCTGAGGCTTAGTTTTTCTACAGTTTCAAGCACAGACAAAACAATCTTCCCCAGAGATTCCCTCATTAGAAACAAATCGAATACTCCTATCTTAAAACAAAGTCTTTCTTTGCTTTTTTTTAAAAAAAAAGGAGAATGGAACATGATTTTGAAGAGTACTTTTCAATGGCAAATTTGCATGTAAGCAATGTGCAAATACAACATTATATATTTATTTCATTTTTATCCCTCATCTTAATGAGGACTCAGTGCAGCTTACATAGTTCTCCTCTCCTCCACTTCATACTCATAACAACCCTGTCAGTAAGTTAGGCTGAGAGTGCAGGATGGACCCAAGTCCACCCAGCAAACTTCCATCAAAGAGTGGGGGTTCAAGCCTGGGTCTTCGATCCTAGTCCAACCACTACACCACACTAATAAAACAGTGTGGCCTATTTTATTACTTTTAACAGTTGTTTATCTAGTGATCTTCTTTGCAGGCACACACTGGAGACTTTGCAAGGACAGAACAGCCACAGAGAAAAGATTTCTAAAGCTTTCTAGAGAAGGAAGCTTTCACCCTCCCAATTGTGTACTACCTTTTCCTGCCAAAATTGACACATGACTGAAAAAGGGGGGTGCTCATTCCGTCAGTTCTTCCTTTGCTGCAGTGGAATTAAGTTCATTTTCTCCATGACTGTCCTCATAGTTTTGTTTTCTTTGCTGTCTTTGCCCCAGTTTCAATCTTATATTGATTGGTCTTATAGTCGATCTTATATTGGTCCTACTGCTGCCTGGCAGGATTTAAAATGGTTCTAAGAGTAAATCTCTGAAACCGGGTGATGCAAATGTGGGGGGGGGGCATATGCTCATATGTTCAGGATTGCTGCAAAACTCAAAAATGCTTCTACAGTCTCTGTAGGATCCCAGGCTTATTAAGCAAGGCATTTTGTTAGTTGGCATCAATAACAGATGTGAGATGAAGCAGAACAAATAGTCTATTTAACATCATCTTGCTTTGTAATGAATGCACAATGGTTTTTTTAAAAAAAAGTAAATGAATGGAGAATAACTAAGTGTTAAATAAAGCTCTTAATCTGAATTTGGTGCTGGGTGACTGCTTTGCTTAACAATGTGTTTATTGCAAATTATACTCCTATCCTTAGTCAAACAGCACAATCCTGAGGCCCATCAAGCTAATGGCGCCTGCATGTCTGCATACCTGCGACACCGCACATCTGCTTCCTAAGGACCTTCACAGAAGAGCTACACCAATAGCCGATCCTGGCAAGGCATAGTGAAGGTGCAGCAGCAGATGCAACCCCTACCATTTCCCTGACAACCCCGCCAGCATCCCCCAATGGCTACGCCACCCCATGACAGGTCCGCAAGTGGCTAGCAAAGGCACAGCCAATGCACAGGCCGTGATCCCCACTACCTGTCACTGCCCAAAAGGACCCTCTGGAGATGGTGGGTGGGGAGACCAAGAGTGGGAGGCTCATCCGGCTTGGACAGCCCTTGGGCTACCTGGGCCAGTCTAACTGGGACTGTTAACCTGGTGAGTACTGCAAGAGAACTGGTGCATGTTGACTCCACCACATGCATGCTCAAATCATCCCAGGCTGGTATTCCATGTGGAAGCACTGAGCCAGAGGGGCCCCCAGTACCCATCCGCTGCTTCTGTAGTCTCTGGCTTAACGGTCCCAGTCAGAATGGAGGAATTGCAAACAGCTACCTGGCCAAATCCCCACTGTCGCTAGTGAAGAGAAGAACCCCATGGTGGCTGCCTGCCTCCAACAGTCCCATGGGGGTGGGGAGTTCCCCCAGTGCATGTGTGCATGCAGCACAGGAACCAGCTGCCCCCCCCCAGATCATCTCCACCCCATAGACACAATGGCCATCTGCCTGGCATCTCAGGTCCCAGCTGCATAGAGGGAGGTTACAACCTTCCCCCCGCACATGGGTAAGACCTCATATCCCTCCCTGCTTGCCATGCCATCATGGGAGGGGGGCCAGGTGGGACACGGGGAGCAGCCCCCATGGGATCAATGGACCCTCAGATCATTCAGAGAGTGAGCCACCCAATGGGGCAGAGACACCTGATCAATTCTCAAGGCAGCTGCTTCCCTGGTGGCCCAGGGCTGGGTACCATCCTCGGGAACATACTGTGGGGCTGCCTCAGGTGGAAGTGGGCAGTGGAGGCAGCTACTGTCAGCCATGAGTGAGCACAGTGGCAAGGAGGGAGTAGTTGTATGACACAGACTTTATTGAACTGCCAAAAGTGAAGAGGATGTCTGGCCACGTGTTGCCAACTTCAGGCAGGACAGGAGTAGCACCTGTTTGTGCAGCAGTTAGAGCCACGAGAGGCATTCCTCATTCTCAGGAGTGGGGTCCAGTTTCAGGCTGCCAAGGATACAGATCCTTGGGCTGGGCTTGGATGGCAGCTGCGAAAGAGCACCAGGGGGCAGTGAAAGAAGAGGGTAGGCTGGTGTGAGCGAGCAAGCCAGGGCAGCCGACTCCTCAGCTTCTTCTTACCTGTACATGCACCCTTGCCCTTCCCTGAACCACAACTTGGGAGCTGGGTAACCTCTAAGGCAGGGTGGCAGTTGTTAATCAGACATTCTGGACTTAGCTCTCCTCCCGTGTGTGAGTGTAAGGTACACCCCATTTTCACAAAGTTCCTCCAATGCACTCTTGCCCTGCCATCATGTGCACTCTCTCCCACATGATGTCCCTACCTACCAGGATTTGTGGACGTGCTGGCCAGAGGTTATGTTGGGTGGGTGGGGGACTGATTGGCTACTGGGGAGGAAGTTCAGCCACCTCAGGGGCATGGGTGGATTGGTCGCTGTGGCAGTTGGCATCCTATGTTCTGCCGAGTCACTTGGGTGGGGCCCAGCATGGGGGATGGAGGCAAGTTTTCCCCTACAATAGGCACCTATGGGCCACGCCATCACTTTTCATGGCGTAACTTTCCACTGCTGCAGGTGGTAGTCTCATGCCCAGAAGGGATTAGGGAGTGGACTAACTTGCACTCTACCCCCTGGCCCACCCTTGGCCAGCTGGCACAAAGAGTTTTGCACTGGTTACACATGTGCCCAGCCGCCATGCCTAGGTGCCAATGAAGAACTCGGGCAGAGCAGCGCCAGGCCACTGCAACATCATGAGGTGGGAGTTTACAATGGCATAAGTCCAAGAAAAGCCAACATAACTCCTAGTTGGCTTCCAGGGTGCTTTCACTCCCTCCACACACCAGGATTGTGCTGTAAGTTTATTAGTTTACCAAAACACAAGAATGAAAATATTATTGTACCAATATGTTAGAAGGGCTCCAAAATTGGACTGAGCTTCTATAGCAACGATCAATTTCATAAGTGCACTTGAAATAATGCATGAAAAACATTCACTATTACCTCTTCAGTCTTGAGGCTCCACAGTAGCCAAATGTAGAACAATTACCATAATTTGTATACACAGTTGTAAAAGGGGAGACAGATGACATCATAAATTCACTGCTTTCCTGTTCTTCCCCTGTAGCAGTGCTCCCCCACCCCAATCCACCCAGCAGCTGATTTGTTATTATTTTTCTTTTTGCTTTTATGGGAAATAGAAGTGCAGTCACTGTGGTGTATAGATAGCCTTGGCACTGCTATTTTTGGTACTTGGTACAGTTGTAGTTGTTGACGTCTAAACTGCTTGGTACAGTCACTTTTCATTTTTTTACAGTTTTGAAATTAGCTCTATTGCACTATTGTAAATTGGCACCCTTTCCATCGTGAGGTAATATTCCTGGTATCATGCCAATCATCTTCAACTAATAGAAAAAAATATGAAGGTATATCTCTATCAACATCAGTACACAGGAGGAGAAATGGATTCATGATCATAATGAATCAGAACTCCATGTATAGGTGGGAAAATCCAGGAGGTAAATTGTTTCAAAAGCACAATATCTGTTGATGTATCGTCATGTAAATGGGATAGCAAGAACTCAATTATAGAGAATAACCTCAGTGTGGAAACATCCCTCAGAATCATAATAGTGTTTCAGAAAAAGAACTAGCACCAATCCATATGCAAAAGAACCTCCTCAGGATACAGTGAAGCCTCCCTCCATTAGCATTCCACACCCTGGGAAACTCTTACAGGATGACTCAGCTCAACCCCACCCCTCCTGAGTAGATATAAATGACCTGCCAACATCTTCTCCACACTGTGACACTGAGAGATCTCTGTCTTTTGGTGCTACACCTCTGAAGATGCCAGCCACAGCTGCTGGCGAAACGTCAGGAATTACAATGCCAAGACCACAGCTATACAGCCCGGAAGATCCACAACAACCATAGAACTAGCAGAATTCAAGGACCTGGGCTGGATTCAAGACAAGGCCAGTGCAGACATAAAGTTGGATGAAGTAATCTGCCTTGAGCCTGCTGGAAATGTGGGGAGGGCAGAATAAAAATTGAAAATAAATAAGTAAGTAAGTAAGTAAGTAAGTAAGTAAGTAAGTAAGTAAGTAAGTAAGTAAGTAAATAAATAAATAAATAAATAAATAAATAAATAAATAAATAAATAAATAAATAAAATTCTCCTTAAATTCCTACATTCTATCTCTGGAATTTTGAATTTTGTAGCAGGGGTGGCCCTCTGAGCCAGACTGGGGCAATCATCTCTTGAAGCTCAGGCTTGGATGAAGGCTTTTTCTCTTAAAGTTAAAATCATACACTCAAACGTCCAAGAGGGCTACCTCAGCTTGATTACAGAGGAACTTTTTGTTTCCCATTGAGATAAATGACTTCAGCTCCTTATTCTTTCATTGGACTCCCTCCATTCAGTGACCAAGCAAGAAGCCATTATTAAGAATTGTTTATTTAGGTATGATTATAGCAGCACGATTTGTAAAGCATGGCTATGTTTGCTCTACTCAGTCTGTTGGTATTCTTTCATCTCGTCAGCTTCCTGATTATTGCTCATATTTGACTGTTCCTCAGTATAGGCCTGGCTGCAAGCAGGAGAGCCGCCCCAGCCGAGCCCTGGCTCGCTCCACACTCAGCTGAAGCACGCCGAGCCATGGCTTGGCTGGGGCACCCGCTCTCCTGCTCTGCAGCCTGGCTGCAGTCTGGCTGCAAAGCAGGAGAGTGGGTGCCCCAGCCAAGCCATGGCTTGGTGGGTCTCATCTGAGCCAGGGGTGGGTACGAGTCTGCTGCTCCCCCACCATGCCTTACCTCTGGGAAGAGTAGGGTGGGGTGGGTGGTTGAAGGGGGTCATGGGGGGCCTTGTTGGTCAGAAGATGTAGTAATGTAGAAATGTTACTACACATGCTCAACATTTTAAAAGAAAGGTGCCGTGCAAATTGAAGTCCTACCTTACCTCTGGGAAGAGTGGGGTGGAGGTGGGGGGTTGAAGGGTGGGCATGGGGAGGCCTTGTCAGTCAGAAGATCTAGTAACCTAATAATGTTACTACACATGCTCAAAGTTTTTTTAAAAAACAGTGATGTGCACTGCAATGCCCCTAAAGCCCAAAACTGAACAGAGGCTTTGAGGCAGGTCTGAAAGGAAAGACCAAATTGAAACTGCTGGGAACAGTGTGAAAGGAGCAGTGCCAAGCCGAAGCCACTGCGATCACCCTGACTGCTCAAAAATGATGCTTTAAACTATACATGCAAAAGGGGCCCTGGATGCCTGATTGAATTCAGATGAAGTCTTCATTGTGAGGGATATTCTGAGAGGGAAAGTTATTGTCCTGCAAATTTGGGACACTCATTACTCACAGCCAGGGTGTGGACGATTATACAAAAAAAATCTTGATTAATGTGCTCCTAGATTTCTTACTGCAATCTTGTGGAAAATACTTGGGGAAGTTCATGACAAAAGATGGCTACATCCAAGTGTCTGACTTCACAGGACCAGAGGATCCTGGAGTACAAAAGGACACATGTCTCAGTAAGATGGGTCACAGGGGCAACAAGCTATTTGGGTCAGTTGGGCAAAGAACCAGCTCTGAACACAGCAAATTTAGAAGTATTATAGAGCTTTAATAGAAAGAGCTTAGGCAGTTAGTTCTTCTTGCAGTCAAAATAACAGTATTGGTATTAACATATCTCAAAAGATAACATTTTATTTAATGTTATTAAAATGTGGGAATATTTACATTATTTTCTAAGACTGGTGCATTTGGCTGGGTTTCATTCCCTTCTTGCTTGTAATATTCTATATAAAAAGCACAAATCATTCAACAGACAGACAGCTAAGCTTCATGATTAATATGGCTGGAAATACCTCAGCTTTTAATGAGTTGCCAGTCTTGAACTATCATGCTTAAAGTTTTGACCTCTAAACCGGCAGATGTGCAAATAGATTTTATTTGGATAGACATGTACTTTAAATGTCTTCTCTTCTAAATAAACCTCACACTGCAGAAGGGAATGGAGGGGACTCTGTGTTTCCCTGTGGTAGGTGGTTGGAAATCAAATGAAGTAAAGTGGGATCATCAGCACCAGGGCTAAATTTGCCCCACAGTCTACACCCATGTAAAATTAAATCAGTTTTTCTTGTGTATTCCTAGGGACATCAGTCAGCACAGAACAGAGCAGATCTTTCGGGAACGCTGAGAAATGGAAATAATTCAAAAGTGCTTATCTTCTTTTAGGTTGCTTCCAGACACAGGGCAAGACGGTTTTAACAATACTGACCAGCACTATCAATAACAGCTCTGTTCTCAGTGATCTTGACATGATTCTGGGTGGGGTTCAAGACCTTGTGAGAGATGTAGATAATGTTGTGCCAGTTGGGAACAGTGTTCATAATTAGAGATGGGCATGAACAGCAATACAAACTAAAAAAAGCCACAAACAGCCCCATCTGCTGTTCGTGAACAAGCTGTTCATGAGGCCCCATTCTAAACAAACAGGTGGTCATTGCAAGCCTCCTTCGTTGCTGTTCGTTGCTGTTCGTCAAGCCAGACAATCTGGCACTTGCAATCAATTCCCTTAGCAACCGGAGGCAGGGACTGCCTGAACTCTCTCAACTTCTGCTGTTGCCCTGGAAACCCCAATCTAAGCCCAATTTAGTTTGATAGGCAGGTCTTCCTTTCAAGTATGGAGCTCCAAATTTGTTACAAGGAAGCAAAGAGCAGGGGGGAGGGGGGCTCCCAGCGCTGCTTTTGCAGACAGTGAGGGAGAGACAGTTGCTGTTGGCATTTTGAGAGAGAGACAAGGAGAGTGCATTGGAGCTCAAATTTTCTTTGTGTGTGGTGGGATAGGGATCTACCTCTTCAAGTTCCACAGCTGCTGCCAGGCTCTGGGCCAAGCTATTATTTATCACTGGTACCTTTCCTGCTGCCTGCTCAGGTAAAGTTTCTGGAAGTGGTGCAGTAGGGATCTACCCCTTCAGGTTCCAGGGCTGCTGCCAGGCTCTGGGGCCAAGCTATTATTTATTATTGGTACTTTCCTGCTGTCTGCTCAGGTAGGGTTTCTGGGAGTGGAGTGGTAGGGATCTTGATGGCTGGAGGAGAGCCTGCTGGCCCCCACGAACAATGAACAACGAACATGTTCGTGACAAGATCATGTTCGTCAGTGGATTGTTCGTGGATGGCAACGAACAATGAACATCATGTTCATTGTTTTTTTTCTGTTCGTGCCCATGTCTATTCATAATACTATTAAATTCATCATTCAGGTCAATGGAAAGTCTAAAGTCCAAAACAATGACATTTGATTTCAAAAGAAAGAACTTTATAAAAATGAGGAGAATAGTTGAAAGAAAACTGGACCTTTGGAAGCTATTTAAAACTACACTATTTGAAGCTCAGGTAGAATGCAATCCCCAGGTTAGGAAAGGTACTGCCACGTCTAAGAGAATGCCCGCACAGCTAATGACCCACATCAAGGAAGCCATAAAAAGCAAAGAGGATTCTTTTTAAAAGTGGAAGATCTGTCCCAATGAAGTGAACAGAAGGGAGCACAGGGTCTCACAACAGAAATATTAAGTTAGACAAGCAAAAAGAGATTTTTAGAAGCGGATTGCTAAAAGCATCTGAGATATGCAGATGACACGATGTTACTGGCAGAAAATAGTGAAGACTTGAAACAGCTACTGATGAAAGTTAAAGGGAAAAGTGCTAAAGCAGGAATACAGCTGAATATCAAGAAGACAAAAGTAATGACTACTGAGGAATTATGCATTTTTAAAGTTGACAATGAGGAAATTGAAATTGTCCAAGATTTTCTATTCCTTGGCTCAAGCATCAACCAAAAGGGAGACTGCAATGAAGAAATCAGAAAAAGATTGAGACTTGGAAGAGCAGCTTTGAGGGAGCTAGAGAAAATCCTTAAAGATAAAGTTGTCTCTCTGGGAACCAAGATCAAGATAATCCAACCTATGGCATTCTCCATTACTATGTATGGATGTGAAAGTTGGACAGTGAAGAAAGCTGACAGGAAGAAAATTGATTCATTTGAAATGTGGTGCTGGATGAGAGTTCTGCAGATACTATGGACAGCCAAAAAGGCAAAGAAATGGGTACTAGATCAAATCAAGCCTGAATTCTCCTTAGAAGCTAAAATGACAAAACTGAGACTATTGTACTTTGGTCACATCATGAGAAGACAAGATTCTCTGAAAAAGTCAATGCTAGGAAAAGTGGAAGGCAGTAGGAAAAGAGGAAGACCTAACATGAGATGGCTTGACTCAATAAAAGAAGCCACACCCTCCAGTTTGCAAGATCTGAGCAAGTCTCTTAATGATAGGACATTCTAGACGTCTTTTATTCATAGGGTTATCATAGGTTGGAGGCAACTTGATGGCACATAACACACACAAAAGCATCAAGACAACAATATATATTTGTTTAAATATATCCCCTATAACGTTCCCTCATCCTTAAACAGCAGAGATGGCACCAGAGGTGTTTTTAAAATTCAAAAATAACTAATTTGTTTATTTATTTTAGAGGGGAAAGGTGAAGGTAAAGGTAAAATCAGAGATTGAAAATTTCTGAGGCAATATATATTTCCCTGAGGTAAAATCAGTACATGCACATACTTGAGTTCTTATACTTTTCACAGATACTTAAATGCTTATACTAAAGAGTCCAGTAGCACCTTTAAGACTAATCAACTTTATTGTAGCATAAGCTTTCGAGAACCACAGCTCTCAAAAGAGAGCCACAGCATCTGACAAAGAGATGACTATTTTGCAACTACAGACTAACATAGCTAACTCCTCTGGATTAAATGCTTATGTTTTAAGGTTTTGGTTCCCTTGTGTTCCCCCCAAGCACTCTAGTATACTCCCTGTTTGACTGAATAGGGAAAATCTCCTCTCCTTGAAGGTCTATCCCTTTTCTTCGGCCCGTTTGGGAGTTTGTGCATACTTCCCAAACCTCCTTGCCAACTTTCTCCAGTTTTCCTGCCAGCGTTAAAACTGCTCTCTGTTAGGACTCTGTCTCCCAATTCTTCACGCTTGAGTCCTCTCTGCTAGGTCTGAAAAACAGCCCCTCATTTTTCCAGCTCATGCTACCCAATCAGATCCCTTGGAGTAGCATGTCACTCAAAGCTCTCTGTGTCTGTGAGGAATTAACCCTTAATAGTCCTGCAGGCATGTGTACAGCACTTCCAGGCTAAAATGTGCAGTCTGTCACAATCCCATGTAGGAAAGCAGCTAGAGAAGCAGTTGGACCTTTGGATGACCAAGGAATAAAAGAACTGCTAAAGGGAGATGGGGAGATGGCAGAGAAGCTTGAAGAATTCTTTGCATCTGTGTTCACTGCGGAAAGTATAGGCATGCACCCACGCCACAGTCATGATTTTCAGGAAGCTGATTTGAAAAACTGAGTCAAATTGAAGGGACAAAAGATAAAGTTTAAGATCTATTGGGGGAACTAAAAGCCACTAAGACTCCAGGTCCTTATGGTATACACCTAAGAGTTATTAAGGAACTCAACTGTGAAATTGATGATCTATTAACCCATATATGTAAACTTGTCAGTAAAATCAGCTACTGTTCCAGAATATTGGAGAGTAGCAACTATTACATCAATTTTTTTAAAGGGTCCAGAGCAGAACAAGTAAATTACAGGCCTATTATCCTAACAACTATCCCAAGCAAATTAATAGAAATTGTTATAAAAGACAGAATTATTAGGCACATAGAAGAACAAAACCTTCTGCAGGAAAATCAGCATGGCTTCTGCAAAGGCAAGACCTACCTCACCAATCTTTATGAGATATTTAAGGAAGTGAACAAGCATGGAGATAACGGCAACCCAGTAGATATTATTTACTCTCAAAAGGCTTTTGGCAAGGTTTCTCACCAAAGATTCCCAGGTAAGCATAATAGTCATGGGACGATGGGTTCTCTTATGGATTAAAAATTGGCTAAATAAGAGGAAATAAAGAGTAGGAATAAATTAACAGTTTCTTGAAATGGAGGGAAGAAAGCAGTGAGGTCCCACAAGGATCAGTATTGGGGCATGTGCTATTTAAAAATGATCTGGAACTAGGGGGTGATCAGTATAGTAGCCAAGTTTGCAGATGACATGAAACTATTCAGATTAATGAAAACCAAGGCTGACTATAAAGACCTCCACGAGGATCTCCACAAATGGGTGAGTAGGCAACAATGTGGCAAATGAAGTTCAGTGTGGGCAAGTGTATGATGATGCAAACTGGAGCAAAAAATCCCAGTTTCAAGTACATGCTGATGGGGTCTGAACTTCCTGAGACTCAGTGGGAAAGAGACTTTGGGGTTGTAGGGAATAGCTCAATTAAAGTGTCAACTCAGCGTACAAAAGCAGTGAAAAAAGCAAACTCCGTGCTGGGGATTATTAGAAAAGAGATCTGTGGTGTGGCTCCATTTGGAATACTGTGTGCAGTTCTGGACACTGTATCTCCAAGAGGACATTGCAGAGCTGGATAAAAGTACAGAAGAGGGTAACCAAGATGAGGAGGGAGTTGGAACACCTTTCCTATGAGGAAAGGCTAAAAAGTCTGGGATTTTTCAGTTTAGAAAAGAGACAACTAAAGAAAGGACATGATTGAGGTTTATAAAATTATATACAGGATAGAGAGGGTGGACAGAGAGGACTTTTCCTCCTTCACTTGTAATACTAAAACTTAAGGGCATCCAATGAAACTGATGGGCAGTATATTCAGGGTGGACAAAAGAAGACGATGTATTTTGATAACAGGATGTTCTTCTCATTCAAAATATTGCAAGGAAGGTAAGTAAAGGTAGTCCCTGTGCAAGCACCGAGTTATTACTGACCCATGGAGGGGATGTCACATCACGACGTTTCTTGGCGGACTTTTTGTTATGGGGTGGCTTGCCATTGCCTTCCCCAGTCATCTACACTTTACCCCCAGGAAACTGGATACTCGTTTTACCAACCTCAGAAGGATGGAAGGCTGAGTCAACCTTGGGTTGGCTACCTGAACCTAGCTTCCGCCAGGATTGAACTCAGGTTGTGAGCAGAGCTTGGGCTGCAGTACTGCAACTTACCACTCTGCGCCATGGGGCTCCTCTTAGGACAAATTATGATGATGATGTCACAGACACCAGCTAATAGCTACCAATGACATCATCAGGGCCAGGGTAAGAAACTGCCATGTTGACAGCAGGCATAGCACTTTACTAGCAAACTCCCATTAGTGCTTCGAGTGTTTAAGTTTGGATGACTGCTGTATAGCAGCATTGCTATTTCAGCAATGTCACCTGTTTCTAACATTATGCTAGCACTATAGTATCCCAGGTTATAATACAGACATGAATTTGACCTGCCTGAGGAGGTCCAATCGTCCTGGCTTTCAAGAAATGATACAAAGCTGAATTATTCAGAGGGCTTTCTTTCTGTGTCATAAGAAATAGCTCAGACAGATGCCCCGGCAGGGACACAGACTATAGACTACACCACTGGATACTTGCTGATGTAGATATGCTCCTGTTAGGGACTTTCCACATTGCTAAACATGCCATGTTAACTAGTTACACTTTGTTTCAGAAAGATTTCACTTCTGTCCTCGGCTTTATGCTTGTTTCAAATTTTCTGCTACCATGCCTTATCTATTCACTAAATGTCCTTCCTGTTGTTAATTATTGTATTTTGCTCAGTGAATGTTTTAGCTGTTGATTATATTGTATTTCACTTGCACTGTGTAGTCTACATTGGGTCTCATAAGAAAGGTAGAGAATAATAAAGATAATGATGACGACGACGACGATGACAAAGATGATGATGAGCTGGTGTAGTATAATGACTAGAGTACAGGACTTGGATCAGAGCAACCTAAATTATTGCACCTGCTTAGCCATGAAACTGACATTGGGTAGGGAAGGGGCTCTGGCTCCATGGTAGAGTGCATGCTTTGAATGCAGAAGGTCCCAGGTTTAGTTTCTGGCATCTCCAGTTGAGAGGATTCCAGGCACCTTTCTCTGTGTGACTCCATGAAGAGCTGCTATCAAACAGAATAGATAGTTGTAAGCTACATGGCCCAATTGTCTGATTTGGTAGAGGGCAGATTTGCATTTTCACCTTTATTGCCACAGGGAATTTCTCATTGAAGAGAATGATTAATCATCTTAGAATCCAGTAAATATACTCAGAAGTTGTTTTTCGGCAGTATAAAAACATTCCCTAGAATCTACATTTTTGTATTTGTGGTAATGCCTGCACAGATGTATATTGCCACTACTTGTTTTGGTGTCCAGTTTTAGAAAATCCAAGGCAGAGGCTTCTTCCCCAGTTCCTGGAGAGACATATAGCTTGGTCTCTGAGGCAACAGTTGGAATAGTTGTTGACAAATAATGACAAAGAGGTTGTGCTAAAGTTACAAATTTTGTTTCAGCAGCTATTAAATCTCACCCAACCATTCTATCTACCCATACAATAGATTGTAAAATGCAAATGTTTTCTTGCCTTGAAAACCCTACGGGATCTCCATAACTTGGCTGTGACTTGACAACAGAGAGAGAGAGAGAGAGAGAGAGAGAGAGAGAGAGAACTGTACCACTTCAGACAATAGGTTAGGATCATATATTTTCATTGCTCTCTTACATAAAAAACATTCTGCCACCAAAGAATATGCTGAGCTAGAATCTTTATCCCTAAAGTATGGTTTGTTTGTTTTTAACGTTGTGGGATGTTTTGCTTTAGATGTGGAACTGTTAAAAAAGCCCAACCAGAAACCTGAAGTGATGCACCCTCTTCATCCAGATCAAGAGTTTGACATCCCATTCTGCTGCACTTGTAGGCTTTAGTGCTTGTTTGGCTGGTTGTCATTTGAAGACCAAAGCTTCTTAAGTCTGAGGATCAGGTTGCAGCACAATTCAAATTAGGGTTTACAAGTACCTGTTGAATGTGAGGGAACTTTTTTCCCCACCCTATGTTGCCTTCTCTCACTCCAGTGAATGGTGGGGCAAAAATTGAGAGGCAGAACAGTGTCCTGTGATGCCATAACATCATTTCTGGTTCTGTACCAGAAGTGATATTATGATGGCATAGGGTGCTCTAGGTTTTTAACCACAGAGTTTTAGGGAAAGCCTAGATCATCACACAGCACAGTGATGTCACTTTTGATTACACTGCCAGAAATGATGTTGCAGTGTCACAGGATGCTGTTTCAGTGAGTCACTGTCCCCCCTTCCAGTTTTCCAGTGGTTGCCAGACCTAGCAACCCTAATTTGAACAGACACAAGTGTTAATATATAGATTGCAGCAACATCCCCAATTTTTCCTTAGCGAATTCCTTTTACTCCTCTCAGTCCACTCTAAATCAGTTAATAATAACAATAACAACAACAACAACTGCACTTATATACCTCTCTTATAGACAGATTAGTGCCCCACCCAGAGCGGTAAATAAGTTAGTGCTACTAACCCCTAAAGCATTCTGAAATGCCAGCTTGAATCAAGGAATACACCCCCTCACCCATTTGGTGCAGAGGTTTGGGCTGGGCTGTCATCAATACACGGATGACACCCAGCTTTTTCTGTTGATGGACTGCTGGCCAGACACGGCCCCAGACAATCTGGCCAGAGCTCTGGAGGCTGTGACGGCGTGGTTGAAACAGAGCAGGCTGAAATTGAACCTGGTGAAGACGGAGGTCCTGCAGCTGGGACAGGGGCTGCCAGATGTTGGGATCCAGCTCCCTGCCCTGGATGGGACACCACTGGCAACTTTGCCAGTGGTAAAGAGTCTGGGTGTGCTCCTGGATACCTCCCTATCGATGGAGGCCCAGGTCACGGTGGTTACCAAGTCTGCATTTTTCCATCTTCGTCAGATCAGGCAACTTGCTCCCTACCTGACGCCCCAGGACCTGGCTACAGTGATCCATGCAACAGTCACCTCCAGGCTAGATTACTGTAACTCACTCTACGCTGGGCTACCCCTGGACCTGATCCGGAAACTACAACTAGTCCAGAATGCGGCAGCGCGGGTCCTGACTGGTATATCTTACCAGTCACATATCACACCTGTCCTGCGCCAGCTGCACTGGCTTCCAGTTGAATTCCAAATCAGGTTCAAGGTGTTGGTTCTTACCTTTAAAGCCCTGAGCGGGTTGGGACCGGCATATCTTCGGGACCGCCTCTCCCTGTACATTCCCCAGAGACCGCTTCGATCAGCGGATAAATGTTTACTGGTGGTCCCCGGCCCTAAGGAAGCCCACCTCGCTCCAACCAGGGCCAGGGCCTTTTCAGTCCTGGCCCCAGCCTGGTGGAATGCTCTGTCAATGGAGACCCGGGCCCAGCGGGACATATTATCGTTCCGCTGGGCCTGTAAGACAGAGCTGTTCCGCCAGGCATTCGGTGGTTTTTTTAGTTAATAAATTTTATTGGATGGTTAACATACACATAATATTGCTACATTTTACTTATTCCCCAAATACATACTATATGCTTCCCACCCCCTCCCCTCCCCCTTTCCTGTATCGACTTCCAACAGCACTACAACCCCCCGTTTCTTATCACTAATTCTGTCTCCTAATAGTCATTCTGATATTACTGGTAAAGATTAAAGTTATATCTTATCTTATTTAATAGCTTTCAAAAGACCATAGTTGTCCTTTAACATCCCATCTTTTCTCTAGATATTTTTTCAGTTTCCCCCAATCCTGGAAAAATTCTTTTGGATCTTGATCCCTCAATTTTCTTGTTAGTTTGTCCATTTCCGCCATGTACACCAATTTTTGTATCCACTCTTCAATTTCTGGTGTTTCTTCCTTCTTCCAGGCATTCGGTGGTTGAAGGGGGCAGTGCCATGTCGGCCTCCCACCTTTGGGGTGGGGGAGGGTTCTCCCCACCATTGCACTTGGTTAATTTATTCATTATTGTTTTGTATATTGATTTTAGTATTGTTGTTTTTTGTTTTTATCGATTTTAAACTGTTCACCGCCCAGAGCCCCTGGGATGGGCGTTATATAAATTGAAATATAAATAAATAAAATAAATTATCACAAATACCACAAATGCTTTTGGTAACTGTCTTATGAACCTACTAATGGATGATAAGTAATATGTACAGAAAAGGGAGCAAGCTGGGTACCTAAACCTATCATGATATTACTAGGGATATGCAGTCAGACATTTCCAACCCGATAAGATGCCTGATATTTAGGGTAATGTGTTGGGTCAACAATTTCTGATACCAATGCTGTCTCCACAACACAATTACTAAGTCCAATGTTAATAATTCTCTTAATAACATCAGAATTAGCAGTTGTGTTGGAAAGTCAACAGTGGCTAAAGAACAGCTCTCGCCAGCTGATAGTCAGTGCTTCAGCCCTTTAAGTTTGACTTTACAAGTCTGATCTTTATTTGCTTTAAATTACCACAACTCCTTCACTTGGTTCTGTTGTTTTTGGTGAGAAAGAAAGAAAGAAAGAAAGAAAGAAAGAAAGAAAGAAAGAAAGAAAGAAAGAAAGAAAGAAAGAAAGAAAGAAAGAAAGAAAGAAAGAAAGAAAGAAAGAAAGAAAGAAAAAGGATTTCTAACTTATCTAACTTATTCCTCCTCCAAAGTTCTCCTTTGAGAATACTTTGGACAGCAGATTGGCAATGCTGCAAGAGAATATATGTTTTTTTTAAAAAAATAAGTAAAAATAATAAAAAAGGAGATATTTTTAGAGTGAAAGAGGATAAAATGCGGAAGAAAGGAGAGACTGAAGCAGAATCAGAATCAGCTACTTGATTATGCTTCTGGAGCAAAACTGTCCTAGTAAGCATAACAATTCACTGTTACCTATTTGTATCTTATCACATCCATGTCAGAATTGCTTAATTTATTATATACTTGAATGGCCATATTTGTATTAGTCAACTTTGCCTGTTAAATGCAGGCTATAGTGTTTCCCCATACATCAGCACCACCAAGAGCCAGGAGAATACATAAGTACATACAGCTATTCCAACACAGTTTTATAAACCAGGGCTAATAAATTATACAGCAGAACAAAGACAGCTTGAGTTTATTTTTGCTGGCTTTCAACCTGGTTTTGTTATTCATGTGGCAAGATGACAAGAAGAACACTGCTATGAGAATACGAATCGGGGACTAGAAGATGCTAGTTTTCAACTTACACTTTCCAACTCAGAGAAGGTCAGGTATATGATCACAAAGAAAAACTGTGTTTCACTACACAAATAAAGATATAAGACCCAGTCCTGCATTGCTGATGTACACATGCCTGAAATCAATAGCCATTTGGGATGCCCTTGGGGAAAAGGGTCAAGCCAAGTCCACAGCCACTGCACAAATGGCTCTGCTACTGGAGGCATATTTTTACTCTGCATACTGAATAGGAACCCCTTGCTTCTCCTCTGAACTGTAATTTTCAATTCAAACTTCAGCTTTGAATATTCATTAGATTATATAACAGCATGGAAGGCTCAGTAAAAGCAAAACAGTTTGCTCTGCTCCTTTATGGTTTCTATACTTTGTCAGTAGTCAGGTAATTTCAACCATCTGAAAATGTCTAGATGGGTGCGTGGGCTTGATGTGTACAGGTTGTATTTAACCCTTTCCTCAATTCCTTCTTCCCCAGCTGCACCATGAGTCACCATGGCCTCAAAGAGAAAAAATTCCTTTCCCCCTGCCTTACATATTTAAAGAGACATAACATTGAGATGGAAAAGAGAGAAAAAGGGGTTACAGATGGCAAGAAAGTGAAATAAGCTCCCTTGATGCCAGTGGGATTTACTGCTTATGATACCAAGTTCCCCAAATTAATCCTGACATGACATTAAATTTGAAGTGAAGTGTTTTCTTATTGTCTGAATTTGCTACCAATTAACTTCACTTGGTAACCCTGAACTTGAGCGTATAGAGACAGAAAAAAATTCTCTCTCCGTGTTCTTCATGACATGCATAATTTTATAAATCTCCATGTATAGAGATTTCATACTTCCCTCCTATCAGGCTGATGAAGTGACTTCACCTATGTTTCCATGCTGAAAGCGTAATGACATTCAACTATTACAGCTTGAAACTTGAAAGTTCACTCCATGGTATGCCTTGAACTCCAGCAACCACACACATTTTAGAAATTCTGAGGGCATAGTCCTTGATAAATATGTGAAGGTGTGCAAAACTGATGAAAAAGGAAAAACGTAGAGAAGAGTGGTGATTGTTAATTGCAAGCATGTAAAATAGATTTTAAAAATTATGCAAAGATTGAAGATGTGGAGGACTGGCCAAGGAATAATTTGGAATGGTTACTCCCCCCCCTCAAAAAAAGATTTTGAATGGCTGCACCAAATTAGAGATTCTCAAACACCCACAGGTTTAGCATATATCTATTTGCCAGTTGCAAATTTGGAGATGATTGTCCATCAGTCATTTTGATGTCTGAAAGCTGTTTGAGCCTGTGGCAGTCCTACCTTCCCTCTCCTCCCACACAGACCTCTTGTTGCCACATGACTCTCAGCAACCAATGGTATATGTAAACAGTGAACAAATCAATCACTCAGGCAGTGATTGCAAGTAAGCATTTTAAAATACATTTTATTCATATAAGCCTATGTTATTTTGCACATACACATTTTTGCACAGCCTTATGGGAGGTACAGTTCTCCCACATGTCATTTAATTACCTGATCTAACCATCCATCACCCAAGGTAGAATCAATCTCACCTACTGTGCAGATCCAAAAGCCTTCAGAAGATTATATATATATATATATATATATATATATATATATATATATATATAGTGTAGTTGATGCCATTGGGTCCTGTAATTGTATTCCCTGGGTAGATTTAAGGGCAGAGCTGGCATCTGGGTCTGTTGCAGGGCCTGGTACCTGTACTGGTGACTCTGCTAGCCGATTCATGATTGTAAGTGAGAAGTCGTTTAAGGTTGGGGGGCTGTCTGTAGGCAAGGAGAGGTCTTCCACCCAGGGCTTCTGAGAGAGAGGTATCATTTTCCAGGATGGGTTGTAGCTCACTGATGATACGTTGGATGGGTTTGAGCTGGGAACTATAGGTGACAACCAGTGGTGTTCTGTTGTTAGTTCCTTTAGGTTTGTCCTGGAGCAGGCTGTTTCTGGGTACTAGTCTGGCCCTGTTGATTTGTTTCCTCACTTCATTTGGTGGGTACTGTAGTCCCAAAAATGCTTGTTGTAAATCTTTTAAGTGGGAGTCTCAATCAAGAGCATTGGAGCAGATACGATTGTAACGTAAGGCTTGGCTGTAGACAATAGACCGAGTGGTATGTTTAGGGTGGTAGCTGGAGGCATGTAGATATGAGTATCGGTCTGTTGGTTTCCGGTATAAGGTGGTATTTATTCGTCCATTATGTAGTTGTACAGTGGTGTCCAGGAAGTGTACCTGTTGTGTAGAGTGGTCCAGGCTCAGGTTGATAGTAGGGTGAAAGTTATTGAAGTCCTGATGAAATCTCTCAAGGGCTTCCTTCCCATGGGTGGGCTTTCGAGGATCACAGTTCTCTTTGTCAGATGCATCTGGCAGGGAGAGCTGTGGTTCTCAAAGGCTTGTGCTGCAGTGGAATTGGTTGGTCTTGGAGGTGCTGCTGGACTCTTTTTGATTTTGCTACTACAGACTAACATGGCTAACTCCTCTGAACCTTTACAGAAGCAAACTGATCTCCATATCAGAAGGAGCTGTTTGCATCTGCATATCAGAAGGAGATGTTTGCATCTACCCCGCCTTCCCCTCTCCTCCTCTATATCTGACCAGTTTCTTTTGGCCCTCCATGCATCTGACAAAGAGAACTGTGATTCTCAAAAGCTTATGCTACAATAAAATTGGTTCGTCTTAAAGGTGCTACTGGACTCTTTTTTATTTTTTTAGTGTGTATTTTAAAATTCTTTTTATGAGCTGTCTTGCGGTCAGAATTCCCTAATGCATACAAATAAGTCTTGTTCCTAAAACCTGCACATTTGTTTCATATTGAAGAGATTATTCCAGTGCACTGTTTTGCCTTTACAGAGGAAACATTAGATCATGATGAAAAATGCACACAGAATTTAGGTAAGATCAGCCAGTGGAATCTTAGACTTCCACTGGCTGCTGCTTTGGGATTTTTATTTCCACCTCCACATGGATTCTTAAATTCTGTTTATCTAGCATTCCTCAGTGACTCCTGAGCTTCCATGCTTCTATGCACATTGTGAAAAATGTGCTCCCCTCCTTGCTGCTGTCTCATAACTTGGATGAAAATCTGCCATTTGATATAAATCTTCCAATGAAACACAAGCAGCCCCTGAGGAGAGATAACCTTTGCTTTTATTTGCATCTGCCTAGTTTGACTTATGACAGAATTATGCCCCCAAAATAACATTTTAATAAGTGTTTACATGCTACCACTCCCTAAAGACTAGGCTGATAAAATTCTTCCTCAGAACTAATTATGCTTCAAGACAAGGTTACTCTCTGTGGGTAGCACACCAAAGCCATACTGCAGAAGTGGACCTTCAGGCAAAGTCAGGGCTCCTCCATGTGGACAGCATTGCAGATTTGTACAGGTGAAAAAGTAGGTATACCAGGCTGCATTTCAGGACTTGGGATCTGCCTTATTTTAAAGTATGGGGGGCTCTGAAAACATCATCTTGGGATCAAACCACACATTATGTAGTTTCATGTTCCTTTCCTCCACCTTTTAAGGAACTCAATACAGCCGTGCTAAGCTGTGCCTTAGTAGAAGGGTAGATGGAGAGAGGCTGCTCTTCTCTTTCCCCTCCAGTTGTTTTTCATGTAAAAATCTCCCTCCCCAAGCTTCTTTTTCATCTGTGAGGAACAAAGTGCAGGGAAGCGATGGGGTGGGAATACAACGACATGCAGTTCAAGCCAGAGTCATAAATCTGACCTTTATATTTCTAGATCTGCAAAGTGATCTTAGGGTAACTGAACACTGGCAATGTTTGAGCTGGGAGGAAGCCTGCCGCTGCCCAAAGATACCAACACTCCAGCTTCTGTGGGGATCCTGTTCTGGACCCAGCTGCTAAACAGAATACTGAGTGACCTTGAGCCAATCACATACTTTGAGCCTAACTTTCCTCAGAGTTCTTGAGAAGGTAAAATAGAGAAGGGGAGAAAGTTGTGAGCCTCTTTGGATCTCCAGTGTGGAAAAAAGTGGGGTATAAATGAAGTATAATAAAAAATGAAACAGTAAACCTTTTTAAAACATCGGGGGGGGGGGCTGCATTCCATTTCCCTGGTAAAAACTACCCCTCCACACTGCCATTTTCCATGACAGAAAGAAGATTGGACACTGTAGGTATTGTCTGTTTTCTTTGCTGCAGCTAATTGAAGGACTGCTGGAGACACTTGCAAAGAAATGGCCCCAAGAGAATGGGCAGCAGCTTACCAGGGTCACAGCTCTAATCCAAATGGAAAGAGCTGTGACTTCTTTTTGATGTAAAAGAAAGTGCTGAGAGATCAAACCATGGATTTCCCACACTACACATAAATTGGTTCTGAAATCCTTCTGTGCTATTGATGTTACTATCTCACTTTAGCAACAAACACGAACAGCATCGTTTTGCAGTCCCTTAGAAACTAGCACATTTATGGCCAGTAGGAGCATTTATGGCCTGGAGCCCATGAACTCTCTGGGACTACAGCTGCCCTCAGGTAAAGTAGACCCTATTCCATGAAATTTTACACTAGAGTCCAAATGTGTTAGTTTATAAGATGCCACAAGAGTCCTGATTATCTTGTGGCAGTTAATACAAAAGAGAAAGCATAGGGAAAGTATTTGCAGCATGAATAAGTAGTTCTGCCAACAGAGGTTTTATATTTACATTAAAAGATAACAGAGCCATGAGCTGCTGTAAGTTTCATGTGCTAAATATGTCTAAATATTCAGAAATAGATTGTTAAATCATTAAAACATAAATTCATTAAAATGAGCAAACCATCTAACCCCCAAGCCAATAACACCCTGGAGCATAAAATATTTAGTACTCATGTAGTATCCATTCACTCTGACTCCCTCCCATTCCAGGCCCTTTCGCCCCAGAGTGAGGAGAGAAAATGTCAGGGTCACACACTCCAGACCTTCCCTTCTCCTCAGCTTTGCTTCTCTTTACATTATAACTTGGTTGGATCCTCCAAGCAGCCTACAACTACAATCTGCCTTGTAGCAGAGATGACCAATTGTATATATTATTTCTCAAAAACACTGAAGCCAGAACTGACAAGTATCCTACTTCACCAGGCAAATGAATTAAATTTTTTTAAATGAAATTTAAAATAGAAGTTGGAAAAACATAGTAAAATTATTATGGAACATTGCCATCTAATGGACATCCATAATTATTACATGTTAAAATATCATTTCCAAGACAAAACCTTTTCAGCTGCCTCATCATCTGCTTTTTTCTTTGTTAATAGTAAGCTGTATTCTTTCATATACATTATTTCAATCAGACACACTAAGAGCAAAGTTAAAAATCTTTACCACTGAAAGCAGGGAGAACTTCCTATTGATTTCAAAGGCGAAACAGATCAGTACTGAGTACTGGAGAGAAATAGAGTTGCTGCGCTTTCAAGCAGAGAGAGAACGTGTGTGCACATGCTTTTGATTTTCTGCTTACTGTATAGCACAGAGTTATGCATCAAGACTGGCTGCCTCCGTTCTGGTGCTCCAACAGCCTTCTTGGTGTCCATCTCTCATAGAGCGTGGCTAGAATCCTGCTTCCTACAGTGGATGGGGGATGACAGATTGCTTGGATGTGCTGGGGCAAATTGCCACGCTGCCTCCATTTTGTCCTTGTTTCCCCCATTTTAGTGCTACAACCTGCTTGCCTCTATGATTTCATTACAGCAAATAAGTCTCAAATAAGGCAGAACAAGCAGGATGATATCTGATTCAATCCTTCTCCATTGAGCTGAAGAGGCATTAAAAGGAATTGCCTGGAAAAGTCCTTCCTTGCCTAGTTAAGGACCCTCATGTCTCATCATTGAGTCTTTTGCCACAAGAAACTCTATCACTATTGCCATTTTCAATTTTCATCCCCAGAATCTATGCCTGTATCCAGGTCTTCTCTTTCAATCCCATATCCCACCTTTACCCAGGTTTCAATTCTGCCCCCCCCCATACACAGACGAACAAACAAGCTTTACTATCCAAAGCTCTGGCAGCCACAATTGATAACCATACATGATCTGGAGGCCCCTTTGTTACCCAATGAGAAGATCTCCTTGCAAGTTGGGGGAATTAGTGTGCAAGGAGAAGCCGCGAGACGCGGTTAACTTAACAAGATCTCCCACCTATGTATATGAAGATTATCCCTGCTAGAGAACTCTTCCAATGAAGAAACAGATGTTTCAATCAAAAGGGGGGTAATTAAAAATAATAAAAATCAACAGCTCTCAAGGACATACATACGGCACACATCCAGAGCTAAGTAGAAAGCAGTGATGAAAAGTGGATGGAGTTTGAGGGATTGGGTGATAGTTACCATCCAGAATAGGGCATCCGGAAGAGAGAGCATTGAGCAACCAGTGCGTCAGTGTGGAAGACCTCAGATGGAGGTCTGATGGTGAATGCTATATCCAAGAGCCTGCACACAACTATGGTGGAAGAGTATATGGCATTCCTGGAGGACTTCTCTATTCTGGATCCATCTCGGTCCAGCTTCCACCCTCGCCCTGGAATGAAGATGGCATTAGTTGCCCTTACAGCTGACCTTTGTTAACATCTGGTTCAGGATGGGTCAGTACTGATGTTATTATTAGATTTAATGGCAGTGTTTGACATGGTTAATTATGATCTTTTGACATACTGCCTCGCCAATGTGGTGATATGAGGGACTGCCTTCCAGTGGCTAGTCTCAGGGACAGAGACTAGGTCAGGGACACAGCGTAGCACTTGGGGAGCAGATGTCACCGTGTTACCCTCTGATATGCAGCATCCCTCAGGGGGCAATTCTCTGCCTGCCATTTAATATCTATATGTGCCCCTTTGCCAGGGTTGTCTGAAGTTGTAGGCTGGGTTGCCACCATTAAGCTGATGTCAACCAGCTATATCTGATGATGGACATCCAACCGGACACCAAGGATTGAATTGTGGACCTTTCAGTAAGCAAAGCAGATGTTCTAATACTGAGCCATCCCCCCCCACAAGATTAAAATCTTGCAAGTGCACCTGTATTAGTATATATTTACCTGTGTAAGCCCATGAGATGATTTTGCAAGCCCCAAGACCATTTTTTTAAAAAACTCTATTTTTGGCACCTTTTTTTTTCTGTTCCCAGCTTTGGACTCCGAAAGAACAACAGAAGAAGTTAATGTTGAAATCAAATGTGCATATGTGTTGCTATGAGGCAGTTCAAATTTCCATGTCGTTGAGGCTTGGAACAAAGAACTACAGGAGAAATGAAACCATCAACATATTATGACAAGTTTTGACAACCTACCTGGTTTTTCTGGTAATTCAGGACTAAAACTGGAGCAGAACTAGGAGGTTTGCTCCTACTCACCTTAATGTTCTGAAAAAGAGTAGCTTTCTTCAGAACAGAATGCATCAACACTACTTGCAGTGTACTTATCAAAGTGAGTTAGTTGAGAGACCCTGACAAAAATTAGAATTCTGGCAGAAAGGCAAATATTAGGTTTGGAATTTTTCATTAAAAAATGTATCCACCATTTTCTTAGTCCGCCATAAGATAAAGAATAACATGCTAGATGAAACTGGAAAATAGCCACTCCTATGGTTGTTGTTGTGGGTTTTCCGGGCTGTATTGCCCAGAAAACCCACAACAACCATCGTTCTCCGGCCGTGAAAGCCTTCGACAATACAGCCACTCCTATATCTACAAATCAAAGTAACTGTTGGCTGAATTATTAAGGTTAGACCTGCATCCTCCTAGAAGGAGGAGGCGGCGGCGGCGGCGAAGGAGGAGGCGGCGGTGGAGGAGGAGCAGCAGCAGCAGCAGCTGTTGAGACACAACCAACCCACAGGACATTTCAGGTAAAAGAAGAGCAGAGGTGGTTTGCCATTACCTTTCCCTGTCTAGCACCCCCCCATCTTCCTTACAGGTCTCCCATCCACATACTAACCATGGCCAGCCCTGCTTATCATTCAAGCTCTGAAACTCTCTGGGCTATTCAGCTGCTATATCCTCCTAGAAAAGTGGTCTAATTTTTCATCCCCTTAGAGGACAATTCTTAGTAGACTTACATATGACTAATTATTATCTCTAACTATTCAGATGCAAATCTGTGTGTGTGTGCATGCGTGCGTGTGTGTCTGACTGTCTTCTTCCATGGATGTCTTTGTTCCTATTATATCTCCTTCATGTCCCTGGCCATGATTTATAGTAGAAGTGCAGCATAAATTATCCAGAATAGAAGCAAAGCAGCTCTTGAGATGCTTATGGGGGGAGGGAATTATAGTGTATCTGCTTTTTGATCTATGATTGCTTGAAAAAAGATTATACCTACCACCAGGGAAAGAGACCCATACTGCCCATCAACACCAATTATTCCAAAGAAAGCACTGTGGAAGATAAAATCATGCATATTTCTCTCCTGCACCCCCACACTGCAGGTATAATTAAATCTTAGGGAAAAATTAAAAGGACCTAGATTCTCAGTCGGCAATTATTCAGTCACATCTGGCAATCTACAGAGAAAGCGACTCATTTCTATCTGGCTCTGTATAATTTTTCCCTCTTGGTCTTGTATTCTCCCTCCAAGCTGTTTAATTGTAAATATTTTAAAGAAGCATATTCATTGTTGTGTTGCTGGAAAAGCTTAACCATACTAGCAAGGACTGTAAGCAAAATGTCTCTTCCAAATTCTACTGATTTCAGTAGAAAGATCTCCAATTAGGTACCAATGCAAGCCCATCATTTCTTTCAAAGGCAATTTTCTAACTGGTGTTTGTTTTCCTTCTTCTATCAGAGAATTTTTCTTGCCAATCTACCTTTATGTTTGTAGTACAACACCTTGTTTATTTCAGTAGAACAGCATATTCAAATCACAGATCTCTCTTATTACCTTTCCATTTGTGAGCTAAATGGCTTTGCAAACGACCAGTTTTTAAAATAATTTTTATTGTGTTATATTTTTTCACAACAACAAATAGCAACAAAAAGATAAAACAAAACACAAGGAAAAGATAAAAAAGGAAGGGGGGAAGCTTCCATCCAATTTGGCTATAATTTAACAATAATTCATTAAATACATTTCTGAATGATAATATCCTGTAATATAACTATTCAATACTTCAGTCAAATTTCAGATAAGGGTCTCCATTCCATTAAAGAACATTTCTAAAAGAGCTATATTCTGGAAATTCCATTAAATACATTATGAAACCATTCCAGATTATCTTAAAATCATCATTCTTTTTTCCTTCCCTGAATAAATCTAATCTTATTTGTTAATTTGTCAAGTGTAGCTATCAGCCCAATCCTAAGAAGGGCAGGGAAAGTGAACATGAACCGAACTAAGGCTTGCGACGGCGCATCTAGCCCGTACGCCCGCGTAAGTGGCCCTCCGCCCGCGCTGGGACGCGGCGCTGGCCCGCCGGCGGGCCAGCACCGGTGCAAGCCACAGGCGCCCGGGCGGCGGCGCAGGAGTGGCATAGAGCCCAACGCCGATGCAGGGGGGGCGGGGAGCAAGGCGGGGTCAGAGTTAGTCCGCTCCCTAAGCTCCTCCAGAAGCGGGAACGCCCACAGCGGCACAAAAAAGCTACGCCACGGAAAAAGAAGGCGTAGCCCATAGGCGTCCATGGAACGGCGAAAAATCAGCCCCCTCTCTGAGCGCCCCGCCCCGCCCCTATGGCCCGAAGGAGCATAGGATGAGAACTATCCCGGGGACCAATCAGCGTGCGCGCCCGGCGTGGACGAGCCCCCCTCTCTGCACCCAATCACCTGCGACCGCGCCCTACAAAACATCCGGCCAGCGCCGCCCAAACCCCCAGGTAAGTGAGCACTCGGCCGGAGGCTCTGCCTGTCTGCTGAGTGGCATTGCCCCTTTGAAAACCGAAACGGGCTGAGGGCATTCACGTTGGCAGGCGCAGAATGCACTCGGGGGACTTTGCGAAAAACTGGGGGAACTTCGCGTAAAGGGGAAGAGGTGCAAATGTCTGCCTAACTCCCTTTCTACCGTGATAGAAAGAATGACTCAACAGCTAACTGGACTCATGCATGCTAGTTGCTTCTAACTAAGCACAAACAAACTAACCCTTCCGTGGCAGAAGGGAATGACACTTTGTAAATTAACCGCATGCTCTCCCGTTTCCTTGCAGGTGCCCTGACTCTGGCACTCCCACCTGGTGATGACCGACGGAGCGCTGACAGGTGAGGAGGAGGTGGGGGGGCGTTCCGCAGATTAGTGCAAACCGCCCATTCACCTGAACCCACCCGCTCACTTGCCGCTTTGGGTGAGGCCCAGCAGGGGTGGGGGCCAACCATGGCCGCCCCTGGCTGCCTCAGAGGCAAGCGCCTCAAAAACCACATGTGGCCAGGTGTTTGTTGTGACCAGCTCATTCCCTCCCATAAAGGTAAAGGCTTCCCAAGGCTGAGTGCATCCTCGCCAGACCGTCAGGCATCAGCTGCTGCCCTCGACCATGTGCAACCCCCCCCCCGGATGGCGGAGTGTGGGGCTTGCCTTGCCAGTGGAACGAGGCAAAGCCCACACGTGTCTTTTTCCCCCACAGGCACGTCCAGGGCATGGCTGCTCCCCCGCGCCCCGCCCTCCCCAAACATCTCTGACGGACGGTTGGCTGCAGCCCAGGAAGCACCGTCGCGCCGCGGCCTGCATCCCAGCCCCGCCCCTCCGAGCGGGAAGGAGGGCTGTGTGGAATGCTCCGGCTCCCTCGCCAGCCTAAACGCAAGCCCGCTCTTTCCAGTGCAATAAAACGAGATGTACAACAACTGTCTTCTGTGTCTGCGAGTCTGACTTCGTCCTCCGCCCCTCCCCCAACACTCCCGTCACATCTCCCCACCTGCACATTGCCACAAATGTATCCGACACACCCCGTCTTGCCTCCCCGCCCCCTCCCTCCCTCCTCCTCCCCCCCTCCTCCTCTGTATTTGACCAGTGTCTGTACCACCCATCTGCTGAAGAGAACTTGATTCTCAGAAGCCTATGCCACAATAAAATTGGATAGTTTTAAAGGTGCTACGGGACCCTTTTTGAATTCGCTACCACAGGCTAACACGGCTAACCCCCCTGTATCTATGGCCAGGTAGAGGGTTGGGGCGGGGCATGTGAGCGGGGAGGGGGATCAATCCCCGGTGGGGAGAGTAGCTGGCACCCGATAAGCCAGGGAGAGGGTGGTGCGAGCTGCCGCTGCAAGGGGGCGGGAGATGGCAGGGGAAACGGTCTGCTCGCTGGAACCCTAGCCCCCACCAATGGGGAATCCAGGGTGGTGGCAGGCGGATGCCATATCCCGGGCAGGAGGTCTCGCGCGCCTGGGGAGGGTCGCCCCCATCGCAGCCGCAGCCCCAGCAACACAGTCCCATGAGCGGCTGCCTCCCAGAGGTCCAGCCCCTCGGGCGTCTGCAGCAGCCCCATTGGTCATTCCAACACCTTCCACCCCAGGGCGTCCTGCCTCGCATCCAATCCTGTGGAGCAGTTGCCAGCCTCCCACGCCTCCCCTTCCTCACGTCTGCTGGGGGAGGTGGGATGATATAATAATAAAGGCTGATTTCTGTGCAATGGGTGTCTGTGTTCTTTGCCTTGGGATGGGGACGAGGGGGCAGGCCCGCTGTGTCTGCCTCTTGGTGGTGGCCTCAGGCCAGCCCTCCCCTTCGGCGCCACTGGGGGGCTGTCCCCTGCTGCCAGAGACTGGCTGCTGCCCTGGATTCCTCATGGCAGGGCGCCTGCCAGTCCCATGCCAACCTCTCTGGACGCGGCCGCCACGGACTTGGTGCTACATTGGGCAAACGGGGGAAAGGCTTCTCAGACTACGCCCACCCCTCTCCTTCCCGACTGCGAGCCCCGCCCGACACACGAGCCGAGGCAGTCTGCCGGCATGGGCGCGGTTTGCCTGCTGCTCTGGGGCCTGGCCGGGATCGCGTGCTGCCCATAGGCTGCGCCTTTCCTGGCCCCTCCCCCTGACGCTTGTCAGGAACAGCGCCCTTTGGCTGCGCCTGGTGGCGGCCGTGCATCAGACCCGCCCACAACACTTTCTGGTTCTCCAAAATTGCATCTCTGCGCCGCTGCGGGCGCCGCTGCGGCCACACTTTGCTGGCACAGGATCCGGCCCGGCGGCGCCGCCACACCACCAGTGCAGCCGCGCCAGAGTTGGGGCCGGCCATAGGATTGCGCTGTAAATTTCTTAATTCAGCATGCCACCTGTCCAAGGAAATCTCTTTAGCATTTTTCCAACACGGGGCAATAAGTATCCTAGCTGTAACTGGAGGTTGTGGCGAAGTAGGCATGTTCTTACATATGTAGTGGTCCTGTCAAGTTATAGCAAATTTTTGGAAAAACAGACATATTTAATCACAACTGATTTCTGCTTTGTCTATCTAATCAGATCATTTTTTATCTGCCTCCACAGTGTTTTATATTTATATTGATACATTTTATTTAAATTTTTGGGAATAGATATTCCAAGATATCTAAAACTTTTATGTACTAATGGTATATTAAAAGTGTGAGAGGCTTTCAACTGAATTATAGGGGGAGTGTTATGGCACAGCATATTAGATTTCGTAAAAATTTACCCTAAGGTCAGAAATTTGATTGAATTTTGAAAGTTCTTCCTTTAAAGGTTGTATAGCTTCTATCAAATTTGTAAGAGATAGCAGCTTAGCATCCACATGCATTGTTAGCAGATGTTCTTTTTCTCCACATTTAACTCCTCTAATATCTTGATTAGATCTTCATTTATTAGTTAATGGCTCCAATAGAAGGGGGAAAAGCAATGGAGAAAGTGGGCATCTTTGCTTAGTACCACAGATAATATTTATTGAACCAGAAGCACAATTATTTATTGTTATATTGACTTTAAAAAATTAATACCTTTTTAAGTAATTCCAATTGACTGAGTCAAAGGCTTTATAAAAATAAAGAGCTATTAATGTTAATTCTAAATTCCCTTTTTTAGAACGAAACAAAAGACCCACAACTTACCTGATTGCATCTGCAATGAAACATTTCAGAATAAAGTCATACTGATCTGGATTTACTAATGTTGGAATACATGCTCTCAATCTAGACACTAATATTTTAGTAAAAAGTTTATAATCTGTATTCATCAATGAAATTGAACAATATTCCCTTTATTTGATTCTGGTATTAAAACTAATTTAGCTTCCAACCAAGAGGGAGGCAGTGGAGAGCCTTCCATGATCTCATTAAATAGAGGAAGAAGATGGGAAGCTAAAATATCTTTGTTGTGCTTATAGGATACTGATGTAAACCTATCTAGTCCAGGTACAAAGGCTGTTTTTAATGAATTAATTGCCACATTAATCTCTTCCAAGGTTATAGGTCCTCTTTAAAATGTCTTGGAATCTTGGTTCCAGCAGTGGTATATTCGCTGAAAAACAATAATCATTTATCGCTGAAGATTGGACCTGATTCCCCCTATAAAGATGATTATAAAACTCCACAAAGGATTCCAAAATCTCTTTTGGTTTATTAACCAATTCCCCCTTGGAATTTTTAACAGCCATAATCAGTTTCCTTTGCGTAGCTATCTTGATTTTATTTGCTAATAGAACACTTCCCTTCAAATTCATACCTTTGCTTAGTGTACCATAATTTCAGTGTTCTTCTATTAATATCTAATTAATTTAACTCCTCTATTTTTCATTCTAACCTTGTTTTATCTAGAGGGGATCCCAATATTTTATATATTTCTGTTAACCTTCCAATTTCAGCTCCATGTTGTTAATTTGTTTCCTTTTTTGTAATATCATTATGTTCTGCATGCATGAGCTCCTTGGCTTTCATTGCTTCCCAACAAAGAGTGTATAAGAGACATCCAAATTCTCTTGAAAATATCTTTCCATTGTTATTTTAAGATTCTGCTTACTCATTTCCTCTGTCAATAATATTGGATTAAATTTCCATGTGTACTTTGTGCTGGTTTGTTTTACATCAATAATTGCTGTAACAGGGGCATGATCTGTAATTTTTATCATTCCAAATGACATTCTATCAACCCAATGTAAAGCCTCCTGCCCAGTCTTGAGAAAGTACCATACACTGGGGAGTAAAAAAGAATGAGAGTTATTAAATGGATGTAATTCTGCCCATGATTCACATAAACCATATTGTACAATTATCTTGAAAAGACTATAAGCCTTGCGTAACACAGGCATACATTTCCCCTTCACTTTTTTACCAAACCCCTAACCATTCCAAAAAAACCTGGGGGACATTTTTTGCAGGTTAACTTTCATGCCCCCCCCCATTATTTTTAAAGGGGAGAAAATCTTTCTGATTTCCTAAAAACCTTATGAGCACATTCTAGTTGGCCCTTATTTGGGAAATATAATAATTCAAGGGTAACTAGTTAGGAAGTTCAAAGTGTACCTAGTGTAACTTCCACAAAGATAAATCTACCATTAGGGTCTCTCAAACTCCTTTTTAATTTAAAATCAATCTTTGAATGCATCAAAATTGCTACCCCTCCCCCAGCTTTTTGTAGACCCGGGTACCACAAATTTATTTACCCAACCACTTCCTGGGAGCAAAACATCTGTTTGCTTATGCTTATGTACTTCTTGCAGAAATAAAATACCTGATTGTAAAATCTTGAGCACAAGTTCCTATTCTGGCCGTTTTTATCAGATCAACTAAACCTTTAACATTCAAGGATGTAACCAATAAATTAATATTACTATGACCTATATAATTCGACATGGATATTAACAGCAAAGATCTTATTCAGCTTTATCAGCCAGAGGAAGCTCAAAGATAAGAAAGAAAACACACACCAGACAAACAAACAAACAAAAACTGAATACTCAAGTAACATTACTAGATGCCCTCTTACACTGCTATGAAGTAGCAAGAAGACTTGCTGCCATCTGCAATTAAAAATGGGGCCAGACCAAAAGAAAAAGGGGCCTCAAAGGACCAGTTCCCACATTTCATCACACACGAAAGCTCACATATATACAATAAAGGGTGTATAATATGATAAAAGTATGGCTACACAAAGGGTACTTTGGTCACAATATGCATCTGGTAGCCAGCAGCAATGAGCAATCAGCAGAAGAGAATTGAATATTCCAATAGTGATGGAGAATTCTTGAAGGTTAGCTACTGGGTAGCAGCGGTAGTGGAAGGTGACACTGGTAGAGGATCTTTCACAGACAACTGCAGTGTCACTTCAACTAACCCTGATTAGTACTATGCAGCAGAAGGTGGCAATGGTAAACCACTTCACCATTAAACTTCTGCTAATCTCTTACCTTGAAAACCCTATGAAGAGTCAATCCAAAATGAAAAAAGATATAGTGCTGGAAGACAGGACCACCAGATTGGATGGCACTCAATTGGCTACTGGGGAAAAGCCAAGGACAAGTATGAAGAGCGCTATTCTTAATGATGGGACTGGATTAAAGCTGAAAGGATGTCCAGTTGCGAACATGAATAGATGCAAGAGGAATGTCCAAAGCTGTGTGATACACGTAATAGGAACATGGAACATAAGAGGTATGAAGCCAGATAATCTAGAAATCGTAAAACAAGAAATGGAACATTTAAACATTACAGTCCTGGGTGTTAGTGAACTAATGTGGACCAACTCAGGACATTAATACTCAGAAAACTACACAGTGTTTTACTGCGGAAATGAGCTCAAAAGAAACAGTATTGCTCTAATAGGCAAGACATAGCTCTTGTAGCAGTCAAGACAAGCAGTCAAGAGCTACAATTCAAAGTCTGAGTAATATCAATGAGACTTCAGAGAAAGCCTGTTAACATAACCATCATTCAAGTTTATGCTCCAACTACAGATTATGAGGAGGAAGAAATCAGAAACTTTTATGCAGGTGTACAAGAAGAAATTGATCAAACACCTAAACAAGATATGCTGATAATCATAGGTGACTGGAATGCAAAAGTAGGAGATAAAGCAGAATCAAACATAGTTGGAAAATTTGGATTAGGATCATGAAATGAAGCAGGAGAATGACTCAGAATTTTGTGAAACCAACAGCCTGTTCATTGCTAATACATGCTTCAGGCAACCAAAAAGATGACTGTTTACATGGAAATCAACAGGTGACCAATATAGGAACCAAATAGATTGCGTAATTGGAAGCAGCTCTTAACAAGAATCTGTCAACAAATATGGAAAACAAAACAATGGCCCACGGACTGGAAACGCTCAGTCTACATTCCAAGTCCAAAAAAGGAGATGCCAAAGAGTGCAGCAACTATCAGACTATTGTGTTAATTTCCCATGCAAGCAAAATGATGCTCCAAATTCTACGGCAAAGACTCTTACCATATATGGAACGAGAAATGCCAGATGTTCAAGCTGGATACTGAAAAGGAAGAGGCACCAGAGATCACACTGCAAATTTACAATGGCTAACGGAACATACCAGGCAATATCAGAAGGATATTTTTTATAGATTACAGCAAAGCTTTTTACTGTGTGGATCAAGAAAAGCTATGCGAGTCTTAAAAGAAATGGGGTGCCACAACATCTGATGTTTTGATGTGTAACCTGTACTCTGGAAAAGAGGCTACTGTCAGGACAGAATATGGGGAAACAAAATGGTTTCCAATTGGCAAGGGTGTCAGACAAGGGTGCATATTATCTCCCTACCTGTTCAACCTATATACAGAGTATATCATAAGGAAAGCTGGATTAGATCTAGAACAGGGGTGGGGAAACCTTTTTCCCGCCAAGGGCCAACTTTATGTTGTCCCATGCGGGAAGGGCCCTTTCTCCTGCATGCATGACATCGCTCCCAGAAATGACATCATCACGCACGCTGCATGATGATGTCATTTCCGGGAGTGATGTCACGCGTGCGGGAGAAAGGGTGCTTGTGTCCCCCTGCTCCTTGCCGCCACCGCTGCGGCCCGCTCATGGTGGTGGTGCTGGTGGCAGCAGCAGTGGCAGCAGCTCTGTCACCAGCGCCAATGCCCCCGCTGTCACCGCCGCCGCTTGCTCTCGTCATGGTGGGACAGGCTGCTTTCACCAGTGCTGCGGGATGTTGTCGGCGGCGGCAGCAAGAGCGGCCTGCTTTCACCGCTGCCACCGCCTGCTCTTGCAGTGTGGGAGCGTGCCCCAAGGGGAGGGGGCGCCCCAGGGAGCGCACCCCCCATCAAGTGGTTAAGTGGGAGTGGGGGGGGAAGGGTGGGAGTGGGAGAGTTCATCCACAGCTCCGTCCGCTCTCCGCGGACTTCGTGGGCCGTATACGGCCTGCGGGCCGGACATTCCCCACCCCTGGTCTAGAAGAAGGTAGAGTGAAAATAAGTGGAAGAAACATTAACAATTTGAGATATGAAGATGACACCACGTTACTGGCAGAAAATAGTGAAATACCTCAGCTTTTAAAGAGTTGCCAGTCTTGAACTATCATGCTTAAAGGTTTGACCTCAAAACCAGCAGATGTGTAAACAGATTTTATTTGGATAGGCATTTTGTACTTCAAGTGTCTTCTCTTCTAAATAAACTTCACACTGCAGAAGGGAATGAAGGGGTCTGTTTTTCCCTGATGTAGGTGGTTGGAAATCAAATGAAGTAAAGTTGGATCAGCAGATACCACAGTCGCCCCACAGTCTACACCCATGTGAAATTAAATCACTGTTTTTCTTGTGTATTCCTAGGGACTTCTGTCAGAACAGAGCAGATCTTTTGGGAACACTGAGAAATGGAAATAATTCAGAAGTGTTAATCTCCTTTTAGGTTACTTCCAGACACAGGGCAATACAGTTTTAACAATACTGACCAGCAGTATCAATAATAGCCCTGTTCTCAGTTTATGGAAAGAGGCAAGGCTATGCTGTCTATCAAATGACAGTCTTGATGCAAAGCAAAATAGCTTTTTTGCAGAAATTGAAAGAGGTATGCATTCAAAGGCAAGAGAGGGCAAGTAAAAATAAACAAATAAAATGAATTTCAACAGAGATAAATGCAAAGTTCTGCATTTAGGTAAGAAAAATCAAAGGCATAATTATAGGATGAGGGAGACTTGTCTTGGCAGTAGTATGTGTGAAAAGAATCTAGGGGTCTCAGCAGACCATACATTGAATATGAGTCAGCAGTGTGATGTGGTAGTTCAAAAAGCAAATGCAATTTGGGGCTGTATCAACAGAAGCATAGTGTTCAAATCATGCGAACTGATGATATCACTCTATTCTGCTCTGGTTACACCTCACCTAGAGTATTGTGTTTAGTTTTGAGCACCCCAATTTCAGAAGGATATAGAAAAGCTGGAACATGTCCAGAGGACATGTTCCAACCCGGTTTCCTTCTTTGATCGAGTGACAAGCTTACTAGATCGTGGGAACTCTGTCAACGTGATTTACCTGGATTTCAGCAAAGCTTTTGATAAAGTTCCCCATGACATTCTAATAGGTAAACTGGAAGACTGCAGACTGGACTATAGGATGGTTCAGTAAATAGGGAACTGGTTAGAGGACCACACCCAAAGAATGGTGGTCAACGGCATTTCATCAGATTGGAAGGAGGTGTCCAGTGGAGTGCTGCAGGGGTTGGCTTGGGGCCTGGTACTTTTCAATATTTTTATCAATGATCTGAAGGAGTAAATGGGCTACTCATTAAATTTGCTGATGATACCAAATTGGGAGGAGTGGCAAACACCCAAGAAGATCGAGTTAAAATTCAACAAGACCTGAATACTCTGGAGAAGTGGGTGGTTGTGAGCAGGATGCACAGTATTACATCTGGGCCACAAAAATGTGAAGCACAAATACTGGATGGGGGATACACTTCTGGGTAGTAGTGTATGCAAAAGAGATCTTTGGGTAAGAGTGGACTGTAAACTAAATATGAGCAGTCAGTGTGATGCGGTGGCAAAAAAGGCAAATTCAGTCTTGGGTTGTATCAAAAGGGCCATTGCATCGAAATCACAGGAGGCCACAGTCCCTCTCTATACTGCCCTGGTCAGGCTTCACCTGGAGTACTGTGTGCAGTTATGGAGGCCTCACTTCAAAAAGGATGTGGACAAAATCGGGAAGGTGCAGAAGACAGCGACAAAGATGATCGGGGTCTGGAGACAGCCCTATGAGGAAAGGCTGAGGGCCTTGGGAATGTTTAGTTTGGAGGAGACTGAGGGGGGACATGATTTCTCTCTTTAAATATTTGAAAGGCTGCCATTTGGAGGAGGGCAAGCAGCTGTTCCAGTTGGCAGTAGAGGATAGGACTTGAAGCAACGGGCTTAAATTACATGCAGAAAGGTACTGGCCGGATATTAGGAAAAACTTTTCATGGTCAGAGTAGTTCAAAGATGGAATCAGCTGCCTAGGGAGGTGGTGAATTCCCCTTCACTGGCAGTTTTCAAGAAGAGGCTAGATGAATATTTGTCAGAGATGCTTTAGGCTCATCCTGCATTGGGCAGAGGGTTGGACTAGAAGGTCTGTATGGCCCCCTCTAACTCTATGATTCTGTGACTGGTGAAACATAAAAATGAGTCTTGAGCCTGAAAAAGATGAAGACTGCTATCCTAGACTTCTCTGCCAAAATGTGGCTACCTTACAAAATATGCAAAATATACAGCAAGTTAACTGCATCATATATACAGCAAGACGTCAGCAAAGGCCCATTTACCTGTACCTACCCTACAAACTCCAGCCAAATAGAAGAGCTCTCGTTGACAAAGGAAATGCAGTCAGCTGTCAAAGCAAGATCACCAGCAATATTAACAGGTGAAGAAAGGAGTAAACGTATCTGCCTAAATAGGCTGAAAATATCAGTCCTCTGAAGGCATAATGGATCTGCCTTTGGATGTGCTAATAGTGAGCCTAAAGGGTAATAATGTCCTCCTTTTGTTTTCAAAGTTTTTAGCAAGACCCACGAGCATGCTCACAAAGGGAATCTGGAATGTTTTATAAGCATTGAACAATTGTGCACAGGGTTCTGTGAAAACTCTTTTGTGCCACATATTTCATAGCCATATGCACCAGCTGTTTGCTTTCTGTACTTCCTTTTCTCCTCAATGATTTCTAATCTTCACTCTCCCTGGGAATATAACAGGAACTAATTTAACTCTATATTACAGAAATTTATTTTCTAATTAGGCTAGGCATTCCTATGATTGTTTTAGTGGAACAGCCAAATCATTCAGCATTTTGGGAACGAAAACTGAATAAATGAGGAGCAGACACTATAAATAAGAACAAAGCAGCATGAGTAAATGCTGGAGCCTCAAGAATGATTGGGTGGGTGCCTGCTGGGCTAACAATATCATATATTCATTTGAGGCTTGGACCCAAATCATTGCAATCAGAGAAAGATATCTATGGTAGGCTCCAGCATGTGCCAATCATATTAACAAAGCTGCTACAATTTGGGAAATAGATTGGTTGTGACTCACTTGATATTTTACATAAGCTCCCAAAATGTGTATAAGGTGCATAAGCAATGCATTCCAGTATGGCCACATGGTATACTCACATAACAATTATCACTTTGACTAATTTTGCAAATACTTGTTTCTAGTGAGAGAATGGTCTGAAGGCAAGTTGAGCAAGACAGTTCCAGTAAGTTTCAGTGGCAGGACAGAAGAACTTAGCTGTGTAGCTTTACACTCACTCTGCATCATTTAAAGTGGGCCACTACATAGGCAGTCCTTTCAGCACACCAGTAAAAAACCTACCTGGGCAATCTCTGGTATACTAGCATCCATTGTAACCAGTTCAAGAGAGACACTGGGCACATGCTGCAAAGTCACGTGTGTTGGTTCTTCTTTCCCCTCAGAGACACATTTAAATCAGGCCTAAGTTTCCTTTGTCAAAGACTGCCTAGAAAACATGAGTATGGAGTGTGTGTGTGTGTGTGTATAGGAGGCTAGACCCAAGCTCACACCCAGAGACACACAAGCTTTTCACACTCCTTGCTACCCACCGCAAACATCCCTTCACAGGTTGGTTTGGGGCTTCCCAGGCAAGTAAAGCCTGGCAGTCCACTGCCACACGCCACCTGTCTAGACTCCCCAATGCAGGCAGAGAGCCCTGGCCCAAATCTTCACAGGGTCCCCTCTCTTCTCTTCTAGAGGCTCCTCCCAACAGGCAGCCAGTTCCCTGTAAGTACTTCCCCTCACCCAGCTACAGCCCAGGACTATTAGGGAAAAGGGAACTCAGAGGTACTTTCCTTATATCTATGATGCCACCATTTAGACTAGGCCTATTTAACGTGACCAGAGCATTTGTGCGTGTGTGTTATTTCCCCTCAGCTAACAACTTCAGGCCAGCCAGGCTTAAACAAAACAAAAATGAACTTTCTTTACACAAAGGAACATGAGAGTGAACAGATTTAAAACTAAAAACTGGGGTTGAACAAGAAAGGTTTCAAAGTAAAACAGCCACCTATTTTTCGCCCCTCTTTTCCTTCCAATGGACTCTGATTGGCCCAGCATTCCACCTGCTCTCATTGGCTGTCCCTCAGAAAAGGCAGAGCTGGAGCCAATCCTGCCCATCACAATGGGTAAGCTACTATGAGCTTTCTGGAGGAAGTGAGAGGTATAAAAGTTAGCAATAAATAAAGCAAAATTTCACAGATTTTTATGGAGTTCACATTTTCACAAACATTGTGGGTGGAGGAATTGTTACAGGAAGCCTTGGCAGTGGGAGCTTTTTGTTTTTTATATAAGGCAGCCTCCTCACATCCCCTTCCCGGCAACCAAGGGAAGGAAGGGGGCACCATCAAGCTTGAAGAGTGGCCCAAAGCGCCATTTTGGAGGTCCGTCGGGCTTCTTCAAAATATGCAACAAAGCGACAGTTGCCTCGTGAGATCATTATTGACTTTTCATCTAAAAAGATTCGGGACACCATCCTATATAACTCATACAATGCGGATTTGGACTTTATGGGTTTGAAAGTCAAGATTTTGAAGGACGTTCCATTTCTAGTCCGGAAACGGCGTTTTAAATATAAAAAGTTTGCAGCTCTTCTGAGGGACCATGGAATAAAGTACAAATGGTTATTCCCGGAAGGAATATGGTTCAGATATAAAGATCAGGCCTATAAGATATTATCAGAAGATCAACTAAAGGATTTTGAGAATAAAAACCCAGAACTCTGCTGCACCAAGAACGAAGAAAAGGAGGAGCCGGAGGGGGGGGGAGGAGGAGGAGAGCATCGCAACAGCAGTTGCACAGAGAGAATTGCGTCCGGGACCTAGAAGGGGGAGGAAAGTTTAATCAGAATTTGAAATGTTTATTCTCTGTATGATTAACCACTCCATCATTATTCTATGGAGCTATTTTTGTATTATGACAGTATGAAGGGAAACATTGAAGTGTAGTGTTTAGTGTTTGTAGTTCATTCCCTCCCCTTTTCTTTTTCCACCTCCCTTTGTCCCTTCCCTTTCCCCTTTCCTTGTGATAGTCTGGTGTAGTGTTTTGTAGTTATGAAAAATAAAAAAATTTATAAAAAAAAAAAGCTTGAAGAGTGGCCCCTTTTCAGGTGCTCTTTGGTCCTTCTCATTTCCTCTGAGACATTTGCATTGGTGCAGAAGGAAGGATTCTTTGAGGAGGGGGGAGTAACCTGGTGGGGTTTTTTCCAGACTGCATTTTATAGTTCCTCAGAAACCCCATCCTTCTATGCAAACCTCTTATAAGGAGGCATCAAAGAAGCTGGTGGGACACAAGTATTTCTTGATGGCTGGACTGCAGTAGGTCCTTTAAAACTAGTTCAGGCAAATCAGACATGTGGGGGAGTGTCGAGCTCTGCCCTGCTGGTTCTCACATAGGATTGAAATGTAATTCAGGCAGCTGCTTCTGCTTCCCTGTGCACTTATAAAAGAGTGCCTGCACTATTAGGTGTTGCCTGTGTTTGCCGACTAAGGGAAAGCAGTGCCTTCCTCCTTCCCACTATGTAGCATTAAGGGAACAGAAGAATGGGACTTAGCAGAGTACCCATTCCCCTCCTCCCTCTGGATTGTGAACTTATTTATTGTCTTGTAATATTGTGAAAGCAACTTTAAAAAATACTCCCCATATAGGAAAAAATGACACATTCAGAAACTTCTTGGAAAATGCATAATTGCAGCAGCCACTTAGACAAGCAATGGGTATAAATGGTTGGAAACCAGATAGCAGTTCTGTGTACCCAGAGCCTGTTCAAAAAGGTGGTTTTTGTATTGTGCTGTCCACTTGTCAGGGTACAATTGTTAGCAGTCAGACCCCCTCACCACCCTAAAAGGGCAGTTTATAGATATGAAATATCATAAACTCCTTACAATAAGTCCTAGACACTACCTCGTTCCAGGCAGTGAGGATGCCAGCCAGCCTGGAGACAGGAAAGTTACCAAGCCATGAGTCATAGGAGGATGACTGACTGACAGCCCCTACGTCCCAGAGAGAAGCAGAGATAACAAGGCTTCCTGAGAAAATTCCCTACCTAATCTCATCAACATCTTCCTCCCTTTCCTCTCCCACTTATGTAACCAAAGCTATTCGGCACACCTGATAACCTTCCCATCCAATACTTACCAAGTCATCAAGCAATATTTTTACCAATAGTTCTGCTCTGCGCAAAATGATCTCGTCTCTGGGACCATTCTCTGCACATTATCCTATTCATTAACAAGTCAAATCCTTGATAGTCTAAGCTGTGTTCAGGAGCTGATCTTTGCCCAGATACACATTCTCCTAGCCTCTCAAATGAATTCAGCAGCTCCCATCATTGGACAGCTCCACCAAGCCATTATTAAACCAAACATGCTGAGAGAAAGGGAAACTGAAGACCACATCCACTAACCTCCATGTTACAGGAAAAACTAAAGCGGGATTTTTACATGTTAAGGAGCAATGTAGAGGTCACTGGGAAAATCAGGTTTGTCATAATTTATGGTTATGAATGTAAAACTTTTTTAAAAGCTATCAAAGTTAAAAATGCAAAAGGAAAATAAAATAAAAACCCACTGGCAGCAGCCAACATGATTCTAAAAAACATCCACAGTCTAAAAATCAGAATAACATGTGAATAAAAAGTAGAGACTAAACCAGTAAGAATAAAAAGGAACAGCAGAGCAGATTTTACACACATACCATTCTGCAAATGCTTGTGGAATGCAAATGTCTGCAAATGCTTCCAAGAAACATCTTGTATTCAGCAATGTTGGAGTCAGATGACCTGTTTCACTGGTGGTTTTTATGCTTGCTGTTTTAGTTTCTAATTTTTCATTACTGTTTTATTAATTTGATCTTTAGAATGTGGTAGCTTTTATTAGAATTATTTTGACTGCACTTCTATGCACATTTCATTGGGAGTAAATCAGTGGGCATTGTCTCTTGAGTAAACAGGATGAACATGGAAGTCTAGTTATCATAAAACAGACACTATCTACCAAGAATAGTGATCTGTTGACAAAACAGGAAAGATACACCAAAGGAAGAGCTTAAAAGAATCTTGAATTTGTACAAACTAATATGAGACACTGAATCAGCTGCTATCTACAGCTATGGAAAAGACAGCCTCTAATCCCTCATCCAATAGAAAATATGCCCTAAAACCTAGGAGTCCCTTTGCTACACTACTCTCCGGTGAGGTAAAGTGTTTTCACAATGTAACATGAACAGATCCCCACCCTGCTGGCCAGAATCTCATTCTAGGAGAAGAGTTCTTTGGTATGCACCTCTTAGTCCTCCAGACCTTTAAATATCAAACCTCTATAACAACATAGCACTTTTCCTATAATTTTTACCCCAACTTTCCTTTAAAGAGCTCATTTCATCCTTAGAATAACCCTATGAAGTAGGATACAGTTAAAGATAGAGCCGCTGCTAGGACTACCAGATGCAGTTCATGGCTGAATGGGGAATGGAATCTATGGCTCCCATGTCATGGTCCAGCACTCTAGCCACTACACCACACTGGCTCCTAAATGTAAAATAGTACATGTTATCTTAAAGTTCATACAGGTGACCAAAGTATCTGAATGAGCATTCTCAAAGAGAGTTAGCGTTATTATATGTTATTATTCTGCCAAGTGGAAAGGAGGCTTTTGGCATTGATGAGGTTCAGATGTATAATAAAACATGTGATGGAATATGAGGTAAAATGGTCATTTGTACGGGCTCTTCAATTATTAATGTAGAAGTTTATATCATAATTTCTCTCAAATGGGATCCAAGGTTAATCACAGCCCATGCAAATGGGCATTTTACCTCATGTTCCATCCACATATCTGTACCTTATCTATGTTAAAACCTTCTTAAGCAGTTTACAAAATCATTAAGTGGCTTACAAGATCATTCTTCTCTCCTCCATTTTATTCTCACAGCAACAATCCTCTGAGGTAGATTAGGATAAGAGTGTATGACTGGCCCAAGGTCACCCAGCATACTTCCATAGCAGACCAGAGATTCAGACCTGGATCTCCACTGAGCTGGATCTTCACAACAAGGTATGGTTAGACAATATCACTGTCTCCATAGTACAGATGTGGTTGACCCATTCAGATCATGGATGAGCTGAGATTCGAACCAAGGATTTTCATCCAAGACTAACAAGAACCAGTTTACATAACAGGGCAGCATGACTCAGAAGAGTGTTAAAAATAGCCCTTGGAAAAATGCAGGAATGTAAAACCTTTGAATTAGGCAAGAGCCAGAGACTGTTCTTTCTTGAAAGGTGTTTGTTCTTGCTGCTTGGATTGGTTGCTTTTAATATGCTGGCAGTGAATGACAGTAATTTAAAATATCAGACTTTCCTTCCTTTCTGTTGCCATGTTCTATCAGTCTGAAGGGTTTTGTGCTTATGAAGTAAAGGAGCAGAAAAAAATTTCTTGAGGGAAATGTTAAATTAAAATTCATTCACTTGCAAACCACTAGCAGCAATCCTGATAGAGCAGCTCCATGAATAGCTGGAGAATTTGGTGTGATGAGAAACAGAGTACATAGGGGATCAAGAAACAGAAAATCTAAATTTTAAATGGAAATTTTCATGCTGATCATTCAACATATTCCTGACAGGTGCAGGTGGCAGTACTGGTTGCCCTTAAAGAAGCCATTCAAGAATGCACCAAAAATGTATTACTATGGAAATATCCACTGAATTAATACATCCAATAAGTATTATATTGTCAAAGGCTTTCACGGCTGGAGAACGATGGTTGTTGTGGATTTTCCAAGCTGTATAGCCATGGTCTTGGCATTGTAGTTCCTGACGTTTCGCCAGCAGCTGTGACTAGCATCTTCAGAGGTGTAGCACCAAAAGACAGAGATCTCTCAGTGTCACAGTGTGGAGAAGATGTTGGCAGGTCATTTATATCTACTCGGGAAGGTGGGTTTGGGCTGAGTCACCCTGAGTTTCCCAGGGTGTGGAATGCTAATGGAGAGAGGCTTCACTGTATCCTGAGGATGTACTTTTGCATATGGATTGGTGTTTGATATGCTAATCTTCTCTGCAGGGCTATTGTAGGATGTTGTGTGTTTTGTTAGCCTGTTTCAGGACTGGAAACAATGCTCTATTAAAGTCTCCTCTTTCCTGTTGAAATTGTGCTTATGCTTACGAATTTCAATGGCTTCCCTGTGCAATCTGACAAAGTAGTTGGAAGCGTTGTCCAGTATTTTAGTGTCCTGGAATAGGATACTGTGTCCTGTTTGAGTTAGGCTATGTTCAGCCACTGCTGATTTTTCAGGATGGCCAAGTCTGCAGTGTCTTTCATGTTCTTTTATTCTTGTCTGGATGCTACGCTTTGTGGTCCCGATGTAAACTTGTCCACAGCTGCAGGGTATGCGGTATACTCCTCAGATGGGATCAGATGGGAAAGCTTATGAAAAAACACAACCTACAAACAGTATTCAGACCGACCAGAAAAATACAACAGATGCTACGATCAGCAAAAGACAGTAGAGACCCCCTCACCTCTGCAGGAGTATACTACATACCCTGCAGCTGTGGACAAGTTTACGTCGGGACCAGGAACTACAATGCCAAGACCACGGCTATACAGCCCGGAAAATCCACAACAACCGACAATAAGTATTATATTTAAATGTGAAGCCTGAGTGAATCTGGAAGTGCTCTGGTGTCCCATTTGTAAGATACTTGGCATAGTGTTGTTGACCCCAAAGAATCAAAGAATCATAGAGCTGAAAGGGACTCCAAGGCCCTCTAGTGCAACCCTCTACACATTGCAGGAAATTCACCACTCCACCCACCCAGTGACCCCCGCTTAATGCACAGAGGAAGGCAAAAAATCTCCAAGACCCCTGGCCAATCTGGCCTGGAGGAAAGTTCCTTCCTGATCCCCAAGTCGCAACTGGTATTACTCTTGGCATGTAAAAAAGGGCCATGGGAGCCCAGCACTGGCTTATCCTTTCCTGCCCTTCTTCACATGATCTGACTAAGTTCAAACCAAGTCATAGAATCAACATTGCTGACAGAAGGCCATCTGGTCTCTTCTTTAAAACTTCTAAAGAGGGAGAGCTCAGCCTACCACCTCCTGAGGAAGTCTGTTCCATTGAGGAACTGTTCTTATCATAAGGAAGTTCTTCCGAATATTTAACCCAAAACTCTTCTGGTTTAATTTTAACTCACCGGTTCTGGTCTGAACCTGTGGAGCAACAGAAAATAACTCTGCTCCATTCTCTGTGACAGATCTTCAAATATTTGAAGATGGCTATTACATCATCTCTCAGACATCTCATCTCCAGGCTAAAGAAGAAGGAGAGATAAGAAGTATCTTCCAGGCTAGAGTGAGGTTGTAGAAAGCATTTTTGCAGCTTCCTTGTTTTTCTAGTAGTGGCATTGGATCCAGTATAACCCCTAGGCTCTTAACTGAGTCTGCAAGGGTCAAATGAACTCCATCGAAAGTGGGGAGTACAAAGTCCTTTAAGATCTCTGCCTTCCCAACAAGCATCACTTCTGTCTTGTCTGGGTTCAATTTCAATTTGTTTGTTTTCAGCTATTTTACCACAGGTGTCAGGCAGCGATCCAAGATTTCTACTGCATCCTGTGGGGACCTGGATAGCGATATAAAGTTGGGTGTCATCTGCATATTGGTGACATCCAGTTCCATAGCTGCAAATGAGTTCTCCTAAAGGCTTTATGTAGAAATTGAATAACATGGGAGATAAGATTGTGCCCTGAGGAATCCCACAAGATAGCTCTCATTTTGGAGATAGCTGATCTCTAATGGCAACCCTTTGATTCCGTTCCATGAGAAATTATTTAAACCAGTCAAAGGCCCACTTCTGTCTCTAACAGGATGGCATGGTCTACGTCAAAGGCTGCAGTTAGATCCAGGAAGAGCAATAAGGAGGCATGACCTTTGTCTATTATCAGATGAAGATGATCCACTAACCCTACTAGTGCTGTCTCTGTCCCATGCTCTGGTTATGAATCCAGACTGGAAAGGGCCTGATGCACTAGGGTTTTCCAAGAAGATCTGGAGTTGGTCAGCTACTGCTCTCTCAATCACTTTGCCCAGAAAGGGCAGATTAGAGAATGGACAATAATTGGCCACATCATTGAATGCACAAGTAGTGGCTTTCATAGCTTCAACCACACAGCAGCTGCAGCAAATGGCTATTAAAAAATAAAATAGAGCCCTCTTGGGCTTGGAATGGTGCTGCAGAAGGAGGGGGTCCTGCCTCCCGCTCCCACTCATTTTTCATGCTGAAATAGTGCTGGGGGAGGTCTTTCCCTGATTTTGCTTCACCAGGTGGAGTATTCTGTGCATGTAGAGTAGCAAAAGCAGCAAAATAACTCCTTCCCTAGTGCAGTTTCGGCATGGAAAATGGCAGGGAGAGGCAGGAGCCCGTCTCCCTGCCCCCCGCCCCCACATTCTGAGCCCAAACGGAATGATTTAGCTGACGTGTGGGCTGCAGGGAACCTGGACCAAACTCTTTTAAAAAGCAAACATCTAGTTTGGCCATTGGTGAGGCGGAAACAAGGGGAGGTAGAAGAGAAGTTGATTGGTTCACAAGTGGAGCCAGGATGCATCAGGGCAGGGGCAAAAGCCAAAGGCAAAATTGGTGCATGGTGACAGAAACTGGAAGGATTTGAAATTGCAAAGTCATGTGCTGGTTACTATACAGAAGATGGTTTTATTGGTCAGATTAATGTAACACTGGTTGGTTGGCAACTCTTGCTACAGTTGTACTGGTCAGTGCAGAAGTGCTGACCAAACCCCGTATGAAGCAATAAGAACTGAAATGTGGTTTTGAAACTGTGGCCTACTTTAAACATTTCTGTTTTGAAGCTTGTGGAAACTGATCCACATCTAAATGCTTTCAACCTGAAGCAATTCTTGTTAGGTAAAAATAATGGAATACCACCTTAGACATGATAGCACTAGCAAGACTTTAATATGTACAGCCCTCTCTTTCTAAAAATTACCAGTTTTAATATTGTAAAAAAGCAACTGCATCACTTCACAGCCATTATGTTCATCATTCTAAAAATGACTCCCAAAGTTAAACATTCTATCTAAGCACCTTGGTGATACAGCCAAACACTGTATATCTGCTAGAATGCATTTCCATTTCTCAGATATTCTTATTCTTCCTCTCTCAGACACAGATCCTTGGAGTATTAACAGCCATAAATAATTACAAAGTAACTTAATTTCAGCACTCCAAAATAGAGCACCATGAGTATACTATCAAGGTGGGATTAAATATAGGTTGGACTGAAATACAGGTGAGACTGAAAAATCACAGAGTTCTTTAAATCACAAATGCACTGCAAGGTACTGGTGCTTTCGCCAAAGCACTTTCATTATAGGGAACACAATTGAGATAATTGCCTCAGTAGTATAATAGATACAACTGTATTTCAAGTCCCCCTTTCATTATAAATCCATTTGGCTTGTGCTTTAATTGCCAGGCTGCCATCAGAATGTATTTGATGTCATCTGTTCCTTGTACTTCTATGTTCCTTTTATTATAATTTAACATTAATTATATTTCCCATTAAGATACTTGAAAATGCTGCCATTTGAACCATATGTTGTTTTGTAAATGAGAAAATGGATTGCAACCACCTCACCTGCTTTGATTCCATTTTGGTTTATTAGCAACCTGTACTATAACTCTCTTCCTTTATGGGTTAATTATTGGTACTCTGAGCTCAGGAATGCAACCATCTTTCTCACAAAGAGGATTTACAGTTGGTTAGCGCTCTTTTCCAGAACACCATCCTAGTTTTTCCTCCTGTTCTGCCTTGTTGCTCATCTCTTTCCTTGCTTTGTTGTTACCATCATAACTTGCATAGAAATTTGTTTGCTGACCTGGCAAACAAATGTGCCAGCAATTTCTATGTGCAACTTTTTAAAAACTTCCTTGCCAAATTTTCCCCATAGAAAAAGCTCCTTCCCCAAATTCTCCCTGTTTAACTTGTGATGCCTTTTGCTTTTCCTGGATGGCAAGTCTTTAAGAAAACACAGCATACTAAGATAAGAGTAAAGGCATGTATAGCCCTACACTTCCTTTCCTGACCTGAAGTGGTCATCTTCAAACAGAAGCATACCAGAAATGGAAGAAATGACTTTCCCACCCACAACCTCAAGCCCAATCCACTCGCATTTGCTTGGCATTGGTGGCTGTATGAATGACTGGGTCCAACTGGTGACCAGCCCATTTTTGTATTTTAACAACAACACTATGGTGAGAAGATTCCTGGATGCATAGTAATTTAAGCAGGGTTGATTTACACAGTTATTAGCAAAGACTTAGGAAAGGAAGCAGCAGCTTGACTATCACCAGCTCTTTACAACAAAATACTTCACAATTACTATAAATAATAAACTAAACTGATATGCCCTAATCTTTAAAAACTTTGCTTATGCTATCAAGGGCTATCTAGTTTACTGATACCAGTTGCCCTGCTCATAAATAATACTGTTATTACAGGGCTGAAATGTAGTGGATTTGAATTGATAGATTGATTCTGGCTGCTATTAATATCATGACTCACCAGGCCATGATAGCTGTGCTGAATGCAAGCCAGTAAAATAATTCCCAAAGAAACAGCCATGTTCTCTTATGTTTTATATATTGTTGAAGGCTTTCACGGCCGGAGAACGATGGTTGTTGTGGATTTTCCGGGCTGTATTGCCATGGTCTTGGCATTGTAGTTCCTGACATTTCGCCAGCAGCTGTGACTGGCATCTTCAGAGGTGGCATCTTCAAACTCAGTTTGACACTGAGAGATCCCTGTCTTTCGGTGCTACACCTCTGAAGATGCCAGTCACAGCTGCTAGCGAAACGTCAGGAACTACAATGCCAAGACCACGGCAATACAGCCCGGAAAATCCACAACAACCATCCTTCTCTTATGTTTACTTGGCCATCTCCAGACCAGCTGTCAGTCCCTGGCAGTTAGGTCCCTCAAGCCCTCCACAGTTAACATGCAGGTGTTCCAGTTGAAGTAGTTTTATTGAGATCTATACAGTACAGGTATTCACCATGAGGTGTCGATTGGCAGAAGCGACAATTCAAACAAAGGCATTACTAATTATAGGGAAACTTCCCGCCCTCTGGGGTCCGTTGACATTCCGGGGTGAAACCCCAAAGAGGTTGCATGGGAACAGATTAGTTTAGACTACATGAAGTACAAAGGAAAATATCCCAGTCTCTGGGAAAGTTACAGTGTTTGCTGCTAGCAGCTCTCCTCAAGGACACTTGCATGAAAAAGTGAAAGTACATATTTTCAACAGATAATGGAGGGGGCCCCTGGCTCTCCTGCAATGAATATCAGAAGTTAAGACCCTCTTTATTGGGGTTAAATATGGAAAATGTTAATGTTAGGGATAGAGTCCTGGTTAATTACATGACGGTGGCTGCAAGACTACTGTATGCTCAACACCGGAGACAGGAGGAGCTACCAGAAATTCAAGACTGGATTCAGAAATTGTTGCACATGGCAGAAATGGACAAACTAACAAGGAAATTGAGAGAACGAGATCCAAGGGAATTTGTGGAAGATTGGGGTAAACTTAAAAAATATTTAGAAAAGAAATGGGGTGTGAAAGATCAGTTGTGATCTCTTGATAACTATTGAGAGATTTAGAAATATAAGATAAAACTTTGCCATAAATAACAGGGGAAAAGCAACTTAGACTAGAGATAGTTATTAGGGGGAAAGGGGTCAGAGTGCTGTTGGGAGTCAATAAGGGAAAAGGGGAGGGGTGTGTGGGATAACATATTAAGAAAAGGGGTATATTTGTTGTAAAATGTTTGTGAAATGTATGTGAACCCATCCAATAAAAAATTATTTTAAAAAAAGAAAAAGAAAAAGAAGTTAAGACCCTCTCAGATGATCTACACAGATCACACAGAGCTACAGCATATAATTCTGGCAAACAGCATTGACCAGTACAAAACAGCATTGACCATTATAAAATGCAGAATACAATCATGGCAGGTATGCTGGCATACATGACACCAGCCTCAGAGTGTCCCACTATTCAGTCTTCATATTCAGTGTCTTCCTTCCTGCCTTTCCTGCCCTCTGCATTGTAGTGGACCAACTATAAGTATTAGAGGGGACCAACTAAAGGGATACCAAACAGGCCCTGAGACACAAACAGTCTAATTGCAGCAAGTACAGAAAAAAACCTGAGGCTGCGATTTATGTATGCTTATGTAGGAACAAGCCCTGAGACAGAACAGCCCCACTCACGCATGAGCACTGCCTCTTCTTGCCCTCTGCAATGTTTGAGGTTATCCAGTGGCAGTTTCAGTCTCCACCTGGCACAGGCCACCCATATAGTGCCCCCCAACCCCCAGAGGGGCTTTTGCTCCTTCTCTTTTGCACCCGTTGTCACCATTTAGCCTTTGTGGGAACTGCCCATGGGGAGTGCCAAGGTTCTCCATTTCCCTGTGCAGGCTTGCCACTGTGCTGTGCCTCATGCCTAGTCTCCTGCTACCTGGCACCTGGTTACTGCATGGACTTTTTACTTTACCTGTGCACCACTGGGGAATCAGCCAATTGCCAACAGACCACCCCCTTCCTGTGGCCTCTGTTTTAGGTAGTATGGTTGAGCAGTGGGAATCTATGTGGTACAGAGAATAGCTACCAGCATTTGAAAATTAAAAAGACATTTATGAAAGAAAAAATGTTCACACACACACTTTTAATCTCAGCACCAAAGTAAGCAAGGGAACTCAAAAAGAAATGGGTAAAAACATTCCCTCCATCCCTCCCTTGGTACATGTCTAACGTAGATCTTTTGTTTAAGCATGCTCTCTGTCTAAGACAGTTCCAGGTTACTGAGAAGTCCTCACACCTTTCATGGTCCAAGCCTCCATCCTTTGCTTGGCCAATGGCTGCCGCTTGCAAGGAACCATCTCAAATCAGCCAAGAGTCTCCTCCCTGTGCCAGGAGGTTTTATTCTCTCCCTTTGCCCATCCCTTGGGCAGGTCAAAGGGACAGGTTACAGAAGGTTTTCCTGGGAGTTCCAGAAAGAAACCTTTCTGGAATTGTAGTCCTCTAAGGCTTTGTTTCCCCACACACACAACTGGAAGGGTTAGCTTTTAGCAGAAAGACTTCTGACCACATCTGCATGACTAAAGCTCAAGGCTGGGAAGCATCTGGCCTTCCCTCTCCCCTCGTAACAGTTCTCAGCTAAGAGATACTTTTTTAAACTGGGGGTGAAGATTTTGATATAGTCCACATCTGCAAACAAAAAGTATTTCTCCACAGCCACATTCAACTGCTAAGCAAGCGTAAATAAGAACCAACCACTTCTTAAAAAAACATCCCTAGACAAAAATGATGTGGCCAAGTCTCTAATCTGCTCTTTCTGGGCAAAGTGATTAAGAGAACAGTAGTCGACAAACTCCAGGTAGTCTTGGATAACTCTATGCTCTGGACCTTTTCAGTCTGGGTTCAGGCTGGACTAAGGGACAGAGACAGCTCTGGTGGCTTTAGCTGATTACATCTATATGAGTATATAGACAAATGCTGTGCTTCTTTGTTGCTCCTTCTGGGTCTATCTGCAGTCTTTGATACAGACAGTAGACCATACTATTCTGTTGAGGCATTTGGAGGCAGTAGAAGGTACCAGGAGCAATGTTCCCTCTAAGCTGTGCAGTGTTGTAAGTCAAAAATCTACTTTGTGAGCCAAAACAAGAACTTGCATTAAAGTTTTGAGCATGCCGCCTTTAAAAAAAATTATTTCAGTCTACAAACCTACAAAACATATAAACATAAACTACAAGTTACTTTAATTTGTATTGTTTCTCGCTTAGAAACAACAATGCAAGCAGTCATTCATACATGTTTCTAAATATCAATCTAAATTATTCTGCAGGTAAAGTTATTAATACCTCTTCCCAACTGTTTTATATACAAATATAAATATATCTGAGAACATGTGCTAGGGTCTGCATCCCATCCTGGGCACATGTTAGCCTTCTCTATTCCAACAAGATTGCAGCATGTAGGCAGAGAGATTTACAGTATAATCCTGTACAAAGTAACTCCAGTCTAAGCCCATTGATTTTCAAAAACAAAAATGATGTGATACATTTTGATCACAACCAAAACAAATTAATAATAAAAACCAGTTGACCAAGACCATCTAGTCTCATTAGGTGAAAGGGCCACAAAAATCATGTTCATGCTGGATATGTTCATGCTGATTGCAAAGGGGTAGGTGTGTTTGCTGCAAAATAAAGTAGACACCCAGCAGCACCTTAAAGACTAGCACGTTTATTTCAAGATGAGCTTTTGTGAGTCAGTGGTGACTTCTTCAGATATGTATGGAAATCAACCTGAGAATCATTCTAAAGTTTTCTTTTCCCCACAAATGAATCTGCGCTTCAAAGACTCATGACAGAATTCATCCTTGATCTTAATCTACGTCCTGCCCAATCTGCCCCATAAGAAGGATTCTAAGTTTGATTTCTGCATTTGAAGAAGTTAGCAAAGACTCACAAAAGCTCACACTGAAATAAAAATTAGTTTTGAAGGTGCCACTGGACTTTTGTTTTACATTCATGCTGACTGGCTTTCTTGTGGTTCAGGTGCGATTCTGACTGTGGATTTCTCACCTCAGGCAGTGAGCCATTACCCTATACAAGCACCTGGAAATTTAATACTATACAACATTTGAAACAATTGTGCTTTAGCCAATAACAAAACACATAAAAGCTGTCCAAATGCAGTATCTCTCTCATAGACTTCTACTCTTCTCCATGTCACAAAGAAAATGTGGCTTTTTCATTTTAGACAGAAGTTCAGGAATGGCAAACCTGGCGCCTTAGTAACTTTGTGCATGCAACTTCAATAGCTTGAAGTCCATTTGCCAGTTTTCCAGCACAAATAAACAAGATTTGCACAGCGTTGCAGCTCAGAGGGATATGACGTGCAAATACATAATTGTAAGCTTTGATTTTCCTTTAGAACATTTATGCATCACCTGTACAGAGAGCTGCTTGAGGAGGCTCATAAAAACAAAACAATGTAATTTTTAAGAAGTCAGGATGATAGGAGGATATATTTCCAGAATGCTTCGATTGATCATCATTAGGATACCCTAAAACTGGGTCCATCAGCAGGTTGAAGCCAGCTAACATGAACAGGATCAAATCTTAAACCTCTGATAATTGGCCAGTAACCACTGGTTTGGGACAAAGTGAAAAAGGAGACTTTGTGGCACCAAAAGAGTTTCAGTTTAGTAGCTGTCTTGTTCTTCAGTTTAACAGCAGGATCACAATCCAGTAGCACCTTAAGAGACCAGCAAGATTTTCAGGGTGTAAGTTTTGAGAATCAAAGTTCCCTTTTTCTTCGTATCTGAAGAAGAGAGCTTTGGAAAGCTCATACCCTGAAAGTCTTGTTGGTCTCTAAGGGCCAAGCTACACATGACGAATGACACTTGAACGGCAAGTGGATTGAGTGGAGGGCAAGTGAAGAGGGAGAAATACACTTGCCGTTCAAGTGTCATTCGTCATGTGTAGCTTGGCCCTAAGGTGCCACTGGACTCAAACTCTGCAAAATGTTTAAGGCTTCCGGTTTAATTCTGCACCTACAAACGCCGCTGTAAACAAGGAAGCCTTCCCTCAGCTTCTGCTGCAGAAGAGAAGGCAAGTCAGGCACAGCTGCCCTTGAAGGTTCACTTTAACTTCAGATCCAGATTGGGGGGGGGGGGCAAAAAAGACTGTGAGCCTGTGAGCCTGCAGAGAAGAAGGTGGCTTTAAAAAGAAAATGAGAGAGCCAAGTTGGAGCCAGCCCCAAAGCAGCCACACTAAAATAAACTCCCAACAGTGTGATCCTAAGCCGAACTACTCAGAACTGCTCTCTGGGTCTACGTCCATTGATTTCATTTTAGATGGAGATGTTCAGCTTAATGAGACAAGGCAGCCAGATCGGGTTCTTGGCTGAGTCTGCATTTCAGGCTGTAATAGCCACTTTGGAAGAGGCCTCGTGGTCCTTCTTGCACCAAGCCCCAGTTAAATGACACCTTCATCATGGTGGCAGTTGAGGTGCGACCTCCTCTCCTCTGCTCTCTGGGGCTAAGGGGATCCCAGCAGGTTCAGGCTGCCCAGGTCAGGTTGGGCCCCATCACTCGGCTCTGCTTTTTTCTTCAGCTAGAGAGCCAATGGAGACTGGAGGCGCTCTCTGACTCCACCCCGGGGCCAAGCCAGTCACTGCTGGGGAGAAATGGGACGAGGCTCCATCCCTATAGGGCTTGCCTGCAGATGTCAGCTAAGTAGGAGGGTGGGGCCACCTGAGAATTAGTACCTGTGTCAGTTGAGAAGTTGTGAGTGGAGGACTCAGAATCTGTGAGCAATTGCTCAGCTGCTCACATTAGTGAGAGCACTGACTAGGAGATGTGACCTGGGCTGATTTAAATCATTCCTCATGGAACAGACTCAAAGGGTTGCAGTTGGTAACCAGCTATCTTCAGTGTGAGAATTATCTTGTGGTAACCATTACATGCAAGCTTACCCCTATGTCATTCAACCTCTGTGTAAAACCTTTAGGAGAAATCATTTGTAGCTTTGAAATTGGATGTCATCAATATGCAGATGACACCCAGTTCTATATTGGATAGTTCACTATCCAAATCTGTTGGTGATGCTGTAGAGGTCTTGAGTGGCTGCTTGACAGCTGTGGTCAAATAATTGAAAGCAAACAAATTGAAAATGAACCCAGATGTGATGATGATTGGGAAGCTGGAGATCCTGAAAGTCATTAAGCTCCTCACTTTCAATGGAGTTCAGTTCACCTGCTAGAGAAGCAAGTAAATGCAGCTGCAAAAAAGGCATTCTCCCAACAGACTAGCCTGGAAGATGATTCTCTACCGCCACCTAGATTTATGCCATAGTAACATCCAGATTAGACTGTTGTAGTACACTCTACACAGGTTTCCCCTCAAAGTCAATTCAGAGACTCCAGTTGGTGCAGAACATTGCAGCCTCTCCCCATATGTTCCCTGGAGACTGCTCCATTTGGCAGATTAACATCTACTGGTGGTCCCTGGCCCTAGGGAGGTTCACCTTGCCTTGACCAGGGCCAGGGCTTTTTTGGTCCTGGCCCCAACCTGGTAGAACTCTCTGTCTGTGGAGGCCCAGGCCCAGCCATATTTATTATCTTTCCATCGGGGCTGCAAGACAGAGATGTTCTGCCAGACGTACAGGGGTTGAGGCAGGCAGGCTGAAAAACTGGCCTCCTACCAAGGGGAGAAGTGTTGCCTCCCCCAGTGTTGTCATCTGGTAGCTGGCCACCCTGCTCCATGGATTTGTTTTAATGTTTTGGTGGATGTGCAATATTGGTGCGACTGTCTTATATATATTTTATTGTACTGTCTGATACATTTTAATTTAATTTATGCTACCTTCTTTTATTGTATTTATTATCATTTGTGATCCTCTCTGAGTCCACTTGCAGGGAGAGCAGAATATAAATTGTATAAAATAATACTAATTATCAGAAGCTAGGTGGGGCATGCATATTACTCCCATTCTGCAATCAATCCATTGGCGACCCATCTGAGTCAAGCTAAACATGCAGGTTTTTAAAGAGCTGGGTCTGGGGAGCCAAGAGTTGGGTCTGGAGTTCCGCAAAGCTACACAGCAGCTGCAGGAAATGGCTGTTAAAAAATAAAGGAGAGCCCAAACAGCCTTGGAAGAGCACCTGTTTCCCCTGCCCCAAACTGATTTTGAAAATAGCAAGCGGGGGAGGGTCTGTTTTTGCTGCTCCACATGGGAGTATTTTGTGCATGTCATGAAGTAAAAACAGGGAAAATTTGACACAGAGAAATGGCTTAGGTGGAATGGCAAGAGCTCTTTTGACTATCACATGCAAAGCCTTTCATGGCCTTGGCCCGTCTTATCTGCATGACCGCTTCTTTCCCTGTGCTCTGCCATGGAAGTTTTGCTTATCTGAACAGGGTCTTCTGCAATTACCACTCAGCACATGGGCAAAATCAATAGCTGCCTATACACACATTTCTTTGGGTGGAAATCTAGTGTGTTAATTATGGATCTGTCTTAGTTGGGAAGATCCACTCAGGGAATGTCTTTCCTGTTTCTCCCCTTCCCCAAAGGCCTGATTCTGTTACAGGAGATGCCAGGCTCCTCCATAGTAGAACCAAGAGGAAGGGAAACCTGTTGAAATCAACAGAACATTTCCCAATAATGCAAACACTAACTGTAAATGTAACCCTTTAAAATATAAAAACTAACAAAATGAGTTAAATTTATTTTAATGAAGTCTTTTTTAATATAATAAACACCAGAAGCAGTAACAGAAGTCTATAGATTTTCTTTCAGAAAGCTCTCGAAAATTCATCTTGATGTGCTAAATAGATCTCATTGTAATTCAGTGTTGAGTAACAACAACATACACAGCTTCTATCCTATCCTGTCCAGAAGCCTAATGCTACTTACTGTGAAAATAACAGGATTCCACACCATTGTCATGGTTCACTTTCCTGACTGAGCTGTTATCCTATCTACACAGGAAAAACTATGATATGAATCCAAATTGCTTCATGAGGATTATAAATAAACCCTAAAATACAGAAAATGTAAACGTGAAATATACCCCCACCCACCATCCACCACGTTTGGTTTACAGAGCTTTACACTGTGCATTTGATATGGCTGGCCAAATAAAGGTGAGACATTTCCACATCATCAAGAGACATGTTTAGGCCACATTCTCTGTGATAACCTCAATATTTCATAAAGGCAAGGAAAGGGTTCTCAAATGGTCTATAATTGTCAGGTGTCAGCTCAGAGATCTTACCTGTCCCATTAAAAGTTGTAGGCAACAGAACAGGAAGCAAGCACTGCATTTCCTGCCCCACTCCTTCACAGGTCCTTTCCCTCACCTTCCTCCATCACAGTAGCAAATAGAAATCTGGTTTTGTCCCACAGCAAGTGGAGGTGAAAAATGGGTGAAAGAAGTCTCTGAAAAACAATAGAAGTAGCACCACAGCTGCATCCGCTCTTGCCATTTCTTAAAGAGGCAGGCAAGATCTCCACCTGGCCCTCCTACCCCCATGCCACCTTCTTTTGTTCCTTATAAACATCATGATGGAGACCTTCCTAGCCTGCCTGGAAAATACAGGCTATCCAACACTACTGAATATCTTGATAGGGCCCAGCTTAAGAAAAATGCATCCTAGAAATCTGACACTAAAAAGCATTACAATCTCTGAAAATTGTCACAGAGAAATGGGTGTTCTGATTTTGGTATTTCTTGTGTGTATGAAAGGAAATGTTAATTAAAATTAAACTGTTCACACATTCAGGCTTTGCAGTACACATCATACTTCAGTTTTGCTTCCAGCTTTGTTCCTGCTAAACACTCCTTAAATTTCACATCCATTTTCTGGTTTTGTGTTTCACTGAAAAGGTTCTTCCAGTCACCTACTACACCTAGAACAAAAACAAAATAGGGAAGGGGCAGGGAGGGGGAATTTTGACTACACAGATAATTTGATAATCAAGAGCAATGCAGTAGCTTCATAACTTTAGGGTCATTGGGCACAAAAAAGGTACAACTAGTTTGCTTGAATTAGGGGGTGAGGAAAAATCTGAACACACAAGGTTTCCCTGCTACCAAAACCTAGGTTGTGCTTGCACATTTCTTCTGTTGTAGTACCACCACAGCACAAACAATACAAGTAAATCTGTGTGTGTGCATGTGTACACACGTAAAAATGGAGGGGGGGGAGAGAGAGCGAGTTCAAGGCCTAATGGCTTGATTCAGAGGTATTGCCACCCATGGACATATGGAACTGCCTTATACTGAATCAGACCATTGGTCCAGCAAGGTCAGTACTCAGCCTGGCACCCACTCTCCACTTAGAGGCCTTTCACATCACCTGTCACCTAATCCTTTTAACTAAGGATGCTGTGGATTGAACCTGGGAATGTCAGCACTCAAAGTAGATGCTCTGCCACTGAGCCATGGTCCCTCCCCATATTATAGTTTGGTGCCTTATGGATGAGCCTTGAAGGAGATGTATGCTCACTCTCATGATCCCTTGACCACTTCATGTGCTATAAGAAAATCAGTAGCTCTCTAGTTTCAACAAATCACAGGTGGTCATTACATCTATGACTTGCACATCCCACAAACCAGGCTTGCTTGTTCCCCTTTCACAGTTTTGATGTGCAGGGCAATCACAAGCCATCCTTTGCCAGTTCAGATGTAACAGCTAACTACTGTTCATCCAAAAAATTAGGAAGTAACTAATTAGCTTGTGGTGGCAGAAGAGGGGAGGGGAGAAATGATCACATGTGTGAGTCCACAGTTCCTTTCAAGCTTGTTGCCATACAACCAAACCAAGGGGTGGCGTTACATATGTACTAAGCTGTAATATTACATTCCATTAAATAGTTTTGAAATTGTGGCCCAGTTTTCAATTTGCTTATCTGCAAGACCTGCTATAGAAATTCTGAGGCCCAGTGTCCTCTGTATTGTCTCATCTTTTCTTTAAAAAGCATTAAATTAATTACAATTGATGAGCGCATAGAACAGGTAATGTGCTGCCTGTGAAGTACCCCTTATGAAGATGGAAATGATAAAAAAACCCACATTTTTCATAAAGGATTGCTCATAATTTGACAGTACAAATCATAACCAGGGGAGGGGAGGAGGAGAACAGCATTGCTATTTTCTTTTTCTTTTTTTTAATGTACCTTTCCGGAAGAGAAGTGGACCAGCTGCACCATGCGTCTCCTTTGATCTCTCCCTCACCATTTGGAAGGAAGCTCTGTCCACAATTGATTGACTTTGCTCCGCAGTGGGAGCAAAACCAAAAAACTCAGCAATCTGTTTCACTCCAGCAAGCAAGTCCTGAAAGCAACAGGGTGGCACATGTCAAAGTAGCAAGCAGAGTTCATTTCCCCATTGTAAGCCAGACTTATAGACTGTGTCTCAATACTGAATTCAGAGCACAAAGCTGGTGCTCAGTACAGATCTGTGATGTTTTCTTTGGCTAAATATTGTCAGACACTTATAATATAGGTAGGGTCTAACTGCATTATTCAGGCTCCCTAGTGGGAAGTCAGTTCCCAAGTGTGCAGCCTCCATTTGGATTGGGGATGCAGTGTACTGAGAGAAGGGGCTTATGCCTTCCGTCTGCACTGTTTTCAAGTCCGGGAAGTGCTATTTGCCTGGCTGGGGAAACCACGTACCCTGTCAGTATACACAGAGCCTCCAGTTGGGCAAACAGTGTCCCATTTGGCCCTTTCAGGCTGGGAAAATGGCACAGTGATGAGGCTGAAGCCCCTTCTCCTCAAGTACTGAGGCACCTGGTCTTGTATGCCTAGGAACTGAGTTCCCAGCAGAGGACTCACAAGTGCATTCTGATATTGTAGATCCAGGGAAATATAATGTGTAGGCAGATGCACAAAGAAATGGTATACAATACATACAATTACAACTGTACTGCAGAAATAGGTGAAGAAACACAAACTGAAAATCCAATGCATGAGGACTGCAGAAGTCAGAGAAGCAGGGGATGTAGCCCTGTGTCCCACCACCATCCCAATCCTCAATACCAAGGCAGACCAACTTATTTTGATACACAATCACCTGTTCTTGAATTAATATGAATTTTGAGGTTACTCCTCTTAATAAAATTGCTGTCACACAACTGCAGCACAACAAAAAGAAGGTTGTCAGACCTCAAACGATTGGGCTTGCTGTTCTTGCCTTTTTTAAAAAAAATTAATCTGTTTTTGCTGTCACTGCACAGTCAAAAAGCATTTTCTATGATAGCATCCCACTTATAGAATACCACCACCACTTGGCAGCTAATGTTATTGAGTGTTAGGTGCTAAATTAAATTATTTTACTTACCCATATTTTAGTGAACAATTATTTTTGTGGGTTTTATTGTAGCTATTACTATTTTACAGCCTGTTTTTACTGGCTATATCATGTTTTTATATTTTATTGCCATTTTATCTTCTATTATTTGATTGGACACCCCCTTGAAAATTATTTGAACTGAAAAGCTGAGAAGTGTATATACTGAATCAATCAAGTTAGGTGAGCCCTGACTCAAGTTAAGCTCTAGGTTCTGAACTTGGCTCCTCTTACACAATCCCTGTGAGTGCAGGTCAGGCCCTTTACAGTAAGGAAATAAGATACACCTTGCTTGTAAGTATGAATAAGCCCACCTCTTTTAAATCTTCATATGTCAGCAGCAAAACATTTTCTTCATCTATGTGTTTGTTCCAGGCAACTGCATGGTCAAAATAGGATCCCCAGGCAACTGTAGATCAAAGACAGTGTATCGAAATGACCTTACTACTCCTCAAAAACGCCACCACCTTAATGGTAGACTATTTTCTAAAAACGTTTTGTTGTGTGAACACTCTGTCCTTTCATACCCCACAGGAGACACAGGCACACAGAAGGAAAGTGAGCAGATACTTACTCTGAAGAAGAATCGCTAAATGCAACCTTAGACAGAGTTACTCCAGTCTGAGCCCATCAATTCAAAGGAGTAACTCTGCACAAGATTGCACTGTAAGTGTCTTCTTAATTTTCTTCCCCTCATGATATGGGGTCAGGTCTTGAAGAAAGCATTCTGTACATTTACAGTTCAGCTTGACTGGAGACAGATAATAGATTTTTCAGAGTACTGAAGGTGATACAATAAAGCTATTGTTGCTCATGGTGTGTACACTCATCCCAGCGTTACTCTGGGAAACAAATTTTGCAGAGCTTTATAGTAGTTCAAATACCTATTTGACCAAATGTAACAATGGGACAAAAGAAACAATGGGGATTCCAGCCATTGCACTACCTGCAGCATACGATTTTCAACTCTCTTCAAACGTATAATTTTTTCCAGCTAGATTTACCAAGGCACTGCGGCTGAAGAGATACAAATGGCTCTCCGTCATAATACACACCCATTGCAAAGGAAATCTTTGCAATGGGAAATTCTTTGCAATGGGAAAATGCAATTGCAATCTTTGCAATGGGAAATTGTAAAGGAAATTCTCCTCGACAGGGGGGAGCTAATCTCAGATCAAGTGGATCTAATTTAGTAACCCTAATACATTTTCCCTGACAGTGTTTAAACTGTCAAATCTAAACAAAAGTCACAAAGAGTACCATTCCCATTCATAAATTCTGAAAAGAATTCCTCCCAAGAGTTGTAGCTTGGAACACTTGGAGCATTGTTGTGAAAATGGAAAAATGATGCAGCTGTATCTTTAGGATTTCGAAACAGCACCAGCATCTGGAATGAGATAAATAGGATGGCAGTTTTAAACATGCCCACACTCGTGAACAAGATCAGCATATATATACTAGTTAGGCTCAATAATTACATTAATTTCTATTTTAACATTCATAAAGGTTATGTCTTTTGAACTCTGTATTTTAGCAACCCTTGTAGCACACAGTCCTATATTTGTCTTTTCCCCCTTTCCTCTCTTTTTTTCTTTCTGTACCCCTTTTTGTTCTAATAAAATAAAATAATTTTTTTTTAAAAAAGATCATTTCAGTCTGCTATAGGTTAACTATAGCTAGAAGTGACTGGTTCTTATTGTTAGAAAGAGATCATCTTGCAGCCTAACCTATTTCACAGAGCAGTTGTGGAGATAAAATGGAAAACAGAAGAACAATGTATGTTACCCTGAGCTCCATGGAGGAATTATGGGATTTTAAAAAGACAGAAAGAAATGCATTGTGCCAGTGGGATTTAGCCCATACCCACTTACTTTCACTCATGCCCCTAAGATATGAATCAATGCTGTAAACATCTCCTAATAAATTCTATAAATGAATGTTATGAGTCACTTACCTTGACTTTATTTTTGATGATGGACTTAGGAAGATGGTTGTAATTGAGGTGTGTGGCCACAATCCTTGGAGATGGGAATTGTTTCATCCTCTTTGTAGAAACAGAAAAGTAATATAGTTGTCCATGCATAACAGCAATTTGCTTTGTGTTCATATACAGTATTCATCTACTAACCCAAAGACAACTGGAATATCTGGGAGTCTCTAGAATAAGCCTTGTGACCTACCAAGCTAAATGTCAGTATCACAGTTTGTAGGTGCTTAATAACCACCTGTATCTGCAGTCCAAGACAGACAACCAAACCAAGCAAGCCCTCAGTGGGGTGCAACAAAAAGGCTGGTTAATGTTTTGACTTGGTAGGTCACAAGTTGGCTGGTCCTGCTCCAGACGAGCTGCCTGCCAACGCTGCTGCCCTTCACTCCACTCACCTCCTGTATACATAGAAAGCATCTGACTTGGGGGTATTTCTGTGGCACACTCACCTGAAACTTTTCAGGATCTCCACATTCAATGAAAGGCAGTTCTGCATTCTCATTCTTAGTCTGCAAAGTTGTGACAATCAGGTCATTCACAATTTGAATCAACCAATTAATACCTGAAACAAAAAAGGATTTTTAAAAAAATCATCAGGCCATAGGCTTATTAATGACTGCAGGTCTTTTCATGATACCAATTTGTGCAAAGTAAATTGTATTTGGATTTGCTGGAACAGAAATGTTGCACATACTACATCAAAATCTTTCAGATCAAAAGATCTATATAGGTTGTGCTGACAACTTGAGTATTAATGAGAAAGTGGAATGGACTGGTTAATGTGGACAGAAGTTTAAGCACAAAGATTCCTCCCGTTGCTGAAAGCTGAATTAGATAACAGAAAGGTCTGCTCCACAAATGCAATGGGATGCCTGTGCTGGACATTGCCTGATCTGAAGCAAAGGGGAATGCCTTGGTTCCCATAGAAATGCTATGTACACTTCACAGTGTTTAAGGAAGTGCTGGACCAAATTATTTTATTATTCCAGGTAAACCATAGCAATGAGTGCTGTCAAAGCACTCTATTTCAAAACATCACGAAAAATAGCTTAAATGACCAATAAGCCATTGCCACTTTCCCACCACACTTAACCAGTAGTGGAAGTGAGCAAAGAGGATTTGATATGGAGTACAAGCATAAATTGTAGAGATTGTAAAAGACAGAAATATTATTTTTAAAAAACCCTTCCCCCATGATTTTGTCTCAGAATGCTGCTGGGGTTGTCGGATTAAGAGAAGCCAAGGCTCACACCTTGATGGAAACCCATGAAGCCCAGTTCCTTAACTAGAAATGATTAGAAGGTACACTGTACATGCTTAGGCATGCCTTTATTACACTGTATAATTTCATTTTCTTAAAAGAAGGGCCACAAGAGCCTGGTACTGAAGAGACCAAAACTTAACCATGTTTATGCTTCCTCATACCTCAGAAATAAATTGTGCTAGTTCTGAGAGCCAATGTGGCGTAGAGGGTAGAATGTCAGACTAGGATCTGGGTGAACCAGGTTCAATTTCCTGTTCTGCCTTGGAAGCTTGCCGGGTGACCTTGGGCCAGTCACACATTCTCAGCCTAACCTAGTTCACAGGTTTGTTGTGGGAATAAAACGGATGAGAGGAGAATTATGCAAGCCACCATGGGTTTGTTGTGGGAATAAAACGGATGAGAGGAGAATTATGCAAGCCACCATGGGTTCCAATTGGGGAGAAGGGGGAGGGGGAATGCATTTCAAATCAATTATCAACAAATAATGAAATCAGTTTGGAATTTTTAACTTATGAATTTTGCATTTGCAGGATCTCTTATTCTAGTACAGATTAAATTTTCAAATTGGTCTTTTATGATCGTGAAGCCACCTCTAAGAGTGAACAATCTACTGTTCCTCCCAGAAAGACAGGTGTATTATTATTATTATTATTATTATTATTATTATTATTATTTGTATACCCTAGAGCAGATGACAGATTCCATGCTATCCACAAAAAACCTGAAGAAATCAGTGGAGGTCAAAGTTATCAGTACAACATACAATATTTGTTTTTGTGGATTGGTCCAAACTGAATTTGAAAGTGTGATAAAACTATGCCACGCCTTTCTATTTATTTTTGCCCGTTTGAGTTTTTTTTCCTCTGCCATCTTCACCATGCACACTTCATTAACACATTTTTATTTAAAATGTCACATGGGACCACCAAGGCAGTTTCCCGTTGCCATGGGACACTTTCCTCACCCGAATGATGATACACATTGATGATACACCAACACTTTTAAGCAATCCCGTAACATTTCATTCCCCGTTAAAACACTTTACTGTGGATCGCTGTTTGGTCTTTTCAATACCTCCTTCACTCCTGCTGTTAACTAGAAACAGTGGCTATGGAGGTGATCTTGGTAGCTTTCAAGTGAATCAAAAGCAATACACTTACAATGCTGTTTAATATCTCATTTATTTCATATTAAACATGGCACCTGGCTACTTTTTTCTCATCACATCATTGCTATAAGATTATCAGAAGTAACTTAAGGTTGTATTCACCACATTTGGGATAAGACACCAACACCAAGTCATCTTTTCTGGCTTCAAAATTCTCCAGGGCTTGGAATGTTTCTGCACTGCATACTGTAGTAGGATAGAAGGTCCCCTGGTAGCAAAACAGAAGCTCCTTAAGATTTAGGCCTTTGGATTTTTCTAGCGCTTTCTCTATTTCTTCTACAAATGTTTTCTCAGTCATGCTTGCTTCTTCTGTTGTAAGAAACTGCAGTTTCGTTAGGATAACTAATACATTTAAAGGGGTATTTTGAGGGTGGAGTAATTAATCTTAGCACAATGCTTTTGTATTTCATTTCCTTTATGTACAAGCCAGCAAGATCAGATTAACTTTCTTGTCTCCTCCCTTTCTATTGTTAAAGAGAAAACTGAGCCACTTCTCTAACCCTATGTGCTGAAAAGAGGGTTTATGTATTACAAGCAAACCTCACTAAAGCCAGGTATTGTTGCCATGATGGTTGGAAAAGTCAAACAGAGATACAGAAAAGAAATTGCTTGGTTGGCACAGCAGACAAAATATTACATTCAGACTTATATAACTTTAAAAGGAGGAAGCTTCTCCTGGTGTGATCAAAGGCTTCTTCATAACATGCTTTGGTAGCTAATACCATGCTTAATAAAAATTCCCACCCCAAATTTACTTTGTATTACTGCAAAGGAAAACATTATCTGTATTTCAGCACTAATGGCTTACATAACACTTTGACTGTGAAAGGTGCACTATAAATTATACCTGCGTCAGACAGGCCTGTGACCTGCCTGCCATATCCAGTGATTTCCTTTACTGTGGGGGGTGGGGAGGGGTAGATTGTAGGCCTGCTGTTCTCTTACTATTTTTCCTGTTGCTGTTCTGCACTCAGCTGTTTTATCTCAAGGCGCTTGGGAACTGGCCGAATTACCTTGGTGCCTGCCTCTCTTCCCCTTCCAGCTTTCCCGCGAGAAACTGTGCACCAAGACTAACGGGCTTCTGCTTGAAAAAAGGGGGAGGAGAAAAGAGAGTATAACTAGCCCTTTTGGCCCTCCCCTGGTATTCCTGGCAATTGTACTGTGCTCTAGAATGGTAGAAATCTCTTAATAAAGACCTTTAACTCATCCAGCCTGGTCTGATGAAGTGAAGCAGTCTAGAAGATCCACTGGCAGAGCCTGACAACCTGATTCCTCCTGCCAGCAACTTTCTGGGAGGCTGTTCTTATATTCTTTGTTTGTTTGTTTGTTTGCTTGCTTGTTTCATGTCATTTATAGTCCGCTTTTCTCACTAAGACTCGAGGTGGATTACACAGTATGAGATTAGTACAGTCAATATCAAGAACATTTCCATAAACCATGCCACAGGGTAAATAGATACAAGTTCACAAAGACATACATTAGCAGGAATCCAATACAACATAGTGGTGAAGTCTATGGTTCCTAGTGTAGATGACTGGGGAAGGCAATGGCAAACCACCCCGTAAAAAGTCTGCCAAGAAAACGTCGTGATGCAACATCTCCCCATGAGTCAGTAATGACTCGGTGCTTACACCTTTACCTTTTTTACCTATGGTTCCTAACTCATTAGCGAATAAAATGTAAAGGCACACAGAGCCAGTGATGTAGCTAAAATCATCCACTATAAACCAGATTTTCTATTTATGAGTCCATTACCCTGGATTTAAGCACATACAATTGCTTTGCTAGATTAGAGCAAAGGTCTGCTTGCTCATGTTGCATCCAGTAGTAGCCATCTATATGCCATGAGAAGTTCACAGCCATGTCCTTGTTGTTAGCATTTAGCAATGAAGTGTTACATTGCTTTTAATCATGGAGGTTTAATATTTTTCTCTTAACATATGCCATTATAAAGAGAAGAAACTAATTATGAAATGGTTACTAGCCCTGGCTGTCAATGGCATTACTTTCCTGGTATCTTTCAGTATCAGACCCATTAAGGGCTGTGATGATGAAACATCATGGTAAATAGGTATCCTTGAAGATACATTGGTCCCAGAGAGTAAGAAACACAAACATGTAAGGTGTCTTTTACTTAGCCAACTAGTTCTCTAAGACAATGCCATCTTTCAATACACTACGTGTGCATTCGTTTTAAACTGTTTTTACTGTGTATTGTTTTAAACTTGTTCATGATGTCCTTGCAAATTTTGCTGTACCATTAGCCACTATGCATTTGTAGAGATAAGGGGAGGTATATTTTAAATAACTAAATTCAAGTCACAGGCACAAATGTTTTTGAGCCATTTCAAATTCTGACCTATATGCCTCTTTTATTTGCCCAGTCTTTTAACACGGTATTAACTTAACACATATTTTGAAGGAGGTGGTTATTTGGGGTTTTATTTTTACGCCCAAACTTTCCTGGACAAGTGTTCGTACTCTGCTATAGGAAAAGGACTGGGAATTCTTTCCTTAGGAGTGCAGAAACTCAGGTTTCTAATAGCAGCCAACATCGACTCGATTGCTGTAAATTAGATGCTTAAAGCCTATTTTCCCCCTAAATCGAAGGCCCTGCCAACATATCTCAGCACGATACCGTTTCGGATCCCTCGCGCGTCTCTGATCCAGCGGGAGGGTTCCTAGGCTAGTAAACCAGAGAGGGAGGGAGGGGCGAGGAAGCCTCCTCCTCCCGCTATCGCTGACTTTCGGCCGGAGGACACCTAGTTCAAGGCGCATGCGTAGAAGGAAAAGGCGACGAGGCCAGTTCCCCTACGCGCCCGCATCGATGCGCCTGCGCAAACACCCCTTCGGACGTGCTCATGCGCAGCTCTCATTCACTTTCTGCTCTTCCATCCAAAAAAGAATATTGCGCTAAGGACTTTGGGGCTGGAAGAGGGCATGTGTTGCCAGCTGCAAGGGCAGGCTGCTCGGCCGCTCGGAGCAGGGAAAGCGGAGAAGGTACGTGGGCGCAGGTGCTGCGTGCAACTTGACGCGCGGATTAAACCACAGGCACGAGGCTACCCGTCTCAGCCCCGTCGAGGAAAGCAAATCGGCTTCCCCTTCCGGGTCATTTTTTTTTCGCGTTCTTGGAAAAGTTCTTGGCCCCTGGGGGCGCGGCCAACTGAGAGCTAGTAAATACTTAGTTCCAGTCGAGACAGAGGAGGTTCGGGTGCCTTCTTTTGGCTGCGCGGTGGCTTTCTTTTGGGGCGGGGTTGAGCTTTGGAAATTAATCAGTTCTTCGACCGAAGTTGTTTCCATGCAGGAAATTGCAAAATCTCAGAATCCCATGTGATGGAAGGCAGGCTTGTCTGATCCATGTGCAGCAATGTAGACTCGTGTGCGCATTGCATGGGTTTCCCGTCAATTAGCCCTTGGTCGGTGCTCAAGGCGTTGCTTTGAATATCCTGCCTTTCCCTGAAGGATGATGCACATGTGTATAAGCTGTGTGAGTTTTATTGCAACACAGGGCCAAGCTACAAGTGACGAATGACACTTGAACAGCAAGTGGATTGAGTGGAGGGTGAGTGAACATGGAGAAATACACTTGCCCTTCAAGTGTCATTAGTCACTTGTAGCTTCGCCCACAGTGTAAGTTAATACATTTCTTTAAATCAAGACTGTTTAATATTCAAAATAAGATGGCAAGGTTTGTATAACGTAGGTGTCACGCCTCTGGTTTCAGTTCAGTTAAGCAACGGGTTATTGCTTGTGCTGAGCAAAGTCCAACTTTTCTGGTCCACCAAGTGCCAGACTCTTCCAAGAGGCTTAAAGGAATCAACTTGACATCACAGAAACAAGGTTTCAGCTTGAAAAGCACAGCCCCACAATAATTATATGATTCCAATATCTAACCCCCCTTTCCATTTAATGTTTGACACATACGTATAAATGTCAGTGCTCTTATGCAAGGTGGTAAGAACCCAGAACTATACAGCTTCCCAGCAAACGGACTCTCCCTGTGCTGCTAGCCTATACTCACTGCCTCCACTTCTACTAGGCTAAACAAGTTTGTTGCCACCTCATAGAATCATAGTGTTGGAAGGGGTCTTACGGACCATCTAGTGCAACCCCCTGCCCAATGCAGGAACAGCCTAAAGTATCCCCAACAAGTATTCGTCCTGCTGCTCTCTGAAAATTGCCAATGAAGGGAAACCCACCATATCCCTAGTCAGCTGATGCCACTGCTTAATTATTATTAATGTGAAGTTTTTCCTGATGTCCAGCCAGTACCTTCCCTCTTGTCGTTTGAATCCATTGTTTTGAGTCTCATCCTCTGTTGCCAAGAGGAACAGCTCCCTTCCCTCCTCTGACAGCCTTTTAAATACTTAAGAGAGACTTAAATGAGGGTATGTCTCCCCTTAACCTCCTCTTCTCCAAACTGAACATTCCCAAGTCCCTTGGTCTTTCCTCATAGGACTTGGTTTCCAGGCTCCTGATCATCCTGGGTGCTCTCCTCTGCGCCTGTTCCAATTTGTCCACATCCTTTTTGAAGTGAGGCCTCCAGAACTGCACACAATATTCCAGATAAGGCCTGACCCACGCAGTATATAGTGGGACAATGACATCCTGTGATTTGGATGTTAGAACTTTGTTGATACATCCCAAGATTGCATTTGCCTTTTTGCTGCTGCATCACACAGACTGCTCATAGATCTTGTACGCACAGACTGCTACCCATAAGCATATTCTCCATCCAGTATGCATGCTTTGAATTTTTGTTACCCAGATGCCGAATCTGGCAGTTATCCATGTTAAATTGCATCTTACTCAAATCTGCCCACCCTTGAATTGCCAGGGAAAAACGAAGATCTGTGTGACACTGATTGTTTTAGCTGAGGCAAGAATTGAACCGAGGACTTCCAGCTCAGGGTCCTTGCATTTGTTTCCCATGTTTACCTAACAGCATGATGTGTAACAATGTGTATGGTGCTGCATAAAGGGTCCTAAGTATTCAATATCGGAAGGAAAAAATTAGAGTTTCTAGCTGGATTAAGAGCAAGCTGCAGTCTTGAGTTCTGTGCCTTCTTTTCCTTGAAATTAGCATAACTTTAAAATATACTCTAATATCCATGCAGCCAAAGGGTAATATACAAAAAGTATTTGTTTTCTCGTCGTTTTGTCTCACAGTACTAATTGAAAGTAAAAAAGATCGCCTGACCAGAGTATTGAAGTGTAAGCTTTTGTGGGTTTGAGTTTTCTTCATCAAATTTATGAAGTCTTGGTTTGCAGATTATGTTAAAAACTATAAAGAGTGGGTTAAAATATCATGAAATATGATGAGTATAGTATGTGACATTTCTGTGTTAAAAGTATACAAGATAAGCACAGTGATGGTTCATAACAGCTGTAGCCGAAGATAAATATGCTTCAGCTACCTGGTTACCTTAAGCAATTCAATAACTTCTGATTATTAGTAGATTAATTTTAATAAAGGGTTGTTCATTCGTATATAGACAGTAGAACGGCATTCTTACTAAGTAATGCATTAGAGGATGAGCACTAAAAAAAAAAATTGCAGCTGTTCTATGGTAATGCTTGACTACTTTCTCAGTAGTGAACTGGTTGTCTACCGGCTGGAAGCTGGCTGCATGATGGATCCTCTTCTAGCAAAAAAGATCTTCAAAGGAGTTTTGGTCTTGGAAATGTTGGGAGTTGGTGGAGCCTATATGCTATATTACAAAATGGACACAAGTCAAGGTAAGGGGATTAACATGACAAATAACTTTCTGTCAATATAAAGAGTGATTATTTATAATTGCCTAGAGAATTTGTCATCAAAATAACTTTTGATAGCTTCCAGTTTGTTTCTTAAGTCAGAAGACTAATCAAATAGCATCGTTCCTTCTCCAGGACATTAGAAAGAAATCTCGGTATCAAGATGAGACACAGGGGGAAAAGATATTAATGAGACCACAAGATGACTGATGATAAAGGAGGAAGCATTCTAGGCGAAAAACTGTAATGGATTAACAATATGCCGATTATGTTGTTTTACTGTTTTTACTTTGTAGACTGATTTGTAAGCCATTCTTGGCCCTGTATAGTTGTCTTTTTGTTATATTTTTTCTTTTAACTTTTCCACAATAAAAATAAAAAAGAAATTAAAAAAAAAGAAATCTCGGGACTTTGGGACATACTTTGCACCCAAATCTTTATATATGTTAAAGTGTTTACTTGGTTATTTTGGTCTGGTATTTTTTACACTAGGCAGCTTCTCAGCTAACAGTGCATTCATCCAGCACAAAAACCTTCCTCTAATGCAAGAAGTTTTTTCTGCTGGTGGCAGACAAAGGCTCCTTGCTCCAAAAGAATGTGCCATGATCAATGGCAAGATACCCCCTATAATTTCCATCTTTATACAGAATGCTATGTCCATTTTTTATGGCTTACCTTCCTTAACTGGCAATACATACAAAAGGTAATCATCATCTGCATATTCTTGAAAAGCTACATTCCCTTGGCACTAGAGATGAGCACAAAACGAACCACAGAACAAAATTCTGTATGGAATGGCTGGTTCGTTTGCATCAAAACATGCGTCCCATGAGAATGTGTTTTTCCAGAACAAATGAATTTTTCCAGTTGTTCTGTGGCCGGTTTGGAGTTTCACAGACCTCACTCCGGTTTCAGCTGCTCTGGCAGCAGGAGAAAGAGGCTGTCAGTTTCACAGACCCTGCAATGGGTTCAGCCAATGGGCTGAAACTGGTGCGGGGCCTGTGAAACTGACAACCTCTTTTCCTGCTGCCTGGGCTGTCAGTTTCACAGACCCCGCACCGGTTTCAGCCCATTGGCTGAACCCATCGCAGGGTCTGTGAAACTGACAGCCCGGGCAGCAGGAAAAGAAGCTGTCAGTTTTACAGACCCCACACCAGTTCCAGCGCGGGGTCTGTGAAACGGACAGCCTGGGCAGCAGGAAAAGAAGCTGTCAGTTTTATAGCCCCCACACCAGTTCCAGCAAGAGTTCAGTAGCACCTGTAAGACTAACAAAATTAGTGGAAGGATATGAGCTTTTGTGAGCTCACTTCTTCAGATACAGCTAGAATGTGAGTCCATCTATCCTTATATCTTAGAGAGTAGAGTGATTACAGAAGCCAAATGATAATAGCCGGTGAATGACAAAGACAGACATGATTGAATATGCCTGCTCATCTTCCAATGTGATTTACGCCATCTCGTGTCAGCAATGTCCCTCCTCTCTCTGCATTGGATAAACTAGCCAGTCCCTTCGACAAAGAATTAATGGACATAAGTCTGACATCAGGAACCAACCAGTGGGGCAACATTTTAACTTCCAGGACTTTCCGTTGCCGACCTAAAGGTAGCAGTTCTCCTGCAGAGGGATTTCAAAGGGAGATTAGAGAGACTGCTGAATTGCAGCTAATAAGGAAGCTCAAGACTATGCATCTACCTGGACAAAGGCTGTCTCATTACCAATGCTAATTTCTCCACACCCACTACTCCTCTGCATACCCCATCCTATTCAATCACACCTGCCTTTGTCATTCACCGGCTATTATCATTCGGCTTCTGTAATTACTCCTCTCTCCAAAATATAAGGACAGGTGGACTTGCTGTATCGGAAGAAGTGAGCTGTGGCTCACGGAAGTTTACACTCTGCCATTAATTTTGTTAATATTATAGGTGCTACTGGACTCTTGCTCTTTTCTAGTAATTCAAATGCTTTGCCTTGCCCAATTTTGAGATAAAATGAGAAACTGCATCATGGTTTAATCCAGATTTCAAAAATTGAGCCAGACAGTATATGTTCTAATATGTCACCTGGCTAGCAAGCATCTAAGTCATTGTATCTCCACCAACTCCCCTCTCTCCGCAAAAATAATGTAGTGGTTTTACCTAATGGTCTCCTGCGTTCATCCTTTCATGGACCCAAGATTTTCTTAGCTTTGTAAATGAAGAGTTCCCATATTAACAGATAGGCTTTGTTATGGAGATGTGCACAGCACCAAGAAGAGATGTTGCTCTCTTTTCAAGGCTCAGTCCATTTAATTCAAACAACTCTACCCCCTACCTCAACAAGTGATACTGTGAAGCAAGGGGCTGAAAATTAATTTATGCTGGTCTATAGCTCTGGCCTTTGATACCCCCAATGGTCCTGCTTCCAGTTTTACTTCATTCCTCTGCCCAGTGGGATAAGCTTAATAAAGCTACAATACCTGTGCTACCTCCAGCTCCCATCTCATACCACTGAATATATCAGCTCAGCTCAGATGTACAGGCAGCCAATGCTGTGTGCACATATGTGGAGAATACTCAAAACAGCCAATGTACCTTGCTATAAATGAGGGGTTTTTTCCAGGGCATACCACAACTTAGTACTACACCCACACCCACAACCAATAACATGCACTTCCCTGCAAACCAACCAGGATTCTAAACTGGAACCAGCCCCCATTTTGAATACTTGTTTGCAGGGAAAGCATAAACCATGATTTGGTAGTTCAGATACAGCAGCAAACTATGTGGTGCCATGAAAGCTTAAGAAACCAATTAGCTAGCCTATGAGCAGAGGATAGTATGCAAGACGAAGGCTGAACCAGGGAGCAATAAACCACATTTGCAATTACATCTACACCAAGCCATTTGGAAACAGTTTGTAACACAATGAGTGCCAGCATGGTCAGCATGGAATTGGACTAGTACTGGGGAGACCCTAATTCAAATCCCTGCGTGCCATTAACCTCACTGGATGTTCTTAGAGCAGTTACTCTATCTGAGCCTAACCTACCTCACAGAGTTGTTTTGAATTTAAAGAAGAAGGTGAAACCATGTATGCTGCCTCAAGCACCTTTGAGGAAGGACTGGATAAAAATGCACTAAATAAATACATAAGGAGCCTAATTTGAAGACTGGAGGATAGGCATTTATGACCAACAAAAAAACTAGAAATATATTAATTGGGTAACTGCTGTAACAAAAATCTGTTACAATTAATTGTTAGACAGTCTTCAACAATTTTTCATTTTCTCAGATTTCAGGCAAAAAATGAACAGGAGATACCCATCTATCCTTGAAGGTATGTTTGACCTGTGTGTTCCCATTTTCTTCTCCATTTCACTGGATTAAAAGTGTAACAGGACTTTTCTTTCTTCAGAATAAAAGCACAAACAACTGTATCTTTGAAAAATTCATTTGCTGTGCATAAGGTAACAGCAACTTTTATTTTTCAGTTTATTATAAATGCAATGAATGGTCTGGTATTTATGGCCTAAAGGAAAAAGATCAAGAGACATGGCTGAGCAGTAAAAACTAGCTGTAAGTAGAAAGAATTTTGAAGTTTATCTTAAGAGGAGCAAGTGTTATTTTTTGGTCTTGTTGCTTCTGTGTTTGTTTTTCAGCGGTTTGTGCCGGAATTTCTTTTTCTGCTTGATGATACTTTTCACATCTTTATTGTGAAGCCACCTGTCACGTTCTGCCTCCCACTTCAGCTGTTTGACATCTAGGGAAGAAAGACAGAAAGCAAATCAGAAGTTGGCAAAATAGTCATATCCTTTGAAAAATATGAATTGCCTAAGCTATGAGTTTCAAAATACATCAATAAAGCATGAATGACTAGTTTCTTGGTATCCTCCTCCTTCACTGAAAAAACCCCCACATAATATCTTGGTATAAATTCTCCAAAAGTTGGGTTTACACTTAACTGTATACTACTGAATAGTATCACTGTGCTTCTAAGGTCAGAACTTACAAAACTCATTCCATTTTTATGGACACATTTCTTCTCTTACTTTACTAGAATTATGCATTTGACCACTCCTATCATTCTAAAAAAATTAACTTACTACATACTAGTAATAAGGCCCTTAGGAATGAGTCCCAAAGTATCAAGTGGGAGATTCAATCTTATCATCATACATACTCTACAGTCTACACACTATCCCAGAGGTTCCATGTACAAACTTAAGAAGAGTTCCAAATAAATGATTTTATAAACACTGTATAGACCTCCCAAATTCAGAATTTCTGCTATTGGTGACCTTAGTTCCCATTTTAATGGTCTTTTGCATCTAATAAAATTACTTATATTATAAAGTAATAGCTGATCACTCCAGCATTGGACGCCAAATTCAAGGGAGTAAAGGCTATGCCTGTATATTTTTGGAGCAAACTGCAGTGACCAAATACTTCATTTGAAAATACTATTAGCCAAGAGATGTAGATTGAAGTTCGTGTTATTCCACAAACACCAATGAAAAACATTTCTGTGAAACCAGCTGAATTGTGAAATATACCTCTTCCTCTGTTCAGTACCTGGGGGAAAACATTTTCTTTGCTCATAAACACAGGTAAAGTTAAGACAAATCTCTGTTCCAATTGCATTTTTGAGATGCGGCAGTAACAGTGAGTAATTTACCCAAATCCTATTTTCTACACACACAATAACCAAGACAACTAATTACTACTATTCTGTAAGTTTCAGGTCCAGCTTCCAAAAATTTTACAGAGTTTTACAACAAAATGAGTTATTTATGTAACTGTTGGTTATATAAGCAGGATACAACAAGAATCTAGGATCCTTCCCCTGGTAAAGCGTATTTTGGTAGCTGATTTTGATGTACACTTCTCCACAAGAGTGCTCTCCCAGAAGCACTTCAAAAGGTCAACATGTAAACAAAATGCTGAGTCTGAACAGGCCTTAATCTTTTGTTAGACAAAATACCTCACTGTTTACAGAAAGGGGGGAAAGGGCGTTAAGTGAATTGACTAAAAACCAGTCTTAAAATATCATGGACACTTAAGATTATCGCCTGTTGTTCCCATTAAGGTGTCATAACTGCAAAATCTATCATGAACAAGTCACTTACGTGCATTATCTTTGTTAGCCATTGCATTCAGCCCAATACAGTCAAATTTGGACCCAACGTTTTCATCCAGCAGGTAGCCAAACTTCAAAGAAGCAGAAATCAATTAGCATTTCAAATACTACCATTCAAAATGCATTTTATCATATAATGCATTTTATCAGATAATAGAACTTAGTGAGACGTACTTCTTCTGCTGCAGCAAGCATCCCAGTATCTTTGAGTTTTCTTTTTCTGCTTTCCTTTTGTCCTTTAAATAACAATTGAACAGTGTTGGCAATTATTTCTGCATAAAAAGCCAAATATGAAGACTCTCCAAATCCTATGATAGCCATACTTAGGACTAAAATTGGAAGGGAGGAGAAGATGGTAAGCAGCATGCAAATCTATGGAGAGCTTCCGACCCCTTAACTGTGGTTACATCTGCACTGAGCCACTAGATTGTGATATTCCAGCCTTAATTCCTCTCCTGTACATGGCCACTACAGTTGTTCTCCCTTAAGACTACACCACTATGGGATTGTTAATATAGTTTCAGTTATTCCTGTCTGCCTGCCTCTCCGCTGGAAGTGAAGATTTTCTTGCATTAGCAAAAACTGAACGGAAAGAATAACTGTGATAGGGTGAGCCTTCCCTGGTTTGTCTTAAATGTAACCACAGCATTAATTCAGAGAAACTATACTGCAAAGTCAATTCTGTCTCAGAGGTCACTTTTTTCTAAGGATGCCATTCTGGTAATTTACAATGCAATCCTAAGCAGAGTTTCCCCAGTCTAAGCCCATTGATTTCAACTGAAGTAACTCTGCTTAGGATTGCACGGTCAGTCCTCATCTGTATCCATGCTTGCTGCTAAAGACCTATGTTCTCTCCAAAGTTGTTTGTGATTCTGAAGATGCGGAAATCAGATTTGTAGTGATTTGAGCTAGCACACTATTTCTTGGCATTACATTCCTTACAATTCCCAGGCTCAATATATGTCATGTTTGAAAAGTCTAAATGTTACCTTTCAGTGACCCAGCAAAATCCATTTTTTTTGTCCTTTTGCCTGTGTTACTACTGAAAGGCTTGACTTGGTCTTCATTTTCATCTGTCATCACAAAGGAGAATAATTCAAACTTTAATTCAGAGTATGTGTAAAACTGAACACTGATGATAATAATTCTTGAATGTTCCATTTGGAGTATTTAACTGAACACTGGAATCTTCCTATTTATTTACTGATTTTATTTTATTCATGTATCCCCCAGCTTTCTCCCAAAAGTGGCTTACATCATTCTCCTCCATTTTATCCTCACTTGTGAGGTACATTAGGTCACCCAGCAAGTTTCTATGGTACAGTGGGATTCAAACCTGGATCTCCTAGATCCTACTCAAACATTCTGGCCACTAAACCACACTGTCTCCCAGTTCCTGTTTAGAGAGTTCATGAATCTTCCATTCCCTATCTCAGATGTTTCTTCTTTGTGACTCCCTGGATAATAGAGCTCAAACAGATATACCTTAATTTGTTACTCTAGGGCACATCTTCAGAGTGCAAGCCTCCAAATGACTAGTTCCCTATTGAATTTAAAATTAGAATTTCAATAAGATGATTTATTTTAACAATTTAAGGAATTTCTACCTGGATTGTCATCATTGTCAGAAACATCCATGAAAGTCCCCCCTTCTTCATCAGGGTCTTCTCCAAAATCTTCATCCATGCTACCCAGAGACACTTCCTCATCATCAAGATCATCAAAGTCACCCTCATCAGAATCTTCCAAGTCTGGCTCATCACTTTGGCTTTTTTTACCACTACTATTTTTTATATTGCTAGAAATAAACCCCCCAAAAAGCTGTTAAATGGAAGGCCACAAAATGCTTGAATAAGAAATTAAAGATTATAAATAATATGCAAGAAAGAATTGACTCTATAAAGCAGTAAAAACATACTTAGCCAATGCTAATTCCACCAGTAGTCCCCTGCCCTGTATAAGTCTATAAGCAATTACAGTCCTAATTGAAACTTGAGTCTACACCGTTATGCCACTATAGAAATATGCAATTTTTCAAATTATGGAATTGCAGTAATAAGAGAAAAACCTGCTCTAAAAGAAACCCACTATCAATGTAATCCTAAGCAGTTCTATTCAGAATCCTACTGAAGTCTACTCGATGGGATTTACTCGTAGGAAAGCGTTCCTGGGTTGATACTGTAAATAAGTCAATGACTAAAAGGCTCATATAGACAAGTCTGTAGTGGCTATGTAAATATTTAGGCGTACTTAACTATTCCTTGCTCAACATAAGTCTCACTAACTCCCTGCTGCCCCAGCTGGTTCCTCCTCTTCACGTTAAAGAATTGCTGGTTCTTTGCACAAGGAGGAAGTGTTAGAAATACAACCTGCCCTCATGTTAATACGAAGCTTATGAATATGGCTATATATATGGCTGTTCTCTTCATGTGTTTTAAACATAAATACCCCTAGCAAGGCAGGAAATAGCTACCAACTCCTGGCTAGGAGCTGGAAAACTACTGGTATGTGAGTCACCAGGCAAGTCTAGCCTTCAGCCCCACAGCCCTGGAGATGTGCAAAGATCCTAAGACAATAGGGTCTTCCAGGAGTTCCTGAATTAATCACCTCCACACCCCGCTAATCTTCTCCTTATTTGTTCTCCCATTCCAGGCTATTCAGGGCTCTGATAGGTGCTCCCATCCAGCCATCGCAGGTCATCAATTATCACCCATTAGTTTCACCCAGGAAAGTTTAATCAAAGCTTTCCCAGTTCTTTGTCTCACCCTGGAGACAACCATTAAATTATTGTCTGGGGGCAGAAGATGCAAACCTGCCCCAGAGTATGTTCCACAGTATAATTGGGCTACCTGCCTCCACAGTTGTGTGTGTGTGTGTTCTGGACTTACCCATGCACCCTCAGACTGCACATCTGAACCCCCTTCTTCAAGCCACTCTTCTCCACGGGTGTCCTCTCTCTTCTAGACTGGTAATTATAACCCATAATCCCTGAAACTATCCAACCTCTCTGCTTTTCCTAGGCAACTCTATATATGTGTGGTGTATGTTCTTACATGATTGATTTCGATACCCCCTTTGATACGCACAAGAAATTGTTTTTGTTATACATCCACCTGGTCATTTCGAGAGTCCTCTGAGGAAAGGGACCTGGTATAAATTGGCATGTGTCCCCGTTACCACCTCTCACTAGCTCATTTCCTTGCACGCTAATTCCCCCAACTCACAAGGAGACACACACCATTTTGGTAACAGATGCACATTGTGCTACAGGGGCTACATGTGAATTGCAAATTGAGACTAGTTTATAAGGGCTTCCCTGGAAAAATTAAGGGGCTCACTCCAGGGTTTCCAGGAATCTCATAATGGGCACTTGTTCACATAATACAAATAAAGTTCCCATTGTGCATTCTGATTTAATTATTTCATTTAAAAGTATACATCTGCTAAAATCTTGTTAGATAACAGGTCATAGAGATCAGAATTCCATTCAGTCTTCCTGTTTAACATAACAGATTTCAGAGTGCATGAAACTTGAGGCAGTGGGAACAAAAACAAACAATGAGCCTGTTAAATCACTGTATACACTCATCTTCACATTCTGAGCCAAGATGGCTCAGCTGACAGGGAATTGTAGAGGGGAGGGAAAAAACCCAAAGCAATCAACAGAGATCACCCTGGAAAAACTGATTGCTAATCCCATAGTTTCTAAGGGCCAAACTAGATGTGCAGGTATTTAAAGAGCTGGGTCAGGGTTCCCCAGACCCATCCTTGGTTCTCCAGCCACACAGCAGCTCCAGGGAATGGCTGTTTTTTTAAAATATAAAAAAAAAGGACAGTCCATTTGGGCTCGGAATGCTGCTGTGGGGAGGGAGGAAGGGCTCCTGCCCTTGCATTTATCTATGCCAAAATAGTGCAGGCAGTGTTATTTCCCCATTTTTGCTGTTCCACATGGAGCAGGGGGGAAAGGGAAATCTCCCCCATTGCTGTTTCAAAATGGGCTCTCCTTTTTTTTTTAAACAGCCATTCCGAACAGCTCAGCTAGCTTCCTTCAAGATTAAAATGTAAAGGTTCCATAGGTATAAAGAAACAGTTTACAGTCATCTGACACCTTGGAATGCAATGCCATTTAATCACAATCACTGCAACAACAGGGTGAATATTTCTGTCTTTTTAAAGCACATAGAAACTGTGGGGATTCTAATTTATGCTACAGATTGTGAGAATGGCACTTTGGGAAGGGGTGAGGAGGTTAATTCAGATTAATTCACATAGAGTATAACGGTGGGATCTTTGGTAAATAAATGCAAGACATAGTTGGCCACACGAAGGGACAAGCACTTCAAGGAAGTGAGCACCAACACAGCATAATTTACACAAAAACTTTCAAACAAATCAACTTTTATCATAATTTTATGGTGTAGAAACACCGTATTTACAATCCAAGGACTCTTCTCCCACACTACCCACTACCAAATACATCAATAAAATGGTGACGAAAAAAATATCCAGTATTCATCTTACTAGGCCATGAATCAGAGCAGAACCCCCTCCAATTAAGGAACCTCCCCACCAAGGGAGGAATCGAGCAAGAGCCTCCTGTAGCCATGTCAGAGAGGCACACCTCCTTTAAAGAGGTGCATTCATTCTGAAAACCCCTTTTGTCCTCTAAGTTGGCTGTGGTGAAGATACAAGGATATACAGTTTTACACAAATAATCAAATGGCAAGGATGTTAATTTAATAAGTCCACTACTAATGTGGCCAAATTTCAGAAAAAAAGAGACATGAACATGTTTCACTGAAACTTTGTTTGCTTACAGAATGGAGTTTTACAAGAACACTGAGATATAATATATCACATGCAGTAATCAAAGTATATAACAATGCTTAATTATGTAGTATACAGACTTTTTTTTGTGGCTTTTTTAAAATGAAAACAACTTACCCAGCAAAATTAATATCTTCCTTGCTAAGTGTATCAAAATAACTATCGTGTTCAAATGAATCTGAAAGAGACATGATGGAGAGGTTTGATTTCACAGTATCAACACAAGTTAAAACATTTTGATTTGGTTAAAAAAACACATTGGCTCAATGAACAGTTTTGGTTGGTTAGAGGATTCTGTGGAAATCTGACAGTTATGCTGATTTACATTCCTGTTCTTTTTTATGGAGATTTACAGGTTTTATTGCATTTTTATTGAGTCTTTATATTATGGTATACTTACCTTGAACATTATGAAGAGCTGGTTAGAAAGATTTTAAATAAAATTATGCCACATCATAAGCAAAAGATTTCAGGACATATTGCAATGCAATGTAAAACATTCAGCTGCTTGTATAAGTGCATTCTCTGTAGTAGGCTCCATCTTACTCAACAGTCTACCCGAAGAAGTCAAAAAAGCCCCCACTTTCCTTGCTTTCCACAAACTGTGCCAAACCGAATTATTCAGAAGGGCTTTTTTACACATGTAATAGGGCTGTACTCTTAAGTAAATTGTTCTGAGAGATGTAGCATGCCTGTCACTGTAAGTAGGTCCTACTGGATAGTTTCCATGTTGTTAAGATGGCATATCAATTTAAGTCATATCAATTTGTGTCAGCATTTTTCCAGCTCTGTATCAGATTTCTGCTTGTTTCCAAATTTCTGTTATTCTTATCCTATTGTACTGTTTACTGAATGTCCCAGTTAATGATCGTATTGACTTACGCTGTGTAATTTGCCTTTAGTCTCAGTGAGAAATGCAGACTATAAATAACCTCCATAAAATAAAAATAAAACTCCAAATGGATTTCTTCACGTACACCTCTGAATTGGGACCCTTTTATAGAGAATCATCTTAAATTTCATCCACTGGATCAACCTTAAAAGATCTGTTAAAGAACTGTCACTCATCTTCAAGGGGAGTCAAAGTACACTACTGAACCTTGACGGGGTTAAGATAAAGTACCAGATGCAATAGCCTTACCTAATGCTCTTTCAAACTCCTCATCATCCACATCTTCCACACTTTCATCATCTCCCACAGGTTTCCTTTTTTCCCTCTCTATGTCCAGCTTTTTATAAAATCTGAGGATTAAAAATAAAACACTAGCATCATTCAAATAAAGCAGGATTAACAAAATATGCTAACTGGTCAAAACCATAATATGATAAACTTCTCTGGGTTGATTTTCCAAGTCTTTAGAGTTCCTGTTCCAAAAGACCTTCATGCCAGCATATTTGATTTCTTATGACATCACAGTGCAAGAAAGAACTGCCAGCCCACCCCAACCTAAGCATTCATTTGCTGACAAAAGGGACCTTTGGCTCAAACCAAATGTGAGAGCATTAATATAATGTCTGAAAGCAGTACATCCATAGATATAAATATTCTTCCACACGGTAAAATGCTACTGTAAAAATATAAAATTGCTAAACCTGTTTCATGAATAAAACCATACACATTTACTGTGACATCTTCCCACATCCATTTTATTTTATTTATTTTTATAGTCTACCTTTCTCAGTGAGATCGAAGGCAGATTAGCCAGTGCAGTTTAATATAATATAATCAACAGGTAACACAATCAATTCAGCTTCTCTGACCTGCCTTATCTCCTCAGACTGAAGGCACCCACTTTTGCTGAACACTTAAAACTATACAGATGGGTTTATCTAAGAATAAAGTAGGACATTAGATCGTCCCACAGTTTAGCCACATCTCACATTTTTAAATTTAAAACGTGTATCCTACTGTGCCGCGTAAAATCTCCAAAGCAGATATACTTCCATAATACATATTAATAGGGTATTTGCCCAGAAAAACAGTACAATTTTAGGAATTTTCACCAAAGAGTAAAAGAAAAGAAGCAAATATAACTTTAATACATAAGAAAGGGAACAATCCACTATTAACACAATCATATAGACCAATTTTTTTATTAAATGTGGATTATAAAATTATCACAACATCAATAGCTGAGAGATTAAGAAAACGTATCCCAGATTTAATCCATGAAGATCAAATGGGTTTTATTCCAAAGAGATATATGAAAGACATATTAGATACCTGTCAAATGTAATTGAATATTCAAGGAGAAGGAGAAAAAACAGCATTCATGTTTTTGGATGCAGAAAAAATGTTTGATAACGTCTTGGATATTTTTATAATGAAAGTATTATAAAATATGAATTATGGAATTGAATTTTCCAATGGATGCAAAGCATATATACAAACCAGCAAGCAAGAACTTTAGTAAATGGCCCTTTAATGGGAAAAATGGAAATGGAAAAAGGAACTCGACAGGGCTGTCCAATATCACCATTATTATTTATTTTGGCAATGGAAATATTGGCCATAAAAATGAGATAAGAGTCTAGGATTGTTGAAATAGAAGAAGATAAAGAAGCATTTAAGATGAAAAATTATGCGGATGATCTTGTTATAACAGTAATAAAACAAAACATTTCATTGAAATATATAATGGAACAAATAATTAAATTTGAGAAGTATTCTGGACATAAACTGAATAAAAAGACCAAGATAATGTTACCATTAGCAACTAAAGAAGTACATGAAGAGAGAGAAAAAAAATAAGAGAATGTAACCAAAAAGCCAACTAAATATTTGGATATATATGTAACAGGCCAAAATTATAATTTATATATAAATAAATATCAAAAAGTCTGTGTAAGCATTACTGGAAGTCTACAAAGATGGGAAAGACTGAAAATTTCATGGTTAGGAAGAATCTCTGCTGTCAAAATGAACATATTACCAAAAATGTTTCTAAAATGGTATGATTGTTATGGGAAAACTCCATATGACCTTTATAAATATTACCCTGATGGCTAAATTTCATCACTGACCTAAAAGACCCTCCATTTTCCCTAAAATCTCTCAGTGGCATCCAGCAATTTGAAATATTTTTCCAGCTCCTTTTAGTCATATAAGTGATTGTCAAGAACACTTTCATGAATGCAAATCATAAGGATAATAAGCATCAACCCTAATGAAACCTCAAGGTAGGAACATAATTAATATATAAAAATGTAATTAAAAGCTTTCTGTTACCTGTGGAAAAAGACTTCATCTACCGGGATTTGGCTTTCATCTCGTGCAAGAAACTCCTTACTGTTTACTAGAAATAAAGACATCATGGCTGTTTTATCATGACATAAAAATCATTCAAATGTTCTGGACTATATTTTCTCTCTCAGCCCTGGTTAGTATTTGGATGGAAGAACTCCAAAGAAAACAAAGTTGCTATGCAGAGGCAGGAAATGCCAAACCAGCTCTGAATATCTCTTGCCTTGGAAGCCCTCTGAGCTCATGACTGGATGGCACTTTGCACACACACACAGATACACACACACACACACACAATTCTTCAGTATTTTCATTTTGTAAACTGCCTTGGACACTTGTGAGAGGGAGATGGAATTTAAAAGAATATGAATAATGTATTACTGTAGGCCTGCCATCTTTAACCAGTTAACCAAAATCTTTGACTAAACCACTGAATCAGGATTGAAGTTTGGTCCCCCTGGCTAGCTGATGTGGCTGGAGAACCAAGCAGTGATTCTGGGACATGATATATTGGAAAGACCTGATGCCATGCATTCCACACTGATGTACTGGCTTCTTCCTTCATCCTTCTATTCTAGATTTGATGAAGACTTTTAAAGATGGCACTTTCTTCAATGTATCTAAACCTCATATACAATTTACAGATTTTTGAATAAAATTCCTGTCTTTCCTAACAAAACATTAGTATCTAGAACCTCCTCAATACTGAAAGAGTTTGAGTTATCAAATACTGGACTATAACACACTCTGGTTTAGACCAAATTATATTACTTTCCAAGTAATGCAGGGACTATCCTCATATGTTGTGCAAGGAAGTAAAAGTGAAATTCTCATAGGTACGGAAGAAGTTAACAGCTCTGCTGCAGCTCTAACACAGCATGAATTAATACAAAACTACATTCCCAAAGGGCCTCATTGTTTTGGACACCCATATTCAGTGGCAACAAGAACTATCACAGCAATCATGAACCTTGGGCATGAGAGAAGACCAAAAACACTGCAGCTCTAACACAGCATGAATTAATACAAAACTACATTCCCAAAGGGCCCCAATGTGGAACCAAAAGGGCATATTACATCATTCTCCTCTTCTCCCCTTTATTCTTACAACATCCCTGCAAGGAAGGTTAGGCTGAGAGATGTGATGGTCGAAGACCACTGGTGAGCTTTCATGGCAGAGGAGGTTTAAACCCAGTTATTCCAGGTTATTCCAACCCAGTTATTCCAACATTCAAACCACTATGTCATGTTGGCTTTCATGGTCTTAGAACCAAGTCAAACTAGCAATAGTGAGTACAAGTGCCTCTGTATTTAAAACAGCACAGTTTTGTCTGGATAACATTTTTTAAAAAACAACATATAATCCATTATATAATCTGTTCTGATAAGACATTTTCTTGCTTAAATCATTTAGGCAGAAGAAATGTGGTCACAGGATATTCTGGGAACATGGATTAGAAACAGAAATTTGAGAAGTTCCAACCACCCCAGAAAACATCCTTATATTTTAAAGTATTTACTACATAAAGAAGTTGCTGCTGTTAAACTAGCATCATAACTAAGGATATTCCTTAAAAAGTTAACTCTTACCAACTCACCAGCTCCCAGTCACTTGCAACTTTAACAATTTCAAAGTGAACCTCCTTCAGAAAAGCTTATTTTAATGGTGTTTTGTAGTCAATTTTTTATTACTAGCAATAGTCTGAATGCAAATACCAGAAAAATTCTGAAATACCTGCTAATTTCTAATAAATGCAGCATAAACAAACATCTTGGAACCCCCAGTTCTCTGGTCAAACAACAAATAGGCCAGCATATCTTATGAAGGGAGATAGTGTGAATGTCAAGTTGTCCCATCTTTCCCCAGAATGTAATGCATTATGTTTGCACAAGCCCTGAAGAGTCATTTTCCCCCCACCACCCATTTATTATGACTCAGTTGTTAAAATAAAAATAATGTTTTGGCACTTGTCCATATTTGTACAATAAGAAAGGTTAACTACTCAAATTATATTTGTGGCCGCACTCTGAAGAATACTTTCCTGGGAGTAAGCCCCACTAAGTAACAGAGGGCTTACTTCCAAGTAGACTTACTCACGATTGCTCCCTGTATGGTATTCCTTACATCCTAATGCTAAAACATTATGCAAATTTCTCCTAAAACTGATGGGGATTAGCATAAGACAATGTATTTATGATCAAAGTGTAAATGAATAAAGTTTCTGTAGTCACCAGCAAGATTTCGTATGTTACTCATGGACTGTTTCTTCTTTGGTTGCATCACCACACTGCTGGTGTTCTCTAAAACAGGAAGAGATGGGTAGATACAAAATTGTCAGTATTATTAGCTTTCAGTTATCCCTTCTACACATATCCTACACATTTGGAGTGGGGCTACGGCAGTGATAGCACACAAGCAGGTCTCAGTCCAACCCTGGCATCCCCAGTTAAAAGATCCCAATTAGCAGCTGTTGGGAAACACTGAGTTAGGTGAACCAATGCTCTGACTTGGGATAAGGTAGCTTCATATGATCAACAAAAGTGAACACGCTTCATACCTTTGCCTTTATGGACTTTGGGATTTCTGTACACAAAACGATCCAAGAATCTCATTAGTGTGAAATCCTGCAGAGGATCACCTGAGTATTCAATGTAATTTCCCTGAAATAAAGTCCAAATTCATGGTGTAAAATAAACATGGACTGAAAAGGAGAAAGAGCTGCATATGTTTATACTCAGTTCCTGATACTGAGAGATGAGATCTTGACGATCTGATGCAGAAGCGGTAGAAGGAAAGGTGAAAAGTGCATGGATGCAAGGTCAGACACAGCCCCTTTAAATCTCTTGCTCGTATCAAAATCTTTAAGTTTTCTTGTCATTTTGTCCACCTCCGCCATGTACAGCAATTTATAAATAAGGAGGGGGAAGGAAAGGGTGGGGGTTAGAGTAAATTAGATATGATGGGAATGTATGTATTAAACATGAAATATAAACTCACCAATAAAAATTAAAAAAAAATCTCTTGCCCGTTTCCTCCACAGTCCTGTCATCTCCCCCCCCCCCACTTTATGGTGAAGGGGACTCCTGTGTGCCACCCAGCTGGTGAGGAAGAGAACAGACAAAAGAACACACAGGGAACGATCAGAAGGAGCCCCAGGTACCTCATATCCCTTCCTTACAAGCAGATTTAAAGTGCCATGCCTGAGTTGCAAAACACATGAAACTGCTTCTTGGGAGAAGGGGGGGAGGACTGAGTGATCAGAGAATAATGTAATCATTCACTTTCCCCCTCCCCTTTCCCTGGGTCTGGAAAAATGAAGGGCCGCAGCCTTGTTACACACATCCTATCCCCAATGCAACCAACATGGTGAAAAAAGAAATTCAACTCACCTCTAGGATAGTTTTTGCAAAAAGGGACACAGATGGATGAAAGTGTTCCGAAAACTAGAAAAATAAAATCCATCTTGTAAGAGCCTTGTGGATCTCTCAGTATATATTAACTTTAAAAAATACAAGGTGCTATTTCCATAAACGTGGAAGAAACATGATGGCTGCTGAAAACATGTTCTGCATGTAACAAGAGGATGCAACAAATACTGCTACTTACAATTTGGAGACGCTACTACAAAGCAGCTGTTTTCAGCAACCTCCATGTGGAAACCTAGTAGCATAAATACCTGTCTTTACTCCACCTTTACATATGAGGTTGGGGCATTTTCCACTAAATAAGACCATCTTCAACAAAACGCTGCAGCAAACCATACACAACTTAACAATTATCCTACGGTGACTCAGTTAACTTCTCACTGGTGCAAGCCTTTATAGAAAGAAAGTTTATTATAGGAAAAAAAGAGGAAAGGGTGGGTGGACTCAAAAGGGGTAGGAAGGAAGAATGCAAAATGCATGAGAAAGCGCACTATCACACAACACACTTTACCTAAGTTGTAGCAGGCTCCTCAGAGCATGTACAGAGTTCTTTGCAGTACCAAGATAGCAGGGGGCCCTTAACCTCTGCCCCACTGGTCTTGGAGTCTCCAGATGTTCCAAAGTGGGGACAAAGAGAAGTCCAGAGCTCCCAGATATTTAGGGGCAATGGAGTCTGAACTAAGCCAGCCTCCTCGGTGAGATAAGATTACTAATACTAATAATATGTTTATTGCTTTTCCAGCCGAAGCCATAAGCCATACAAACACCAACAAAATATGAACTGTACACTTGAACATACCCAATTCACATAAACATAACTCGTCATTATCACTTTAAACTATCTAAACTCATGAAAATCTTGTTTCTTTATCACCATGGCTAAAAAGGAAGCCACTATAGCAGAGGTTTGATTGTCAGGAAAGTTATCAGACAATAACACTGAGATTGCCCAAGGAAGGAAGGGAAGCTTTTCTTTTAACATAATAGGAATAATAAATCTCTCTCTTTCCTTACTCCACTTGGGGCAAAAAACTATTATATGATCCAAGGTCTCACTTTCCTTGTCCACAGTCACAAACTCGTTCAGAATAAGGGAGTCCAGAGAAACGACCAGAAAGCACTTTAGAGGGGAAGGAGTTAAGTCTAGCCAATGTGAAGGCTCTGCGTTGAGCTGGAATCTTTAAAAAATAGCAATAAGATGGAATAGCCTCTGGGGGTGAAAGTCCCAGGGATAAGCCCGAACATGTACATCTGGCTCCCTGGAGAGTACTGCTGTAATCGAGATCCTTTAGTTTTAATTTTATAACTCTGAAGGCCTCATTTGTCTGTAAAGATGTTATATCAATATCCAGAATTTTTAGTTTCTGGTTAATTAAATTAGTTCAGCTACTCTTATAGGTATCCTGCGAGATCAAATGATGGTGCAAGCCAATGGTATATATGGCCAATCTAGCACAATGACTAGAGTTAACCTTCAGATACACTCTGCATACCCAGAGTAAACACATCATGGGTTACTAGCTGAAAAAAAGCTCCTAAGGAAAAAAAGTCATGCTTCAAGGCTCACAATTTCAGACAGCAGAATTTCAGATCTACTTCAAGCCCTACTGCAAAAGGCAACATGTTCCAATGGCTCATGTCACCTTAAACATAAACGTATGTAAAAACCATTTACAATAAAATAAGAACATTTGCAAGAGGGTTACTCAAATCACTGGCCATTAAAACAAAGTTTCTGCAAAGGCTTAGAATCCATCACATTAAAGGCAAAATCTTAATTCCATGAATTCTGCCTTCATGAAAATATTAACAATTGTACCTTCTTTAGTTCCCAAAGGCTTGTCCTATCTGCTCCACAGTATAAAGGATTTCGATGTAATGGGTCATAGCTATTCAAATTCTTGCCACCTTGGGAATAAATTAATTTGTCAGACTTGAAGCACAAAAAAGTAACAGCAGTTAACAGCATCATTGAGAGATTCCTCTTGTGGTACAACATATGGGTGTATCAAAAGCCGTATGCTGTGCCCAGATTTCATGCAACTGGAGTGTGTAACATGCAGTCCAGGCCAGAACACTGCCTCCACATTGAGATTTGGCATTCTGATGCTTCCCCTGCATACCTAAAAAGTCTCTACTCAGGACTTAGCAGAGACATGACAAGGGCCTTCCCAGCCAGGTAGAGATCAGAACACAGACCCCCACTTATGCATCCTCATTCTGACCACTCCCTCTGTCCCCATGAACAACTGGCTGCATCTCAGGTGAAGCTTCCGGAGGGGGGGAAGAATTGGAACACAGACAGCATTCTAATTCCACCACCCGCCCCCCAAATCTTCCATTCCATTCCATTGTTTCACTGAAAGCACCTCTTTGCCTCCCCCCCCCCCTCGCCCCAAGACAGGTAATGTCTCTGTTCCACCTCATGGGCTTAAGTGAAATGCAAGCCCCCAAGATGCAACAAAGAAGTGGGGGGGGGGAGAGGATCAGAATGCATCTTTCTCTCCAGACAATAGATGAGCCATTCTGACTCCCCCAGGGACATTTCTCAACTCATATTATACTATTATACTATATACTATTATACTATAATGGAGGCTGACACCATTGTAGGACAGCCCTCTTAGCTCCAGACAAGATCCATTATGGCCCATGTAACAGTCTGAGTTCTGCAACTGTTGTACAACCTCTAATGCCCATGGTTTAAACAGCAGAAACCAATGCAGCTAAGCAGCTGATGCTCTGACAGTAAAAAGGAAAAGGCCCTGCTTGCTCCACAGTACTATCAGATGTCGACAGTGAAGAAAGTACATGAACCTGCAATCAAGCACACAGATTTCAGAACTGGGACTTGGGAGAGCGAGACTCACTTTCCCTCACACCTCTCAACTTCAATTCTTATCCTGAGAATAAAAGCTGCCTAACTTGATAAGGTAAAGGCAGTCCCCTGTGCAAGCACCGAGTCATTACTGACTCATGGGGGGACATTTTCTTGGCAGACATTTTACGGGATCGTTTGCCATTGCCTTCCCCAGTCATCTACTCTTTACCCCCAGGAAACTGGGTACTCATTTTACGGACCTCGGAAGGATGGAAGGCTGAGTCAACCTTGAGCCGGCTACTTGAACCCAGCTTCCGCCAGGATCGAACTCAGGTCATGAGCAGAGCTTGGGCTGCAGTACTGCAGCTTACCACTCTGCATGACAGGGCTCCTGCCTAACTTGATACAGTAACAAAATATGAGATTTTTAAAGCATTTTTCACCTCAAGTACTATAGAAGTGATAAACAGTGAGAGGCAATGAGAAAACCAAGAGGAAATGCATCTCTGTAGGCAGAAATCAGTACAGCAGCAGCCACGATGTCTTGCAGTCCTGCTGGTGTCTTAACTAGTAATGGCATAACTATGTCTTTTGGCACACAGCCTCCTCTTGGCTCTTTCATTCTCATTCATAAATGAGTGTTGAGTAAGTGAAGTCACCCTTGAGTGATGCCTCTCAAATGAAAAGTTTGATGGAATTAAAACTTTCTGTTGGGAATCCCCTTCATTACAGCAATCTCCAGACCAATAATTTTTACCTGCTAGGTTTTGGTGATGGACCCATGATGCTCTTGAATGTGCATCATGAACTTTCACAGACTCCTCCATTCTATTCTTTTCTTTCTCTGTATCCATATTTACAAGTTTTGCCTCCTCTTCTTCAGTTTCTTCAAGGTCATGAAAATGTTCCTCATCATCTGATTCCTAGGAAATAAATTAAGCCCCTTGTGGCAACTTTAAATTGTTCCAGTAAGAAAATCAGAGCAAACTGACAGACAGTGAGAGAGATCAATCATAGAAAAGCAATTTCTCTCTCCTCTCATTGTGCCCTCACTTGCTCAAGGTAAAAAGTAAGAAAACTGGAAAGGAAAGATTTAGTTAACAACAACAACAGTTGATTTATATACCGCCCTTCAGGACAACTTAATGCCCACTCAGAGCGGTTTACAAAGTATATCATTATTATCCCCACAACAAAAACACCCTGTGAGGTGGGCGGGGCTGAGAGAGCTCCTACAAGCTGTGACTGACCCAAGGTCACCCAGCTGGCTTCATGTGGAGGAGTGGGGAATCAAACCCGGTTCTCCAGATTAGAGTCCCGTGCTCTTAACCACTACACCAAACTGCTTCAAAAGAGCAAGTAATACCATGAAAGGTTAGACCTAATATGTAATTCCTTAAATTAGAATTTTAGGGGTGTGCACAAAAAAAAATTAAGTTGTCTCCAGATCCGGGTATCAGGGATACCACAAAAAGTTGGTATCCCTGAAACCTGGGTCAAGTTCTCTAATCCTGTTCAGCAAGATTAGAGAATCCCAAATTTATCCAGCCATATTCTCTATGGGGAAAAATATCTGGAGGGAGGGCATTTTTCAGGCAAATTCCCCCAAATTTGCAGGCAATCTACTCCTTCCTATCCGCTAAAGAGACCTCAAGTTTTAGGAAGATTGGACCCAGTAGTCCAATTCTATGGGCCCCTGAACAGGGTGCCCCAAGCCACTGTCCATTGTTTCCTACGGGGAACATTTCTAAGGCTTTCCAGGCAAAGAGAAATCTTGAGCAAAGGCAACCCCTGGCCAAAAGCCAGTCCTTGTGCAAGTTCCACTCCCCATGCAAGCTGATCCAACAAAGCCCTTCAGAAACAAAGTACAGCAATGTAACCAATGTCAAGCCAGAAAATCCCAATGTCGAATTCCAAACTGAAGCAGGAGTAAGGATCGCCAGAACTGGATAAGCTGCAGAGTTTAAAAAGGTGGCTGGCAGCAGTGGCTTAGAGAGCTCTTTTGGAGCTCAGGGCTTGGGGGTGGAGGCACAATGGGAATCCCTCACAAAAAAAAAAACAGGCACATCAATAGAGGCAGAGCCGCAATGAGAGGGCATCAGCACAAACTGCAAAGGAGCGGGTGGTGGCTCAAAGTGCCAAGGCAACCTCTGCAATGGCAGTAGAAGAGTGATGTAAAGGTCAGGCTGGTTGGGGACAGAAGGCAGCAGGCAGAGAGGCTGGGAAAGGAGCCCTCTGGGAGCATGGGGAGCCATGAGAGCAAAGGGCTGAGGGAGACAGTCTTGCATTCCCCTTGCACCATGCCCAGAAAGCCCACGAAAGGTTTGAGAAACAGCCAGCCCACAGCTACAGCTGTGTTTGCCAGATTGAGCCTAATAAACTCCGTTTAATCCAGCCCATAAGAACCCAGCTTCCTGGATCTGATCCACAATTGTGTAATGATCCAGTATAGCATGATCCGCATAAATTCAGCTACATTAACCAGATACGAATCCCGGATCATACACCCCTATAGAATTTCAAACACTTTGTCTAGTATATTCAGAGTGGGAAAAACATAAATCCTAGTTTATATTTAGGGTTCCTGTAAGGTTTTGAGACCATCTTCTTAATCATAGGATTGGGTAGGCTTTTGTTTTTTGTCTTGTGGTAGTTTTGGCAAACCTTGTAGCCCAAATGACTACACAGGTGCTATAATAATAGCATCAAAAATCAGACACTATGAATTACAGCTCTATAATCTGAGCACATCCTTCTACAACAGTTTTATTCACAAGGTATGCAACATGTCCACCATCAGAGGCTTGGTAACCTCCATTTTCACAAAAACAAAGTGTAAATTGTGAATTATATGCAAGTTAGCACATACTCACATAGACTTCCTCGCTAGAATATTTCCAATGGTGTCACTCAATGCAGAGCAAGTTGCACATTTCTGCCAGAGTGTCTGTGAAATTCACCCCACCACATCAAAATTGCTTTTTATTATTCAATTACTTTAAGAGTATAAAATGATAAAAACTTGGATAGATCTTACATGAATGTAAACTATCTCAAGAAAATGATTGTTTGTTAAGGTCAAGGAGAAGCAGAAGTTTTTATACAAGATCAACAGCCAAAGAAGCAAAGGCATGCCATACCACATGATCCTGAAGATGCACCCATAAGCCTGGTTTTATTTTCAAAAGTTCAGATACAAGGTACAAGGTGCCACAGGTGAACGGTGGCATTTGTGAACAAGTGACTTGAAGCAGTCGCTTGACAAAAGCTTTCACCCGCCGCAATACGATATCAGCCTTCAAAGATTTGTAGATAAGGTTGAGGAACATAGACTGTTTGGCACACAGCGCTAATCCTGGGTCCAACAACTTCCTACCAAAAAAAATGTAATTATCAGTAATAAAATTAATATTATTCACTTAAACTATTTAACTAGATTTATAGGAGAAATGAAAATACTTAGAACAGTGATTAGTATCATTTTCAAAGTGAATTATAACCAACGGCTACAGTGATCGAACAAAATTAGATAAAGTAATAATAACAATAGTGTGCTTATATACCATTCTTCCAGACAGATTTGTTCCACACTCAGAATGGTGAACAAAGTCAGTGTTATTATTACCCCCACAGTACAGCTGGCGCTAGGGCTGAGAGAAGTGGTGTACCCTAGGCCACCTACAGATCTCATGGCAGCAGTAGGATTCAAACCAGCAGGGTATGGATTTGCAACCCAACCACTTAACCACTATGCTACATCATCAATAGGCATGTCTTGTTTTCAAGAAATTGATTGGTACTGTTGATAAACAATAGTTTATCTTGCTTATCTTCATTTAAAACAGCCATCTAAACGAATAAAAATCTGGATTTTGAATGCAACACACAAAATGGCTTATACAGGCAATGAAGAATGCCAAGTTAACAACTTCTGTACCCATATTAACTGATAACTTATTTTGATATTAAATGTGTGAATCATCTAGAATGCACTGTGACTAGAAGAAAAATGCTGGTTCAGCATACAGGTCTTGGGCTTAACCCTCTTTCCTATCGGGATAACCAGTACCAGGCGTACAGAACAGTAGCACACAGATATAGGCAGCATCTTATAAAATTAACTGGGACAAGTTTTCATAATCAACAGTCTACCAGCTTCAGAGCCCTAAAGGAAGCAGAGCAGTTATATCTGATATGCAGAGGTAGCCAAAGTGCAGTTTTCATTCTACTATGACTTAAATACACACTCAACATTTCAAAAACTATCAGTTAATAGCCATTATAACTCAAAATTATGTCTGAAAAATATATCAATATCCATGTAATGCTTACTTGTACAGGGCTGTATAATAGCGGTCAGATACTGTCTGGTTAGAATCCATCACTTGGAACAGCAACATCAAGGCCTGGACACTGGTGTTGAAGTTTACAATGTGCAAAACTTTAAACAAAGTATTCATCTGTTCCTTTACTTTTTCATCACTTGTCTGAGCATAAGGATATGCCCTGTTTACCCCTGTTAAGAGAGCGCTAAGCATTTTGGACTCAACATCTTTTTTCTTGATGCAAGAGCCAAAAAAAGAGAAATAGAGGGCTATGAGTTTATTAGCCAGCTCACTCTCTTCATGGCTAAGGACCATCTGGTTCAGAAAGCAAATTGCATAGTATTGTGCTTTAGGACTTATATTTGATCTGTAAAGAAGCCTTTCTACTTCATTACAAACCACTCCTTTCATGTTGGGGTGTTTATGAAGCAAAGTCTCTAATAGATAAGATGCTTTGGTGGCTACTTTGTTTTGAGGATCTCCCAGTTTATTTACCAATTGCACAAGAAAAGATTTCTCTTCCTCTACCTTGTTACAGAGAAGTTCGTGAGCAACAGCAAGTGCACGAGCTTTTGTCGCCACCAAGGGATCATGAGTCAGCACTTCTAGCACTTGCACAAATGTAGCCACCCAGTGTTTCAGATGATGCTCAAAATACCACAGAATCAGGCGCCTGTCCCTTGAATCTTTGTTGCCGCTTGAAATCTTCTCCAGAGTTCCAAAAGGATGTTGAGAGAAAGTGTGCAGCTTACGATTGTCTGGTAAAAGGTGTGTCATGAGAAGCTCCTTGAATGTATCTAAGGCCATCAAACTCTGTCTTCTGCTGCCTTTCTTTTTGATCAGATTCACCAGAGTCTCTATGAAATGAAGAGAGTGAACAGCAGCATCTTGAATAAGAAGAGTCATAGCAGCCATTCTGTCAGCCAGAGTGCCTGAAGAAACTACAGTTTTCATCCAAGCAGATGATGATCGCTTCTCCATATCTTTCTTGCTCTTGTAGAGGTCAGCCTCTTGTTGGTATAGCTTTTGTGCCAAAGCCTTATATTTGGACACAAGAGACTGATCTTGGGGTTCAGTAGACAACTCATTTGTATATTCCAGATCATACCATTTGCCCCCTGGTTTTATCAGCAGTATCTGCCGCTCATGAAACTGAAAAGTTTCTTCTTCCTTTTCCTTCTCATCTCTACAGGGAACTGGATGTTTCTTACTATCTTTGGCATTACCTAACTGTATTTTCCCTTTGTTGTCTTTTACTTGATTTTCTTTTTTTCCTATTGCAGTTATGTTTCCTTCCTTCTGTTGCACTCTCCCTTGTAGCTTTCTTTCTGTTTCTGCCACTGTTCCTTCTTCCTTGACTGCTAGGAATTTCTCAGAATATTTGCTCACACCCAAGGATTTTACAAATGCCTCCAGTTCACCCTGCTTTAGATCATCGATTGTTCCTTTTTTGCCACCATCTATAACTTCTTCAGTCTCATCCAAATCAGCAAGCATGAGATAATCTTGCTGCATAAAACAAAAAAAATGACACCTCATTAATATTCTTATAGACTACATTATCAGAGAGCATATACTTAATAAAAGGCCGACCCCACAAACACACACTTACTACAAGGGGGTTAGAGCACCTCAATAAAGGAACCTAGTAACTTTTTAAAAATTAGAGATAAAGAACAGTAAGCTATAGTATAATTAATATATACTAGTAATAATGTTTGTAATGTAGCAAATAATCTTCACATCAATTTTGGATTACTTAGATAGAGATAAGAACACAAAGAAATTGAGATCAGTTTCTGAACTTGTATATAGTAAATGGATTTCATGTCTCTACAAGAATGGTTGCAATACATCTTGTAAGGTGTAGCAGTAGATTCTGGGATTTACTTAGTTATGGCAGTTTTATTATGGGTCATGATTAAGACGATTTTCTTTGTTATTTTTGAGATCTGAGAAAGCAGGTGACTGAATTATTAAATTGAATAATATACATTGATAGATTAGGATTAAAGAGAGATGTTTATCAAAACATTTGTTGCCACACAACAGAGCTGGTAAATGTTGTGATTAATTTTAATGACCATAACTAAAATTTATTATTTAAAAAGCTTGTATTTCAATAAGCAAAGCAGGCACACGGGTAGGAGAGCCAAATTACTTGGTTGCATCAAAGAAACAAAAGAGACTCAATGGGTACTCTATTCCACTGCAGATCTCAATAGTTTTCAGATCGTTGTGAAAGAAATGCATTCAACCCAAATGGCCTTCAATGAAAGGGATATCCTGCATTTGCCAAAAATCTCACTCCCAAAGTGCTGGACTTTGACAAGGCTGCATGAGAAATCAGAACAGGGTAGCCTATCTGCAACAAAAACAAGTGATCTTAGGGCAATTTAAAGACTAACATTTATTGTAGCATAAGCTTCAGCAAATTAAAACCACCTGAGCTCTAACAACAACAGAAAACCACAGAAGCTTCTACCACAATAAAAACGTTAGTCTTTCAGATGCCATAAGATTCTTTATACAAAAAACAGTGAAAAAGAGTTGCTTAGAAATAAGAATTACTGGCCATTTGCTAAATAGGAACACACAAAAGTTACTCAAGCTTATGGTTCTATGAAGCTGCCTTAGAAAGTGCCAGGCCATTGGACCTACTGTAGGGTGCTTACAGAATCTCAGGTGTGAAGATCTTTCTCATCAGCCCCAACATAAAATTCTGTAAATAGAAATACCAGGAAGTGGACCCGGGCCCTTCTGCATGCAGAACACCAGCTCTGTGTCGCTTAACTACCTCCCCTTCCAACAACAGAAGCAGGAAAAGAACCTACATTTCACCCACTCCCTCTCACCCAGAAACAAAACCTATTCGTTTCAGGTGGGTAGCCGTGTTGGTCGGTAGTAGAAAAGCAAGATTCGAATCCAGGAGCACTTGCAATACCAAGTAGATTTCCAGAGTATGAGCTTTCGAGACCCAAAGCTCCCGATCTAGCTGGTCTTTAAGGTGCTACTAAGCCTGCTTGCCAGCACCCGAGTTCTCATCCTATTGTAGACAGAAGCTTTGTGTCTTTAACCGCCTCATAACAGGCACATTCAAGAAGGGCCTCCGCCGATATGGATCTCCAAATGCTTAGGGAAATAGACCTGTTAAACGTCTGCCTGCCAACAACTGTGCAAAGGCCGAGTTCTCACCACCACGTGTTCTCACACCCTTGGACATCCACATGTGCACTCCCATAGCTCTCGCTGGGCTACCTACGATCTCCCTCACCTGGGTACCTCCGAGTCGGAGCACCTCCTGCAATGTAAAGCTGCTTCCATCATCTGCTACTTCGTCATCGTCAACCCCATCAGAACCACCAGGATTTAACTTCCCCAAAGCTGCCATCTTGCTCTGCCACTCCACGCATGCGCATAGCAGCGATCATGAATGTAAGGTCCTGGAAGAAACAGAAATAATGGGAGGAGCCGCTCGTTTAGAGGGGGGAGCGCTCGTGCCAGACTATCTACGGACGTCACTACTTTTCGGCGCGTGGCAAGAATCACGAGGTACTGCTGACTGAAGGGCTGATCTATTCAGCTGCCAGGAACTACCGGTTTCTGAAAAAAGGTCGAAGTGAACTACAAACAGGGATGCGGCTCGCGCGGTTCGGGAGATTCTTTCTGTGTTCTGGCGCGCGAAACTACAGCTTCCCCTGTCTCCATGGTAACAACCAGGCTGGAAGCGCCTCGCATCTGCTCTGCCTGTCTTCCAGCCTCAAAACCGGGGGCTGGGGGCGAGCCGGGTTGAGTGTCTTGTTAGCGCAGGCTGAGATGTGGGGCTGCCTTCTGGAGCCCTTTGCCTCACCCACGTCTGGTTCTTGGGGATGCGAGGCAGGCTGCTCCCGAACAAGCAGCCGCGACACCGTTTCAAATCGGTTCTTTTGAAAAGTGGTTTGGGGCGCCTGGGAAGGGGAACGCACAATCTGATCCTATGGGTTGTTTCCTCGAAATCACAAAATTCAGAGGGAGTTGCTGCCAGTAACTGTGCATGGGTTTATATTACAAAACTTTCCCCGCAGTTTAGAGTTCAGGTATGCTATCATTTGCTGCTGCCGTGGCTGCCAGTTGTAGGTGCCTATATTTGGGTTCTGAATGTTGTATAGCATTAGGCAATGTTTCGTTTCTTTAATCTTTTTCTATACCACTTATATAAAGAGATTCTTCAGGTAGTGCAATATGCAGTAATACGTCCTGGTAAGACAGGAAACAAAGGCTGCATTTCTTAAATGCAAAACTTGAATGTAAGTGAAACTTGCTTCCAAATATATGAGGTTTTGGTCATACTGCCATACTGTAGGTTTTATAGTAGACGCTATTTCCTTGTGGCAAAATACAAACTCTGTAATATCACCCACCTTTAATGAAAGCTTCAACCAATGGTCAAAATTCAAAGTTAAGCACCTTGGGGCTCTCTTTTTTTTAATTATTTGTTTCAACAATAACAGTACAACAATATTAAAGATAATTTAAAAATAAAGATTATGAATTACAGTAAGGACTATAAAATTTGTTTTAAACAATTACATTATCGAGCATATGTTAAACAAACCTTGGGGCTCTCTTGATTTGTCTGGATCTTGTCCAGTAGATTTGCTTCACACCTTCTTTGTTAATACATTTTCATGTCAAGTAATTGGAGTATAAATCATTATTACATTTAAAAGAATCTATGTAGGTTTTCTGCTTATCTCCAAAAAGCCAATAGCCACTCACTATTTGTAAGAAGTTCCTTCAAATGGCAGGTCATTTATTAATTGGTTGTTTTGTGTGCTTCCACATTGTATACTTTGAGATATTTACTTACGCAGATGGGGTATGTAGCTTAGAGTATGATAAATGTTATGTTTTTACACAGGAGGGGCAGCTATATGGAGATGCCGGCGCTTTAACTCAGAAAATAAAGTACAGGAAAATAGCCCAGTGACTCCAATGCTGAAACACCTCGTGATGAAAATAAAGTCAACTGGCCCCATTACAGTTGCTGAATATATGCGAGAAGTCCTAACCAATCCTGTTAAGGTAGAAATGGTGATTCCATTAAACTTATATGATAAGTACTGGCTTGCAGGGTTGTGCTTGAGTAACTTCCCCACTTCCCCATCTCACTTCAACCTCCCCCCCCCCCAAAAAAAAACAATGAGTCAGTGGAGACTGCAGCAGGAGGGAGAAATCAATAAAAAATCACCCTTCCTTTACAAACAGAAAAGCCATTCTGAGAGGAACCACTGATGTGCCAGCATGGAACAGCACCATTGTTCTTCAGGATTGGAGGCTCTGGCTTATACTGCACCTCAATTTCAAATATTTTTTATTATAACAAACATCTTGAACTTGTTCAGATCTTAAGTTGTTAACTGCTTATCTCACATTGTCTCAGAATGCACTTCTGTGTATCCTCTTTGGACCAAATTGCACATTACACAGAAGTGGTGTAATAGTTTTCTGATGGTTTTTTTAAAAAACAAAAATTAGCCCTTGGGGCCTGCCAGAAGTAGCCCTTGGGGACTGCCAGAGAGGGCCCAGTCATTCTCACACATGCACTGCTATTCTGATACTCTTCCATAGTTGTTTTTCTTTTTAAAAATAAATTGGCAGTCTGTTGCATACATCTAACACTGAATGGTAAAATTGGGTTTGTGGGGGTGGGGGTTACTTCTATTGATCCAATGTATTCAAAAGACCATTTTTTCTTCTTCCAATTGTAGCCACATACCACATTCCTAATATCAAAGCTGCCCTGAACATAAGGCAGGTTGAAGTCTTGCGTCTTAGCAAATTTGGGGTTTGATAGATGATTCTTACCATAGTTGGTTACAAAATAATAAAGAAAGGCATTCATCAGGCTGAGAATATAAATCAGACTATACAAGGAGTCAATTTAAAGCCATACTATTCAATTACTATTCTCTTACTGTAGAAGGAAAGATGTGCAGCCAAAGAATAAAGAATATAGGACTCTCTGCCCTTGCTGTTGTCTTAATTCTTGGCCCACAGTTCCAAGGTCCTTCAAAATCCCTTGCTTGACCACTCTCTTCTGCCAATACAAAAGAGGTCTTCCTGATCTTTAGGCCTTGTGTAAGATTTTTCCCTAGCATCATTTGTCTAGGACTCGGTCCATATTGTTCCCAACTCCCTGCTTCATACACAACTTTCTCTTACGTGTCCCCTGGTCTGGAACCATTCTGCCTCTTGGGTCCTCTAACCATGCGACTCTCTAGCTATGTTTACCTTACTTCATTTTTAACTCATCAACAAAATCTGCTTTTGTGGATTAAAATATTGTTTGAGAGGAGACATACTGTAAATATTTGCTTTACGTTGAAGATAGGTCTTTCACTCTTTAGAGCTACCTTTGTTATTGCAGCAGTCTAGCAGATGGATTGATTGTTAAAGGTTAGTAAATTCAATGGAATAGAGTTATATATCACAAGTTGGAAGTATGCTGATACATTCTTTTCTCATAGGGATATTATATGCACCATGACGTGCTAGGAGAAAAAGGAGATTTTGTTACTTCACCTGAAATAAGTCAGATGTTTGGAGAGGTAATTTAAGGACAGTTATTTCTTAAAAGTATATGATTATAAACTCTGTTATGAATATTTGATCATGTATGTCCTGATAAGGTAGTATTTTATGACATTACTTCTTAAGCCTTGATTCTAACAAAGTTTATGCACCACTCGTTTTCAGTACATAACAAAGTCATAGTTATATTTTTGAAGGATTAGAAAAAGACCTTCACTTTTTAATATAAAATATGCCCTCTTTAAGAGGTAACTAATAATTTAGGGTTGTAACTAATATAATATCAAAGGCAAGTAAGACAAACAGTTCCCAAACAAATCCAATACTATTTTTGTTATGAACATCTGAAATGTATAATAAAGAGCATATTTTGAGGACTGCAAGTTTCCATAGCTAATTTTCAATAAGAAGTTAATTCAAATAAACCAAAAATGTTCCAGTTATTTACACAGAACTAGGTATTTCTTCTACGCAGCTCTTGATATAAGAGAGGAGGTTCTGCTTGTCACCAGAATGCAGAACTGCAGTCATTCTGTTTGGATTGTGCATTTTAAAACTTTCCGTATAATGTCTGTTCTTTTTATTTTGTAACTGTTTTCTAATAATAATTTACCTTCCATCTCTTTCTACAGTTAATAGGTATTTGGTTTGTTAGTGAATGGATAGCTTCTGGCAAACCAGGAAAATTTCAGCTGGTGGAGTTGGGTCCAGGCAGAGGCAGTCTTACTCATGATATTTTGCGGGTAAGTGCAAATAGACTAAAGGACATCAAGTATTGTCCACAGCCCTGTGAACTGAAATGTGATTTGTATTGCATTTTAAAATTTTGAAGCCAAGATTCCCAGAATTGATTCTGTATATGCCATTAATTATAACACACTGGACAGCAAAATTCAGTGTGATGCAGCACAATTGTACTCTTGTGGATGTAGGCAGCCTTTCTAAAATTCTCATTTTCTGCTCTTCAGAGATACCCAACCATCTTCCATTTCATTTGCTGGGGAAATATATTTACTTATTTGCAGATGTGTACTCCTGCTAATCTAGTAGAATATCATGGTTTTGTCATGCTGCCAAAGCAGCTGATATTTCAGATATCATAAATACTTGGAATGGGCAACTGGTCTCATTTGAAAAATGGGATCTTCTGCGTGGTTAAGAAACTATTGCTAGAATCTTATTTCTAAGCACGACATAAAAGTATTCTTTTAAATCACAATATGTACTTTGCTTCTAGTTCTAACAGTATTGTCTTTTACTGACAGGTCTTTAACCAACTGGGATCTTTACTTAGTAAATGTGACATTTCTGTTCATCTGGTGGAAGTCAGTCCCAAATTAAGTGAGATTCAAGCATTAACACTGGCAGAAGAAAAGATAGAATTAATGGATAGATCCCCTGCTTACATGAAAGGTGTTGCTAAGACTGGGCTTCCAATTTTCTGGTACCAAGACTTGAGTGATGTTCCAGTAGGTATGTTTTTGCTTGTTTGGTGGTTATTTAGTTAAATATTCAACAGTCATTAGCTCCTTCCTTAAGTTTCTTACATCCTTTAGGTTTAAGAACAATTTCAGTAGTGATATATACTTAAGGTAGCAGCCTGAATAGCCCAGTATGAGCCAAGCTTGGCCATGCTCACTGCTTGGATGGGAGACCACCAAGGAAAACCAAGATTGCTATGTAGAGGAAGGCACGGGCAAACCATCTCTGTTCGTACCTTGCCTTGAAAACGCTAGAGGGTCACCTTAAGTTGATTGCAACTTGACAGCACTTAATTAATTATTATTAAGAGGAAAGCAGCCTTAAACCAGCACAGTGAATGTGTTAATTATTACCTAAAGCAGGTGGTAGAAAAAACAAGAGTCATCTTCCACTACAGCTGCTTGAAGTATTATTTATTTGCTAGAGCAAAATGCTGACACATATATAAGGCACATGTGTCACAGCTGAAATAGCTGAATCATCAGCTCTGAATCCTAGGAAATGCTTAAAACAGGAATAAGAAGAATAATCCCTTTGCATGATGTGAGACCAGTGTTACACATTAGGTCAGTTGTGCAGAGCATCGTGAATAACAAAAGAGCCAACTGACATTTGTGATTACTTGTAATGCAAGCATTTTTAATGTCCAGTCCCATAGTATGTCATGCAATCTTGCAAAACAATATCTAAATTTCAGCAGTTGTCTGTTTTGAAAACCTGCTTATTGATTAACTTAATTAATATTTCATTGGTAGATGAAAAATGCATAGATTTCTTAAGAAATGAGCACTTTCTGATTCTCATACTGGAGATGTTATTAAAATGGAAAATGTTATTTATATTGAGACCTGATTGAAACTGTTTTTTCCCAGGAAACAGTTTTTATTTAGCACATGAATTTCTTGATGCTCTGCCTATACACAAGTTTCAGGTATGATCAGAAGCCAGCGATGTGACTTTGTTTAAGGAGCATGCATCAGAAGAGAACTCAATACAAATAAGCAAAGGAGATTGTATAGTATGGGACTCATATTTTATACTGATACACTACTGTAAGTTATTTAACACAAGCAAAATTACAAATGATAAGATATACTTAAAATGCAATATTAGCAGCAGATACCATTTTGATATAATGCATAGTACCCTAATTTTAGATAATTCTGACATCAGCCAATCTCTATGGATTGTACAAGGTACTAACTTTGCAGCTAGTAATAAGACACAACCAATCACCCTACCAGAAGTCCACAAACAGCTTACTTATCTCAAATAACAATAAAAATGTTAAAGATTTTTAACCTTTTTTACAAATTCCTTTTTGGTAACTTGAATAATTTCTGTAAAAATTTGTAAAGTAGATGGGGTTCTTAGCTATACCTGTTTGTTTTCAAAGGTGGGCCAACATTTTCATTGAGGAATTTTAAAAACATTGTTCTAATTAAGAATGTAACTAAGTTTTTACTAGTCTTTAAAGCTTTATTGCTAGTCAAGTCACTGAAATTCTGCCTAAAATAGGGAAACAAAGGTTGTTTTCCCAAACTTGCTGTTGAAAAGATTCACTGAATAATATATAGTGTGTTTGGGAATGCATGATGGGGATACTTACTTTGGTCCAGTGTACAGTTTTGTCCCCAAGGAGCAGCATTTCAGGGAATACTGTGGGTTGCAGCCAGGGATCACACCCTGAGTAGAAATCTTTCCATCCATGGAAATGCTCCAGTGGACCCGAGCCAAAACTTGAAATTGAATGCATTCAAACAAATCTGTGACTAATTTTATTTTAAATTAATAGAAAACAGAAAAGGGGTGGCGTGAGTTATTAGTTGACATTGATCCAGAAGTTCCTGACAAGCTGCGTTTTGTCCTTGCACCGTCTGCTACTGCTGCTTCAGAAGCCTTTGTACATGTAAGTTTACGATTATAAAATTGTATATCCAGGCCAGGCCAGTCTTGTTTGAGCATACTGATGTTGCCGTTCTGTTGTAGTATGAGATGTTCACAGTTTCTTAGAGTGTAATTATTCAGCTTGTTGTTGCCCCCAATTCAAATATAGAGCAAGATTCAAGTCCGATAGCACCTTAAAAGACCAACAAGATTTCTAGGGCATAAGCTTTTAAAAGTCATCTCTGAAGAAGGAAGCTTTGACTATCACAAGCTTATACCCTGGAAATCTTGCTGGTCTTTAAAGTGCTACTGGACTCAAATCTTATTCTTCTGCTACAGACCAACACAGCTACCCACCTGAAACCATCTCAAACATAGTTTATGTTTCAGCCACAAAATATTACTGTGTAATCTCTGTTAAAACATTTATAGAATCTTGTTTATTAGTTTGTTCTTCTAATCAAACATTTATTAGACCAGAAAATTGGACTTACCATGAAGATTCTTTTTATTTGAAATAGAGGAGGACACTCTGAGATGCACTCCTTGGATAACAGGGTTGCATTTACCTGTAACTGTTGTTCATTGAGTGGACTTCTGTGCAGGCACACAAGGGATCTGTGCATGCGCAGGCCAGCCACAGACCCTCTAAAGCTCCTAGAGGCACAAGATGCTTGCCTAGTCTTTTCACGTGCTTTTCCCCCAGGTGCGGCTATAAAAGGCAGGGTAAGCAGCTCTCTCCCTCAGGTCTCTAAGCCACTGGTGTAGAAGGAAGGAAAGAAACAAGAGCTCACGGCAGGGAAAGAGGGAGGGATGTGTGCCTATACAGATGACTACTCAATGAACAACAGTTACAAGTAAGTGCAACCCTGTTCTCATAGTCATATCTTCTGTGCAGTCCCACATGGGAGACTAACGAGCTAACTTACCCAGGAGGTGGGCATGAAGCTCTTTAATGGAAGAGACTCTTCAAGATGGCCCTGTCAGCAGCTGCATCCCTTTTCACCTCTGTGTCAATAGCATAATCCTACTATATAAAAGGCAAGCTGTATTGGCAACGACTTTTTTTCCTTGCACAGGTGCATTGCTGATGACTCTGGCCTCAAGGCTGCTGTGAAGCACCTGCTTGCTGCCGGGAGGGGGCGTGCCAAATTGATGGCCTAAGCACTCTTCCCTGCACCTCCCCTCAGCACCCTCCCACCCTGGCTTCCAAGCCGCTGCAAAGCGCCTGCTTGCCACCAGGAGGGGACACTCCAAATCAGTTTGCTAGAGCCCGTTGTATTTTTTCATACAATAGGTGTTGTTGCTAGTGATTGATAAATGTAGATGGCATTGCCCAGGTGGCCGCCTTGCATAGTTCGACTAGAGGGATGCCCAAGTTGAAGGCTGACAAAATGGATTGAGCCCTTGTAGAATGTGCTCTTAGGTGCAACGGGCACGATTGTTTAGACTGTTTGTAACAAGCCTTAATGAGCCACACTATGCAATTCAAATAGGAGCTGTCCTGTCCGAGTAGAAGCACAATGCATGTTTAACATTTAGGGTGTGCAAAAGTCTCTCTGGGTCATCTGAAGGTGTAGGGAAGAGTACTGGTAAGACAGTGTCCTGGTTCAAGTGAAAAGTGGAAACCACCTTTGGCAGAAAGGGGAGGCTCAGACAAAGAACAACCTTTTCTGCAAACATCTTAATGAAAGGAGGGTCATATCTCAGGGCTTGCAATTTACTCACCTTACTAGCTGAGGATATGGCCACCAAAAGGCTGTTTTAGCTGCTAGTATCTTAAGGGAGCAGGAAGCTAGGGACTTGAAAGGTTTATGCATGATTGAGGTGAAAACCAAGGAAAGACTCCACTGGGGAATTGGCCTGGATGCTGGAGGATATAGGTTTGCTAAACCTCTAAGGAAGGACTTGCATTGTAACTGGGCAAGGAGAGATTTCCCACTTATATTGTTTGGTAGGCCGAAATGGCCGCTAGGTGGAACTTAATGGAGGAATTAGCCAACCTTTGATCCTTTAACAGGACCAAATAGTGAAAAATGGGAGGCACTGAGGCAGAGATAGGGTTCAGATTGTTGTCTCTGGCTCAAAAAAAAATCTTCATTTGGTTAGATATGATTTCCTGGTTCGTGGTTTTCGAGGTTCTAACAGGACCTTTTGGACTAGGGAGGAAAAAAATTAGTCCAGGGGGAAGAACCAGGCTGTCAGTTTTGCAGTGCCCAGGTTGTGGTGGTGAACCATGTCATCCTGCAGCAGGTCTGGAGTTAGGGGGAAACGGTAGATTCTGTCCTATGCCATTTGAAACAGAGTGGCAAACAAGGCCTGCCTCAGCCAGTAAGGGGTTATTACGATTGCTGAGGAGCCTTCCCTCATCATCTTGCTGAGCATTAGCGTCATAAGGGGGGGGGGAGATGCCTACAGGTGCTTGACCAAAGAATCTGAAAGGTATCTCTGAGAGAGGCCTTTCCCTGAACAATACCATGCACATTTCCCATTGAGGAATGTAGCAGAATATTCACGGTTGGCCTGCTCATGCATGAATCCCATCTGGGACTGCACAGAAGATACAATGAACTTTACATATCTACATTAGGTGCACTAGACCTTTAAGGAAGTCAGACGGTCTGTTTGTAGCCTTTCATCCTATGGTCAAAGGCAAAAATGTCTCCAAATCTGCCCTTAGCAGGTGACTAAGGGAACATATCTCACTAAAATACTCTTCTCAAGGTCTGCAGGCACTAAAAGGCATTTCTTCACATTCTATCAGAAGTGCAGCTACCTCAGCAGTTTTTAACACAAATGCCTCTACAGTTGACATCTGCAAAGCAGCCACTTGGGTGTTCGAGTCCACATTAGTTAGGCATTACAAAATGGACTCCATTGCCTCAGCTGATACAGGTTTTGGGCAGCAGGTCTTAAGGTTGTAGAGCCTTAAAGGCAAGGTTGGCTGGAGGTGCTTCCTCCCATGTTGGTTGCACTGCTTGGTAAGATCCCAAGCATCTCAGAGTGCCATGCTTTCTCAGAATGACTGTACACAAAACATTGGTCTTACCATAAGGATTCTTTTTACCTAAAGTAGAGAAAGACACTAGGGATACAACTTGCCATAGAGGGGCTGCCCTTTGGATGTGACATATGGATGACTTATGGATTTCTCCATAAGGCGGGGGGAGCTGCCAAGCCAACCTCAATGCTGAATTTCTTCATTCCTTTTCAATGTTTTTTTCACTATGGTTTACTGTTTTTCTTGGATTAAAGACCAGGAATTCTGTTCTCTGAGAGACTAACTCTGCAGTCAATGAACTGAGCTGCAGCAGATGGCAGGCAGTCTCTCCCTACTGGAGACAAAAAATCAACCTGCTTTCTGTCTTCAAGGGTCATGGAAAGGAGAGCGCCCAAACATTTCAGGATGTTGTCCTCTCTTCAAGAAAAACACCCTCTCTGTGTTCAATGGTGGTTCTGTTGTATAACTGTGTGTAGTTGTATTTTTTATTCATACTTCACCTCACTGAGACTCAAGGCAGACAGTATAAGTCAATACGATCAATGGCTGAAACATTCAGTAAACAATACAATAGGGGATGGATAGCAGAAATTTGAAAAAAAAGCATAAATCCAAATACAGAGCTGGAAATAATGCTGAAACAAAACAGGGAAGGAAGGAAAAGGCAAATGTCCACCTACCTTTCTTCAGGATTTCAAGGCATTAATTTCACTATACATTTACAGTAAGGGCTTATCTCAAAGAATCCTGAGAAGTATGATTGTTAGAAGATTTACCATGCAATCCTATGCAGATGTATTCCAGTCTAAGCCTGTTTAGTTCAAGTGGCTTAGACTAGTGTAACTCTGCATAGGATTGCACAGTTAAGTTCCTCAGTGGACTTCTCAACACTCCAGTGTACAAGTCTCAGCATTTCTTGGGGGTAGCACATTAAAACTGTTCCTAGCTCATTCTATGTACATTTTCAGCACCTGTAGGTTGAATATTCAGACACAATTTAACTAACTCATGTATTCTAAATTAGGAAGAAGAATCCAGGGATCATGTGGAAATGTGTCCTGATGCTGGTGTCATTATCCAGAAGCTGGCCCAAAATATAGAAAAGAATGGGGGAGCTGCACTAATTGCAGATTATGGTCATGATGGAACAAAAACCGATACTTTCAGAGTAGGTTAATTTATTCAAAGTGTGTCTTATCCCACAGGATGCACATGTGTTTGTTTAAAATGGCACAAGAAAACAGCTGATTATTTCTTAACTCCATGGAATAGCTGTTGAAGGAAGCAGCTTGAGTGGAAAATGAAACACAAGTAGACAGATTAGTTGCATTCTGTTGGCATTGGCCTTTTCTGCACAGACTATTTTCACCAGTTCTGGTCCCATACCACTTCAGGTTTTTTTCTAAATTCCAAATGCTTAACTCTCACTTCAGATTTCAGTGCAACATTTTCAAGGTTTCTCTTCAAATATTCCACCTCCATTACTCCCTGATATTTTTCTTGATGCAATTTTGAGTCAGCTTTTTTTTTAGTTGTGTCTGAAGAAAGGAGCTCTGACTTTCAAAAGCTTACACTCTGAAAATCCTGTTGGTCTCTAAGGTGCCACTAAACTCAAATCCAGCTTTTTCAATCATGCAGAATTTTCCTTTTGGTTTTTCCCCTCTGCCCTCTGTTCAACGCTCCTCCCCACACAGGCCACTTCTCACTGATTCGTCTCTCCATCCTTCTCTCACCTCCTCCCTCCCCCTTCTCCCTCCTCCTTCCCCTCGGCCCCCTTCTTTCCCAAGATGCACCTTTTTTGAAGAAAATGAAGTTGTAACATTGTAATGTTGGCATTATTGCATTTTTTTCAGTTTGCCCCCCTGATGGTGGCCTTTGCCTCCCAGCTCTGGGTCAGCACAGGGGTGGGGATCATATATTCTAAACAAAAATGTCTACTCAGAGCATGGCTGTTGTGTGGGGTTTTTTTAAAACCAAGCATAATGACGTTTTAATGTTGCAACTTCATTATGCTTAGTTTTAAAGAAAATCGATACACAACAGCCATGCTCTTAGTAGACGTTTTCATTTAGAATTTATGACCCCCTTCTCCCCATGGTCCAAACCAGGGAGCCCCACCTGGGCTGACCCAGAGCTGGGAGACAGACGCCTGCATGGGGATGGGAAGGAACCAACCTGATGCAATAACACCAGCATTACAACATCATTGTTTTCTTTTTTTTAAAAAAGGCATGTTATAACAATATAATCATAGGGTTAATTTCTGTGGTGTTACATGGATCTCTTAGGTTTTCAAAGATTAACTATTCATGCATTTTGGATGAAAAGTCCTGTGTTTGGGGTCACTCTGCACTAACACTGCAAATGCAGCATGTTGGGGTTTCCTTTCACTTACCTTTTTCTTATTTTTTTCCTACTGCTAATGCCTTAGTGCTGGTGCCTTTGGTTGTCATAATGTCAAAACATAACAACACAATTGGGCATACACAAAAATAAAAAGAGGGGAGGGGGGGTTGACTGCAACGGTGACACCAACCATGATGCCAATGATGATGTCCACACCTCACCACATAGCCCTCTTTATTTCTGGGCAGTGTGTAGCAAAAAAGACAGCACCCACACCAGGATTAAAAGTGGCATGCAGAAAGGTAGGTGGCCAAAGCGAATCTGATCATTGAGGAGCAAACATTCAAAAAGAGAGGAGTAAATCACCCCTGTGGAAAAGGCCATTAACTTTCTTCAGTTGCAGTGAAATGTGCTGCCTTTTTAAAAAGAGTGAGTGGTAGCGGGGTGGGAGATTAGCTTCAATTGGTACAAAGCTGGGTTCTCACTCTTGTTAAAAATGACATTTTATAAGTACAAACAGCCCTTCTGTATTTAGTCTAAAACCCCAAATACCATTCTACACTGTTGAACTGTATAAATGATTTTCCTGCTTCTGATAATTTTTTTTCAGGGATTCTGTGGCCATAAGCTACATGATGTGTTGTTAGCTCCAGGAACAGCAGACCTCACTGCAGATGTTGATTTTAGTTACCTGCGAAGAATGGCACAGGATAAAGTAGCTACTTTGGGTCCTATAAAGCAACAGGACTTTTTGAAAAACATGGGCATTGACATCCGTCTGCAGGTAGGGGCCACTGTTTACCACAGAGACATAAAAGTATTACTGAATAGTATATCTGTAAACTCATATATAGTGGCACTTATGTTATAATATTCAGCAGATAGATCCAAAATGTTATTTGATTCACTTCTGAAATTTACACTTCACCAGATTTAAATAGTAGGGAAGAAGAGGAGAGATTGAGAATTCTGTGATGAAAAAATAATTGGCAGGTAACAGAGTATGCGGTGAGATGAACAAGACATAATATAGAAGAGCATTAATCCATTTTTCCTTTTAGGTGCTGTTACAGAATGCAAAAGATGTAGCTACTCACCATCAGCTACTTCAAAGTTATGAAATGCTCATGGACCTGAATAAAATGGGAGAACGATTCAACTTTTTTGCTCTTCTACCTCACTACAGACTTGTGGCTTCAAACGAGCGAAAGAAGCCACATGAATCAACATCTCTTTCAGCACCTGTTGCTGGTTTTGGTGAACTCTTATGGAAATGAGCCCTAACTCTAAATATTTTTTATGATAAAGATTTACATTTTGCCATTCAGCTAAGCACTGTGGAAACAATTGTATTGATAGTTCAAATGCAATATACAATAATGAGTGTAAACCTTTATGCTGTAAATACCCATGAATTAATTTACTATATACTGAGAGAATCATCCCCCACCCCCAACTCCTATTTCTAGATGCTGATAACAGCCACTCTGGACCCCTTAGGCAGAAGGACGGCATCTGTTCATTTATTTTGTGAGACTTTTCAGCCTCCAGGTTTTCTGAGGTTGTACCCATGTGCAACTTATGAATCCAGATAAAGGCTTAAATAAAATCTTCAGTTTGTTGATTAGAGTGTTGTTAATCATAAATAACAACTTCAGGCAATAAATATGAATAATAATAATAATAATTTTATTTTTATTTATTTTATAGTCCACTCTCCCTGCAAGCGGGTTCAGAGCGGATAACAACATAGTTTGAATCTACATTAAAATTACCATTTAAAACCATAAAAACTTACAATTTAGCAGTAAAAAGAACAGTTCAAAGCGGCGGCCCATATTACCCATTTCTAAAACATTTCTATGGGTGGGAGGTGAGGGACAGCAGTGGTCCAACAGATGAAAGAGAGGGGTTCATTCCTTCTTCTCAGGTGTCTGTCCAGAAGGCTCATCCATGAACCAGTCTCAACCATATATCTCAACCAGCCTCAACCTCAACCATATAATAACAACATTTGATTTATATACTGCCCTTCAGGACAACTTAATGCCCACTCAGAGCGGTTTACAAAGTGTTACTATTATCTTCACAACTATCACCCTGTGAGGTGGGTGGGGCTGAGAGAACGAGAAGGTATGACTGACCCAAAGTCACCCAGCTGGCTTCAAGTGGAGGAGTGGGGAATCAAACCCGGTTCTCCAGATTAGAGTCCTGCTGCTCTTAACCACTACACCAAATAAACCTTTCTGTTGCTAGCTAAAATCTGCCTGACTAAAACACATAAAACTTGCTTCTTATGCATCTCTGGTTAGCTTCTTAGCTGGTGGTTTCTCACCCATTCATTCAGCAGAAGAGTCCATTTCCATGCCATGCAGTGGGAGGCATACTGAGATGATGAGGGGCATAGAACCAGTAGCTTCTCTCTCAACTTGATAGTAAAGGAATAATAGAGAAGGGAACAAGTAAGCTGAGAAGCTATCTTTTAGGACTCCAAGCATCACTAATGATTTCAAGTAAATGTGTGCATGTGTCTTTAAATGCTTGGTGAACTAGGTGAAGAGTGGGGGTGAGAGAGAGAGAGAGAGAGAGGGAAGAGTGAGTGATATGATTGGTTGATGACTGAGAGGGTGGGTGGAGTGAATGCAGTTTGAGGCTGAGAGTGCAGAGAAAACAGGCAGTCAGAAGAAAGCAGGCTAGCTGTGTGCTGCCTGAGTATACTGAAGTATTTATGAGAGAAATATAACCTGTGTGGAACCTGAACTGAGCATGTTTGTGAAAGGACACTCAGGGAAGGAGAGGCCAGCTGTGTGCTGCCTGAGCAGGTTTCATATTTCTGTGAGTGAGAGTCAGAGAAAGAGAGGCTAGCTGTGTACTGCCTGAGGAGTTCTAAGCATTTCTGTGAGAGAAATATTGAGTTAGAGAAAGAGGCTAACTGTGTGTGAAGCCTTAGAAGAGATCTGTGTGAATGAGTTTATAGGAAGTAACTTTAAGAACCGAGAACTACGTTTATGAAACTGATACGCTTCTTGACTAAATAAAAGTTTATTTTTGTTTTGTTATATCCCAGAGTAGCTGTCAATTCTATATCCCATTCCTATCCTCAGGGCCACATAGAACCACGAAGGAGCCTGACGCTTAGGAACGTTACCAAAGGGAAAACTTAAATAAAATATATTGGAATATAATATTCCTGGTAGCAGCAAACTACCCAGAGGGTGTTAAGGGAAAGATTAAAGGAAAAATCTACCCCAAGGAAAGTAAAGATCATAACAATCACCCTACCAACTAACAGCCAATCAGGGCTCACTTGCTTAATAATGTTCAAACAGACATTGGTTGTTGTGGGTTTTCCGGGCTGTATTGCCGTGGTCTTGGCATTGTAGTTCCTGACGTTTCGCCAGCAGCTGTGGCTGGCATCTTCAGAGGTGTAGCACCAAAAGACAGAGATCTCACACTGAGAGATCTCTGTCTTTTGGTGCTACACCTCTGAAGATGCCAGCCACAGCTGCTGGCGAAACGTCAGGAACTACAATGCCAAGACCACGGCAATACAGCCCGGAAAACCCACAACAACCATCGTTCTCCGGCCGTGAAAGCCTTCGACAATACTTCAAACAGACAGTAAATTTGAGGAGACAGAATAAGATATATTCTGAGATAGAAAGAATAATTTTTTACGAGTTCACCTATCCTTGTATTTTAAAAGATCTCTTGTATATAACTGAGTTTGACTTTGGGGAAACATTTGTAAGTTACTATCCTATCTAGGGATGTACGATCTGAGTCCAGGAACTGGGACAAAAGCCAGATTTATGTCGATCCAGCTAAATATGGTTTTCCTGGATCAAATGACAAAATCTCACATCCTATCCAAGAATCTGGATCAAGACACACACACACATGTCCTGGTGAACCTGGGTTAATCCGGGAAATGTGGCTTCAGCATCTTGGCTGGTTGTTTCCCTGTCTTCTCCCATATGTTTTTCTAAGAGAGGAGGGAGTAAGGCAGAATGGCCAATCTGTGCAGGAGCTCTCCTTGTGTGGCCAATAAGATACTCTGAGAAGGACAGAGCCTTTTTCAAACTTTCTGCAAGGGAGTTAAAACAGCAGACCATTTTGTGTGGTCTGGTCTTGAAGACAGACTGCTGCTGAGTGTTGCAGGTTCTCTTGCCTGTCCTGCTCTCTTCTCTTTGCCTTTGGGAAGGGATTACCAATCGATTTCCTGCTTGCCTACTGCTGTAGTGCCAAGAGACCTGTGCTGCCTGTTGGAGGAACTGGTTTAAGAGCTGTAGATTCACTGGTTTTTCTTATCTTTTGGGGAGGGGGGTTGGTCTGGTGTCTGGAAGGGATAGGGTGTGAAGAGGAGGGGAGGGACAAGTTTTATCTTACAGTTAACCTTTTAAAAACTACTTTAGCTCTTCTGGGGTGGCACTTTGACTTTTGCCAAATTAGTTATTTGAACTTCGATCTTAGTTCTAGATAGGGGAAGTTCCAGTTCCCATTTGATTGCAAAGAAATCTCAAAGCTGTGTTCTGCTCAGAGGCTTCCAATTTTAACTTCTGCAGGCTTTTAATACTTTCTATTTTCCCCTTTCTCTCTCCTTACATTCTGCTGAGTTTCCTTATCTGAAATAAGAGCTACAAAGCATACAATGTAGCTACATAGATTTAGCTTTTTAAAAATAACTATCTATTTAACCTTTTCCGCTTGTCATATTACACATGGCCATAGGTGATTGGAATGGGTAGGAAGAGGGAATATCCTTTCAATTCTGTTAATTCATCCCAAAACAAAGCAAGTTAGACACCTTTACTTTTAGAGTTGAAACTTCAAATAGATTCCATACCCTAAAAGATGAACAGTCTGAGAACGATGCTGAGGAGGACCTCAGCTGAAATCTGTTTCAGACTCTACTTTTGAGCTGACCAGGGTTTGAGATTGGTTTCAAATGTGGTTCCTCAACTTATGACCACTGCCTAGTCCTTTACCACCTGGCTGAGAAATATTCATCCTTCAATTGAGGGCAATTATATGTGGCCTTTATGGATCTTAAAGGGGCCTTTGATTCTATAAATCCTCCAAAAGTGTGGAGTAAACTTGTCCAAACTATCACTAATAAAAAACTTCCAGGGCTTATACAACAATTGTATTTTGGCTCAACTGTTGAAGTGCGTTGTGGGTATGAAGAACTCATTTAAGATGGAAAAAGGGATAAGAGAGGGCTACCTACTAGCTCCTTTTCTATTTAATCTGTATTTAACAATTTAGCATTAAATTTTGCTGATTGATGCCATCTACCCAAATTAGCTGAGACTCGTGTCCCTGTATTGCTTTATGCGGCTGATAACACCATTTTGTCTCGCAATAGGGTTGGTCTGCAAAGGGTCTTACAAATTTTTTCCAACTATTATCTGTGTGAGAGTCTGGTGATTAACTACCAGAAATCTAAAATCTTAAGTCTTCTCCAAAAGTAGGAGATGACCCATTACATTGGTCAATCAACAGGTTTGATATTGAGCAAGTTGGGACCTTATTTGGGGATTCTCTTTTCAGCAGACTTATTTTGGAATTCCCAACACATAATGGCATTTAACAAAACAAAACCCTGTGCAAATGCTATAAATAGGTTCTTCTATAATAAGAGGGGAAAGTACATCCGTGGAACCTATGCAGGCCATTAACTTGAAAACAGATCTCCTAATTCTTTTCAGTTCTGCTATTTGGACTAAAGTTGTGTCTGACAATATTGATCAACCCCTTGCTCAATTTCTAAGAAAATTGTTGAAAATTGTTGTGCCTCAGATACTGCATTGCGGGTGGAATTTGACCAAACATCTTTGGAAGCAAGAACATGGCTCTGCCCTCAGATTGAGATTAAACTGTTTTTTGCTGAATAGTAGAGAGTCCAGTAGCACCTTTAAGACTAACCAACTTTACTGTAGCATAAGCTTTTGAGAACCACAGTTCTCTTCATCAGATGCTGAGGACAGCCTATTGGGTGCCTTGAAATGGAATACTTTCAAATCGGTTTGGATGAAAGCTTTGGATGAGTAATGACAGTTTCTCATTACTTCTAATATGGGCAAAGCAAAAGCTTTCTCTTTAATTGAAAAGCGTGTTTTAGGAATTGACCGTGGAAGTTTGACATTAAGAGTTTGACTTGTCTGTTCTCCCTTGTTCCTTGGCATTACTTCTCCGAAATCTTTACCTCTCGGTATGTATTATTTAACCATTCCATGTTATTGCAGAGCTTCTTTGTTTGCTAGATTGAATATTATATCTTCTATGGTTTTAAAAGGAAGATTTTTGAATATACTTTATTCTGACAATCTGTCTCAATAGGACTGATACATCCTTACATGTCCTGCTTGAATGCTGTATGTATGAGGCTATCAGAGACTATATTAAGCCACTTATCACTGATCAATCACCCCCTCCACCTCAGAAATATTGTTTTATTTGTTGCGAGATAATGATCCTACTTTACCGGTAGCAAAATTTGTGTCACTCCTTCTAACCCTTGTGTCCAAAAAATGATGAAAAAGAAATTTCTGCTGCTCAAGATTTGTTAATCGATGAACTTCTAAGGGAATAAAAGGAAAGGAAAAGTTAATTCTAGATACTTGCTGTTCATTTATTTGCTAATTGCTCTACCTGGCTTCTGTGAGTGACTCTGGTTCTGTTGGGCTAAGTTAGAACAGTGTCTCTTGCTTCAGTTTGCTTTTGCTGGAATCTGCTGATTTGACATGATTTTCTGATTTGATTATAGTCTCCTTGCATCACTTTGGTTCTGGGGGGATTTCGTTCCCTTGGTTTAAGTTTGGTTCTTTGGAGCTTTCTCTGGGTTGAGATTGCATTTAGAAGTACACCTTTGGCCAGTGGTGGCCTTGCCCCTGGGTGTTTCTGCCTGAGAGCCAGCCTGGAAATTTTCTCACCATAGGAAACAATGGAGAGTGGCTTGTTCAGGGGCCCATAAAATTGGACCCTGGGGTCCAACCTTCCTGAAACTTGGGGGAGGCCTTTACAGGATAGTCAGGAGTAGGGTCTCTGCAAATCTGGTGAAGCTTGCTTTAAAAATGCCCCCCCATCTTCTCTGGATAGTTTTGCCCATAAGGAATAATTGTCAAACTACATTAGAGAATCTTATTTGGATTTCAGGGATCCCAGATTTTTGGGGGGACTCCTGAAATCCAGGTGCAGATAACCTGGATTTTTTGGTCCACACCTCTAGTTTTATTATGTCTTTTTTCTAAAGAGGCTGAGATTTTTCAATTTAGAAAAAAAAAGACTATTGAGGGAGGACATGATACAGGTTATATAAAATTTTATGTAAGGAAGAGAGAGTGAATAGAGACAACTTTTTCTCCTTAAGTACTAGAATTAGGGGGTAAAAGACACACCAAAAAAGTACTTTTTTACTCAATGAATGAAGAAAATGTGGAATTGGAGACTCCTCCCCCAATGGTGATGGACTAAGACTCATTTTATGAGTTCTCTCCCATTTCTGCTTTAAAGGGCTATATAGATAGCCAGGCAGGACTCAATAAATCAGTCCGAAACCTGTCTCTTATCAAGAGGCACCCAGCAGGCGATTATCAGATCAACAGGAGAATTGTTTGGCTCTTTTTAATTAGAGAGTTGGATACTCCCTGACTCCCAAAGATGCAGGAACATCTCGCAAAGCGGAACTGAGGTGGCCAGAAGGGGACTTTTGTAAATATAAGTCAGCTATCTATTTGTGCTAGGACCTATCCTTCTTTTCGCGCTCTCTCTCTCTCTCTCTTTTGCAAGAGGAAGGAACTGTGCTTCATTTTTCCTTTTTTACTTTATTTTCCATCTTCAAATGTAATACTGATCTACTGACTAAAAGACTTTTGAAAACCAGCTCAACTCTGACTCAACTAAGTGAGAGGCACTTAATTTTGTTCAGATACTGAGAGCTATAAATAATTGGGACTTTATCTTTTATTGGTAAGCCACTGATATTTACAGAACTGCCTTAATCTTAATTGTATTTGGGAACTTGCCAGGATTACTTTCCTTTTTTCATTTTTCGCCAACCTTATTGCACTCGTTTTATGAAGGAATATAACAAGTGACTTGGTTACTGGATTAATTTTGAACTACAAATCACTCAAAGGGAAGGATATAAAACTTTTATATTAGAGATTTAGTTAATTGGTTGAAATAAACAAGTATCGAAAAGGTGGCGGAATTTGAACTGCGCAATAATTAAATTGAAAACTATTTCTGATACATTACTACCATCTACTGGCCTAAAGATGAAAATGGAAATCGTTCAATTAATTTCCAAGATCTCAACCAAGCTTGGAAGTTTGATAAGCCAATTTAAGCAAGACTATGGAAATATTTTAATGAAAATATGTCAAGAGGACTAAGACTCCCCAAAACTAAATTTAGAAGATAAGAAACTAACTGCAATCACAACAATTTGACTAGACCATGAAAGAAGTTTCTGAAGATTTGTTCTATGGATTTGACGGATTTGGACTGCCTAAAATAAATCAAGCATCTCAAAGAATAATCAAGCCATTCAAGAATTCAAGGAACAGGGGAAGTGATGTTGGGAAGGGAACTGAATTCCTAGATTCATTATAAGCAGACCCTGAAATCAGGAAAAATAATTTAGGTTTTTGGGAGGACTGTGTGAAGATCCATGGCAATTTTGATCCAGGAGGTTTTACCTAAGGAAATTTTAAGGGTTAAAGTTGCAAAGAGGATAATATGGGCATATATTTTCAAAATGTAATTATAGTTTATTTTATAAAAATTGTCATCAATTTATTCTATATATGTCAAATAATTCAACCCACAATGTATAATCGGTGCTTCAAAGTTTAATTTTAGAAGATCTGATATTCATAATGAATAGTAAAATAAGTCATAAATACATCAAATGTGCAATTTATGATTTAAATTTTTTTAACATATAGATTTTTTCTAGATTGAGTAAAAGTTCAGTTTAAATAAATGAAATTCTTCCCTCAGATGAAGCTTCAATTTAAAAAGATATCTTTTAGTAATTTATCTTGATTTAGTTCCATTTTTGATGGAGGGTAAAAATTACTATCTAGCAGCTTATTGATATATTTCTTTAAAGTAACTGTTAAGGTTCTTTCCCTTCTCTTTTTATATAATTAATATTCTTCTTTTGAAGTTTACTATTCTTCTCCTTTTTTGTTGAAATATTATATTCTACTAATGTCTTATCACTCCTATTGGTTAATGGTTAACATATCAAATAAATAATAGGTTAATTTTTTTATTTAAGTTTTGACTAATCTTAGTTTACCAATTATTATATAGTATCTTTTTTTAACCTACCTAATTAAAAAGGGTTACTCATAACAATATGACTTTTATATTTCCCTAAAGTAAATGTTTTCTTATTCCTTTTTTTTTTAAGTAAGACTCCTCCATATTAGGCTTTTATTAATTCCTCCAACTTTGGGTTTCAATGGACTAACATTATATATAAAAGAGACAAATCTACTAATTCAAGATTACGCCAATATCAAGTTTTTAAGTTGAATAATGGGATTAATATTATAGAATTTAAAGTGGACAGTTTTATTTTTGTTAGATTCCAATAATAGGTAGAATTACTATTTGTTTTTATACATTTTAACTATATCCTGTATTCATTTTACTTCAAATATATTAATCAACTTATGATATTTAAGCACAATCCTTCAGATGTATTTAATATTTTTATGAATAAGGTTCTATGCACTATTAACTGTTTTTTTCCTTTTTCTTTAAATAAAACTTTATTTTAAAAAAGGAGGGGGGAAAGAAAGTGAAATTAACTGCCATAGGATGTAGTGACAGCCCAAAGCATAGGTGGCTTTGGTGGTGGAGGAAAGTGCCATCAATTTATAGCTGACATGACAACCACCTGCTGTGGTTTTCAAGGCAAGAGACCAACAGAGGTGGTTTGCTATTGCCTGCCATGCGTAACAACCTTGGTCATCTTTAGAGGTCTCGCATCCTATTAATAACAAAGGTTGACCCTGCTTAGCTTTTGAGATCTGACAAGATCAAAGTTTTCCTCGGCTATCCAGGTTAGGACACAAGAGACTTTAAAGAGGGACAAACTGATGGAGAATAGGTCTCACTGGTAGTCAGAGGTTTTCTACCTCTGAATATGGGGGTTCCCTTTAGTCACCATGGCTAGTAGCAACTGATGGAGAATAGGTCCATCAGTGGCTACTAGCCATGGTGATTAAAGGGAACCCCCATATTCAGAGGTAGAAAACCTCTGACTACCAGTGACAGGAGGCAACATCTATGCCCTGTTGTTCATTCTCCATAGTAACTGGTTGACCACTGTATGAAACAAGATGTTGGCCTAGATGGACCACTGGCCTGATCTAGCAGGCTTTTTGTTTTGAAATTAGCTGATGTCACACTTTATGATAATGAGTAGAATCTTCTCTGAGTAGAGATTGCATACCTGTATGCCCCTCCTCCCTGACCACAGCAAATAGCAGTTATAGAGGAAAATTGCATAAGGAAAAAGGTAAGAGGGAGGTTAAACCACTCATCCTCCCCAGTGCATGGCAACTATAAATCCTTGAAGTCCCCATCTCAGCTCTCCTACTGTGTGTATCTACTTGAGGGAAAGGACGTTTTCCAAACAGGAAGCATCTGCCCTATTCTATGAAACATAGCAAATAGCCTGATTTTCCACATAATCTGTTTTGCTCTGTACTTGTGATAGCAAGATTCCTGATAGCAGTTGAGCAAACACAAAATTCTGACTGCTCGGGGGGGAAACTTAAATGTTTGCAGTTCAGTTTCTTTGACAAGTCACTTTGGGGTTAAAACATCAGATAGGTCCAAGGACAGGATCAACTCTGTGGGGCTGGCTGACCACTTGGGAAGAAGACCCAGGAACTGGTGAAGCTTGAGAGGACTGAGTGGGTAAGTAAGAGAGTAGTAGGGAGCTTAGAATATCAAGCCAAAATAGCATAAGGTTGCTACCAGTAGTTCTTTGAAGAGGAAGTTTTGGCATTTGTAGCTTTTGTCATTGTTTCATTGTGTTTGGGTAGTTTAAAGGGGGTAATAAGTGCCAGGGCAGGGTGGAGAAACTTCATTTCATACATTTCTTTGACGTAACCAGCAAGGGGTTTTTTTTGTCTGCGAGCTTCTAGCAGCAGGTATATATGTAGATCCAGCATGTGTGGCACTTTAAAAAGTAGCATCCTACAATTACTTTACAGCCATATAAATTTATATTTTCGTAGCTATACCTGGGCAAGAAGAGATCCTGATACAGTGTTATGAGAAATAAAATTTATTTTTGAGTTTAGAAGATATTTACAATGGGACTTATAAAAATATAAAAAGTACTTGACAGTGTTTTTTTGAGGCTACAAGTTTTACATGAATATCTTCTAGCATCAATACAGCACTATTTCTTCAATGAATGCAACTTAACTCAAAAACAAAGGTTAATGATAATGCAACACTGGGTACAAATTCACCTAGAGCAACTGATTAATGACATCTTTGTCAGTAACTTAAAAGCTTTAATACTATTTTAGACGTTCATAGGAAAGTTTACAGTGCAAGCTATGCAGCTTTATTTATAGTTTGTAAGGTGTGTGTAACAGTTATTAGAGAAGAAAAATTCCAGTTATTTTACATTCATCCACAACAGGGTTTGTAATCCTACTCTATTGGTCCACAACATTTCAGAGGCCTGAAATTCATTTTTGAAGCATATTTTATACTGTGTCTTCTTGGTTATATAATGACTTAACACAAAATAATTTTAGGTGGGTAGCTGTGTTGGTCTGTAGTAGAAAAGCAAGAGTTAAGTCCAGCAGCACCTTAAAGACCAACGGACAAAGAAAGCTTTGACTCTGAAAAGTTCATACCCTGGAAATCTAGTTGGACTTTAAGGTGCTACTGGACCCGAATCTTGCTTTTAACAGTGAAAGTGATCTTAAGTATAATTGGAACCAGTTTTGATTGCATCCTGTTGCTGCAGAACTTTTTAAGAATATTAAGAATAAGTAATGAAACACCTCACTTTCTTTTCTAGTCAGCTATTCTATCTGGAAATCCAATGCTAAAGTGGAAGTTTAACAGTGTTCAAACAGCCATTTTCTATGTTCAGACCCATCCACTGAATATAATACAGAATAGTTCCAACTGTATATCCAAAACTAAACTTTCAGCCTGATTGGGAGTAGTTTTGGACAGTGACTTCCATTAGTTTTATTCATCCCATGGCATAAGTTTAAAGCTTTACTTATCATCCCCATCCCTGATATACAGCTTTCTTTTCACTTATAACACATATTGTAAGAAAAATTTAGTAGTAGATAAAAGTAAAAAATTTAAATTTTTTTCATTAGGAAATAGTAAAATCATGGATCATTTTGTTTTAAAAATCTGCATGTGTGTCTGTTGATACCTATTGACTATTAATGGTCCAGCCACAGGAATAGCCATTGGGAATGATTCCATCATTTTGAAATCAGTATTTTTAGGGGAAAGCCTCATCCATCTTGACTTGTCTGTTGTGCTTTTCCAAGCAGCTACAATATTCTAGAAGAGGATTTTTTTCATGGTATAATTTCTTGAAATAAATTTCAAGCTCAAGATTGTACACATTGATCTTACAATCCAGTCACACACAGAGTATAACATCAAATGACAGGAAAAGAGCTAATGATTACAATCCACAAGCAGGTTTACCAGAGCACTTAGACACAGTTTACAAATTATCACTGTGGCAAATTTGCTGTCACAAATTTGTTGCCCAGTGGTCAGTTCCCAGTGTTACAGCTGCAACATCTAACAGTGCCAATGATATGGATCGCCCTATTTATTTAAGCACTACTTTTAACCTTGCATCCTGTTTGGTGGAACATCAGTGTTTAACTACTTCTTTCCTTCCTCTTTCATTGTTATGTGATCTCAGCAGAAATTTTATCATGTCTAACACAAGATTGTGCAGGAGTGTGTTGTGTTAAACAACACTGCAACATTGTTTTTAAAGGGAAAAAATCCTGCTTAATATTTTAAACTTTCCCTCCAGAATGCCTCAGCCAATCAAAACACAGAATTTTCTTTTAAATTTTGGCACTCAAATGGGGTGAGGTAGAGGTTAACCACAACCCCCTCTAATGTCCAAACACTGCAAAAAACCAGTGGTGAAAGTGCTGACATTCAACTTCCCCCAGAAAGCCTGTAGGAGAAATAGGGCATTTTTTAAAGTGCAGAATTATAGAACCCAAAAGCAGATTCATTCTTCATGGGCTGAATACCTGGAAAACCCACTGTATGCCATGCAGAAAAGGCCATGAATGGGACTTAACTGCTGAACCAAGTACTGCTCTCATAGTGACAATGAATTATTCAAAGTGTGCTATAATACAGAAATATCCATTCATCAGTGCACACCAAACTGCCCATATGCCTGAAGCAGAAAGCAGTTCATTACATAGGTTTAAAGATTATAGGACTTGGAGTGGATTTATTCATGCAGTCATTTGATGCCCATTTGACAGTAATATTGATTCTGTAAACCTAGGCAGATCATAAGAGGGAGGACAGGAAGAGTTGTATCAGTGCTTAGTTCTTGTGGCCCCTTCTTACATGCCCAGGGTAAGGCTGATCACCACTTTGGAGTCAGGAAGCAATTTTCCACAGGCCAGCTTGTGTTTTGCCATCTTCTGGGCATGAAGCATGGAGCACTTGTGGTGTGAGGTGAGGTAATTGTGATTTCCCACATTGTGCAGGGGATTGGACTAGATGACCCTGGAGGTTCCTTCCAACCCTATGATGGAAAAAATGCCCAATCCAAATATGCATATGTGAAAGCCAACATGATCAATCACCACAGACAGAGTTTTCATGTCACCTCAAACAGCTCTCTGTAGTCACACTTTCCAGGTTCATCATATCATCAACTGATGGGCACATATGACACAATATTTTATATTCAAATACACTGACTCAGATGGTTTTGATGATAAAACTGCAATTCCAAATGATACTGCGATCTTTAATACAATCCTATGTATCTGAAATTAGGATTTCATAAATCACTTCTGTATCTGAAATCTAAACATCAGACAAACACTGCCTCTAAAACTGAGAGAATATCAATCTAACAAATTCCTTTACCATAAACAAAGAGGAATGAAAATGTTTCAAATTAAGTTACTGTACAAGATCTTTCTGAAGCTAACCACTAGATTGCTTAGCTTGCTGAGTGGTATAGCTGATCCTTCTGAAGTTATATCACTAAATTACTTAGCTTGCTTAAACCTATGTAATGAACTGTTTTCTGCTTCAGGCATATGGGCAGTTTGGTGTGGACTGATGAATGGATATTTCTGTATTATAGCACACTTTGAATAATTCATTGATATGGATTGCTCTATTTATGTAAGCACTACTTTTAACCTTGCATCCTGTTTGGTGGAACAGCAGTGTTTATGAAGAACTGAACACAGTTGGAACTTCATTTTATTGAGTCTGAGGCAGCAACTCCCACTGAAAAGTAAAATGAACAACTTTTGTCTAATGGTGGGATTCACTGTACCAAGAACAGCAAGGGAAGCAAGTTCCCTCTTCCCATATTTTTCTACTGCATGTAAAATAGAATCTTTGGAACTTGCCATCAGGTAGGTGAAGATCCAAATCAATACATCCAAGTCGTATTAACATCTACCACACAGTACTGACCTGCCATCTGTTGTAAATTATTGCTCTCCTTACAACCCAAAGGGCTAAGTAACGTGTCAGCATTCATCAGGAATGTGAAGTACTTTTACTCCACTGAATTCCCATAATCAAAAGAATGTTCCAATCATACTGAAGAACCTAAGAATCTTGACATTTTTCAGTATTATTAGTCCCCATTATCTTTATTGCTTTGCCAAGGCATATCTGCTAAATAAATACCAGTTTTTCTATGGGCCTTACAATCAAGCTTTTTATAGTTATCTTGTCATGGTATATAGTTCAGGTTCTTTTTATTTTACAGCTTCCTAAAAGATGTATCTAAATACCAAAAAAAAAAATCTATGGCTTAACATGTAGGGACTAGAAAACCATTACAAATTGTTTTGTTATTGTGTAAACTACAAAACTGGAAAATTTACACACTACATTGAGTCTCTGCACTTCATCTGTCAATAACATCACTGTGATGTTCAGGTAAGGCAATGTTACACAAAATGTTTCATGGCTTTTAACCCAGTGCTGGATCACATTCATTGTCATAAAAATTGGAGATGGAGAAAGACTTTCCAGATCATCTAGTCTGTCCACAAACTGATGCAGGATCCTCCACTGCTTTGTAGACTGATTCACCTGAACAGCGAAGAGCAACACTTGCCCCAGTAAGCATTTAACTTAGGTGCCTTCTACAGAGAATTATGGGTCTTCCTCCATATCATCTGGATTGGGGGCCATAATGAAATGTTTGGGGTATATAAGATTGTGTTCATAAGCATGTTCTTCCCAGCGAGCATCATCACTCTCATGGGTAATATAGCGCTCTCCAATACGAGTTTCAAACTCTCGAAGGTCAAGCCAAGTTTGATAATCCTGAAGGGGGGGAAATTTAGATTGTACTTTGAGAAACACAACAGTAAAAAAAAAAGGAACAACTTTAATACAACACCACAAGTTTCTTAAGCTGAATAATGTTCTTTGCCCACCCCCTCATCACCTTTGCATAATCCACATCTACCACAATACAATCAAATGTGGCTTTTGCAGGTCAGACATAACCAAGGAGCTTTCTTCCTGCAGGTTCTTCAACAGGCATAGACACCTCCCAGAAGACATCAGCACGACACGGCACTAGCACAACAGCACAACTGAATGAGAAGCCGAACTCTATCCATTAAAACACCTCGGCAGGCTTCTCCCAGCACCTGCGTGCCCAACAGCAAAGCAAGCCAAAGTCTCTGGAAAGACGTTTGCCATTAGGATGTAAGACTGACTTGGTCTCAAAGAAGAGACCACCAACAGAGTTGCACCAGAGAATCAGCTGAAAAGTGGGGAGCACTCTTGTATATTTGTACATGTTGTTCCCAAAGGTGCAAAAAATCTGCCATTCAGAGTGAAGACAATGCTGATTCAAGAAACGTGACTGACCCGCTCAATTTACCTGGTCCACCTTCATCAAGTAGCCAAATCTGCCTTCTCTCACTACAACTGATTCTTCCCTGCAAGTGATGCCTCAGCAGTTTTAAATAATCCTTCCCCCCACCTCAAGCTAAACTCTAAAATTTGGGGCAGGGGGAGAAAATAGTCTTGGATGGCTCTTCCAGGGAAGAATCAGAGTAGACACCCCTCCCTCCTGCTTGCCAGTCTTTCCTCTGAAGTGCCTTTTCCCCACCAAATCACTTGTTTCTCAGCAAATGTGGACTGGGGACATTTGTCTGCTGATAAAACAACTGGTTCCATTCTATGTCATCAATACTGAGGGATGGATGCATGTTACAGAAGCCAGCACATGACGTGTATCAGAGGTCTAACTCTGAAATGTTATGGATGGGCCAGAGTTAGTGGAGAAGACCTGAACTCGGAATGAAAGGAAAAATCTGGGACAGCAAGGAAGTGGAGAATAAGCAGGCACTTAGATTTATAATCCATGCTATCCCAGGAGTCTGGGCAGGCAACAGAAAATAGTGTCTAAATATGGCACTTCAAACAATTCATGAGCCTGAAATGAATTCCTTACATTGTTCCCAGAAAGGCAGAGCTAGTATTCTACAACATTAGGAAGCTGTACTCGATTAAAAATAGTAACTTGTACTAAAATCATCATGTTTTGCAAAGGCTTTGATATTCAGTCAGATTTTGATTCATGTAATTGGACTGGTTAAATATACATATCAGGTATACCTGTAACCAAGGATGACTAAGAGATTTGTCAACACTGTAACGTTTTCTCATTTTCACTTGCAGCAAATTGTTTATTAAATCGATAGCTGGAGGAGGAAGCAAGTGAACAAATAATTAGGACAAACATTTAATTTCTTCCCTGTGCCCCTTAATAATAGTTTTGAAAGAAAAACTGAATATATCAAGCCAAGAGACTTACACAAAACATTCAAGAGACAAAAGGAAAGCTTTAAAAGCCTGTGCTTACGTGTAAACACTCAGTAATGGAGTGATTCATCTCCCTCTGAAATCAAGAACTAAAGTTTCGCTGGTAACTGGATGTAATGGCATCCTATGCTGAAATCTGGTAAATTTTAATTGGGACTATATCCTGCTGAGTTTAGCAAAGTCGAATAATGGAATACTTTAAAAACTTTGGATATTTTCAATACAATTTAACATCTACAATTAAGAAAGTTTTCTTTACGCTCTTTAGACTGGATTATTACATCTAAAAGTTTATGTTCAGTGGAAAGGTATGCTGTTAAAAAAAATGAAAGCCAATGTAGTGTAGTGGTTAGACTGTCTTATTACGATCTGGAAGACCTAGGTTCAAATCCCCACTCTGCCATGGAAGCTTGGTGGGTGATGCTGTGCCAACTGCACACTATCGACCTAGCATACCTCAGAGAATTGCTGTCAGGATAAACTGGAGGAGAGGAGAACAATGTAAACTGCTTTAGGTCCCTATTGGGGAGAAAAGTAGGGTATAAATGAAGTAAATAAAATAACAGATTGCAAATTGTCTAAATTTAGTTCCTGGCCCTACTGGAGATTTCTTTATGTACAGACCCACCCCACCACTGCCTTTCATCCAGTTATTTAATTAACACTGTTCATAGTTCCATACATCATAAATGCCATGACCTTTCTTCTTAGGAACCAAGTATGAGAATACTCATACCAATTATGAGTATTTAGACAGTATTATGAAACAAGATACTATACCTCCCCCAACATTTCTGATTATATTTACCTTCACTAGATATTTCCTTCCAAGGATTTGGTGGATACATAAACGCTGCATTTTGTATCTGATCATTTATGTCTTCATCCTCATTAAATGGGAATGTACCACTAAGGCTCACGTAGATAATCACCCCCACTGACCACATATCCAGAGATCTATTGTAGCCCTTACTCCTAAGCACCTCGGGGGCAAGATAAGCTGGAGTTCCCACCACAGACCGCCTGAAAGACTTCTCACCAATAATACGTGCAAAACCAAAATCACATAGCTTCACCTGTAAAGAAAATATGCACTTTGATTAAATTACAATGCACTATACATACAAACGTATCTGTCTACAGAAAGGCAGAAGTCTGTGAGTCTCTCTACACGAGACATCTTACACAAAAACATTCAAGTCTAGAGAGACACAATGCTAGCTGGGAAACGTAGTTTAAAAAGACAGAACCGAAGCCTCTGTTAATTTCACCACCCCTTTAAGGAGGTGAAGAGAAAATTAACAAACCCTCTGAGGAGGGATCTTTGCAGCTCTGTAAAGAGGTGAAGTTGACAGAGCCTTTGGCTCTGTTTTTTTAAACTACGCTTCCTGGCTAGCATTGTGTCTCCCTACACTTGAGCGTACTTGTGTAAGATGTCTCATGTAGAGAGACTGTGTGATGGCCAACATTATTTAACATTCAGGTTTGGAGTGGTGGTGGCTTGTGTCCTATTTTACTTGTGAACTATTTATTCAGAGACCTACATACTTATTTAAAATTGGGGCATGACCTTATGAGACATGACTAAAGTACAAAAATGATGCTAAATTCATACAAAAATACTAATGAGAATTCTATAGTTCTGCCAAGTACAAAGCCATCTTTATGCCGTACCCACCTGAGGAAATGGCTCAGCTGATGCTAATAGTACATTTTCAGGTTTTAAGTCACAGTGCACTATGTTTTTAAAGTGTAAATTCCTCAAAGCAACAAGTATCTAACAGGAAGAAAAAAAGAAGTATTTTCAAAAATCACATAAGTATCACAAAGTCAAGTAGAATAAACATGCAGAATTTTACAATGCAGTCCAAGATTTGCCAAGAAACCCATTGAGTTTGATCAAGTCCAATCACACTGAATTCTCTTCCTTACTAGAGCCATCCATCCCTAATTGCCTTTGTCCATACAGGTCCCTCGGACTCCAGCATAACCTTTTTGGTGGTCAAAGCATATCACTGCTTCCCTTATTATCTAGTAGAAAACCTAGCTGGATTCAACCCATGTAGTTTCCCTCATAGTTTGAGAGTTTTTACAGAGCCCTGCCAACTTTTAAAGACATTTGAGTTTGGGAGGCAGCAAAACTAGCCTAACTTCTCGAGCCACTCTTCAACAAATTTTTCATGAAAGGTTCCTTCTTAAGTTGTGATAATGCAATTGTGAATATCATTACCAGCATTCATAGCCATTATTGCAAGGAAGAAAGTACAGGAAAGACGCAGATTCATATCCCTATTTAGGCCTCTTCACACAACATTCTAAATACACAAAGAGATTGAGAAAAACTGTTCTTCGTCACTTCCGAAGCACAGAACATATTAATTTTGATTCAAGGATTCGAAAAACCATGTTTCTAACACATGGTCTCTTCGGGCAGCTTCAGCACTTCATTATGGAAGTCAGCTTCAAGTGGTTAAGCAAAGCAACACAAGTTGCTATCACTTTGTTATGATCTCTCAACAGAGAGAATGAGCACAGAAGATCCAGAAGAATATTACTTTTAAATAGTTTTCTGACTAAGATTATCTCCTACAATGAGAGAATCATTCAGAATATTGTATTGTCGAAGGCTTTCACGGCCGGAGAACGATGGTTGTTGTGGGTTTTCCGGGCTGTATTGCCGTGGTCTTGGCATTGTAGTTCTTGACGTTTCGCCAGCAGCTGTGGCTGGCATCTTCAGAGATGTAGCACCAAAAGACAGAGATCTCTCAGTGTCACAGTGTGGAAAAGATGTAGGTCATTTGTATCTACTCAGGAGGGGTGGGGTTGAGCTGAGTCATCCTGTAAGAGTTTCCCAGGGTGTGGAATGCTAATGGCGGGAGGCTTCACTGTATCCTGAGAAGGTTCTTTTGCATATGGATTGGTACTTGATGTGCTAATCTTCTCTGCAGGGCTATTGTCAAGGATAGACTGTTTTGTTAGCCTGGTGTTTTTCAGAACTGGCAACCATGCTCGGTTCATTCTTAAGGTTTCTTCTTTCCTGTTGAAGTTTTGCTTATGCTTGTGAATTTCAATGGCTTCCCTGTGCAGTCTGACAAAGTAGTTGGAAGTGTTGTCCAGTATTTTGGTGTCCTGGAATAAGATACTGTGCCCTGTTTGAGTTAGGCTATGTTCAGCCACTGCTGATTTTTCAGGTTGTCCAAGTCTGCAGTGTCTTTCATGTTCTTTTATTCTTGTCTGGATGCTACGCTTTGTGGTCCCGATGTAAACTTGTCCACAGCTGCAGGGTATGCGGTATACTCCTGCAGAGGTTAGGGGGTCTCTACTGTCTTTTGCTGATCGTAGCATCTGTTGTATTTTTCGGGTGGGTCTGAATACTGCTTGAAGGTTATGCTTTTTCATAAGCTTTCCCATCTGATCAGTAATTCCTTTGATATATGGCAAAAACACTTTTCCTGTGGGAGACTGTTTTTCTTTGGTTGTTTGCTTCATCCTGGGTTTGATTGCTCTTCGGATTTCATTTCTGGAGTAGCCATTTGCCTGAAGTGCGTGGTTTAGATGATTAATTTCCTCATTGAGAAAGTGCGGCTCACATATCCGTCTTGCACGATCCACTAATGTTTTCATTATGCCTCTTTTCTGTCGGGGATGGTGATTGGAGTTTTTGTGTAGGTACCGATCAGCAATATCACACGCAAGGAGAGAAATGCCATCAAGACCCTCAATGCAGATCCAGACATCATCATTCTACCAGCTGATAAAGGCAATGCTACAGTGATCATGAAAACAGAGGAATACAAAAAGAAGATTAAGGAACTCCTGGACCCCTCCACCTACAAAAAACTAAAACGAGATCCCACTTGCAAAATCACCAGGCTAACAAATGCGCTGATCAAGAATTCCTCACTACATCCCGACACGCACAGAAAACTATGCAAGACTGAAGCACAGCCACCTAGACTATATGGACTCCCCAAAATACATAAGGATTCAGTCCCACTCCGACCCATTGTGAGTGCCATTGGTTCACCGACATATGAATTAGCTAGACATCTGGCAGATCTCCTGCAGGACCACATCGGGAAAACCTCGTCTTACATCAAAGATTCAGCAGATTTCATCAACAAAATCAGTTCTCTGAAACTCAATCCACAAGACATGCTTGTCAGTTTTGATGTTGTATCCCTGTTTACCAAGGTTCCAGTAAAAGACACTATTGCACTTATTAATCAGATTTTCCCAGAGGATGTAACAGCCTTATTCCACCATTGCCTGACAACCAGTTACTTCCAATGGGACAACGAATTCTATGAACAGATGGATGGGGTGGCCATGGGGAGCCCACTCAGCCCAGTTATAGCAAACTTCTACATGGAACATTTTGAAAAAACAGCTCTAGAATCAGCACCCCACAAACCTAGTGTATGGTTCCGGTTTGTGGATGATACATTTATCATTTGGAGCCATGGGGAGGAAGAATTGATGGGGTTTTTGAATCATCTCAACAACATCCACCTGAACATACAATTCACCATGGAGAAAGAAATCGAGGGAAAACTCCCATTCCTGGATACCTGGGTCATCCGCAAAGCAAACTTTCAGTTAGGTCACAAGGTCTACAGGAAACCAACTCACACTGATCGGTACCTACACAAAAACTCCAATCACCATCCCCGACAGAAAAGAGGCATAATGAAAACATTAGTGGATCGTGCAAGACGGATATGTGAGCCGCACTTTCTCAATGAGGAAATTAATCATCTAAACCACGCACTTCAGGCAAATGGCTACTCCAGAAATGAAATCCGAAGAGCAATCAAACCCAGGATGAAGCAAACAACCAAAGAAAAACAGTCTCCCACAGGAAAAGTGTTTTTGCCATATATCAAAGGAATTACTGATCAGATGGGAAAGCTTATGAAAAAGCATAACCTTCAAGCAGTATTCAGACCCACCCGAAAAATACAACAGATGCTACGATCAGCAAAAGACAGTAGAGACCCCCTAACCTCTGCAGGAGTATACCGCATACCCTGCAGCTGTGGACAAGTTTACATCGGGACCACAAAGCGTAGCATCCAGACAAGAATAAAAGAACATGAAAGACACTGCAGACTTGGACAACCTGAAAAATCAGCAGTGGCTGAACATAGCCTAACTCAAACAGGGCACAGTATCTTATTCCAGGACACCAAAATACTGGACAACACTTCCAACTACTTTGTCAGACTGCACAGGGAAGCCATTGAAATTCACAAGCATAAGCAAAACTTCAACAGGAAAGAAGAAACCTTAAGAATGAACCGAGCATGGTTGCCAGTTCTGAAAAACACCAGGCTAACAAAACAGTCTATCCTTGACAATAGCCCTGCAGAGAAGATTAGCACATCAAGTACCAATCCATATGCAAAAGAACCTTCTCAGGATACAGTGAAGCCTCCCGCCATTAGCATTCCACACCCTGGGAAACTCTTACAGGATGACTCAGCTCAACCCCACCCCTCCTGAGTAGATACAAATGACCTACATCTTTTCCACACTGTGACACTGAGAGATCTCTGTCTTTTGGTGCTACATCTCTGAAGATGCCAGCCACAGCTGCTGGCGAAACGTCAAGAACTACAATGCCAAGACCACGGCAATACAGCCCGGAAAACCCACAACAACCATTCAGAATATTCACTGTTCATAGTGGCAAAATTGTATCTGGGTGGACTATTCTCAACAAAACTACTTCCAAGAGCTTTTGAGGAAAGCGTTTATGCAATTAGGTTTTCAGACAATGCACAAGGCTGTTTTGAATAGCAGATATACAGAGAAGAGTGGATTTACTGGCACTCCAGTATAAGGGGGCCAAAATACATTTGAGAGATCACCTGGTACATTCTACACAACCAACTCTATAGATCACGTGCAAATGAGTTCCAGTTGAAGTTATAGTCTTGTAGAAAATTTCCTACTTCCTTACTGGTGTTAATAAAATTAGGAATAAGCTTGCATAAACCATTCCAAGCTTCTGTTGTGCAGATACCATAATATAAAAACATTTTAAGCTAATTTGTGTCTATTTTGTTCATCTAATACCTGTATTTATGTGTTTGTACACTCCCCACCCCTCACTGCTGCACTGGAATGCATTTATAAGTTTGTGATGAATTATGATTGGAACAAATACATGGACTAGCATTACATGGAGCTGTAGCAGTATTCATATGTTGCTCAAATCAATTTGATAGCCTTTTAAAAAAATAATTTTATTAAAGTGAAATAAATGAATGAAAGACACCCTCTATTCATAATCTGGGAAAGTTAATCTTTCATAAAAACATAATGCAGCAAAAGACATACATTTAAAAAAAATACCCACTTGGGTGACCATGAACTTGGTGATTCTTTCTGGAAGCCGGCTTTTCTCACTAGAGAGAATCATCTCTAACATATCACCATGTAGTTTTTCCATCACAACAAAAACCCTCTCTGGAGTTTCGAACATACATTCCAGGTTTACAATTCCAGGGTGATGTAAATTCTGGGGAAGTATTATTAGCATGAACAACATTATGCTACTGCAATACTTGGAGGCAAACAGAAAATATCTACAACAGGCAGGACTTTTTAGATCTGGATATTAGCTACACATTATTCAGAAAACACTCAAGCAACCAGTAAACAATGTGTTCCAAACACTCTTACACAACAACCCTTTTATTTTGCATTAATAATAACGTAACATTTGATTTATATACCACCCTTTGGGACAACTTAATACCCACTAAGAGCAGTTTACAAAGCATGTTATGATTATCCCGACAACAATCACCCTGCAAGGTGGGTGGAGCTGAGAGAGCTCCGGAGAGCTGTGACTGACCCAAGGTCACCCAGCTGGCTTCAAGCGGAGGAGTGGGGAATCAAACCCTGTTCTCCAAATTAGAGTTCCACCGCTCTTAACCACTATGTCAAGCTGGCTTAAGACTGTACATTGTGGTTATCTTAGGATATCACTGTATCTAAGCAATAAACTAGTTAGGGGCCAAGTGGGTAATGAAAGGCGATCAAGCAGGGGCACCAATAGACAAGATCAGAGCCTCTACCTACTGGGAGACTTCCTGTATATGCCAAAAAGGGGGGGAGAAGGAACTAAGAAAAAAACTGAGGACAACAAATATGCTTCAGGAGGGACATAATGGTGACAGCAGCTGAATGTCAGTTAAAGGGTAAAAATGAGGGAGACAAGAGCAATTCACTCAGAAGAACCTTGTGGGGGAAAATTTTGGAGTGGGGTAGGATTTCCAGTTCCCCTCTCCCCTGGTGATTACTCATGGACCCCTAACCTGTCAAGAATTGGAAACTGTATAGAGGCTAGTCCCTGTTAACTAAAACAGTAAAACCAGTTTACTCGCAGACAAGACAAGAGTTTCTAAAAACTTGGAGGGCTTGCAGATAAATACACCTTAAAAACTAAGCTTAGCCAGGTGGGGAGGAAAAATGGTGGGGGGAGACTGACAAATTGTTTGTGCTCCCCATGAATTATTGCAGGACCCCACCTTGCTACAATACAAAGTTCATTTATTATTTCATAATGAATTCAAATAATCTCTTTTGTACCTGCAAGATGGCCACTTCGTTACGTAGCTGACTTTCCTGCTTTGTAGGGAATCTCATTTTATCAATAACTTTAATTGCTACATCTCTTCCAGATTTCCTATGTTTTCCTAGAAATACCCAAACAAAAAACTTTGTCTCTAAAAATCTACCACAAAGGACAGAATAGGAATTTACCTTTACACAGAGGATTAAAAATAAATGATAATGCAGCTTCTGTGCCAACAATCAACACATATGCACAGTAATGGAGTGGAATCATGCCAATTCTCCCCATGTTCCTGTCTAACATGAGAGTATTAGACATTGTTTGCATATGGGCTTATACATGCAGAGCCACACAGGGTAAGGCCCTCTCTGCATGATCTATAGAACATAAAACCAGATATCATGAAGAGGACTTGCATGGGATGGGCTTTTGACTGCAATTGGATAGGGAAGGTGCTGCTTTTTGCTAGCATTCTCACAGTCCTTTAAGAGGGAAATCGCTACCATTCCCATGCTACAATCAAGAAAAATAGGTTGAGAGAATTCATAAAACAGTCAAGATTGTAATCCAGAATACAAAGCGAGCATCTCACCTGCACTAACAAACTAGGTGCCAACATATTAAATGAAAATCGATTTCAGAGTAAATATACAAGAACCACGATACTATAAGACATATTGATAAAAGGGAAAATCAATCTAAGAATAAAAGCACTTAAAAGAAAAGGTTGACTGATCTATTGGAGAAGTGTGCAAAGTATAAATAAAGCTTCAAGGGGCACAGATAATGCTAAAGAAAGACTACAAGGACATCATACTAATGCTATTTGTAGAGGCCTAGCTAGACCTCACCTGGAGTTCCTTATTCAGTATTGGTGGTCCTGTATTAAGTCAGGGTACAGGAAAACTGTTGCATGGAGCAAGCAGAAAGACAGTACCTGCCTTAAAGATTTAACAATAAGTAAAAGATAGGAAGTATTTTGCCTTATTTTCACCAGCTAAAACATGACAAGAAATTGCACAACAAAAGAAAGTGATGTGTCCCAGCTGAGGAGGAGAAATCACATGAAACAAGGTTGTCCAGGTGAGCTGCAAATATACATCAAAGTTCTACTGGTTCAGTAAAAATAGTGAGAAACCCACTTTAAGTAGATGTCTACCTCTTGTGGCTGCAGAAACAAATTTTAAAATGAAATGCCAGAACAGAACCAAGGGAAAAGTTGTTAAAAATCTCAAGTTCACTGTGCCATATGTCTCATTTTGCTGTACGTTTCTGCTTTTATCATATTTGATGACATTTTATTCATATTGATATTTTATTCATATTTGATGACGTTTGTTTTACTTCTCAGTCTACTCATTTCGGACTCATTATAGGGATGGCTGCAGATTCACTAGATAATGCTTCACAACCCTATACATGAAATCAAATGTTCATTCAAACTTACCTCCATACACAATACCAAACTGACCAGAACCCAGCACCTCATCAGCAAAGATCTGGTATACGGAACTAATATCCTAGTAAACAGAAGGGGGAAGGCAGAGGAAACCAAGCATTAGGGTAAATCATTTGCGATCACTCAAATGGCTGATACAAAGCTAGCAACAGAAATGATAAGAACTGCTTTTCATACACTATGGGATAGTTTGTGCTATACAAAATCCTTGACCACCACAAAGACACTGTATTAAGCTTGCACTGGGACTTCTATGCTGCCCAGAAACACAAAGACCATATTCTGATCCGTACCAGGGCGGAATGCACCGGAACGGCATTCCAGTAGCTCTGAAAAGAGATCACATGGGTTTGGCCCCGCCCATGTGATTCCTTTTCCTCCTGGCTGTCCTCGTCTTTAGCAGCAGGCTCTGCTGCTTTATTTTCATTTGTGACTCGAGGGAGGGAGAGAGAGAGAGAAAATGAGTGAGTGAGTGCAAGCCGAGTGGGGCTGGGCTCCAAAGGAATGTAAGCTGCTTAGAATTCATTCTGCTCTGCTGCTTTCTTTATTTTCATTTGTGACTTGTGAGGGGGGGGGGGGAGAGAGAGAAAATGAGTGAATGAGTGCAAGCCGAGTGGGGATGGGCTCCAAAGGAGGGTAAGCTGCTTTGAATTCATTCTGCTGCTTTATTTTCATTTGTGACTTGTGAGAGACAGTGCATGCAAGCAAGCAGGGCTGGCTCTCCAGAGGAGGGTAAGCTCCTTTGAGTTGTTGTTGTGGATTTTCCGGGCTGTATTGCCGTGGTCTTGGCATTGTAGTTCCTGACGTTTCGCCAGCAGCTGTGACTGGCATCTTCAGAGGTGTAGCACCGAAAGACAGGGATCTCTCAGTGTCAAACTGTGGAGGAGATGTTTGCAGATCACCTGCAAACATCTCCTCCACAGTTTGACACTGAGAGATCCCTGTCTTTCGGTGCTACACCTCTGAAGATGCCAGTCACAGCTGCTGGCGAAACGTCAGGAACTACAATGCCAAGACCACGGCAATACAGCCCGGAAAATCCACAACAACCATCGTTCTCCGGCCGTGAAAGCCTTCGACAATATATCTGCTTTGAGTTCTTTCTGCTTTAAGGAAATACCCGGAGATTTTGGGGGAAAGGGGCCCGAGGGGTGGATGGTGCCTTCTGACACACTTCCGGTGATGTCAGGGGTTTGGCATATGCTAATGAGATATGCTAATGAGTTCCTGCGGTTCTTTTTCTTGGAAATGACCCCTGATCAGTACCATGGCATGTGTGCAGAATGGGTTTCAGCCTCCTCCACCATGTCTGGTGCCATTTCCACAAACTGAAGCTGTCCTAGAGAGCTATCATTTGCTCTGTTGGGAAACTTGTGTATCACAGCGGGAACACAAATTTTCAAATAGGACCAATAGCAGTTCCCTAGGCCATTGTAGCTTGTGAAAACAACACAGGGCAAGTGGGGAGGATGAAGCCCCTTTGCCACATACATTATGGCTGTGATCAAAATATGGTCCACATGCTCTTTGAGAGTATTGGACTCCCAATGTACATGTGTGCCAGACCATTTCTAGTGCTGTCCACCAGGTGCCACAGCCAATCCCTGATACCCTGGACTGTATATAAATTCCTAGAGTTTTCAACCAATAAGAGGATGTAGATCCTCTGTGGGAAAGAGGGGGGAGGTTGTGAGAGGAGGATAGAGGAGAAGGAACTCTGTCACTTAGGGCTAAGCTACACATACAGAGAAGTAGGAATTGGATAGGATTGGGTATCCTGTATTAGGGGGATTAGTCCATTTTAGAGAGGCTGTAGGTTAGAGATTGGTGAGCAATCAAGAGAGAATCCTGAGATACCAGCTAACCTTATCTTCATGGTCTAAGTCAGGGTGACTAAACTGGGAAATTATAGGGACTATACAGATAAAGCCCACACTTCCAGTATCTCTTTCAGCAGAGTGAAGGAAATCCCAGTCTTCAATAAGATTTTCCAGATAAAAATCACTCCATCTCTTTCATCAGGAGAAACAGCCTTTCGGTTCTGTAACCCTGGGAATGTGTGTGACATTTGCCCATGGATAGGGAGCCCACCCCCACATTTATCAAGGTCAGCAGAAGGGGGGAAACTACCTGCCCAGTGACAAGGTTCCATGCCTGCTGTGCCTCCAAGATAAGCTGGAGGGCCCTGGAACAGCAACAGCGTTCAAAAGGATAGCAGTGTCAGTAAAGCTATGTAGATCCTTTAATGAACTACACCTAATAACTAGGCTTATTGTCAGCTGGCTCTAACATGGGAAATTCTCCAGTGAGGGATAAAGCCACACTTGCATCTTTAGTTTCACAGGAACACTCACTCTAGCAGGACTTCCATTGGATGAATAGGGCTCCAGAGTCTCCTTTAAAAGGAGAGTCAGCAAAAGACCAGGGGGGAGGGGGATGCCAGGGCTCTCTCTACTAGACTGTGGAGTGGCCCAGAGTGGGAGAGACAGAAGACTAGGTAAGTTTCACCCCATCCTTTCCCAGTATTGAGGCCACAAAGACTTCTCACAAATGACATGAGAAGGTGCCAAGGTCTAGAGGTCCAACCCTGCTGCCCCAGCTTCTGACAACATCATAACAATTCTTAGAACTGCAGCCCACTTAACTGTGAAAACTGTTACACTTTTATAATATTTTACTTGTCAACCAAAATAAGCTGCTTAACCCTTCTATGAAAGAGAGAAACTCATTAATATGTTGTTGCAATAAGGTGTCTGAGTGAGTCAAAAAAGAGGGGAGAGGGAAAGTATAATCACCCCCTCAACCCTAGGCTGCCATCCACAAGTCCACACAGTAACTTCAGCATGTTACTTGATTACACACATTTATTATATGTTACCCTGCACTAGGCAGACTTTGAAGGTTGTGATGAGTGGAGAGATTGATACAGAACCTTGATTGTCACAATGACTGCCAAAAGAATTTTATACTGTATAAATTGGCCCTAATGTTTAAAAAAATGTAACCAATGTTCTTAAACATGAGTCTTCCCCATTTCCCCCATGATATGTGCTGAACATAATGCTGTTTAATATTTAGAGATGCTAAGAACGAAATGGGAACATCTCCACTGGAATCTGCTCCACCGGAATCTAGCAACTCGTCTCCACCTGTATGCTGATGGACTAAAAGCCAGCATAATAGACTGGTGTGACGAATGGCCTGGAAAAAAACTTTTAAGAACCAAAGCTTGCTCAATTCAAGGACATTAACAGAAGCAAACCAGGTATGCTGTGAAGCATCCACACAACCCAATGCTACAAGTATACCTGAACAATGCCCATGATTGCAGCATGCTATAGTGAGTGCAAAAGCAGAGCTGGACCCCAGCTGTGCATCACCCTCTTGTGTGCATTACACTGACAATAGGATAATTGCCACATAGCCTGGTCTATGTCTGATGTGCTTCCAGAAGGCCCAGTGTAAAGATTCAGGAATTCTCAGTACAGATTCTGCAATATATCCATACTCCACACTGAGGGTATCAGGATAGAAGAACTGGCCTGTGTCCACTATTGAAATTATGTTTAAATCAATTCTATAATTAGAAAACACAGGCACATAGAGTATCTTTATGGTAACATTTACAGGGCTTCTCATTTTTTGGACTTTTTTCTTACGAAAATTAGGGGACTTTACCATATAAAATTTTTTCAAAGAAAAAACTCATCACATTAAACAAACTATGCTGTCTAGTTGGGAACATGGAGATTCTTGAAGCAAAAAAGCTGTATCAAGGGAAAACTGATATGTCCATATGCAATTTTATTTATGTGACTCACCACATTTTCTTGGATCTGGCAATTTGAAACAGAAATGCTAACAGATAATTCTTCTGCAATGAGAAAACATTCAAATTTTAAATATGGAGTACTATAACAATGAAAGAGTCCTATTTTTTTCCTCTAAACCAAACTGACTTTCTGGTTGCCCAAGAGAAGATGCATTATATATTAGTGTTCTATGAACTGAGCCCCACCCCCCCAACTCTCTAATTAAAATACAAGTGCACTATGATATAACAAAAGTTTTGCCAATGACTACAGTGAAGTGCTTAGGCTTCAAAGGCAAGGTCTGGAGAGAAAATGTTAGCATATAAACCTGTTCAAAGGGAACACCAATACAGTCTTACTGGCCCAGCATTCTACATGATTGGTGTAGAGTAGTGGTTACAATGTTAGATTAGGACTTGGGAAACCCAGGTTTGAATCTCCAGCCTGCCATGGGATTGCTGATTGACTTAGGCCAGTCACATTCTCTCAGCCTAACCTACCTCACAGGGTTATTGTGAAGAAGGTAACAATGTAAGCCACTTCAGGTCCCCATTGGAGAGAAAGGTAGGAAGTAAATTAATAAATGATTAGTTACATACCTTAAATGGGACTCTCAGCCAGTACGTAAGTGGCTTTAGAAACCAGCGCCCTTGTTGACATAGCACTGATGTATTAATGCTACATGCCTGAAGGCCTGGTTTAAATATGAAGCCAGTCACATGAACTGCTGCCCAACTAAACCACCTTATCTCACCAAGCATCACATTTAAAATAAGACCTTGCATTTGCTATTGGAAAAGCTATGCCTAGCTAGAGATTTTTGCAACAACTGTTCATTCTTTAAAAGTGCAGCATTCTGGAAGTGGTATTTTTTGTGCCATGAAAAGCATAACTAGCATGAGAAATACTAACAATTAAAAGCTTGCTAATTAGGACTGAGCAACTTGAAAAAAACCACTTGGGCTAAAAATATGTAAGATACTACTGCAAGGCAGAATTCTATATGATTTTTTCCAAGCACAGCTAAAAAGAGGACAGAACCTTTCCCTCATATTGCAAGTCTGCCACTCAATGATTACAAATACTGGGGGGGGGGGTAATTTGGAATGACCTGTGTAGCCAGGCATTTACAAGCAAAAAGAGCAATGCTTTCTTGAACCAGGGCTTCAGGTAAGGAGGGGGGGGAAGAAGTGCCTTTCTGATTTCTTACTGTGAACTTTTCCTTGTCCCGCAGCAGTGCAAATGCTAGCCTGAGGAGTGACTGGCATCAAAGCTTGACGAATAGCTTTCTCCCAGCTCTGTGCAACATCCAGTCCAACTCCAGTAGCAGCCAGAACTGGATTGTTATGGTTACTGCCATTGTTCTCACCAACAAAGTACACCATAGTATCAGTGATTATCTCAAAGCAGTGAGGGTTGCTGCCTTGTACTGCGTTGGAAAAATCCCGAGGTTGAATCACCTGGAGAATTTCCGAAAGCGGAATCTCCTAAAGGAAACACAAAGTGTTCAAGTTTTTTTAAAAAAACGTAAGCACCAATAAACTGTGTATTCAAAAGTTCATAATGACAGAAAAATGCATTCAACTTTTGTTTATTTTCCGTATTACCATCTAAATCAGTGCTTTTATAACTATTTCCATGGAAGGACCTAGAAATGAAGCTGAATGAAATCCAACTGTTGTTTCCCTTCTAGGCAACAGGTTGGAAACACCTTCCATTTCTCAAGCTACTTCATGCTACCAGTCACCTTTTCCCTCAGCTCCTACCCCTGGCAGCCTTTTGACCTGGCTTTTTCTTCAGATGTCAACAAGCTATAACTAAAATGAAAAGGAATCTTCCCCTTCCAAGCAGGGGGAGGCAGCAACTGGGAACCCTATTTGGGTAGAAAGGTGGCATTAAAAATTCTTAAACAAATACTTTAAAAACATTTTAACAGCACTTCAAGTACTCTGACACTCTTCCTTTCTTATCCTTACATGATTCTGCAAGCTATATCCCTAGGCCAGGACCAGTTGCATCCCTCTTAGAGCCTTAAATTGTCATATTTCCCCCTGTCCACTTTACCCCAACACTTCTGCCACAAGTCCTGTTTATCAGATGTGTGTCAGGAGTTCAGTACCTGGAAATTAATTTCAAGATGTGGCATGTAATTTGGATCAGGACTGCAATGCACAGGGAGAAGGGGCTTAAAGCCTCCCCACCCCATCCTGTACCATTTTTCCTATCTTATATGGTACTAGGGACCTGCTATTTGCCCCAGTGAGGAAACTTGCTTGTAGTCCACCATTACATATAACTTTTCTCAATGGGGCTTCCTAGGACCATTTAAAATCAGGAAAACAGAGTGGAAGAGAGGCTTAAGCCCCCTCCTCCCATGAACTGCGGTTCTAATCCAGATTGGGAATTCAAGTCTGAATATGAAATCCCAGTACAATTCTGGTAGATAGAACCCAGGGTGGATACAGAAGGGGGGGGGGGAGGACAATGTATCATGTAATCAGGCCTTCAGTCCTCTCTCCCTGCACTGTTCATCTTTCCAGACAAAGTTCACAATCACAATAATAAAATACAAGAAAGTGAATAAAAATCTTGAAGACAGAAAAAAAATAGTACAGCAGCAGGGACAAAGCATATACTGTTGGCTACTATTAAAAATTCTAGTTAAAGACACTTTGGACTGTATTTGTATCATCACTTACCTTGTAATATTTTGTTCCTGATTCATTCTGAAATAGCGTAAGACATTTGCTGTCCAACCTCCAATAATGTCTTTTTCTCTGGAAGAAGTATAGGAGGGTGTGTCAGACACATCAGAACTGTGTTAGTATCCTTTACTTGAGTCAGTCCCTCAGATTTCACTGGCAATTATGTCCGTCAAAGCTTAGGAAAGCAATGTTAAAGCTTTAAAAAATTACGTAATTTATACTATAGAAATCTGAAAAACAAATCCTGTGGAGTAAAGTAAAGGATGAGAAGTGGATTCTAAGAATCCTTTAACATAACAAGACAATTCCACTTTCTTATCCAGAGCAGGAGTGGATATCAACACTACTATTCCAGCATTTTGGAAAAATCCTGATGTGCTACAGAAGTACTTATTTATTAAATAAATTGAGACTCTAATCACCTATACCACACTGGTTCTTTACAGTACCTCAGTGAATATGAAGAAGAAAAGATTCTGGGTCCCACCACACCTGTACCACAGAGCTTCCAAAAGAAATTACTCAAGATGGTTGTCTTGGATAGGGATGAGAGATACTCTGCTGCAACCTAGATAAGCTAGCACTGGGAAGAAAGGCCCCATCTGGACCCACAGCCCCTCATACCATCATTACTATAAACAATAGGGAGAGGGGGAAAAGACAAGGAGGACTGAGTGGGGGACCAGGCCATCTAACCACAGGCTGCTTAGCACTGCCCCCACCCCCCTACAAGATTCAACAGTGTGATGTTAACTTATTTTAAAGGACACCTGTGATGGCTCTGGCCCTGAATCCTGTATGCACACAGAGCTTCTGTTAGTCACTATGGTAGACAGAGCTTAACAAGCACATTGTTTCTTGGGGGTTTTAAAGTAGAATTCCTAATTTAGCAACAGAGGCATTTGAGACCTCTGTCAAAATGTGGAAAGTAGAAAGCTTACAATTACTAACCAGGTTGTCCCTGCTAGTGTAATGGACCATCCATCCTTCCTTCACCATGGTACTGCTCTTCCTCTTAGTGTGCTTGATTGACTGTACAACCCTCATTAATGGAATATTATTGCTTGTTGATGGGCTGTTGAAAAAAAAATTGCCCTGTTCACATTACAAATATTTTTAAATACTCATAAGACCATTTATTGTATTTAAGAAGAATCCTTTTCTTACTGTCCAGAAATCCTACCTCAACTCTCTTCTAAATATAAATATAATTATTTTTATGTCAAACCTGAAATGAGCACTCAGTTGGCAAGACTGTGTATTAATCACCATCCATCAGGCTCAGGCATATAAGTGTGCTCTGGTCAGCTTTATTACTTCAAAGCTCCAAGTACCTTTGGTGATGGAAAAATTCCAGTGCATAACACTGAGGCACATGTTGGAAACACAGCGGCTGGGATAAAAGTGATTGTAGATTTATTTGGCACTAAATAAATATGTATCCTGATTAAGCAAATTGCATGAAATACCAAATTTTGCATTTGAGACTTATTAATCCAGACTCTACAGTTATTAAATGAAAACAGAAAGACGAAAGACTGTGCCATGCAATATTTTGCGAATTAGAACTCATTTATTCACTCCAGCCCCTGCCTATAATAATAATAATATAATAACACTCAACTTATATACCACCCTTCAGGACAACCTAATACCCACTCAGAGCAGTTTACAAAGTGTGTTATTATTATCCTCACAACAACACACCCTGTGAGGTGGATGGGGCTGAGAGAGCTGTGACTGACCCAAGGTCACCCAGCTGGCTTCAAGCGGAGGAGTGAGGAATCAAACCCAGCGCTCCGTCCAGATTAGAGTCCTACCACTCTTAACCACTAAACCAAACTGGATCTCTATAGATAGAAGAACAAGAAGCACAGATGGAAGATGGAAATTGTTATCTTAGGTGGATAGGCACATTCACAGATTACCTTTTTTAAGACAAAGTGCTTCACAATCATCTCCAATTAAATATCTTTTTTTCCATTTTGCTTTATGAAGCTGAAAGATTATTTTTCTCAAGGCTGCCTGAGTCTATGACTGAGTATGAAACCAAGTCCCATACTTAAACCAGTTCTCTTTCTCTTTAAAAAATGTTACAAGCAGTATTCCAAACCCTCAACACAGACAAAACAGAAACCCAAACAATTGTTTCTTGTGTGCACACTAAGCAATACAAATGACCCTGTTAGAAATCGTATTCAGTAAGCCAAGTTGGTACTTTTATTTACACACATACACAAAAGAGCTCAATTGATTCCTTGTGTAACTGCATTTAATTAATTGATTTGCCATAGGGTTGAAATTTTGGCCTACAGTCAGGAGAATAAAATAGTACTATACATCTAGGCCAGGATAGCATTTTCCATCAACTTGTTGTATAGCTTTTTTCATGCTGAATCTCACAGAACTGTAGTTCTGATAGGTATAAGAATATATACTGCTAAGCTCTATCTTTATTAATGCTTTTGTGGAGCTTTTTGCAAGGCATGCCTTGCAAAGCATGCCTCGCAAAACCACGCAAATGAGGCTTCGAAGAGCTGCACGTGCCAAGTCCCCAATGTGATGCCTTGATTTCACAAACCTAATGGTTTTCACAGCTTCTTCATCCTTGTCCCCATCTAGATCTGCTGGATCCATAAAAAACATTTTGTCTTCAGGAGGAGATGGTTCTTCTGGATCATCCAAGCTCCTACCACTATCACTGTTCATTTCACTGCTGTCAACCTCCATTGGCATGTCACTATCTTGACCTGGACTAGTTGGTTCTTGTTTAAAAGGGGGGGGGAGAGAATGAATTATTATTCTATTTAAGATCAATGGAATACAATACAATTTGAATCAAAAACTTTATCAAGAATAATATCAAATTACTGGCAGCAAAACAAGTTAAAAATTCTTTTGCAGCCATGCGTTCATACACAGCAGAATTAGGAAAGTCAGCCAAACACAACCACTAGGAGAGAACTGGCAGAAACATTCTTTGGGCTGACTTCTCTGTTTTGCCAAGGCCACTTCATGCTCTGTAGGTACTTCCTGACACAGGGCAATTCTCCATCAGTGGAAAGTTGGCATAAGCATAATTCTTCCACCTCCTGTGCTGATTCCTATTGGCTGATGCAAGAATACCATGACCAGATCTTTCCAGGAAAGGGTGTGAACAGGATGGGAATCTGAGAGCATAACTCCCATTACACCTGGTTCTTTACTAATGCTAATTCAGTTTCCTGCAGCCTCAACCACAGCAGGGTGGCCAACGATAGGCAGTCACAAAAACTGGGGGGGGGGGGGGAATCAATCTTAACTTTTTAGATTGCTGTAGGCAGCCACTGGAACAAAGTTCAGAAAAAGAATTTGACAGGTAGTCATTATCTCCAAACACTTCCTTCAATTTCCTTTAGAAATATTCTATTAAACTAAAAGGTTCTATTAAAGTAAAAGGGAAAAGGCTAATTCCTTTCAAAGGGTATTTTTGGCTTATACTATCATCTAAAGCTACAGTATCAAACAGAAGACAGAAATCCTACCATACAAATAACTAACCAGCCTTGCTTATTTAATACAGCAAGAGGCCCTGACTGACCAGCAACCACTATTTATTTTTATTTATTTTTTATTTATATTCCGCCCTCCCCACACCAGCAGGCTCAGGGCGGATTACAACACATACAAGTTAAAATACATAAGACAATTAATATAAGTTAAAAACCATAAAAAACATTCAAAATTACACAATTTAAAAAATACATATAAACATGAACATAAAAGCACAAAATCCAAGCAACCAAACCTTAACCATTTCCCAAGCATCTTAGCAGTAAAGGAAATTACTAAATGGGGGTATTGGTAGTAGGGAGGGCCTATTCCACCAACAACCAGCCAGGAGGGCCCCACCTAGCACCGTCCATATGCCTGGTGGAACAGCTCCGTCTTGCATGCCCGGCGGAAAGATAACAAAACTTGCTGGGCCTTGGTCTCATTAGACAGAGTGTTCCACCAGGCTGGGGCCAGGACCAAAAAGGCCCTGGCCCTGGTCGATGCCAGGCAGACCTCCCTGGGGCCAGGGACCTAGAGTGAAGAGTCCTCTGGGGTTTATATGGGGAGAGGCGGTCCCACAGATACGCCAGTCCCAGTCCACGTAGGGCTTTATAGGTTAGTACCAAACCCTTGAACCTGATTCAGTACTCCACCGGTAACCAGTACAGCTGACGCAGTGCTGGTATTATATGCTCACGCATCGGCAATCCTGTGATGATACGTGCTGCTGCATTCTGCACCAGCTGTAACTGCCAGATCAGGTTCAGGGGAAGCCCTTCGTAGAGTGCGTTACAGTAGTTTAACCTAGAGGTGACCATTACCTATCATATGGTTCAGCATCACTTTCTGCTATTGGTTATTTGTGCAGCAGGGTGCAAGCATAGACATCCTGGTTTCATAGTTTTCTTTTTTGGGTAAGGTTGTTACTAGACTCCAAATCACAGCAAGGCCTTAAGCACCATATTTACCATATTATATTTAAAAGTAGATAAGCCAGCCAAAACAACTTAATATTCTCCTTTTCAATTTTAATGTGTAATTGAAGTGAAATTAATATTTGTTGTAAAAATCCGTTTGTAACATTTTGTGTAACAATTTCAGCTCATCTGAGTTAACCATTCCTGAATTAATTTTTAATAGAAAGATAATGCTGACAATTGGGTTGTCCTTTTCTTAAAAAAACATTTTCATCAGAAATTAATGCACTTCCTGGTGTCAGACAGTGGCTTACTAAAAGTTGCAATCCAGACTATCTCTTGCAATTAGACATGAGTCCATTGGTTTCAAAAGACTTTACTGAATATAAACAACCCTTATAGTCCACTATCCAAGATGCAATATCTTGGCTGGTACACGGGTATTGTTACGAATGACAGGCAAAGGTTAAGGTACAGAATAGCATACCCCTGTCGGCCCCATCCTCCCCCCAAAGTTCTCAAAACAAATGGCTTGAGGCTGAGAAAGTGAAAGTTTCCCAAGGCTGGAAAGGTCGTAGTCATAACATTCCTCTTCTCTAAGATAACTGCTACTGAACTGCTTGCCATCTGCAAAAGAAGCACTTAAAATACTGGCAGGATTAAAATGGAGTCTCTTTGGTTTGAACACACAAGAAACATAGTCAGAACCTGACACCTGGCTCTTCACTTCCCAATGAAAATAGCCTATCAACTGGAGCGCACGCTATGATGTTTTCTGTTTTATTTCAGCAAAAGTATGGGGCACCTTCAGCCAGTTCTTTTTTAATTATCAGCACATTCATAATGAACATTCTGTACAACCAACAAACATTGAATGAGGCAGGCATTCATACAATTACTTCATGTTTGTACATTCAGAAGCTGCTAGAACTAAGGTCTGCAATTTTGTTATTTCTACTACTTTAAAACATAACCTCTTACCTCCATTGAAAACTACTTCTCCAAGACAATCTTTAGGAACTTTAGAGGCACAACGTTTATGACAGTTGAATCTGCAATCTAAAGTGAGAAAAAGTGCTTACTTGAAGTCATTTTAAGCTTACCTTTCTCACATTACAGACAAAAAACAACATATACAAAAACAATTTAAAATCAGACAAGAAGCTGGTCATCCAGGTGCCAACAACATGATTCAATCATCAGTGAAAGGCCTACCTAAATAAATCAGCACTGCCTATCTTGCCAAAGTGTAACAGAGTGGATGTCCCCTATCATCACCACCAGGGAGGTCATTACACAACATAGATATCGCTGCTGAAAAAGCACGTGCATAGGCCGACAATACTACAATAAGCCTGCACTAAGGGACATGGAACAAATTCTGGTTAGATCAATGTAGCTGCTGCATGGCTACATACTACAAGAAGTTCTCCTGAAAGTATGTATGTCCTAGGCCATGAAGGGCTTCAAAAGGTGAGAGCCAGCCCCTCAAATCTGGAAATTAACAGGCAGCCAATATAATGATCTTAAAATAAGCAGAATATGGATAATAGTAAAGAGTCCAGCAGCACCTTTAAGACTAACCAACTTTATTGTAGCATAAGCTTTCAAGAACCACGGTTCTCTTTGTCAGATGCATGTGACAAAGAGAATTGATAGTTTTCAAGGACAGTCCCATGTAAGTATGTTAAAATAGTATAGCCTCGAGGCCACTGCTGCATGGATCAATTTGGTGAGATTAGTTCAGTCTATAAAGGGATACTGTTTATGTACAAGATACAGCTGAAAGAATGCATTCTCTGCCACTGCCTTCACCTTTTCTTCTAACAAGAGGACTGGCTACTTCAGTGGACTTCAACTGGTGGATTACATGTAGCCCAATTTTAAGTTGCAGTCCAATCTACAGTAGGTGACAGGGGTACTGCTGCCAACATGCTTTTGAGTCTCAGAGACCAACTTAAGTCTCAGAGACTGCTGGAAGAAAATGAGAAAATTCACGAATTTTCAGGAAATGTTTCTGAGCCATAATAGCAGCTGCAGCATGCTGCATAATGCCCTCACAACAGATGCTTAGCTTTGGGATCTTGATGCTATGCTGCCCAGTTCTGCTAAAAGAAAGGGTTTTGTGACTGCATTGCTTCTTCTGCTGCTGCTGCTGCTGCTGCTGCTGCTGCCCCCTTGGCAATCCCAGCAGCTGCAGTCCAAAAGTCTGTGTATATCTGAAGAGGGGGGGGGGGGGAAGCCAGTATGTGTGTGCACAGGGAGAGTAAAAATAGGACAGGATTCAATTTGGGGTACAAATAAGAAAAGGAACAGGAGAAAATAACAATTTAGGTCCCTCTTTGGAGCAACAGCATCTAATATTTTCATCTCTCCTGCCTTTGTCACCTCCCCTCAAAACCAGACAGAAGAGGGGATAGGGGATTTACTTCTGCTAGGGGTGTGAATAAGAATAGATATGAATAGAATTGGGGAAGGACTAAAATTGACTACTTGAGGGTTGGGACTGCAATATTATCAGGTTTGGGAAGGGAAACTGAGAGAAGCAAAACAAGCAAATTATTTGAAAAATACCCATCTGTTCATGACGGAGTCTATGCAGAGCAAACACTGCTGCCCCTTCAATCCTTGCTTAATTCAAAATATTGCTTCAATCTGCCAACCAAGTGCCTAAAAGTGAAGCAATCTACAGATGCAAAGAGAAAGTTTATATCACTGACTTCCTTATGAGTCTCAGGAAAAAATTACATGTTGTACGGGAAACGCAATTCCATTTCCCAGTTAACACTAATATGCCCTCCCCCCAGTGGGAAGGAATATGCATGTGCCAATCAGTGGGCAGGGGATGCTTAAGTCTGATGTAGTGGTTAAGAATGGCAGGACTCTAATCTGGAGAACTGGGTTTGATTTTCCCCCTCCTCTGCTTGAAGCCAGCTCGGGAACCTTGGGTCAGTTACAGCTTCTTGGAGTTCTCTCAGCCCCATCCATCTCACAGGGTGATTGTGATGAGGATAATAATAACACACTTTGTAACTGCTCTGAATGGGCATTAAGTTGTCCTGAAGGGAGGTATATGAATCGAATGTTGTGGCTGTGGTTGTTTGTTATTTGTTGTTGTTTGGTTGGTTGGTTGGTGTTAACCCCTTTCCTGTTCAGCAATCTTCTCTACCTCAGCCATTTTGTTTATGCCCCCTAGCAGTGAAAAAAAGCCAAGGTACTGGGATTTTGACTGGGAGTGAGGCTTTACAAGGAAGGAAAGGGCAAGGTAGGGTAAAAATAAAATAGAATTTGCCTACATAATGTGTCTACACCTATAAGTAATATTGCCCACTCGTTTATCATTAATTTAATATATTTGTTTTAAATTTATTAATAGAACACAACTATGATCGAACCTCACTGGAGGGACCTTCCAGATAAAACTTTAAGGAAGTACAAATAATGTATAACTTAAACAAGAGCTATCAGTTACTGACAGAAAGAGATACCTTTATAATTTATTTCACTTCTTATTAAAATAGCATACCAGATACAAAATTACTTCAAATAAATGTGCCCTTCCATCTCAACCCCATCTATTAAAAAGCACTCCCCACTGATTAATCAACTAAAGTTGTAGTTGATCAGTCTGGTGATTAAAGTGCTCAAAGTTTGATGTAGAACATATTGAAACAATTCTAATCTCAACTTTTGATTTTAGAGTATTTAACATTAATTATTTCCATTAACCTTGATGCTACAAAAAAATTGAAACTCCTACCTTTGCACTGCATTCCTTGGCGGAAAAGGCCCTTGAGCAGCCGTTTGCAGTACTGGCATATGGTTGGTCGACCATAAGAATGAACAGCAAAGGTATGCGGAACCTTCACCCTGCAGAGCACCATCTTTTCCATCCATATTGGACGCCCACTCCAAGAGGGAATCCGCTTACTGGGTTCTGGGTGACAACGCTGAAAAGAAAGCCAAATATACACCAAACTACTGCACACAACATCTTTATGAATAAAAAATGTGTTCACACTGGGACTCCTTAACCCAACAAGAGTAATTTCTGATGAATTGTGTGTAACATAAATCATCAAGGTTGTTGTGGATTTTCTGGGCTGTATTGCCATGATCTTGACATTGTAGTTCCTGACATTTTGCCAGCAGCTGTGACTGGCATCTTCAGAGGTGTAGCACCAAAAGACAGAGATCTCTCCATGTCAAACTGTGGAGAATATGTTAGCAGGTAATTTATATCTACTCAGGAAGGTAGGTTTGGGTTGCATCATCCTGTAAGAGTTTCCCAGGGTGTGGAATGCTAATGGAATGCTAATGCTTCACTGTATCCTGAGGAGGTTCTTTTGCATATGGATTGGTGCTTGATATGCTAATCTTATCTGCAGGGCTATTGTAAGATATAGAGTATTTTGTTAGCCTGGTGGTTTTCAGGACTGGAAACCATGCTCTATTCATTCTTAAAGTCTCTTCTTTCCTGTTGAAGTTGTGCTTATGCTTATGAATTTCAATGGCTTCCCTGTGCAATCCGACAAAGTAGTTGGAAGTGTTGTCCAGTATTTTAGTGTCCTTGAATAAGATACTGTGTCCTGTTTGAGTTAGGCTGTGTTCAGCCACTGCTGATTTTTCAGGTTGTCCCAGTCTGCAGTGTCTTTCATGTTCTTTTATTCTTGTCTGGATGCTATGCTGTGTCGTCCCGATGTAAACTTGTCCACAGCATACCCTGCATACCCCACAGCTGCTGGTGAAACGTCAGGAACTACAATGCCAAGACCACGGTGATACAGCCCGGAAAATCCACAACATAACAGGGTTAACATACCTGTAACTTACGTTCATCGAGTTCTTCTGTGCTGACACACATGGACTGCGCAGGCGCAGGCCAGCCGCCGGAAGATTTTTCATCGCTTTCCTCAGCTCCGAAGGGGCTGTTGGGCGCGTGCCTCAGCGACCGTTTCCCGCCCAAACGGTCACATGTCCCAACAGCGACCAACGGCCCCTTTCCTCAGTTCAGCCTTGCCGCTGCTATCCCATACAGAAATTTAATTCTCCTTTACAATAATTACCAATTGAAGAATCTCCTTTTTATTTATTTATTTATTTATTTATTTATTTATTTATTTATTTATTTATTTATTTATTTATTTATTTATTTATTTATTTAGTTTGGTAATAGGAGTTCACAGCGCGGCAGGAGGGAGGGATGTGTGTCAGCACAGAAGAACTCGATGAACATAAGTTACAGGTATGTTAACCCTGTTTTCATCTTCGTTCTTCTGTGCCTCCACACATGGGAGAGTACCAAGCTTCACACAATAAGGAAGGCGGGGTGGAATCCAACTCAGTTTTATTATGTACCAAAAACATTAGCACAAAATAAATAACCTGTTAAAAAACATTAAATATGTTCAATAAACTATATACGTATATACATATACAGAGTTTCATTCTCCATCATTGGAGCAAGGCATTCAAGTGTATTGTTATGAAAACAAGGAGTGGAGGACAGCCTTGGCCACAGCAACATCTTGCTCTGCATTAACATCCATAGCATAATGTTTTACAAACGTGTCAGCAGATGACCACGTCGCCGCTTTGCAGATGTTAACCAGCGGCACACCCCTGACCAGCGCTGACGAAGCTGCCTGAGAGCATGTGGAGTGAGCACTGACCCCCAGTGGACAATCCACCCCAGCCAGAGCATAAGCCTTAGTAATGGCCGACACTATCCATCGGGACACTGTTTGGGACGATGCCTTGTGACCCCTGTCCTTACTTCCAAAGCAGACGAAAGGATGGGGGCTGCTACGGAAGTCCTTTGTCCTGTCCCAATAAAAGGCTAAGGCCCTCCTCAAATCTAAAGTGTGAAGGGCCTTTTCCCCTTTAGTAGATGCATTCGGAAAGAACACAGGTAACGTGATCTCCTGCGACAGGTGGAAGGTGGACACCACCTTGGGTAGAAACTTAAGGCACAGTCGCAGGACCACCCTATTTTTATGGAAAAGAAGAAATGGGGGGTCAGCCCTGAGTGCTGCTAACTCGCTAACCCTTCTAGCAGATGTTACAGCCACCAGAAACGCTACTTTGTAAGACAGTACGTCCAAAGGGCATGTAGCTAACGGTTTGAAGGGAGGCAGCATCAACCTAGATAGTACTAGGGAGAGAGACCATTGAGGCACTGGTGGTGACACAGGCGGGTAAAGATTAAACATCCCCTTTAAAAACTGACGAGATTTATGGTGTAAGAACACCGTACAACCGTCAACCTGCTTGTGAAATGCGGAAATAGCCGCAAGGTGTACCTTTAGGGAGGTAACCCTAAGCCCCTGGTCTTTCAAATGACATAAGTAGTCAAAGACGAACCCTAAGGGGCTACTAATAGGCACCACATTCCTTGAAACTGCCCAAGCCTCAAACCTAAGCCACTTAGCTTTGTAAGCCTGTCTAGTGGAGTTTCCTTGCATTTAGCATGACTTTCTCCACTTGCTCAGAATAAGTTACAGGCGGGGAAGAATCTGCCAGACAGACAGGTGCAACTTCTTGGGCTCGTGGTGGAACAAGCTCCCGTTCAGCAGAAGATCCTGCCGGAGAAGCAGACTCACATACGTCCGATTGGAAATCTGCAACAGTTTGGGGAACCACACTTGTCTCGGCCAGAAGGGTGCTACCAGAATGCAATCTGCATTGTCGTTCTCTATTTTGCACAACACCCTTGGTATTAGCGGGAATGGTGGAAACATATAGTGCAACCTGTGGGTCCACGTAAATTGGAAGGCATCCCCAATAGAGAGGGGGTCGCTCCCCGCCCTTGAGCAAAATACCTGGGCCTTGGTGTTTGCTGATGTTGCAAACACATCTATGCTCGGTTGGCCCCACATCTGAAAGATCAGCCCAATGTACTTTACGTTTAGTTCCCACTCATGGTCCAACATGAGCACCCTGCTCAGGGCATCTGCCTGAGCATTGTCTGATCCCGCTACGTGTATAGCCCGAAGCATCACACCATTCTGGATCGCCCATTGCCAAATGAGCATGGCCTCCCTGCAGAGAATCATAGATGCTGTGCCCCCTTGCTGGTTTAGGTAATACATGGCAGTCGTGTTGTCCGTCTGCACCAACACCTGACAGTTCTGCAGAAGCGCTGCAAGGGACACAAGTGCAAAACGAATAGGTCTTAGTTCAAGAACATTAATATGCAGGTTTCTTTCCCTTTCCGACCATACATCCTGTACACACACAGCACCACAATAGGCACCCCATCCCTGCAGGGACGCATCTGTGGTCACTAACCTCAGGATGCAGATAGCCAAACAGGGTCCCCTTAAACAAGTTGTCATCTGACAGCCACCAGTCAAGGGAGGATATAATAACCCTAGGTATGGACAGCTTGAGAGACGGAGGGTGGCGCATAGCATCGTACCTCCGCACAAACCAATTTTGAAGCGGACGCATACGCAGTCTCGCAAAGGGTACTACTGAGGTAGCAGCTGCCATGTGACCCAGTAAGCATTGTATCATGTGCACAGATTGGAAACGATTTCTCTTGAACATGGAAACCAATCCCTTAAGAGACCTAGCTCTTTCCTGTGGAAGTAGTGCTTTACCCTCAACTGAGTTTAATACTGCACCAATGTAAGAGACCTTACAGCTGGGTACCAGCTTTGACTTATCCAAATTTACCAGCAGACCCAAACGTTTGCATGTGCTCAGTACTAACTCTACAGCGTGCACAAGCCCAGCCTCAGAATCTGCCACGATGAGCCAATCATCGAGGTAAGGAAAAATGGCACAGCCTTTCTCCCGAAGGAAAGACACCACAGGAGCCACACACTTGGTAAATACCCGTGGCGCCGTGGATAGGCAGAAGGAAAGCACTCTATAACGGAACACCCTTCGCTTGTAAACGAAGCCCAGAAACTTTCTGTGCTCCTCTAGTATTCCAACATGGAAATAGGCGTCCTTCAAATCAAGGACAGCAAACCAATCCCCCTTCTTTAGCAAGGAAATTACAGCAGACAGTGTGAACATCTTAAACTTTGTCACCTTTAGAAAGGTATTGAGACCCCTTAAATCTAGAATGGGACGTAAACCCCCATCCTTTTTGGGTACCAGAAAGAAACGAGAAAAGAAGCCTTTCTCAGACTCCTCGTATGCTACCTCCTCCACAGCACCCTTGGCCAAGAGAGATATGATCTCATCCTCTAGCTCAGCCATGGTATTATTCACAGACCTTAACGGTGAGATACACCTAGGCAGTTCAGTGAATTCCAGCCCATATCCTTTGTTCACAATCGTTAAGACCCATGAGTCAGATGTTATTGACTCCCATTCAAATAGGAAAGGCTTCAGCCTGTCCGAGAAAGTCAGGGCTGTGACTGGTTCATCCCGTCAGAATTGCCTCCCTGCTCCTTGCGGATCTTTTTGCTGAGCAGGAGGCTGAGATGGACGGGGCTTGAAAGGCCTACGCCTCTTGGGTTGCTGTGCAGGAGCGTAATGGCGCTGAGTAGCAGGATAATGCTGGAAGTAAGGACGTTGCTGGTATCTTCCATGGTACTGGTACAGGTTGTATCTCGTAGGGTACCGTGGCTTAAAAGCAGACCTGTCTGCCGAGGTCACTCCCAACGACCGAGCCGTCTGCCTATCCTCCTCCTTCTTCTTCAGCGCCTCATCCGCGGTGCTTGAGAAGAGGGAATCCCCTTCAAAGGGCAGATTTTCAATTTTGGTCTTCACCTCCTGCGGGAGAGCCGTCGACTGGAGCCAAGAGTGCCGTCTCAGGATCACCGCTGACGACATACCATGGGCCGCAGTATCAGCTGCATGGCTCCCCACATTCATCTGCTGCTTTGAAACGCAAATGGCTTCGTTCCGCAGCAGGGACACCACCACCTTCTTATCTGCAGGCAAGTCAGCGACATAAGACGTCAGCTTCTCCCACAGGTACAACTGATAGCCAGCCATGATGGTTTGGTAGTTGGCTATACGGAGGGCTAGAGCCGAGATGGAGTACTGGCGTCTGCCCAGGGCGTCCATCTTCTTCCCCTCCTTGTCTGGCGGGACGGAAGAGGAACCTGACCATCGGTGCTGGATTTCCTCGGCAATCAGGGATGAAGGTGGAGGATGTTTGACAAGCAACTGCCACGTGCCTTGCTTGATTTTGTACATCTGCTCAATCCACTTCGATGTAGCTGGCAGATCTGAAGGCACCTTCCACACCTTCTCCACTATCTCCTCCACGCCCTCCAACATAGGGAAACCCACCGTAGCTGGATTGTCACCATAGATGCGACACAGGAGCTTGTCCTTCGTCTTAGGCGTGGCCGAAGAAATATCAATCTCCAACGCCTTTGCCATACGGGCCATCTGGTCGGCGTAGATACGGAGGTCCTCATAAGGGGAACTCGTACTGGGAGCCACATTGTCATCTGGAGACGGTTCCGACAAGGAATCAGAGCAATACTCGTAGTCAACAGCATCCTCCTCCTCATCAGAAACAGGAGCCGACACCTCATCAGCTGGAAACGGTGGAGGTAGCCACTCACGCTGCCTGGATGTTGATGGCCTCGGATCCGAGGAGTCATACCCCGCAGGGGCCCCCTTCCATTGGCAATGGTATGCAGGTGGAATATAGGAGGCCTGCTGGTGTCGTGATGCCAAGAAATGCTCGGAACCGACACTTTCCACATCGGAGAAAGGGAGTCGACTCCGAGTGGAGGAAGCTGGCGACGAGGACGAGCGCTCTCTGGGTGTGCGTCGGATCCGACGAGGGGCAGCCGGGCTCGGTTCCAGTGACGGGGAACGATGCTCACTCGAGACCACGACATACGCACCCAGATCCGGCACTTCCTCCGGAGCAGAACGGTCTGGTGAGTTCAGATGAGGGGAAGGCGTGCGTGGAGATACTAGCACCACCTCATCAGCAGACTTGCGCCGTGGGGACAGAGAGTGTCGATGTTTGGACTTCTTCGGCTTCTTCGACGGCGGCTCCGAGCTGGCTCTCGGATCCGACGCCCTCTTGGTGGAAGACTTTTTGCCAGCGGTGTGTGGTCTCAGAACCGCAGTAGCCTTCGGATCTGGCATCGGAGCCGACAGGCAGGTAGGATCCGACTCCATCGGATCCGATCCCGAAACCGACTTCTTCGGATCCAACTTCGACGACGCCCTTTCTCTCGGCGATTTCGGAGACATCGCCACTTGTGAACCCGCTTTTGATACTGCTATACTCGCCGGTCAAGATGTTGACACCGACTTAGCAGAGGCCACAGAGCCCACTCGTGAATGCCGTTTGGCCGAGGAGCTAAGGGCAGCCTTTGGGGAGGACAATGGAGTTTTTCCCACCACCGAAGGGGGTCTGGGAATCTCCTCTTCATCCAACACTTTCTGCCACAGTGATGCCTTCAAGCACGCAGACCTCTCCTGTCTGGCCTTATGGGTAAACTTCTGGCAGATCTTACACGTTGGGACAATATGACCCTCCCCAAGGCAAAAAAGGCACAGATCATGCCCATCCGTTTGGGCCATCTTCATCTGGCACTGAGCACAGTGCTTGAATAAGGCCTTAGAGGCCATGTTTGAGGGGTTCAGCAATACACGTCGTCGAATAACAGTCCGAGTCAATATACTCGGTATATATCCAATATACTCGGTATATATCCAATATACCGAGTCAATAGTCCAAAGTCCGTCCAAATCAGTCAGAAGAAGAGTAAGTCTAGTCCGAAATCCAAGTCAATACCGAAATAATCAATCACGAAGCAAGCAATCACTATAAAGCACGGAGCTGCGAAGCAGACGTTCCCTTCTAGCGGCGGCTAGAAGAGAACTGAGGGAAGGGGCCGTTGGTCACTGTTGGGACATGTGACTGTTTGGGCGGGAAATGGTCACTGAGGCGCGTGCCCAATGGCCCCTTCGGAGCTGAGGAAAGCGATGAAAAATCTTCCGGCGGCTGGCGGCTGCGCAGTCCATGTGTGGAGGCGCAGAAGAACGAAGATGAACCATCGTTCTCCGGCCGTGAAAGCCTTTAACAATATATAAATCATCATATTACTACACATAAAACTCAAACTATTCAATACATTTTCTAACAAGGCTCTGCTGAGATATCATGTTTTAAACCTGCCCGCAAGTCACATCTTCTAATCTGGAAGCTAATTTTTAAGGTGTTGACTTTTAATACTTTTACTTAGCAAATTAACAGAGTCTACCTGCAAAAAAGATGTCAAGATACAAGTTCTTTCTACTTGTCACATTCCAGGTAGTATTGAAGTATACTTTTTAAACTGTCACATTTTAAAGAAGATCAATAGCCACAAGTCATAAATGGTATAAGCAAGAACAAATATATTTTGCAACTATAACTTCTCCAAATATCATGTTTGATTCCTCCCCCCATGGGAAATGCAAAGTGCTGGTTTTATGTTTTAAGCCCTAACAGGTCTGGGACTGACAATAAATAAATAAATCTGAAAGTTCATATACTTCCACACAAACCTTCCTAGTTTCAGATCTTCAGAGACCCATCATTGGTTACTCCCAAAGTTAGAAGCAAAACAGATTACTGGGGAGTTGGCCCTTTTGTTGGTATCATCTTACTTAAAATTACTTAAGAAATTTAAAAGGACAGACAGACTTTCCTAGTGGGCTCTATACTTAATACTAACTACTTAGTGGCTAAGTGAATATTCCTGTGGGTTCTCTGCACATGATCAAATGCACTCGTGATCATTGCTTCACAAGTTTAAACTATTTAAATGGTATACAGTATTTACTCAAATGCAAGACTAAGTTCACCCCCAGATATCTCATTTAAAAAAGAGGGGATAGTTTTGCATTCACATACAAGTTACTGTTATGTCCAGTAATATACTTTGTGTGTGTATAACACTTTTAAGTGGGTTCTCTTACATTCAGGGTTGCCTTTCTTTTGCGTAAATACCATACTGTTTTTGTTTTGCTATTTTTATATACCACTTTTCTGTTTTTAAAAAAACCCAGAAAAGTAAATGAAAAGTTACACAAACAAACTCTGCAGGACTAAATTACAGTATTGAAATTTAGTTGTAAAGCTATTAAACTGATGAATTGATCAAATTAGATCCGTGTCTAGACAAGAAGTTCTAGAAATCCACATACTGAAGGTAAGCAGGTGTCAGGGTTACACACTAGGAAATGTGGCAGTAGTTTAGGCAATTTGGTTGTAAAGTATTTTTTTTCTCCTCAAGGGGGCATTAAATACCTCCTCTGTGGTCAAAGCTGTGTATTCAGTTTGTGCTGATCTTGGGACTGAAAGTGCTGCTCCTGGTAAAGAAACATTGGACAAACGCCTCTTTCTCATTCCACTGCAGTTGTTTGGAATCTTGAAGGCGCATCGCTTGTGGTAGTTTAATCCACACCCTAACAAAATTAGTATGAGGAAAGAGTAGGTGGGCAGGGGAGGAAGAGAGAGGTAAAATAACTTATTTACTAATATTATTGAAATGTGCAGTGTCACATTTTCAGAAAATACAGATCAACTCAAAAATACAGGAAAGTTAACTCTGTCATTTTAAATTTTAATCGTCACTTTATAATACTGCAGTAGTGGTGTAATTAACGGTAAACCCTTGACACTATGCAGAATTTTTTGGCCTCAATACTTGCTTTTTTGACCTTGCTTCACCCTAGCTAAAGCCAGAAAACAGGGCCTATTATGCAATTCACATTGCTGTTGATCTTCCTCACCTCTCTTTCCCCAGCAGACTATCTAAACAATGTATTCCTGGCTTCACTAGAATCACGGAAGTTCAGCATAAGCCAACAGGCAAGAAGACTTGGGTAAATAATATCTGGACAACAGTCAGTTGACAGGAGTGTTAAAGAAGCTGCTGCAACCAAATTAGCAAAGGCTACACAGTCAGAGATCCCCATCTGGAATTTTCCTCATTAACTCTAAAAAGCTGAGACATAAAAGAGAAACCCTTTTACAGACATTTTAGTCCTAAAAATCTGCACCTTCTGTACTGGTGTAACGACATTGCTTCTGATATTGCAATGGCACTGATCTTTGCATATGCTGAACCTTATAAACAGTCTTAGGATCAAGCCTAAGCATCTCTGTGAAACCAACTTATTTGCTTGACAGAGGGGGACCAATATTCTGAAAAAATAGTTGCTAACTTTGTAAGACTTCTCTGAAACAAAAAAAAACCCTCTAATTTTTGAAATAAAGTAATGTAGGAAGTTATATCTGTCTATTATTATGTAATGCAAGAACATAGGCAAAGTCACTCCTGTAAACTAGAAATGTGCACTATTCTCTGAAGGCTTTTAATAGACAATGTCTCATTCTGAAAGTTCACTGTTCTGGACAAACTTACCTTCACATTTCAATCCTTGTCGTACCAAGCCCCAGAGCATCTCTCCACAATAGTCACAAAAAGTGGGAGCCTTGTAAGAGTGCACATAAAGCATGTGAGGACGAATCTGGAAATCTTCAACTGTAGCCAAGGCTTTTTAAAAAAAGCAAATTGTAAGGCATATGTCAGTCCTACTTTTTATGAAAATATTTAAAAACATCAACTGAAACCATTTTTTAAAATGATAACTTCAGCCAACAGACTGCCCTGGGTAGAAACTCTTTTAACAATTCTCCTAAAATCCTATGAAAGACATGCACTGTAAAAGAGGCATTTATCCACAGAATTTTTAAACAGTTGCTTTTATCTTATTTTACTTCATTTATACCTTGCTTTTTTCCCCGGTGGGGACACAAAGCAGTTTACCTTGTTTTTCCTTGCTTCCATTCCATCCTCACTACAACTCTGTGAGGTAGATTAAGCTGAGAAAGTGTAACTGGCCGATATAGTTTCATGGTAAAGTGGGGATTCAAACCTGGGTCTCCTAGATCCTAGTCCAACACTCTAGCCACTACACCATTCAGGCTCTTTAGTATCTTTTGAAAGACACTAAAGATTTTTAAACAATATATAACTCAGAGATCTGACAACCCTCTACTACAGAGGTGAGGAGCCTTTTTCCCGCCAAGGGCCAACTTTATATTGTCCCGCACGGGGAGCGCCCTTTCTCCCACGCACGTGATGTCGCTCCTGGAAATAACATTATAATAACATTCGATTTATATACCACCCTCAGGGCAACTTAATGCCCACTCAGAGAGGTTTACAAAGTATGTCATTATTATTCCCACAACAAAACACCCTGTGAGGTGGGTGGGGCTGAGAGAGCTAGAAGCTGTGACTGACCCAAGGTCACCCAGCTGGCTTCAAGTGGAGGAGTGAGGAATCAAACCCGGTTCTCCAGATTAGAGTCCTGCGCTCTTAACCACTACACCAAACTGGCTCTCATGTCATCATGCAGCGTGCGTGATGATGGCACTTCCGGGAGTGACGTCGCACGTGTGGGAGAAAGGACGCTTATGTCCTCTTTCTCCCTGCCGCCACCACTGCAGCCCGCTCACGGTGGTGGTGGTGGTGGCGGCGGCAGCAGCTCTGTCGCCATCACTGCCAGCTCTCGCCGCGGTGGCACAGGCCACTTTCACCAGCGCTGCGGGTTGCTCTTGGCGGTGGCGGGCAGCACTGGCAACGGCAGGTGGCAGCATCGGCAGCAAGAGCGGCCTGTTTTTGCCACCGCCACCACCTTCTCTCGCTGTGCAGGAGCGTACCCCCCCCACCAAGTGGGTAAGTGGGAGGGGGGAAGGGGGGTTCACCCGCCGCTCTCCGTGGGCCAGTCCAAATGACCATATACAGCCCGCAGGCCAGACGTTCCCCACCCCTGCTCTAATACCATAACACTTCTATAAATTGCTGATGGATCAATGGGTTATGAGGCACTCTGAGAGCCAGTCTGGTGTAGTGGTTAAGAGTGGCAGGACTTTAATCTGGAGAACCGGGTTTGATTCCCCACTCCTCCACTTGAAGCCAGCTGGGTGACTTTGGGTCAGTCACAGCTCTCTCAGCCCCGCCCACATCACAAAGTGATTGTTGTGGGGCTAATAATAGCATACTTTGTAAACAACTCTGAGTGGGCGTTAAGTTGTCCTGAAGGACAACTTCAGGACAAACTGGCTCTCCAAGTGCCTCATAAATCGAATGTTGTCATTGTTGTTGTTACTATTGAGGTCAAAGCCTCCAGGACCAGTTGCAGGCTCCAAGATCAAATGCAGAAGCTCAGAGTCCAGAACAGTAAAAAAAATCTAGCTAGAGACGTTTCCAAATGCCAGTTCTGCAAAGTTACAAAATCCAGTGGGAATCACAGAGACCACAAAGCAGTAAAAATCCATTACATAAACTGAAATATAAACATTCAAAAGTCTTCATATTTTCAGTTAATTCAGGTGTTATTTCATCCCTTAGTCTTGTGTCCACCCTGGGCCATGCCCAATAACCTTTACGATCCATAAAGCAACTTAAACGTTTCAACTCATTCAAAGCAAAGTCAATATCATACCTCAGCACACTACAGGTTTTTAAATTAATGTTAGGTATAATATCAGACCCATGTAATTAATATTAAGGTGATTTTACTACAAATTCAGCATCCTTACCAGAGAGAACAACCTCAACAAGGTCACCTTCACGTATCTCTTCGGCAGATGTAATCCGTTGTAAAATATTTTCTGAGTTCAGATCATGGCGAAACAAGAGGATTTTGTCATACATGCCAAAAAAACCACACTCTGGGAACTGCAAAAAAAATGCCATTACTCACTAATCTTATACATTCCTTTTTTCAATATTATTATGGAAAATCTAGGTGCAAGTATTCTTTATAACACATACTATGGAACTGTTAATATACTCAGTGGTCCTCACTCCATGACTCACAGACATTCACAGTTACAATCACCATATGCCTGTGCATCACCCCAAATATACACATTTAATAATATTGAATATTACAATATTAAATATCTATAATGATGATGATGATGATAGTTGGTTGTTGTGGGTTTTCCGGGCTGTATTGCCGTGGTCTTGGCATTGTAGTTCCTGACGTTTCGCCAGCAGCTGTGGCTGGCATCTTCAGAGGTGTAGCACCCTACACCTCTGAAGATGCCAGCCACAGCTGCTGGCGAAACGTCAGGAACTACAATGCCAAGACCACGGCAATACAGCCCGGAAAACCCACAACAACCATCGTTCTCCGGCTGTGAAAGCCTTCGACAATATGATGATAGTTCATTTGTATAACATTTTTCTGGACATATTAGTGCCAACTCAGAGCAGTGAACAGTCAGTGTTATCAACACAATACAGCTGGGGAGCTGAGGCTGAAAGGAGTGGCTTACCCAAGGCTACCTGTTGAATTCATGGCAGTAGTGAGTAGGGATGTGCACCCCGAAAATATTCGGGCCACCGCAGCGGCCATTTGAGGGGCAGGAAGGGCCGGAGGAGGTGGCTCCGGCCTTCACTGCCGCCCTGCAGGCCCGCACAGTGGCAGAGAAGGTCGAAAAGGCCCTTCCTACCCCTCAAATGGCTGCCATTGCCTGCCTCTGCGTACTGACCTTGGACTTCCTTGATGGTCTCCCATCCAAATACTAACCATCCCTCCCTGCCACCTGCCAGCTGATAAAGGGACTTGCCCGTTGCAAGCAGCAGGAAAGGAGCCCTTTAAACTCACCCTGAAGCTTCCTGAAGCAAGCCGAATGCTTCGGGGAACCTTTGATTCGGGATTTCCAAATCAGGGCCACCATGCTGGCCCCAATTCGGGAATCCCGAATCTTTACAATTAGGGTCCAATTTGGGTATTTTATCCAAATCAGAAACCCAAAGCGCACACTCCTAGTAGTGAGATTCAAACAGTGATAAATATAACCTAAAACATTTTCAATGCAAAAAAACTAAAGTCCACTAACATATACGTTCCATGAACCTACTTCTGGGCAAGCTGTTGGAGAGGCCAAGCAAATTCCCAGAAACCAAAATTAGAAGAGCCAGAAGTGGCATGTGAAAGAGCCACATATAGATACTAAGCTATGGAGTGAATATCACTGCATTGACATCTGAAAAACAGCTCATATTAACTAAAACATGTAACCCTGAAAAAAAACCCTTAAAACAACAGTCCTCTAAAACTACACATACATTATCAGAATGCAAAGCTTTGTGCTTTTTTTGTTTCTTCATATTAGGGGTGGGTGATTTGGGGTTTCAAGTTGAAAAAAAAAACAACCCTGAATCGGAAAGATTCAGGATTTTCGACTCAGGCCCAGCATTGTGGGCCCAATTCAGGAATACAGAATCAAAGCTTTCCAAAGCAATTTGGATCACTTTGGAAAGTTTTGAGTAACCCTGAGCCACTCTTCAGCTGATGGGGGGTACCCATCAGCTGAGCGGCAGGTGGGCATTTGAAAGCAGCAACACTGTTGCTGCTGTAGGAGGGGATCTCTCCTCCCCCTCGCATCGGCTGGAAAGAGCAGCGAGGGGCATCTGAAAGCAGCAACACTTTAAGGGTAAACCCGAAGCGGGAAGCCTGAATATTTTGGGGGTGCACATCCCTACTTCATATGCTTTGATGGAGTTGCAATTAGAGGTGGGCACAAATCCAATCACGACCCAAAAAATGCACGACCCAGGGTAGTTTGTGATTCACGAACCACCGATTGTGGAAGTTCCTTTCTACGAACTTCCACAAACTGGTTACTGGTTCGGGTTCATTTGGGTCAAATTAGGAAAGGGATAGTTTCAATGGACATTTCCCCGAGGAAATGGCCACTTAAACTTTTCCTGCAGCTTGCAAGAGGCAGGGCCCTTTAAACAGCCCACAAACCCCAGCCCCAACCCCCCCAGCCCCAGCCCCACACTTACCTTGAGGACTCCTGCAGCCTGAGTTATCCTCCCCCTTCTCCTGCGAGGGGTGGCAAGGCTGTTTTCGGCCTCCTGCACCCCACGAAGGCCCGCAGAGAAATGGAGAAAGCCAAAAATGGACTTGCCACCCCTCAAATGGCTGTCATGCAGGCAGGCATTTGAGGGGCGGCAAGGCCATTTCTGGCCTCCTCCGCCCCTGTACAGGCCCGCAGAGAGATGGAGGAGGCAGAAAACATCCTTGCCGCCCTTCAAATGGTCGCCGTGCAGGTGGCCATTTGAGAAGTGGCAGGGCTGTTTTTGGTTTCCTCCGTCCCTCTGCGGGCCTGTGCAGGGGCGGAGGAGGCCAAAAACGGCCTTCCTGCCCCTCACTGGAGGAGAGGGAGGATGCTGCGCCGCAGGGGAAGGTAAGTGTGCAGTTGGGGCTGGGGGGTGAGGGGGGACTGGGGTTTGGGCAGTTTAAAGGGCCCTGCCACCGGCAGGTCCCTTTAAACTATCAGCTGGTAGGTGGCGAGGGGGGAATCTCCCCCCAGCCACCTGCCAGCTGATAGCTTAAAGGGACCTGCTGCTTGCAAGGCAGGAAAGGGCCCTTTAAACTGTTAAATGCCCCTTTCCCTGCCACTGCTAATCAGCCGGAAAGAGGTATTTAAACCTCATGAACCACGAACCACAAACTGGTTCGTAACTGGTCCCAGTTCTGTGCCAGTTCGTGGTTTTGGTTCATCAAAATCCACAAACTATGAACCTCACGGTTTGGGGGTGTTTTTGGTTCGTGCCCATGTCTAGTTGCAATGCTAATTATTTATAGATTTATATATGCATTGCACAAATGTTAATAAAAACAATTTGTACATTTAAACAAAATATTTTTCCTGCTGCTATATTTTCAAACTGCAAATTGGAATTTGTTTGCTCAAACCTAATCACACAAAGCAGCATGGTATATACATAATAAAATAATAAAGCTATTATGTAAACCTCGTCCTTTGTTCCTCTTTTGATAAAAGACATAATAGTCGAAGCTACAAAATACTGCTGTTGATATGTGATAATACACCTTATGGGTTCAAACAGAAAAAATACTGAACAGAACAAAATCAATAAGATGATATTTATGTTGTCACCTTTGGATATTAGTTCTATATACACACTGTTAATCAAAAGCCAAGGATATTGCCAAGCTGGAGCCACTATTGACATTACATTTTCATATTCCCATATGGAAGCAGCCAGAAATCAACTAAGGTTATTATAACATCCAAAAAAAGATAAACAATTTTACGGATTTAAATGAAAGAGGCACCCCTAGTATAGCTCAATATGCCATGAAAGGGTCTATAGATTAACTAATAGTTGGGTAGGCATGTGTCTTAAAGAGACCTGCCAAACTGGGTGACATGGACACACAAGCATGTTCACAAATGATATGGTGCAGCCTCTAATTGCTGGAGAAATAAGTCTGGTGCTGGACCCATCAAGGTATTGCTATTTTGGCCAGTCAAGACATATTACATGTGATTAATATGTTCACATATATAGACAGAAAAAGAACACAGACGACAATTTTACAAATAAATGGAAGGAGATTGAGGGAAGTCTAACACAAGTCATTTCAGGGAGGCTTTTCAGGAATGGGCTCAGAGTTGGGCCCATTCCAAACTCTGAGTTGGGCCCAACAGGAACATTTCTGCCATGGCTGTCCACCAGGTATCTCCATATTGTAAACACTGGTGCTGGCCGTAGCAATAATGTAAAAAGGATTAGCCTGAAAATGTCCACTCCTCTCCCTCCCTTGCAGAAAGGGTGGAAAGGCCTCCCAGATTGGGCTCATCTTAGCCTGGAAGAGAACAAAAGGAAGAGGTGGGTGTAGGTCATTCAGGAGGACTACCCAAAAGCCCCAGGCTGCACAAACCATTTTTAGAACTTCTCAAATATTTATTTTCACACTGCATCTGGAAAGTGTCACACAATGTCTGAAGGGGGTCAGGGGATCTGAAGGAACCCAACTCCCAGGGATTTTGACCCTTTTTAACTACCCACTTCTCTACTTTGTATAACTAGGCCGTTGCTTAAACATGTTGACGGCTTTCCACAGGGGGGGGGTTAGGTGGGGTAGGAAATTGCACACTACCTGGTCATTCAACTCTGGAGAGTCCTTAATGAGTCCACACACCACAGTTGGTTAACCCCTAACTATGGACCTAAAACAGGGACTTTCACTCAGGGACAGGGAGGATCTTGTCCTAATCCTTAAAGAGACCTTGGCTCCACTATCCGGTAGAGTGACAAGGGTGGGGAAACAAATTCTCTGGAACTTACAACTGATTCTCTGCTAGATTTTGTGGAGCAGCAGGGGAAGGAGGGTCAAGAACCAACTGAGCTACCTGGTCCAAATTCAAATGCCAACGTTTTCGGAAGGGAGAGGCCTTACTCCACAATCCAGGAAAATTGCTAAACCCTAACAAGTCTGTTACCACAGCAGATGCACAGAGCTGTTCTTCCAAGGGGCGACAACCTTGGGAACTTAAAGCTGCAGGTCCCTCCCTCTGCCAAACGAGTTGCGGCTGATTATGAGGGGTAGGAGCTCTTGGGGAACTCTCACCCTAACTTACTACCAACCCAAAACATCCCAAGACAGTGAAAAGTTTGTAGGGAAGAACCACATGTCACCCACTTGAGTTCTACAGAACCTCATGGCGGTGTGCACAGAGGCGTGGGCCAATAGGTGTGACACAGGTCTAAATGGTGAAAAGGGGGAAGATTCCCACTCAGGTAGTTGCTCTTATAGTGTTATGCACACAAATCTACATACACACACTCACACACACTCTTGTGAGGGTTTCTAAGGCTCATGTGTTGACTCATGACATGAAGGGTGATGCCCGCGTGATCCACAATTAATCTGTTACCCAAATAGAAAGTCTCCTTAATTGACTGGGGGAATTAGCATTCAAGAAGACACACAAGAGAAGGGGTAACTAGGAATCTCCACCTATCTATAAGGGGATTGTTCCCTCAGAGAACTCTCAAATCAGGCAGATGTTCAACAGGAAAGGGTTTTTTTAAAAAATTAGAAATAAAAAGGGCAATAACACAGATACACACAGCACACATACAAGGCTAAGTAAGAAAATCAGGGAGGAAAAAAGGAGAAAGTAATTTGGGATAGGGTGATAATTACTAGTCCTGAACAGAGGGGTCTGTGGGAGCAGCAGCAAAACAACCAGCATTTCATGAGGCAAAGGAGAAGGCTCAAGCCAACTTGAAGGTGGGTGTATGAATCCAGAACATACACACACTGAGCACATGGCTGGGAAACCCAATTATAGGACAAAACTGACATCTTTGCTCCAAAACAATGGCTTAATTGTTGTCTCCAGAGGCAGACAAAGTTGTTGGGAGAGATTTAAAGTGACTATCTGGGATGGACTATAGGTGAAAATATTGCTTGATGACTTGGTAAGTACCAAGTCATCAGATGTGCTAAATAGCCTTGATTAGGTAAGTGGGAGAGGGGAGGTTGAAGAAGGCGTTGATAGGATTGGGCAGGAAGTTTTCTCAGGAAGCCTCATTATCTCTGCTGCTCTCGGGGTGTGGAGGGCTGTCAGTCAGTCATCCCCCATGACTCATGACTTGGTAACTTTCCAGACTAAAGGCTGGCTGGCATCCGTTCCACCTGAGGCCAAGCAGTGCCTAGAACTTATGGCAAGGGGTTTATGATATTCCATACCTATAAACTGTCCTTGCAGTGTGTGTGTGTGGGGGGGGGGAATCTGACTGCTAACACTCCTTTCCTTTTCCATTTCTGACTCTCCATTTCTCATTCCACTCCTCCTTCTTCCACTTCCCATGAAGATAGTTTCAGGTGAGTAACTCTGTTGGTCTGTAGAACAGCAAGCTTCTAGTCCAGTGGCACCTTAAAGACCGACAAGATTTTCAAGGAGCTTTGATTCTCAAAAGCTTATATCCTGAAAATCTTGTTGGTCTTTAAGGTGCCACTGGACTAGAAGCCTGCTGTTCTTTCGCCTCACAGTTTCTCACTTCTCTCACTCCACCATCCTCTTTTCTCTTCACTGTCTACTGTTGCTTTACATTTTATACAACTCCCTTGGAGGTATTCCTGAGCTCACACCCCTTTCCCATTTCTTCCCAGGCCACCTTCTAGCACCCATGCCAAGGCCTCTGCCCCTCCTCACTTCCTTCCTCCAATATGAGCTCCAGTCAGACTCATGCCTGAATTAGGACAAGCCTTTCTTTTGGCGTCACTGAAACCAGGGGTGGTGTCAGGGGTGGTGTCAGGGGTGGTGACACCCCTCGTGTCAGGGGTGGTGACACCAGCAACCCTAGCTGCATAGGGCTCTTCCATCACTGCAGCACATCTTTTCCACTTGTCTAGAGTCCAGGTGAGGAGATAATAGGACAGGCTCCCTAGCTGCCAGAGTATCACAATGGTTATGAAATTATTTAAAAAGCATTTTACCCAGGAGTCACCATATTATTGAAGGATAGTAACAAATGTTACATATAGATTTCAATAAACAAGAAAAACTACAATCCTCGCTCAGCCACAAATGAAATATCTCCCAAGAAAAAGAAACACACATTGACTGCTACCAACAAGCTGGAGAAACCTACTTTCCAACTGCTGGAAGCTTACCTATTACCAAAGTATTTATAAAGTTTGCTTCATTTGCATGTCCCCTACCCATGCCTAGTCCTGTTTTCTCAGGATGGTCAATTATGGCATTTATGTTTGTTGATGCTGAGAAAGCCTTTGAAGTTTCTCATGAAAACGTTGCATAGAATGAATTGCGGGACTGAGTTTTTGAATTGGATTCCAAGTATTTACACAAAACAGCAAGCTTCAATTTTAGTTAACAGTTTGTTTACGAAGATTGAAATAACAAAAGGAACACGGCAAGGATGTCCAATTTCACCACTATTGTTTATCATTGCTCTTGAAGTTTTAGCAGTGAGAATCAGACAAGATAGCAGAATTGCTGGAATAAAGGAGGGGAAAGAGATGTATAAGATGAAAAGCTATGCAGATGATGTGGTTATATCAATAAAAAATCCACATACTTCCCTGATTTATGTAATGGAACAAATATCAAGATTCGGGCAGCATTCTGGATATAAACTGAATAAGAAGAAAACAAAGATTATGTTACTCTCGACAATGAAAGAGGAAGCTAAAAAGATCGGAAGTATAACCAACTGTACCATAACTACAAAGCCAATAAGATATTTAGGGATAAATGTATCATCACAAAATGAGAATCTCTACAAAGATAATTATCAAAAAGTTTGAACAGGAATTACGGAAGATTTGCAGAGATGGCAAAATTTAAACATTTCATGGTTAGGAAGAATTGCGGCTATCAAAATGAATATTTTACCTAAATTAAATTTCCTTTTTCAAATGTTTCCACTTTACATTGAACAAAAGATTCTGAATAGATGGCAGAAAGCTATAAATGACTTTATATGGAAAGGGAAGAAACCAAGGATAAGATTTAAAGTATTACAAGATGATAAAAATAGGGGAGGACTAGCTGTACCGAATATTAAATTGTATCATCAATCAGTGGCGTTGGTTTGGATAACAGATTGGATTATGAATCCAAGCAACAGACATATCAAATTGGAAACAGCGGATGCTAAGGAAGGTATCCATAATTATTTATGGATAAAGAAATCATGGAAACCTATTCTTAAACAAGATGGGACTCATATTGTAAGGAACAGTCTACTTAAAATATGGTTTCAATGCAGAAATAGATTGAGCCCACCAATTTTCCCATTGATGTCACCAATTAATGCCTACTATGACGCAGCAGTTAGGAATAAAATTCATCAACCTACCTACAAATCAGTGATAAAGAAGGAAACATAAAAACCTGGCAAGAAATCCAGGCTTATGGCAAAAACATTCCTTGGTTGACTTATCACCTAATAGTATCAAGATTTAAGGATCAACTTCTCAAAGAAGGTGGCAGGCTGAGAGAAAAAACACAATATGAACTATTAATGTCTGGAGACTTGTCACATCTATTGGGGAAGATTTACAAAATATTACTGCAACATCATACAAAAATGGAACAAGTCAAAACTTTTATGATAAAATGGATGCAAAATTTTGGGGGAACCATTCCAATGAACTTATGGGAAAACTTATGGACTAAAGACATAAAATTTACAGGCTGCCAGTTACTGAGAGAAAATTGGTATAAAATGTTTTTTAGATGGTACATTACTCTCAAAGATATTGCAAGGATTTAGTAAAGGTTACAGTGGGCATTGCTGGAAGTGTCAGAATATGGACGCAACATTTTACCATATGTGGTGGACTTGTAAGGAATCACAAAAATACTGGATAAAAAATACATGAAGAGAGGCAAAAGATTTTCAAACTCAGATTTGAATTAAATCCGAAAAGCATGCTCTTAAATATTTTACCAACAAATCTGAGAAAAGAACAAGATCTCTTCCATTATATGGTGACAGCAGCAAGAGTATTATTCGCAGGAAAATGGAAGACTGATGCTTGTCCTGGTCTCCCAGAGTGGAGAGATAAAGTTTATGAATATGCTTCAATGGCCAAACTAACTACTTACCTACAAAATAGGCCAATAACTGACTTCTGGAAAAAATGGAAGGATTTTGTTGATTATTTAGGCTAAATTAATTGATACAGTAGCTTAGAGGGAGGGAAGCAAAGAAGAGTGAAGGAGAAATGTCAGGTATCTAGGCTTAGGGAAGCCAAATACGAATAATTACTTTATTAGCTTAAAGAAATGTAAAGGTACTGCTTGTTTTATTCCCAAGATTCTTACGAATATATTGTTTATATACTTATTGGTTGTATAAGATGTATAACTCTCAAATTATTGTTTAACTTAGAATATGTATAACTTTCATACTATGCACTTACTTTATTCTATTTTCTTTTTTAAAAAATAAAATCCTTAAATTAAAAAAAACCGTCAATTATCCACACATGCAAATTCCTATCAATAATCCCATACACTGTTGAAAACAGTGTATACAAATATCTATTGCCATCCTCTGCCCACAACACAAAAGATAAAAAAGTTGGCCCAGGATTACACTTTTTAATTTGCTTTATAGCAATATTTTCTGTGCTTAGCTAATTGAACACCCATTTCCATACCAACCTAGGCACATTTATCCACTGCTGGTGGACATGTCCGAAAATCCAAGAGTATTGGGGAAAATCATTTTTTAAAAATCAAGAATATAACAGGTTATATGATGCAAAAAACTCCATAAACTATACTATTAAATCTATGGACTGATGACAATATCCCAAAATTGAGAAGAGATCTTATTTCATTATTATTAACAGCAGCAAAGACTGCATTGGTTCAAAAGTGGAAAACAGAGAGAACTTGTATTTTAAAAGAGTGGATATTAAAGTTATGGGAATTATTAATCTCAGACAAAATATCAGACCAGCTAATATCTGCAGGCAACCCAAAATGTCATTCTACCTTTATAGAAAAATTGTTTCCCTTTTTTCGTGGTGGTGGAGGATAGTGCCCTCAAGTCATAGCTGATTTACGGCAATCCCCAGTGGGGTTTTCATGGCAAGAGACTAACAGAGGTGGTTTTGCCATTGCCTACCTCTGAGACCCTGGTCTTAGTTGGAGGTCTCCCATCCAATTACTAACCAAGGCCATCCTTGCTTAGCTTCTGAGATCGGACAAGATCAGGCTCACCAGGGCTATCCAGGTCAGGGCTTCCCTTTTTTGACTTTATTACAAATTATGCTTCTGTAGATTATACTATGCAAAAGATGTATATAAACTTTTTCCTCTACTAACTACTATTTAAGAGAAATGTATTATAATAATAAGATAAAAAATCCTAATGTATAAATCTAAGATATTGTTAAATTATTTAAACATTTGGCTTAAGTTATCTTTGTAATGTTATTATTGAAAATTAAAGAGTGAAGAATCCCCATCTGCTAGACATTTTAACAAAATATTCTTGGAATTTAACCACTTAACTTCTGAACTTGGTTTTAATATCTTGGTTGCTTTGTATTTCCATGTTTGAATGGATCTTTTAAATTTAAAAAGTTAGGACAACTTCTCAAGGCTGACCTCATCTGCACTTTCTTTGGCCTCAACAAGAATGCATATCTTGGCTCAGAAAATGCTTTGCTCTAGCACTAGCTCACCACAGCTGTTTGCTACAAAACAGAAAAAAGGAAATAGTATTTGGATATTAATAATATATTGCAAAGAGTTAAATAGGATATTCAGCAGACTATGAGAAATAAAGCAACAACCATTTGCAATATTTTGATCTCAAAATTCCAAGTTCACAAACAAGACACCACTGTAAAAGCCTGCTCCATCCATGCATATTATCAACTCCATTTAGGACATATTCTGTACTACTATTCAGATGTTCTCTAACAACATTGGAAGGTTCATGGAGGTATATTCTTACTCTTGAGGAGTTCCCAATTTAAGCCACAAACACAAAATGCAGTTTCTTAGGAAGTTCATTTGCTTTTGTGTTCAATATATTGGTTCTTTTGGCTTCTTGAATATCTGAATGTGGCTTAATCTATAACGGTTCAACAATATTGAATAAAGAGTACAAAAGAGTAATAAAATTGTTCTTTATATTACTCGAAAAGAGTTTTCCCTCCCTTTCCCAAAATTCTTCAGAGCAACTTGATTGCTGACTCCTCAGTGGTGGAAGTCATTGGATGCAGTATGTAAATGCCTGCTTCTAAATAGGATAAAACAAGTACTTACAGCACAGGTGACTATCCACAGGGGGGCAGAGGCTAAATGAAATTGGAAGGTGCCCCCCCAATATGTTCAATATATTTAAATGCTTTACTTTTGCATCACTGGAAACACTGAACATTTACACACACACACACACACACACACACACACACACAAACACACAAACAGGGGATAGACACAAAATGCTTTGCAATTTGCAAATCTTCTTGTTGTTCTATTCATTATGCCTCCTGTCTGATCTATGGCAAGCCCACCTGCCTTGCCATTTTGGAGAAATCCTATCTGTTCTCATCGAAAGAGTTGCTCACAAGAAAAGTTAGGTGAGTCTCAGAAGGAATATGCATGACAGATACTAGTTCAAAAAAGGCAGGAGCAGATTGTGTTTGCAAGCCAGAGATAAGTCAATCAGGTACAGTCATCTCCATGTATATTACACTGTAGGATATTTTGATTCAATCAAAGCACCATGTTCAGATTGCCCAGCCTTGACTTAGCCTGAACAGAAGGGATCTTCAGAGATTGCCAAACCTGTAACAAAAGGAGGCCTTTGAGACAGTGACCACCCTTTGTCCCATTCTGGTTCTTCCACTTTCAGAACTCTTCCTGAATATACCTCCTCTCTTGTCTCAAGACTTTCCCCTTTCCTCCCTACTTAGTCAATCCTAAGGTTTGCTTAAGACACTTCTCTAATCCTGGTGCTTAGTGGGTTTTTCTGCTACATCTTCATCTCCTTGCAAGTACCTAAAGCCTGGGCAGTGCCAAAGATGCTCTTGACCTGTGGCTAGTGTTGCCAGGTCCCCTCACTCTCTGGGCGGGAGGTGGGAGACCAGGCACTCACCTTTGTTGCTGACTACACACCTGTGCTCCTGGGCTGCATGCTGTCACTTCTGGGAAGTGACATCATCACGCAGGGTTTCATGCCACCCCTGGGAGTGTTCCTGCGCTCTGCAGCAGGCCAATTTTGGCCCATTTTGGGCTGAATTGGGCCCATTTGTAGCCTAAATTGGCCCACTGGGACTGCAGGAGCTCTCCAGGGCCCTCCCAGCAGCAATCCCATGCTCCACAGTGGGCTGAATTGGGCCCATTTGGGACCAAAATCAGCCCACTGAAGAGCACAGGAGCACTACCGGGGCAGCGCGATGGGCCCTGAAGTGCTCCCGCACTTCGCAGTGGGCAGATTTCGGCCCCAAACAGACCCAATTCACCTTGCTGCAGAGCATGGAAGCACTGTCAAAAGGGCCCTGGAGAGCTCCTGTGCTTCACGGTGTGCCAATTTAGACCCCAAATGGGCCCGATTCAGCCCACTTGGGGTCCAAACTGGCCCACTGCAGAGCATGGGAGCACATTGTGCCACCCGAGAGTGCGCCCTGGGAGGCACATTCCCCTGCCATTTCCCATGCCAGCCAGGCAAACGGGGACGGGAGGGTGGGAGTGGGGGGATCCTCCATCCCCAGCAGGGGACTGGCAACTCTACCTGTGGCTCACAAGGCCTGCATTTGAGCACCATTACTTAGTCAAAAAGATTAATAAACAGTGTGGTCTTTAAAGTCCAGATCTGAGACACACTTGTTTATTGAGAAAATTTATATGCCACTTCTCCAGAGAAAAAGTCCTCAAGCTAGAATCAGATCATGAAAGCAACTATTGAAAGACAGAACGCCTCAGTTAAAAAAGAAATGTTTGTCCTGGAACATAAAGGCTACTACAGTAGATGTCAGGCAAGCCTCAAGAAGAGCATTCCAAAAACAAGATGCCACCACTGAAAAAGTCCGTTTCTGGTTGCCGCCCACCTCTGAAGGCAGTGGTACAGACAGTAAGATTTGGAAATAGGGTTTTGACTAGTGGGCTGGACAGTATGGGAGGAAATGATACTTCAAGAATATTCCCTTCTAGCAGGGTGTTAAAACTGCTCCTAAGAGCAACTGCTCCTAGGGCAGGCCGCAAGAGACAGTAACATAAGAACATAAATAGAGCCTGCAGAATCAGACCACTGGTCCATCTAATCCACCATACTGTTTTACAGAGTAGCCAACCAGTTGCCTGAACAAACAAGACATAGAGACCAAGGCCCTCCCCTGCTACCTCTGTATACAGAGGCTCCCTTCAGTTATAATGAATAGTAGCAAAGGAGGTAGCAGAGGAGAGGTTTCTCTCCTACACTTAACTACATGATGTGATTTCAACAGTTTTGGGGACATGCCACACACTTTTAACACTTTGCTTCTCTTCTCATTGCTTGTTATACTTGCATACTTAAAGATTCCCCGAACGGATCTCAGAGAGTTATTGTTCTCTTTATGCAAAAAGTTGGATTTGACTCCAAAAGACTGATGAAGACATGGAATAATTCTGCAGACCTAAATACATTGGCCTACATCCTATCACCACATGCAACTAACAGTAGCATATTCTACCAACACAAGATGGTTTTCATCCATGCAAGATGTTCTCACACTAACAGAATACACATGGCATATGGACCTTAGCTGCACACAGTGCTGGGATACAATACATAGTAGCAGAAATTTAACTTCTGGCCATAAAGAACAGCATGGCATAACTAGGTTTGCACACTCAGCCAAATTGTTGATTAGTTCAACCCAAACTATAACTCAGTCTTGCATGACAAACTGGCTGCTTTTGAAAGTTGGAGTTTAATATAAGCAGCTTTGCCCCCATGAGTAAAAGTTCTAAAACCAGCAATCTTGGGGAAGTTGACAGTAATGCCACATGTTTGTTTGATCAGAGAGAGAAGATATCTGAAATGTAGCTACAATTCAGGAAGAAGAAATTTTTGCAACAAAGTACTACTTGTTATTATACTTTATTATAATGAAAGAATCTGTAGGTATAGTCAAAAGAACCAAGATCTACGACAGCTCAATCCTATGCATGCATGATGAGGTGATGAGGCACAGCTAGTCATTATCCCTATGCTCTCAGTAGATAAAATGAATTCCCAAAAAAATCCAGCTCCAAGGAGTTGAGACCACAGCAACTGTACTTGAACAGCACAGCCCACGTCCATCAATCACACAGCAGCATGCCTACAACTTCATTGCACCAGCCATATATGGAAGCTGTCATCAGCAGCACACATCACTAATGTCGCCTTGCTGTTACACACCCAACATTGCAGGGAGGGAACAAAGGAAGCAGCAGCCTCAACATATGGAGGAGTATTGTGGCATGCCTATGAGACAACCACAGTCCTGGGAGCTATGTGGCTGAGGATTCAAGAGTCAAGCATCAAGGGGGTCTGGCCAGCTCCTGAATGTAGACCGCATCCTCCACGTCCACCAGCTGCAAAGCTCTCTCTCACAAACCTGGCCAGCTCGCTTCTGATTGGCTAGCTGGGCATTTTGAACCGTGGACTGCCTGTGTAGCCCCAAGGAGGCTGCTGGGAGCCATCAGGATTGAATGTGGTCACCCATGTGCCTCACCGCTCTACCCCTGTGGGCTGCAAACCAGGGCCCCCAGCAAGTCTGCAGCCAGCTTCTTAAGTTCACTCTAACTTCTAGTATACTACACAAACAATAGAATATATATTTAAGGCTAAAACAGATTTCATGCATTATTTTAATGCTTTTGAGCTGCTCTTCTGCTTTTGGTGTTCAAGTATGAAAGGCAGACGTGCAATTTTAAATGGTCATATATACTTAAAACAATAATGATGGCCTTCTAGGAAGGCGGATTTTAGAGTTGCATTTCAGCCTGCTATTTTTGCATCACCTATTAAGTATTCTATATTTAGTTCTCTGTCCATGACTTCCCCCCCAGAGTCATACACATTTAGAAATAGATTATTAAAAAACATTTCAACTCTGTAGACTTAAAGTAGATAACAGTGACAAGTTGCAAGGATACCTAAATAGCATATTAGCCATCAACAAAATCACACAGGGTAAAACACCTAATTTTAATTTTCTGCTTGCAAGGATGTTTATTGTATGTACAAGCATTCCATCATGTAAGCTCCCATCTTCATCCTGAAGTGGTATAGCCCAGACGCAGGTCTGCCACCTTCAGAAGAACTGAGTTCAGACTCATGGTTTTTGTGCTCTCTTCATGTGCCTGTACTACAAATTCATAAAGCAGCAGCAGCACAAAAACAATGGACAGTGAGGCACAGCAGCTGGGTATACTCATACATGCTTGAAAGAGACTGAAGACTGCCCCTTGTTCAAAGGACACCCTCATCCCTCAACTGTTACTCCATTCTGATGGAACAAAGACCTTGCAGTCCACTAAGATGGCAGAACCCAGGCAAGTAAAATTCTTGTATGAGAGCCTCCTGCAAAGCAGCAGCTATCACTGGAGAAGTGCCAAATCAGCTCAGAAGTTACTTGTTTCACCTCAATGTTCCTTTTGCTCAGGCAACAGGTCAAAGTGCTCCCTACTGGAGAAGGGACCTGCACCTTATGAATGACTGCCTTGGTGATTTGCTACCTACTGGCCAAAGCCAAGACAGTGTTAGGAAATGTTCAAAGGAAGGAAAAAACGAGGGAAAGCAAGTGATTACAAATTAAATTACACATTAAGTTAAATACAAATTAAATTACAAATTAAATTAAAGAATTGAGTTGTGGCTCACAAAAGATCACACTCTACCACAAATTTTGTTAGTCTTATAGGTGTTACTGGACTCTTGCTGTTTTCTACTCCCAAATTAAATACAGAATGCCCTCTTTCCCAAAAGAATTTTCCTCAATCCTATTCTCAGTTCCTACTGACAGGAACTGTTACGCAAATGGCAAGAACTGTAACACATACCAAAAGATATGTGCAGGGCCCTTAATGCTCAGAGCATCCCCTTTGCATTTCAGGTCCAACATATGCACTTGTGGGCAAATGTTTAAGAGATCATTGTCTGGAGTCCCAATCTGAGCAGTGCTTTGTATACAAGTAGAAGGAAAGAAAAACAGTACAAATTCAAATCTTTATTGGGAAAATACAGAAAAATTATGAGAAGTATGCCAAATGCAACACAGCAAAACTTATGACCTAAGCTAAGATAACTAAGTTCTAAAAACAGATAGCTAAAGGGGTAAGATAAAGAAAACATAGGAGCTTGATCTTGAAGAGAGGATGAATCCAGGAGGGTCCAAGGGAAGAAGACGAAGGACACACAGCAATGTTGTGCATCAGGGAGAGCTAAAGGGGGGGAAAGGGAGGATAAAGAAAACATAGGAACCTGATCCTGAAGAGAGGATAAATCCAGGAGGATCCAAGGAAAGAAGATAAAGGACACACAGCAATGTCGTGTATCAGATGATCCCAGGCAGCGACTGCGTTGCGGAAGTTGAAAATGGGAAAGTCAAGGACCAAGGCCCGCTCAAAGTCTTGTGTACTGGACAGGGTCACAGAGGCAGTAGGTGGGATGATCCTGCTAGCAAAGTAAATCAAGGCTACTTTTATGCATTGATGATCCTGCTATCAGGATGTTTTCAGTCCCTCTGAACTATGACTGAATTAGAGTAGAAAGTTTAATTTTTATTGAGCAGCTTGGATTTAACTGCTAGGTGGGAAAAATACTAGTGGGAAAATGGTAAGTGTTGGAGCAACAATTTACTATGATTCTCTTGGGGTGACAAAAGACCAGGTATGCCTGATGGCTGTGTCCGGAGTGGTTGATCTGTTAGGGTGATTGCCTGGTGAATCCTTCCATGCATTAGGACTATTATTAGTCCTAATCAATGAGACATCATTGGAGTCTTTTGGAGAGAGTGATAGGATTGCCTCCGAGTAGAACTTTTCTGCATAGTGAGCATTTTTCCTATACTCGTGCCAGAGGCTGCTAGAATTTTACAGCAATTCCTAGCTTTAATTACTATGCATGCACTCCAAGCCTCAGGACAGACAGAAGTTAAGAGATGTATACACAATTTTGGGAGGGGGTCCTGTGACAGGGTCTACCCACTGGGTTTCACAGCAGTCTAGGGGCTTTGACTGCCCTTGACTGAAGTCACAGAGACATATGACCGAAGATAGTGAGCAGGTATGTATTACAAAGTCTCCTGCTAATTCTGTTGAATAAGGTTAACAACTTTATAATGTCAAGTAAATATTCCTTTGTGGTAAACCATAACTTAATCTTGGCTTCAATTCAATTCAAATAAAATACTGAGGGAAGTAAATTCACATTCTCAGCATGTTAGGATCTGTTCTTGCTTCCATTGAACCTGTGTCATATCAACTCAAACCACTTAGGTTATCATCTTGGATATATAAGATGAAAAGGCTGAATAAAAAATGAACAAGTCTTCATTCAGCAGCAGAATCTCTTTCCTGCCCTCAGTAATAGTGGGATTCAATTTACCTGAAAATCTTCCTCCTCATCACTCAAGGGCTATACTGTTTACACACACACTCATACTTCCTCTGTAACACATACTTCCTCTGTAACATCCAATCCTGATCACAGGAACCAGACAACTGAATTTGCAGCCTAAGGCTGAGGGCAAGGAAGGGAAGGAGGCAAGGCGACAAACCCAGACTCACACATTCACTGGTAAGAGCAAAGTGCAAAGGAGCAGACCGGCGGCTCTATAAATAGCTAGCTGCTGGACCAGAGGGAGAACTGCCTCCCTGAGGTCCGGAGCCAGGCCCACCCCCGGCCATCTCACCCACCCCCCAGCCACCTCTGATAGGATGGCCAGGAATGATTGGCCACGGGCTCGTAGAGAATGCCAGGCGAGCCCTTCAACATGCCGGCCGTGATGCCCTGTACCTCTCCCCGCCCGCTGGCAGCAACCTGGCTCACAGGTAAGTCTGATAGCTGCCATTTCTTTCCAACATCTGACAAAGGCCTAGTTCACTGAGATTGTAAACGTGTGATTGAAGCACACCAGTTTTCAGGTGGGAATATACATGACTAAATGGTCCCAAGTTAAAAAAAATTCTCCACACAGAATACTGGTATTCTGTGGCGCGGAGGACAATCTAAATTCCCCTCTGTCTGGAGATCAGGGGGCGGGGCCACCAGCCAGGTGACCATTTTCTCCGAGGTCAACCTACTGAGTTCCACCACCTCTTTTCCCAGAAAAAAAGCCCTGTGAAAACCTATTATTTGCCTATGGGTGCTTCCTCAAAGCAAGATATGGAGAACAGTGTCTGAATGTACCTTCTTGCCCCTCGCAATTCTCACCTACAAGTTCCAGCGAATTTACAAGAATCCTGGGAAGAAAACAGCTTCTAGTCCCAACAACACCATCCTCTCAGACAGGAATCCACTGACACTGATAACTAGGCTGTATAGTCAACTATGCCAGAAAATACTACTTCTTTACTAAAGCAGCCCCCTCAGCAAAAAAATGTACATTAAATTTTTAAGTGACTAAATGGTGACCAATATGACTAAATGGATAAGACATTGGAGTTGAATCTAGAATCTCTTAACTCAGATCTTATTAATTTCATGCTTATTTACACACTCATGACTGCCCACGATTGTTACAGACATAGATTCACAGTTGCTATCCCAATGCTGTAAATCCATGTATAGACAAATAAGAAGTTGCAAGCTGCTTTCTGCCACACATCTTGCTCACGATCGCAGACCATTCACAGGTCATCTGTGTTCACACAAAATTAAGCACTAAATTGACCTCTGGTTATCAAAGAGTAGTACATTTGTTTTGATCAGGAGTGGTCAGCTTTTTTTATTTGGGAAGATTCTGCATCTTCCAAGCTGTCTGGGATTACAACTCTGACAATAACTTCCCATTCTTTTCCTCCAGAGAATCTTGAGAGTCTCAAAGCCACAGAGGTGGAAAAACCTTGACAGGACTTTTCTTCTCTAGCCAGAAGTATATGCTCCCCTCTTCAGGAAATTGAGAGCATTCCAGAAGCCTCTGGAGTGATCTCCCACTATCCAGTGGGAGGGGCATCTGTCAAGAGGTGTAAAAATAACACTTTGTAATACACTGCTCTGGAGCCACAAAAGCAAGGGGAAAGATATTCTGACCTTTGCCACCAGCCACATGTATAGCACCATTGGGAAGTTGCACCCCTTCCCAGGAACAGCAGTAAGAGATCAGCTTAGCCCACAACTAGTTAGACTCCTCAATTCATTCTAACACACTGGCAAACTTACGTCCTTCCCTTAAATTTTCTCTCTGCTTGCCTTCCCATTTGAGCTTTGGTTTGTAAGCTTCAGTGTAAAGACTTGATACTCTTTGAATAATGGCAAGCCATTTTGGGAACCAACTGCTGTCTAAAAGTAGGACTAATAGCAGCAGCTAAAATAGAATGAAAATATGATGAATTGTAAAGCACTTTGACAAGCAATTAATAATAATCAGTTATGGATGAATAAATTGTGAGACCCATTTTAGTAGGATTCTTTGTGTCCTTTGACAAAATTATTACTTTTAGGATACAACTTTTTTTTTAGTTTTCCTTCAGGAAAATTACATATAGAAAAATAAGAAACCTATTATACATCTTTTCAACAGAGTTTAGACTTGGAGAAGGTGGAGCTGTAAGCAAAATTCTTTTGCATTTCTAGATGATCACAGAGAATTGGTATAGTCCGGTTTAAAGACACAACATACATAATGCTTTTAAAAAACAAGATACTGACTACTATATCCAATCAACTACTTATACCTCAACTTAAGCAAATTTTACTCCACTGACTTTCCCATGACATTATAGTAGCTTGAAAGTCACATTTTTGCAAAGATGATTTGTAGATCATATGACATGTTTCTTAGATGCAATTTTTTTTCACCTTTGAATGCCCTTTTTATGCAATAAATTCTGCCAAAGTCTCACTGATGAAGCATTAATAGGAATCACACAGCACAACTGAGATTAGATCTTTTGTGATCATATGATCTAGGATTTCAGGAGGCAATGCTTTCCATAATAGAACAACATAATATTTCATTGAAAAACAGTGTCTCTCTCTATTTCATTCTTTCCTTCTATCAGTCATGCAACAGTTTATATAAATTATATCAGTTCTAACATTAATAGTACCTCCCCTCAGAGCAATTTTTCAACTTTTAAGAAATGAACTCTAACTTGTATAGATGTGCAAGTTATGCTGAGAGCCAGTTTGATGTAGTGGTTATGAGTGGCAGGATTCTAATCTAGAGAACTGGGTTTGATTACCCACTCCTCCACTTGAAGCCAGCTGGGTGACCTTGGGTCAGTCACAGCTCTCTCTGAGCTCTCTCAGCCCCACCTACCTCACAGGGTGATTGTTGTGATAATAATAACATACTTTGAGTGGGCATTAAGTTGTCCTGAAGGGTGGTATATAAATCGAATGTTATAATTATATTTAAACTTCTTTTTAAGCAGCAAACAGAGTGAAGCATGGGCAAGAAGCAAAACTGATACTAAACAGTGTTTTTTCAATGATTTGATTAGCCTGTCCATTGCTGCAAAGGTGAGTGAGCCAGTGACTCATGGTTTTTAGGATCGTTTGTAAGTATCTTAAGTGTAACTGACATATATTGAAGAGGTGGGACGAAGAACTACCACATGTAAGAGATGGTTACATCCCTTCCGGCATCCATAAGCGGGGGTCAGTGAATAGCCCAACTGCTTCCCATCAACAGATATCTCATTCAGAAGTCCAGCCCATTCATTTCTAAAAACAGATTCATTTTGGACTACCATTGTTAAGGGGGGGCGGATTAGCAAGAGTTGGGGAAGCTATCTCAGTGGGTTCTCAGTGTACTTAGAATTCACCATTTCTAAAGTTTCGGGGAATCCAAACTAAGCTTTGTCATGGAAGGTAGTGGAAGGTGCAAGATAGAATAGAAACAGAAAAGTGTGCACAAGCATACAGTTTCTAATCCAACATCTAGGCCTAAAACTAAATTCTCATTTCCATATTCACAAAATTAAGGTCACTATTTAGTTTAGAAAACAGATTTCCTAGACACTAAAGCAGAATGAAATAGCCTAACAAGTTATCATGTACATATTTAAAATTCAAGAGAACATAGTGTTAAGCCTGGCCCCTCATATTAGTTGTAGACCAGCCTATATAGGCCCTTGGATCAGCAAGAGTTTGATCACAGCACCTAAAATGTGCTTATGTTTCACTTTTTAATTTAAAAAAAATTGCAAAGAAGAAACCAAAAAAATGCTGCCAAATCTATACATATACTTCTATAAAAGGTCTCCAAATATCTAAAAATAAATCCATACACAATTGTTGTCTACATGTAATATGTTCAAATGTTGCTAAGTTTATAAGGTCCTCAATCCAATGAGTTACTGGAAGTGAGCTTTTGTCTTTCCATTGCTGTAGTATAAGTCTTTTAGTGACTGTAAGAGCATGGAAGGTCCATTTCCACTGACCATTAGAAGGATGGAGGGTCCATTAGGTTCCGTGAGACAGGCAAATAGTTTAAAAGTACATAAACGTACAAAAAAAAATCAATATTCTGATACAAAATTAATATGACTTCCTCCCAAAAGGACCAAATAACCGCACATGGCCAAAGCATATGCTAAGAGATGCATCTTGTAAGTTACAATGCCAACAATTGGCCAACTGTAGTTAATCCTTGACTAAAAGGGTTCTATGGTTTCCAATATACCCTAAACATAATTTTTTGCTGAATAAGGTGCAGCTTAGGATCCACAGAAGCAACAGGTATAAGGCTTAAAGCCATGTCCCACTGTTTTGGTGGAACTGAACAATCTAGCTCACTATTCCATTCCCACCCATTAGTGGGGAGGGTGGGATATGTCAAATAAAATAAATAATAAAATCTCTGAGACTTGGCGTATCTATTTATTTATTTATAGTCTGCCTTTCTCACTGAGACTCAAGGCAGAATATATAGTGTGAGATTAGTACAGTCAATATCAAGGACATTTCAATAAACAATACTATAGAGTAAATAAATGCAAGTTTACAAAGACGTAACATTAGAAAACTCCAATACCCAGTTGAAGAAATGCTGAAGCAGAGCCTAAGCAATTCTAGAACTGATATTAGAAAACACAGAACTACCCAGCAGGGTTATAATTATATCAACATGTAGTACATACTTAAAGCAACAAATAGTATGTAAGGCAACATTGTGGTGACGTCTACAATCCCTAACTTGTTAGCGAATGATCTCTTTGAGACCACCTCCCTACAATATAGCTCTCTGACCTAATTAAAAAGCCCTTTTGAAAAATTCAGTTTTACACCATTTGCAGAAAGCCAGGAGAGCAAGGTCTCTCCTGACTTCCTCAGGCAGGCCATTCCATAGGGCAGGGGCCACCACAGAGAATGCACATGCACTGCCAGCTGCTGATTTTGTCCATGTGCATTTATTAACAAACATCAAACATTTATGAATAAATATTGTAGGTTTCATTTTCTGTGTTTATTCAATAAGAGTTTCCAAAAGTCAGGAAGATTCTGAAACACTCAAAGCCCCAGGACAGTATTTGAACACCAACTAATGTTGCAATTGTAGATCTCTCTCTCTCTCTCTCTCTCTCCCTCTCTCTCTCTATATATATAATTTTAATGCATCTCAAAACAATCATAACTGAGGAATTGTATTATGCTTTTTCTCACCTATTTTTAAATAAAATTATCTTTGCTTCCTATTATTGTTTTTTGCAAAATTTCATTTGACCTGTAGCCATGAAGTATTATTTTAAATATAAATTGAATAATTATACAAGGAAAGAAGGAATTAAAAATCATAAGACAAGATGAAGAAGAGATAGGACCAGTCTGAAATATATTCTTTACAGATGGCATAAGAGACAATGATCAAAAGACAGACAACAATAGAAGGCAGCTTCAAAGACACAGCTAAAAGGATGGGGAAGTTGTACTCAGACATAAGCAGAAACAGCTTACACAGAAACAAGTTCGATGCGGTGAGACAGATCAAAAAGAGTGATGTGTCTGTAGTGGGGAAGAGAAAGCACTTTTAAAATAACTGGAGAACATTGCTTTAAATGGAAATCTGAACAGATGTTGTCATGCTAGATCCAAAGAATAAAGACGCTTAAAAAGAAAGAGGAAAAAACTGAGAATTCTTCTGTTATCCTAATTTCTTTCAGTAGGAGCAAGAAACTTTAGGCCTATACCGAGCTCTCAGTAAGCACAGTAAATAATTCACTTTCAAAACATGCAATGCTAATACTGCAGATTTGTTTTTGCAATGTCAGTACAATAATCTTAACCACATAAAGGCTAGTGCTGTCTCTCTGAGACAGTCTTACTGGGCTACCCATGACTGATGAAAATAAACCAGTAGCACACATAATAAGATTCATTAGTAATTCTCAAACTTTCGCCATCATAATCCCCCTATGACAGCACAGCAGCTCGGCACTGCTCCACCCAGGTCCCCTGCCAACACCCATGGCAGCTGGGTGCAGGCGTAACCCGGGCGTAAATAGCTGTGCCGGTGAACCAGGGGCCGGGCCAGTTGGCAGGGAGCAAATTAGTCTGCTCCCTAAGACGTCCTGGGCAAGGAAATGCTCCCTGCAGCTGTAACAAGTAATGCCATGAAAAATGACAGAGCGGTCCATAGGCGCCCATTGCAGGGGGAAAGCCACCTCCCCTCCCCCCACAAGTCCCAGCCCTGCCCAAGCAGCCCAGAGGAGCATAGGATACTGACTACCACAGCAATCAATCTGCTTATGCACTCGCAGTGGCTGGGCCCCCTCCCTGGCAGCCAATCAGTACCCCAACTACCCTACATAATATCTGCCTGGGACGCCCATAAACCCAGGTAAGTAAGGACACAGCCAGAGATTCTGCCTGAGAGCCCTCTGTCATAAGGACAGAGTGCGAGGTGGAAGAAAGTGCATACGGTGGTGGGGCAAGAGTATGCAGGGGGAACTTTCAAAAACTGGGGTACTCACACCTGAGAGGGAGGGAAGCCAAAAGCTGCAGGAGGACACTGGTTGGCCGAGGCTACTGCTGGAGTGAGATAGTTGTGAGCACCTCCCAGACAGGGCATGTCTGAGTGGTCTTCACCAGGATGCCCCCCTCATTTGCACAGAGCGATCCTCTGAGGCAACAGGAGGGTCGAGGATGGAGAACAGGACACCCCCTTCACACCCACATGTACGCAGCTGGGTGGGGGAAGAGGATATAAAATGCTAGTATGTGAGGGCATCATGAGGCCATGGGCAATGTGGCTGGGCCCCACCCATGCAGGGACGGTTTAGCAACCCATTGGGCAGCTCGAGGTCCTCAGCAGTGCCAGGAGGCTGTGAGGCCATGATCTGCCCAATCAGTGACATGGGCCACCCCAGCGGCACCAGGGCCCCCCAGACAGCTTCCTCCTCAGTCAGATACCTTGATGTGGGTGCCATGACCACGGAGGCATGTGGTCCCCAGCTGCCTGTTCACTAGCAAGGGCGGTGGGCATGTCGACAGGTAGTGGGGATTGCAGCCCATGCATTGGCTGCACCTTTGCTTGCCACTCACAGACCTGCAATGGGGGTAGCACAGCCATTGGGGGATGCTGGCAGGAGTGTCAGGGAAACGGTGGAGCATGCACATCATTCTGTGGCCTTGCTGTGCCTTGCCAGGCCTAGTCGCTACTGTAGCTTTCCTGCGAAGGTCCTTAGGGAGCAGATGAGGAGGGCTGCTGGTGCACAGCAGGCCTCAGGATTGTGCTGCAAAGTACACATCAACTGCAGAGACTGCCTGTTCTGTCTCTCCACAATTCTATGTTCTGGTCCAACTTCCCTGCAATCAATCTCTGCTGAAAGCAAGTAATTTCTACCATCACTGAGATTAGAAGATTCAATCACTGCCAATACAAAGACATAGAGTCATCTTACCTATTCTATCATTTAAGAAAGAGAAAACACAAAATTGTACATGTCATAAAACTGGAGATGGGGTTTCTGCCCCAGTCTGACACAGTGCAACACCCTTGGCTCCTTTCTGTATTACGTATCCACACCCCATCCTTGCATTTCTTTCACCAGATCCCAGACTCACGGGGAAAGCAAGTGGAATCAGACACTGGAGTTATGCTGTGCCTCTTCACAGTGACTAAAAGACACTTCTCTTCAGTAGGAAGAGATTCAAATATGAACAAGTAGTGTTACCAAATGGAAAGTTCTGTGGCAAAACCAGACAACTTAAAATGGCCTGGATCCTCCAAAGCACTTCCATGGACTGAAGGATTTCTGCCTGTGGAGCACAATGTTTTCTCCCACTGAGATCCAAAATGCCTGCCCCTCCATTCCTGTCCAAGGAACAGCACTTCACGAGGCACTTACAGCTGCAGTGGGAAGGGGATTTCCTCTGCAGGCAGAAATCCTTCTGTATGCAAAAATTATCAGGTGCAGCCAAACCAATGTGCCTTGGATGGGACATTTCTGTTTACAGGCAATAGATCAGTTGTCAAAAAACAATTGTAAATCCACCTTCCCAGGATAACAATGAATCAATTTACAAATCTGAAACAATCACATTTCAAACCTTCATTTCTGTTTTCACATCTTCATAGAACAATGAGAGGGAGCCTAAGAAGAAGAACATGTTACATTATGGTCATAGATCCAGAGGAGTTAGCTGTGTTAGTCTGTAGTAGCAAAATTGAAAAGAGTCCAGTAGCACCATTAAGACTAACCAACTTTACTGTAGCATAAGCTTTCGAGAATCACAGTTCTGACGAAGAGAACTGTGATTCTCGAAAGCTTATGTTACAGTAAAGTTGGTTAGTCTTAAAGGTGCTACTGGACTCTTTTCGATTTTACATTATGGTGTTATCATTAATATTACTATGGGAAGAAAAGTCACTTTGCACAAGTGCAGACCATATTAAGTAAAAGAAGGGTTAACTGGTCTTGGAAGAAAAGTATAATTGTTAACAGAGATATGAATAGGTGAATGAGAACTTAGAAGCAGGTCAACTGTTTGAGGAAGTCAATTAAGGATAACAGCAAAAGCCAAAACACTTCTGGAACAATGCTAAGGATGAAACTGAATCATGAGGGAGACATTGGACAGAAACCAGAAGCATGCCAAATCAGACGAGCGCTGGCAGTTCAAAGAAATGAGAGCACATAAGACTAGGCAGAAGAGAAGAAAATAAAGAACAGCACTTCAAAGGATGCCAGAAACAGTAAAGACAAGGATGAGCCAATAAAAGAAACACTATTGGACACATTAGTTATGATAACAGAAAATGGGAGCTGGAATTTTTTTTAATGGGAACATTCATCTGGGAAATATAATTAATGTAAAACACAACAGAACATTCTGGAAAAAAAATTCTTAAAAAAATTAAGTTCATTGTGAGGGTGTGTAGTTGAATGGGTTAATGGTCCAGTTTGCAGATATTAACACACGTGTTTTTTTTTAAAAAAAATTCCATCGTGAAACAGAAGATTACTGTCAAGGAATGCAGAATTCTCCATTACCTATTTCAAAACATAATATATAAATGTACATAAAGTGTCAGATTAACAATGATAGAGACTAATTTTCCAAACCCAAATTCCCACTGCCTTGCTTTTCGTGTGTGCTTAGAAAATAAACTTTAAAAAAAAAATTGGATCTATTCTTATTGAAATTGGACTGTTTTATTTCTCCCCAACAAGTTTACCATGCTAGATGTACACTACTCAAAAGAAGGCTTGCCTTATGTAAATGTGAAAGCCCTTGAACATATCCACACATACATGCACATCTCAACATGGGGAAGTCTGACAGGGTCTCCTGTAGTTCTTTAGATACTCAGGTGGTGAAAATATCTACCAAAGGCCACCTAGATCCAACAGGCTGTGTTGGTTTTGCCCTATGTATGCCCAGTAGCAACAAGGCTCTCCAGGGAACCCTGAGCTCAAATCATTATGTTTGGGCCAATCTCTCTACCTCAGCCTAACCTATCTCATAAGGTTGTAGTAAAGATAGATAATCCACTTATGCTTTCAAGAGCTTGTTGGAGGAAGAGTAAGATATACATTTGATAAATAAAAACAAGAATGATTCCCATATTTATTATTCCGTATTAATGTCTGTATTTATGGAAAAATCTATGCAAGACAATTGCCGAAAAATAAGTTATTGCATCCCTAGCTGTTCTCACCTGCTGCTGGGTCAACATGAGGATTCTTCTCAAGACTACTTTGGATACTACATTTCCTATACAATTAAAATACTTTAAAACATTATAAGTCACTTTCAGAACTTTACAGAGGAAGAAAAGATATAAATATAATAAATAAATAAAACACAGTTTTTAAGTTTACTGCAAGGGTTCTGTAACAAGATTTATGAATTCCAGAAGAGGTGACTAAAATTTGCTCATTGCATTTCTCATATTCACATTTCAACATTATAAAGGTGTGTGACTTTGGTTATTTTCCCAATATTTACCTACGTGTATTCTTAAAACATAGAGATACAAACATCACCTATAGCCCTAAATTTTCATAAAGTAATCAGGTAAAGTGAATAATCTGGATCAGATGTAGAATAATGTAGTTAAGAGAGGCATTAACATTATAGGGTTCCATTAGGACTGCTACCAGTTTCTGCTTGACAGAGAAATGTTTTCATGTTGGAAAACTGTATTATATATATTCTTAACGTCTGATTTCAGAGCTTTATGCTTAGGCATGACTCAAAATCTAGAAAAATATGCGATCCATGTAGGGGATCTGCCTGCAGTCTTGGAGCAATACTGCCACCTGTGCACCAGCTGCAGGAGTACTTATAACCATTCCCCCACCCCTCCATATTTCCTGATCAAAAGTTTATGCCTGCACAGGACATGCGCTCATTCTGCAGCTGCTGTTGGCATAATCAAGGCTTTAGTGCACACACAGCTGTACTAAAGCCAACTGCAGAGAACAAGACTCAAGTCTAGTCATTTTACAGTACAACTGGCTCCACATAATGTGCTTCTGAAATTCAGCTGAGGGCTGATTGAAGTTAAAGCTGCCAAAAACAGACAGGAAGACGTATTCTAAGAGAATGAACTAAGAAAAGGAAAAAAATGTGAAGTTGGGAAGAAAAAGAGGCAGGACAATTAGAATTCTTTCACAGACATATCTGAAATGATTGATTCAAAAGGGCAAGCTCAGATTATTATTCTATAGCATCTGAACTTCAGGTTCTTCCTCCCTCCACCACCACCACCCATCCAACAAAATTGCTAAAGTTTGGAAATGAACACCAGAACAAAAGAAACTACTATATGCCAGAAGTGTAATATTCCAGGAACAAGAAATGGCAATGGATTACCTGACAGGTAAAAAATATCTTCTCTTGAAACCTTGTAAAATAATCCCATATGAAATATAATCTAATCTAATAACAAATTTTAATAGATTGACACAAACACACAAATACAATTCAGAAAACCACTGAATTTCTAGAAAATCAAACCACTGAATCAATGCTCTGTTTCAATTTACATCCCGTGTTACCTTGTGCTTTTTGTAAAAAAAAAAAAAAACTGGATCTAACAAAACAGTTCATAGCAAGAAAAAAAATTTACGTAGCCAAGATCACTCTCTGAAAATTCAAATCCTACTAGCAAATGATCAAATACAATACAAATGGGAATATGTAGTAAACGTATGCATCAGATTCTTTTCAGCAGTCACTCTAACTCACTCTGAATATAAAAGAAGTCTAATCCTTCTATACCAAGATTTAAAGAACCTAAAGTACCAGCATTTTCATTTTCCAGTACTCTGGACTATCCGGTACTCTGGACTGTGGGGTGAAAAGGGCCCTCCACAGCATTAGAAAAAAGTGCATTGTGAGCTACAGTTCTCCAAAACTTGCACAGAAGTTAACGTAGAGTCACCTAAATGCTTGGGTGAAAGCAAGTCCACTATAAATATCCATTTGGCTATGGAGTTTCCTGTGTGACCTTTGGTAAGTCACCACAGTCATGTTCAGATGATATTTTCTCCCCAGGAATTTCACCTGGAAGATTAGAAGCAAGTCATTCACTCCTCACCTACTCTCTCACCATGCAGCAGGAACCAACAAGTTAGCCGCTCACTTCTGCTCATAAAGAGAAGAGCTGTCAGAAAGAGTAGGTAAGAACTGTACAACAGCCACTTTTGGTTTCCCTCCAAGCAAATCCTGGAACAGGGTGTGGAAGCTACAAGGGGCTCGGCCCCTCTCTAGGAAGCTACAAGGGGCCCGGCCAAACTAGACTTGATATTAACCAACAGGGAAGAATTGGTAGATGAGATGAAGGTGGTGGGGACCTTAGGGGGAAGTGACCATGTCCTCCTTGAATTCCAGTTGCTGTGGAGGGCCAAGGAAGTTTGTAGCCAGACTCGTAGGTTAGATTTTCGTAGGGCCAACTTCGATGAACTCAGAGACTTGATGAGAGTCATTCCGTGGGGGAGTGTGCTGGAAGGGAAAGGAGCGAGTGAAGGGTGGGCCCTTCTCAAACACGAGCTTTTGCAAGCTCAAGCCCTCACTATCCCAGCAAGACAGAAACATGGTAAGGGCTCCAAGAAACCGATGTGGATGTACAGAGAGTTCCAGAACAAGCTAAGAGAGAAAAAGGAAATGTTCAGGAAATGGAGAGAAGGACAGACCTCTAAAGAGGAGTATATGAGGGTTACTAGGGACTGCAGATCAGCCATCAGAGAGGCCAAAGCTCAGTACGAGCTGGGTCTGGCCAGGAGGGCTCACTACAATAAGAAGAACTTCTACAGATATGTGAGAAGCAAACGCAAGGTAAAAGAGGCAATTGGACCGCTGTTGGGAGTAGATGGAGAAACTCTGATGCAGGACAGAGAAAAAGCAGACAGGCTTAATGATTTTTTTGCCTCTCTTTTCTCCCTGAAGAACTCAGGCACATCTAGAGATAGTAGAAAATGTGGCAGGACACCTGAGTGGCTAATTGACATTGACAGAGAGGTTATAGAGAGGCATCTGGCTGCACTGGGTGAATACAAATCCCCTGGGCCGGATGGGGTGCACCCAAGAGTGCTGAAAGAACTTTCCAGAGAACTTGCAGAATCCCTGTCCATCATCTTCAAGGCCTCCTGGAGGACTGGGATGTGCCACAAGACTGGAGAAGAGCGAATGTTATCCCAATCTTTAAGAAAGGGAAGAAGGATGACCCGGGAAACTACAGGCCGGTCAGTCTGACTTCTGTCACTGGGAAGATATTAGAACAGATTTTAAAGGGATCAATCTGTAAGCATCTGAAGGACCACTCAGTGATCCGGGGAAGTCAGCATGGTTTTGTTCCTAACAGATCTTGCCAGACCAACCTGGTTTCCTTCTTTGATCAAGTGACCGGCTTACTGGATCGGGGAAACTCTGTTGACGTGATTTATCTGGATTTCAGTAAAGCTTTTGATAAGGTCCCCCATGACATTCTGATGGGCAAACTGGAAGACTGTGGACTGGACTATAGGACAGTTCGGTGGATAGGGAACTGGTCAGCGGACCACACCCAAAGAGTGGTGATCAATGGCGTTTCATCAGATTGGAGGGAGGTGTCCAGTGGGCTCGGTTTTGGGCCCGGTACTTTTCAATATTTTTATCAATGATCTGGATGAAGGAGTGGAAGGGCTGCTCATTAAATTTACTGATGATACCAAATTGGGAGGAGTAGCAAACACCCAAGAAGATAGAATTAAAATTTAACAAGACCTGAATACTCTGGAGAAGTGGGCAGCTGTGAATAGGATGCAATTCAACAAAGACAAGTGCACAGTATTACATCTGGGCCACAAAAAGGGGAAGTACAAATACTGGATGGGGGATACACTTCTGGGCAGTAGTATATGTGAAAGGGATCTTGGGGTAAGAGTGGACTGTAAACTAAGTATGAGCAGTCATTGTGATGTGGTGGCAAAAAAGGCTAATTCAATCTTGGGTTGTATCAAAGTGGCCATAGCGTCGAAATCGCAGGAGGTCATAGCCCCTCTCTATACTGCCTTGGTCAGGCCGCGCCTGGAGTACCGTGTGCAGTTCTGGAGGCCTTCAAAAAGGATGTGGACACAATTGAGAGGGTGCAGAGGAGAGCGACAAGAATGATCAGGGGTCTGGAGACTGAGCCCTACGAGGGAAGGCTGAGGGCCTTGGGAATGTTTAGTTTGGAGAAGAGGAGGTTGAGGGGAGACATGATTGCTCTCTTTAAATACTTGAAAGGCTGTCATTTGGAGGAGGGCAAGGAGCTGTTCCAGTTGGCAGCAGAGGGTAGGATCCGAAGCAATGGGCTTAAATTACATGCACAAAGGTATTAGGATATTAGGAAAAACTTTTTCACCGTCAGAGTAGTTCAAAAGTGGAATCAGCTGCCTAGGGAGGTGGTGAGCTCCCCCTCACTGGCAGTTTTCAAGAAAAGGCTGGATGAATACTTGTCAGAGATGCTTTAGGCTGATCCTGCACTGGGCAGGGGGTTGGACTAGATGATCTGTATGGCCCCTTCCAACTCTATGATTCTATGAAAAAGCCATTCTTAGCCCAACCTACCTGCCACACTTGCTGGGATACTAATGCACAACCCTAAGATCCTTGGAAGGAGAGCACAATATAACTCTAACTAATGTTTTATAAATAAGCACTTTACAGGTACTGATCAGTACTGTAAAAATTTGTCACTGCTTTGATCTTCAGTTCCTGCTCTCAACCTAAAAAATCTCCTTTGAAGTTTAAAAGTTGCTTCTACTTCCAACTACAGAAGTTATTGTACCGTACTGCAGGTAAAGTTTCATTTTTATCTTTCTCACCAATTATAATATGAATAGTATTATAGGGAGTTGATTGCGATACAGATCACGAGTTGCTAATATCAAAAATTAGAATAAAGCTGAAGAGAAACACCAAAAGAATCACAGTGCCAAAATACAATCTAAATAGCATTCCTGAAGAATTTAAAGAACAGGTAAGGAACAGATTTGCAATACTAAATTTAATTGATCGCGAGCCAGAAGAACTATGGGCTGAAACTAGAGATATTATCAAGGAGGAAAGTGCAAAGACTATTCATTTAGCCAAAAGAAAGGAGAAGCCTAAATGAATGTCTGAGGAAACTTTTAAAATTGCTAAAGATAGAGAAGCATATACAAAAGGCAACAGAAATAGGGTCAAAATCTATTATAATAACCAGTGCAAAGAAACAGAAGAGAACAACAAAAAAGGAAGAACAAAAGACTTGTTCCAAAAGATCCGAGAAATCAAAGGGAAATTCAACCCATGGCTTGGGATGCTGAAAGATCAACATGGAAATATAGTATCTGATCAGGACAAAAAGGAAAGATGGAAACAATACACTGAGGGACTATACAAAAGAGATGGATGGATGACAGATACTTTTGATGAAGAATCTTTTGATGAAGAACCAGAAATCCTAGAAAGTGAGGTAAAAGCTGCACTCAAAGCAATTTAGAGAAACACAGCACTTGGAGTAGATGGAATACCAAAAGAGCTATTTCAAGCCACAGAAATGAAGTCCATCAGAATCTTAACAAGAATATGCCAATAAATATGAAAAACAAAACAATGGCCCACCGACTGGAAATGCTCAGTCTACACTCCAATCCACAAAAAAGGGGGTGCCAAGGAGTGCAGCAACTATCGGACAATCACGTTAATCTCCCATGCAAGCAAAGTGATGCTCAAAATTATACAGCAAAGACTCTTACCATATATGGAACGAGAAATGCAAGATGTTGAAGCTGGATTCAGAACAGGAAGAAGCACCAGAGATCACATTGCAATGTATTGTCGAAGGCTTTCACGGCCGGAGAACGATGGTTGTTGTGGGTTTTCCGGGCTGTATTGCCGTGGTCTTGGCATTGTAGTTCCTGACGTTTCGCCAGCAGCTGTGGCTGGCATCTTCAGAGGTGTAGCACCAAAAGACAGAGATCTCTCAGTGTCACAGTGTGGAAAAGATGTAGGTCATTTGTATCTACTCAGGAGGGGTGGGGTTGAGCTGAGTCATCCTGTAAGAGTTTCCCAGGGTGTGGAATGCTAATGGCGGGAGGCTTCACTGTATCCTGAGGAGGTTCTTTTGCATATGGATTGGTACTTGATGTGCTAATCTTCTCTGCAGGGCTATTGTCAAGGATAGAATGTTTTGTTAGCCTGGTGTTTTTCAGAACTGGCAACCATGAACCGAGCATGGTTGCCAGTTCTGAAAAACACCAGGCTAACAAAACATTCTATCCTTGACAATAGCCCTGCAGAGAAGATTAGCACATCAAGTACCAATCCATATGCAAAAGAACCTCCTCAGGATACAGTGAAGCCTCCCGCCATTAGCATTCCACACCCTGGGAAACTCTTACAGGATGACTCAGCTCAACCCCACCCCTCCTGAGTAGATACAAATGACCTACATCTTTTCCACACTGTGACACTGAGAGATCTCTGTCTTTTGGTGCTACACCTCTGAAGATGCCAGCCACAGCTGCTGGCGAAACGTCAGGAACTATAATGCCAAGACCACGGCAATACAGCCCGGAAAACCCACAACAACCATCACATTGCAAATTTACGATGGCTAATGGAACATACTAAGGAATTTCAGAAGAAAATCAGCCTGTGTTTTATAGACTACAGCAAAGCTTTTGATTGTGTAGGTCATGAAAAGCTATGGAGAGTCTTAAAAGAAATGGGGGTTCCACAACATCTTATTGTTTTCATGCGCAATCTGTATTCCGGACAAGAGGCTACTGTCAGGACAGAATATTGGGAAACAGAATGGTTTCCAATTGGCAAAGGTGTCAGACAAGGATGCATATTATCTCTCTATCTGTTCAACCTCTATGCAGAGTATATCATAAGGAAAGCTGGATTAGATCTAGAAGAAGGTGGAGTGAAAATTGGTGGGAGGAACATTAACAATTTGAGATATGCAGATAACACATTACTAGCAGAAAATAGTGAAGACTTGAAACGACTACTGATGGAGGTTAAAGGAGAAAGCACCAAAGCAGGATTACAACTGAACATCAAGAAGACAAAAGTAATGACTACTGAGGAATTACTCAATTTTAAAGTTGACAATGAGGAAACTGAAGTTCAAGATTTCTATTCCTTGGCTCAATCATCAACCAACAGGGAGACTACAATGAAGAAGTCAGAAGACTGAGACTTGGAAGAGTAGCTGTGAGGGAGCTAGATAAGATCCTTAAAGATAAAGATGTCTCTCTGGGAACCAAGATCAAGATAATCCAAACTATGGTATTCCCCATTGTGAAAGTTGGATGGATGTGAAAGTTGGAAGGTAAAGAAAGCTGACAGGGAAAAAATTGATTCATTTGAAATGTGGTGCTGGAGGAGAGTTTTGCAGATACCATGGACAGCCAAAAAGACAAATAAGTAGGTACTAGATCAAATCAAGCCTGAATTCTCCTTAGAAGCAAAAATGACAAGACTATTGTACTTTGGTCACATCGTGAGAAGACAGGATTCTCTGGAAAAGTCAATAATGCTAGGAAAGTGGAAGGCAGCAGGAAAAGAGGAAGACCTAAAACAAGATGGCTTGACTCAATAAAAGAAGCCATGTCCTCCAGTTTGCAGGATCTGAGAAAGTCTGTTAAAAATAGGACGTTCTGGAGGTCTTTCATTCATAGGGTCAAGTCGGAGACGACTTGACGGCACATAACACACACACACATCGGGGTTATAAAGAATCTAGCATTGCTGCAGGAGAAGCAAGTTAATGCAGCTGCAAAAACCACTTTCTTCCAACTCAGTCTAGCCTGCAAGATGGCCCCCCTACATCCATGCTTCAGTAACACTGAGAGCAGACTGCTGTAATGTGCTCTACATAGGTCTCCCTTCAAAGTCAACTTGGAGACTCTAGCTGATGCAAAATGCTACAGCTGAGTTATTATCAGAAGTTAGGCAGAGCATGTCCGGGGTCTGGGTCCCAGCCCCCAGACTTGGTAGGAGGGAACAGCAGGTCAACTGGGCGGACAGGCATACAGAGGGGGCAGCCAGCAGCCAGCAGGTCAACTGGTCAGCCAGCAGACAGCAGGTCAACTGGTCGGCCGGCTGACAGCAGGTCAACCGGTCTGACTGGCAGGCAGAGGGGGCAGCTGGGGGACAGCAGGCCAACCCCTCCCATGGGCAAATGGGGCCAGAACCTGCCAGTGCCAGGGGCAAGGGGCAAAGGCCCAGGGCCTCAGGAGGCAGGGGGAGACAGAGGGAGGCCAGCGAGTCCCACTCCCCTAGGAAAAGAAAGGGGACTAAGCAAGGCGGAAGGGGGCAAGGGCAGAGAGATTGGGGGCCCAGCAGCCACCCACCCAAAGGCCTTACCTGAGGAGGAGAAGCAGCAGCAGCCCCAACAACCCAAAGCCACGCCCCAGCTAGAAAATAGTAGCCTGGCCCAGGAGTTGCCAAAAGCCAAGCCACTCCAGGTGGGGCTAGTGGAGGCACTCGGCATGAAGCCCTGGGCAACCAGCCAAGGAGCCACAGCTGGACCCACCTTCAGCCATCAGCTCAGCCAGGGAGGCCGGGCTGCTAGCCAGGGAACTGCAGCTGGACAGGCCTTCAGCAATCAGCCAAGGCAGGGAGGCTGGGCAGCCAGGGAACAAGGCACAGCTGGTGCTGGTCAGTGGGGCCAGATCAGCTACCCCAGCTGCAACTGCTTGGTGCAGCCCAAGACCAGGCTGGAAGAGGGGTGGGACAGTAGAAGGAAGCCCTATAAAAGCTGGCTGGGAAGAGCCCTGAGGTGGTGGGTGTGAATGAGGAGTGATGATGTGGAGTGAGAATGGTGCAATGCAAGAGTGGAGGTTTGGAGGAGAGTTCTGGAAGGAGGGGATGAAGAAGGACACAGGGGGCAAGCAGGCCAGGTTGAGCAGGCCAGCGAGTGGACTGAGAGGGAGTCTGGGTGAGGTATACCGCCCCTCCTTCCACAGAGCAGGGTCCTGCAGCATCCCTGGCCCCCCTATGACGTCAGGAGCAGACCGCCCAGGGCCACACCCAGCAGCAGCGGCGGCACGCCCTGACAGAGCATGCCTATTACTCCCATTCTGTAATCACTCAATTGTCTATCTATCATTTACCAGGCCCAGTTCAAGGTATTGGCTATCACAAACAAAGCCCTTCATGGCCTTGGTCCATATCAGCAGGATCACATCTCTCCCTATGCTCCACCATGTCAGCTTCAGCCATCTGAGCAGGGCCTTTTGCAGGTGCCAACCTGTAAACAAGCAAAATCGACAACTGTCCATACACATTCTCTTTTGGTAGCTTCTACCTTATGGAATGGCCTACCTGACAAGGTCAGGAAAGTTCCCAGTCTCTTCCCTTTCTGCAAACTATGCAAACCTGAATAATTTAGGAGGGCTTTTTTTACCCAGGGCTGTATTGTAATGAAATGGTTCAGAAAGATGCTTTAGAAAGGGATAGAGACTGCTGCAGACTATACTACTGTTTACTGTCTGTTGCTATATGTTCCTACAATAACTGTACTTATATACCACTCTTCTAAACAGATTAGTGCCCCACTCAGAGGACTGCAAAAAGTCAGTGTTATCACTATCCCTACAATACAGCTGGAGAGCTAGGGCTGAGAGGTGTGGCTTACCCAAGGCCACCTGCTAAGGTCAAGGTAGTAGTGGGATTTGAACCAGCAGAGCACTGATTCACAGCCCAACCACTTAACCACTATGCTACTTTATGCTTTGGTTCAGGTTTGTTTCATCTCTGTTTCAGATTTCTGATTGTTTTCAAATTTCTGTGATCCCAACCTTATTGCACCATTTATTGGATGCCCCATCAGGTTTATTGTATTTGGCTTACACTATGTAATCCACCTTGAATCTCAGTGAGTAAGGTGGACTATAAATGATGTAAATAAATAAATACAGCACCTTGGATATTTTTATATAGGCACAGTATAAATATTTTAAATAAACTTGTCAATAGAAGACAAATGAACATAATATTTATAATATTGTACTTTACCTTTTGATAAACTACAGAACACACTAGGTCTTTGACAACAGAAAGGGAGAGATCTTGAGCCTCAATGGTGACAGTCTCTCGAGTGAGGCCAATCTGCAGCAGAAAGGAGACCCCATGCACAGAGCCCCTGGAGTTAGTGAGACTCTGTGTGCTGAAGCTGCCATTGGACAGCCGGCTTGAGAGCCCCGACTGTGGACTTGAAGATAAAGAAGGGGTAGGTGGAGCAGCCGCATGGGACACAGATGGGGAAAACTTCTGTAAGGATGGAGGAGAGGATTCGTTTGATGACATCTGACTTAAATTCATCAAGACTTGCTTAAAAGTAAAGAAAAATTGTAGGCTTTTTTTCTTTACTCTGCAATGTTACAAGAGTATTTTCACAATTCCCTTTTATGATTCAAGAAAATGTCCTCCTGTCTGTCATCTTCATTTTCCCTTTCATTCTGTGCATGATGATGATATTATTTTGGCCAGGAGTTATTATAATGAAAGGTCCTCTTTGCACAGCTTCAAATCAGCTGATCTAAAATACTTTGCCTTTAGCACCACATCCAGATGTTGGGAGAGGCTTACATCATTATGAAATTGTTCTCTTCAGAAACAGACATTGTTTTCTCACACAGGCTCTTCATTCCAGCACTTTTGAGAACACTTAGGCTTGGCTTTGGAAAAAAATGTACGTATTTAAATTATTGAGCTCAATGATTCAACACCACACACTGAGTTAACAATTTTTGTCAATACTCTTGTCAGTTTGTTTTTTTAAATGTAATGATGTCCTCTGCCACAAGTATTGTCTTGAAGGAATTTATTCTTTTTTCAGGATTTCTTGTTACAATTCACAAAGATGAGAAGATAAGGCTACCCTCAATGATCTCCAAGCTTTCATTTTTAGAACATGTTCATCTGACGAAAGAAAGAAACAAAATTTCTACAAATACAACTTCAGTAAACATGAGCAGTAGATTCATAAGGGTAGCCTGCAGCATTTTGAAGTGTTATGTATTGCCTAGAGGAAGAAAAAAAGCTAGTTATTTCACATATACGGGGAATGTTACAGAACATTATAATCATACACGTTAAAAACAGAAATGATACTAGGCACACAAATGCTTGTGGCACAATCCATTTGTTTACATTTTATTCGATATAGATAGATTACCCATGCTGCATATGCTGTAAAGAACACAACGTTTCTTGTTTCTAGTCATAACCAGGCTCCATCTATTGTAGTATGGCTCAAACAGCAACAGCAGCATAAAAAATTATATCATATACACTTGTTACATCTTGTTCTATAAAGCATAATGAGACTAAAAATAATCATATTCAAGAACCCTAACTTTGCAAGAAAAAAATACAAAGCAGGCATTTGTTTGGAATATGTAAATACTCCCATGTGTAGAAGTAATATTGAAAATCATCTGTCTACCATGTACTTACACAACAACAAAAATTGTCAAGAACTGGAAGATACTGACAATTTGGACATAATAGGACATTTATCCGCCACCAAAGAAATCACAACCAAAAAATCAGTTATCCAGCTTACTATTAAATGCATGTTCCCCAAAGTATACATATAGTGCAACAATTTTGTTGTGCTTTCTAAAAATTACCCTGCTATCATAAATTCAGCTAGAAAAATTGATCTGATAATATCACCTGTAATCTTTTTTTAAAGCAAGCAGCGTATTTTATACAGGTGCTTTGCAAACATTTTGCTAAAAGCATATATGCATAGGAACACCTGATGCTTCCAGTCTAACATTCTGCACTAAACAGGAAGTGCAGAAAGTCCCAGGAAAAAGAGATAGCATTTAGCTCCTCCACCCACACTGCTCAGCACATGATTACTACCACATACATACTAATTTCCCCTTTTTACAGTACAGATAAGAGAAGAATCAGGATGGACTGAACATGGGCACCATGTATTTGTATAGCCATGAACTGTGCCAACAATGGCAGTCTGTCTTTGTTTAGAACTCTATAACCAGTCCGCATTGCTCAGCTCCTACCATACTGTCCTAACCATCCACTGCAAGAATTCTAACAAACCTGTATTATGGGTCCCATCACAATGACTATTTATTGTTAATTCCTAAAAATGACTGTTTTACACTAGTCCAGCATTCATGCACTACTAAAAAGCAGTTTTTTATAACTGAAATTCCGAAAAGGTTAAGATTTAAAGAAAAAAGCAAATCTGCATTTCAGGAAAAGAGTCAACAGAATCGTTAATATACAGGAATGACCAATAACTCATGTTGATGTGATGGGAGTCTTGTCTCACATCTACATTTCGGAAACCACACAGATTCCATTTTTATGGGACAAGACACACACTGCAACACAGCTTGCGAAGAGCCAGCACTACTCAGCAGCAAATTATGGAAACCACAAGGATACATATCTTTCCACATCTAAAGTGCAATAATGTATCCTTGCTGGCTCCTCAACATGTCTTCCCACATCTACAGTATGATGCTAAAATCATTTAATATCTTATTTACAGTCCTTCATAACTTTTCTCTCTCCCTAATATATCTTTGCTATCCCCAAATGAAACTAGTCTGAGAAAATGTCCTGTTTCCAAGAAGAAGAAAAAAACCTCTTGTAAGATGCAAGAGTAAAACCAAGCACATATTACTTTACAAGATATCTGGCAGAGCAGTATGCTCCCAGGAACAGCATCAGTGTTCTTGAACAAGAAAAAAAACACAAGGAAAAGACATCAGACATGTCAAGTCCTAAAGGCTCATTGCCCAGATACAACATATTCACTATGATAAAACAAGAATCTCCTCTGTGGATTAAATGGCAAAGTGATATATCTTTAACACGAACAGAACAAAAAGAGAGAGAGCAAATGTAGATTTCTTTAAACTTCTAAGGAACTGTTATTTTTTTTCAAGGCCTCTAAAATATGGTGTGCCCCTCAACAAAAAGTAACTTTTGTGCTGATGCCAGGAAAAGTGCTGATAATAACTCCAAAGGTAAGAGATATGATAAAATCCGAAATACCAATAAAACTTGTATTGTCCGCAACTATTACTTAGTGATACTGTATCCTAAAAACTGTAGGGAATATAGATGTAGCAGTTTCTACATAGCAGGCTCATAAATCTGAACAGTAAAGAATCCAAAAGGGAACGGACAATTTTATCCTAACAAAAAGTAAAATGGTTTTATCAGAAACATTCTGAACTGACTGAGAAGCAGTGAGTCAGAAGCAGAGAGAAGGCTGTAGTAATCTAGGTGAGAGAGGACCAGGGCATAGATAGGGTTTTACCAGCAAATGCAAAGGAGGGTGACAATTATTTCATTTGGTTTGTAGCTGCTGGAACAATGCTAATATAACTGCAATTTCTTCTCAAGGGGAAGGCTGTATCAGAGTGTTGCCAGCTGAATCTGAATGAACAAAAAAGGCGATAAAGGCTGCAACTTTCAAAGCATTTATTTCAGAGTGTCTCATCAGTTTCAATACTAGTCTTTCCATGTCAGCAGTTTGCTGACTTTTGCTCAGTAAATTAGGGAAAGGCACTCCAAGCAGAATGTCCAAACCAAAGAGAGTATGTTTAAAGATGACAGAATGAATCCGGGCAAGAAAAGTTTCTGGACATCAGGTCAAGAATCCATGCCTGTGTCTTCCCAATAATAACACTCGCTTACACAATTAGCATTTCAGTACAGTTCTAAATTTTATCCAAACTCTATTTTCTAAGCCGGCAAATGTGAAAAAAAGAACTTCTCTGATCAAAACTGTCATTCAGTTTAGAAATGGCTCTCTTCCATTTTCTAAATTGCAGTAATATTCAAAACTGACTCATAGACTAAAAAACATTTTTAAGATAACTTGCAAGAATCTTTTTTTCTAACCTTTCTAAGAACTTCTTCTAAATCAATCATTGCAAGCTAAATAGCCAGATTACAAACTATCACACAAGTCAGAAATAGCTAAATTTTTATGTCATCAGTATAATCCAAACCTTTTATCAATTTCACTATCTGTCCAGTGAAATACTGTTCCCTAATCCTGCAGTTTTGCCAAGGCTCATAGAAAAAATCCAGTTTTCAAAGTAGCAAAGTTTCTTTTTCATTAACATTTTCCTACAGGTTCGGCCTAACACTGAGTCCATACTACATCTTATCTACACATCGCTGAATTCATGCTACAGCTCTTCACTAGCAATGGAGGAAAGGTTCCTTCATAAAGGCAAGGCTTTTTTTCAGCAGGAACGCGGGGGAACGGAGTTCCGGAACCTCTTGAAAATGGTCACATGGCTGGTGGCCCCACCCCCTGATCTCCAGACAGAGGGGAATTTAGATTGCCCTCCGTGCCGCCAAGCGGCACGGAGGGCAATCTAAACTCCCCTCTGTCTGGAAACTTGGGGGCGGGGCCACCAGCCATGTGACCATTTTCTCCGAGGGCAACCCACTGAGTTCCACCACCTCTTTTCCCAGAAAAAAAGCCCTGCATAAAGGGATTCACTAACATGGGGGCTATGTGTTATACTGTCTGAGATCCTAGGTATTTTTATTGGTAAGGCTTATTCAGTTTAGTTAAACTTACTTCTCATTAAGTTTATTTAGGATTGCATCCTTAACTTTTTAAAGCTATCTGAAATACAGTAAGTATGTTGCATTCTGGACTGCCTAACATGCAAGAAGGTCTAATCACCACAACTGCAAACTCACTTGATAGTAAAATACTAAATATGTTTGGACAGCAAGCCAAAAGTCATGGGGGTTTTCCACATCATCACAGACTACATAATCCAGTGGTATTCACTCCGTAGCCTGCAGAAAACCACATTCACAATTACCATTAAACAAAAGAGCCACACGACCACTGCATGTCATGTGCACTAGCCCTTCAAACACACACTTATAATAATAAAACTATGAATATTAAACATATGACTATAACATTTTCAGTTACTAGAATACCTCTTAGCAAGCTGGAGGTAGAGAAAGGAGAGTAAAACCTCACTGTAGCCAGCTTGCTCTTTTTTTGGTTGTCTTGGTGGAGGCTGTACTCTTTGTGGCCAACTTGTTCTGCTCCCTACTGTTAGAATGATGGCACAAAAGCAGCAGAGAAGGCTGGGAAGTAGATGGAAGGGATAGGCCCCTTATTCATCTCTAGCACAAGGCTTGCAACTCAAGAAGGCTTTGCATCTTGCCCATCTTCCAATCCCTGTGGTGACAGCTGTTTCAAGGTGAGAACCACCTGCCAACCACAAGCCCTATTCCGTAATGGCCTTAAGAACTTTCCTGGAACATGGGGCAGATGCCACTTTGGGGGAACAATGCTCAGAAGAGCCACAAGTGGCATGTCAAAAAGCCTGGTATCACAGGCTTAATCCTATTAGCAAGACATCGAACCCAGAGCCTTCAGTGTGCAAAGTAGATGCTCTACCACTGAACCACAAACTGAATGAAGATTTTAACAATAGTTTCAACATCTCCAGAGTCTAGCTGAGAACTAAAGCATGAAGGAGGCATTCTACACAGCACCACTGCCCTGATTCTGCTAGTTCTGACAGCCAGGCTTGCAATAATCAGCACATGGAACAGCAAAAACCTCAAGTGTTGTTTGTGGGTGTCAGGCACAATGAAAAGCCTTCAGTATGGATTAACTCACTTCATTCTCTATTCACCCTCCACTATTCCTAATTATACATTACCCATAGGCAGCCTCGCGCCCAACCAACACTCACTGACTCATTACTAAGATATCATTTCAGTAGCATCTTTCCTTAGGTATGATTTACACTAAAAATCAAGAGGGCAACTCACAAGCCACTGCACTGGTATTTTCCCGCGTGAGAATTTTATTTCCTCTAGTTAGCAATCAGAATTTAAACAGATTGTGAAATACACCTGATCCGGGCCCTCTTTTAACTATTCACTTGCGATCCAACAGGTTGCCCGGCTGAGAACTTGCTACGGAGTCTTTTAACAGGGTCAAAACCTCCCCAGCGCTTTGCAAACACGTTACAGGTCTTGGGGCGAAGGCTAATCCCTACCCTGTCTTCCTGCAAGGGAGTGAGTGAGGGCGGATGGCCAGAAAGAGCTGGAGAAGGCGATCTGGCTTTTTCCCTTCCCGGTGAATCTGGCCGAGAAGATACTTGTTTCTGAACGGCGAAGGGGCAGTTTCAGCTCCCAGAAGATAAAGCCGCCCTCATCTAGAGGCAACCTCTCTCACAGCCGGGGGGCCGGATGATGTGGCCGAAGCGAGAAGCCACCCCTCCAGATGCGGGTGCTCTCGGCCTCCTCTTTTGATCCCCTCTGGACAGGGCGGCTGCTCTCATGGCGCGGAGGGAAAGACGCACTGAGGAGCCACTTCGAGCCCACAGCTGCTCCTGCCCCAGCTTCGCCACCCCCTTCCCGCTCCCGACCCCCAGGAAAGGCGGCGTTGTGGGACTGAGGGAACTTTCCGCACTGTCCCGCCCTGCCTTCCCCCTCGCCCCTTCCACTGGCGCCCGCAGTGCCCCTGAGCCCAACGCCCGATCACTCACTTGATGCCTCTGGCCAAGTCCGTCTCCTACCGGGCTGGCGGCTTCACACGCATCTCATTATCGCCGCTCCCACTTAGAGCACACACCGAGCGCCTCAGCCGCCCGAGACGGGACAGGAGGGACGAGTAGCATGCTGGGAAGAGAAGTCTTTCCTCCCTCTTTCCTCTGGGGACGAACGACGAAAAGAACTACAACAACCGCCGTGCTGCTGAGGTAGAGAGCCAAGGGGTTTGAGACGGCGCAGGCGCAGGCCGCCGGCCAGAGTTTCCGTTACTTCTAGTGCCTGTGGCGGTAGATGTTCTAAACTGCTAGCGCGAGGGAGCAGAAGAGGGGGAGCTGCGGCGGGACAGTGAGGAGAGGGGAGGAAAAAGCGGTGGCGCACGGGAGGGAAGTGGGCGAACGAGATCGTGAGTGCGCGGGAGGTGTCCACGGGGATCAGCGAAACGCCACCGCGGGGAAGGCGACAGTGGGACTAAATAACGTTACTTCGCAGTGTGTCGAAAAAATCCCATATAGTATTCGTTGCCTAACTTTTTGGTCTGGCAAAGTCCCCTCCCTCGCCACTCGTATTATTTTGACACGTTGTGGCGTTTGGGAAGCCCTGCGTGCCGTTTCCAATTGGGGGATATGGAAGCTGGAAAGTGGACCTCCCATTAGTTAATGTCTCAGATTCCTAGAGTATTTGATCATCACCTTGCAGTGTTATGATATACAGAATTCTGCACGGAGGAATTAACTCTCCGTAAAGTTACTGCTCTTCATGTTCTACTGAGGAGGGAGAAGTTTGTCGGAGTTTACAGACAACCAATTTTTTAAAGAAAATCTTATTTAGCCACTATATTTTTTAAAATATTCGAAACTGAAACTCAGTCTCTATACACTCCAGTGTGGTTATGCTGAGTACTCCTATAAAAAGAGAATGTAGAGAGTGGGACATGGAAAATATTACTGGCTATTGCAAAGTTCCTGAGTTCTCTGTGTCACTGTGACATTTATCAGTCAAGCTTCTGGTCTTCGATGTGGATTCTTGTTTCTGTGGGTGGCCATGAGGCAATAATCAGCCCTGACCTGTAGGACATACTTCTCATTGACACAGCCAATGAGCTAGCCCAGCAACACCCATCTGCTACTTAATAGTGATTCCTCCCTCTTGTCTCCATTTAGCAGTCCAGAAAAAGTCCAGTTTTACATCAGCAGTTTTCATTTTTGGGTCTGGAAAAGTTCTTAGCACACAGTAGATACCAAGAACTATGGTTTACGAAATAATGAATTAAACTTTTCAGCGTGTTCCACCTAGGGTGAATTGAGGATTATGTATGAAATGTTAAGCTTTGCTCTAGAACAGTGGTTTTAAACTCTGGGACAGGGCCCAAAAGTGGGTTGTGTTGACTGTTGGTGGTGGATCACAAAGCTACGAGAAAGGGGGAGGGAGAGCTTGGAAAAAAGGCACTGGTAGCCTTGATGACCAATTTGGTTCTGCAGAATGGCCCTGAAATACAGCCTGTTGCTCAGCAATGGTCTACATTTATAAATACCAAATATTAGTCGGTGGCAGGGTGAATACTAGCCCCCCTCCTCCTTGGCAAGTGCCCCCCTCCTAGCCCCCCTCCTCCTTGGCATGACTGGAAATCCAGTGTCAACAAAGCTGCAGCGCACCATGTAAAGATCAACATGCCAACCAGCTTTTAAGACAACGATTTAATTTTGTGGCTCTACTTCTGGGGCAGGAAAGGGAAGTGGCAGGTAAGAAATTGTGACATGACTGCTATTTGCCTCCTCAGAGCCTTGATTGTGTCCCTGTAGGTCTTCTGGGAGGCCCAGTCCTGGCTACAGCACTTGGCAAAAGAGGACCAGCTCTGGCTCCTAGCTCAGAAGGGAGTAGAGTTTGCAAAGAGTTCCCCTCTTTGAACCTAAGAGGAGGTTCTTCTACCAAACTGGACCCTGGTGCATAATGGCTGTGGCGTGGAACCTGATTCTAAGTGTGAAAAATAAAAACTCATTAATAGATACGGAATACTTCCATTTTATGTTGGGCAAGTGAGTCCTAACTTAAACATTGTTGCCCCTTGAAAAGGTTTGAGAACCACCAGTGTAGAACATTATGTCCAAATGTGTATCATGCCAATGCGTATGTAAGCAAAAGGTGGTATTGCTAACAGAAATAATTTATTTTGATTTTGATTTTCTTTTGAATAGCTGGCCCCCAAATCATATCACAGACTGCTTTTGAAATAGCTCTCAACTGGCTCTTTGAGAAAAGTATTAGTGGAGTCACAGAATTACTTTGATGATTCCTGGAATCTTTGCCATAAATGATTAATAGGTGGTAGTCATTATGAAATGGTGCAGAAATATTTTTAACTAGTAAACTTGTGGAGGAGGAAATCACACATTTTCTGGGGCCATTTTGGTTCTGGTTAATAGCAAATGAATAATATTAAAGATGGCTTTTTCTTCCAAAGCTTTTATTTTTGTTATTATGCTTTGTCTTAACATTACCTTCAGTATCTCAAAAAGGAACCACTTTTATTGAACTTCTGATAATAAGCAAATATATATTTAGTCAATTAAAAGACTAATATAATAATTTAAACTTAAGAACCTATGCACAGCCATGGTCCATGACCATATTCCACTAAGAATGTAAAATGAATGGCAAACAAATCACTGATTGCATTTATTTATTATTAGTCCACTCAAGATATATATCTTTAATAATTAGCTTTAAAAGTCAATATGCTACTGTTCTCATCACAGTAAACAAAGGTATCCAAAAGATTCTCTAGAGAAAATGTCAGGGTGTTGTTTTTTTTGCATGGGTGGATTTTTGCTGCTTTTGGCCCCATACCTCTTCAAGCGGGGGAGGGGGGTCCAGACTCCAGCAGAAAATTCAGAAGAGGACCCTTGCAATGCCACATTGAAATCTGAAAGGGAAGTTAAGCATCCAGAATTCAAAAGAAAACCCAGAGAGATATGGGGTTAAACACTAAAAATCACCAGTGTAAAAAAGGCCTTGTTGTGGTTTTTGATATTCCAAAATGGGTAGAAGGCAACACAGTAGTTTTTTCCCTTTCTTTTCAGTGTATAAAAACAGTTATAAGCTTATATAGTAACTGTGCAAGCAGCTTATTTGCTTTGAATTGAATATGCTGTTGAAATACTAGTGTATTTTAAAAACGTAGAGGCATATTGCTTTGCACATTTGAAAAGTTAATACAGCCTGGAATTATTTTAGTGATGAATGTTTACTGAATGCTCTTGTTGCTGCTAAAGTACGTTGCTAGATAGTTGAGAACAATCTTTGTTCCTTTTTTTCACCCAGACTGAAGCTCCCACACAATAGCATTTCAAATATCATTAGGAGTGCCTGTGTAAACAGTTTTGAAGACAGGGCTGAAGTCAGTATTTAAGTGAATATTTGGAGAACATTTTCCCCTCCCAACTGTATATCAGTTTATGAACAATAGCAGATGGATATTGGGTATTACTGCTACCATTTTTGGACAGCAATTAAGCTTCTTTACAAAGCTTAGCTATGTAGCATCCAATAGATTCTGCACTTCTTTAATTTGTTGCCCTAAGCCATAGTAGCTGCATTTTCATAGATTAGAATCAAGGTTGGATTAGGTAAAATCATCATCATAGGTTGTAAAATAGCACCAGCATCAGTTTTAGCATCTTTTGTTTGGGCCTTTTCTGATTCCACATTTCTAAAGCAGATGAGATATTTCGCTTGTACCAGTATATCTCAATGGAGCTTTTTATTCAACCATCTATAAATAGTAGCACACCTAATGGTGTAAATGCAGGCCTCATGAATGTGATTACATGACACGATATTACTAAAGTCCTAAGCGTTAGGACACTGATTATCAAGACTGACTGTGTAAGTAACCTAATTTTGTTTTCAATCATTCAAAAATTATGATTTAGCAAAGGCCAGAACAGTCAGAAAAATGAATCAAGATTATATAGCATGAGAAATCCATCTGACCAGCATAAATAATTAACAGTCTTTTGAGTCATCACTTTTATAATAAAAAAAATGTGTCATCTAATTTTAACTTCATTCCTAAAAAGGCAAAACCTAGAAATGAATTTGTCTTAGTGAAAGTATCTTATCAGATACACTTCAAAAGTGGATCTATTATGAAAACTAAACATTTTTTCCTACTCTCCAAAAAGCAGTGGAGTAAATATCACAGGGTTTAGAGAAACACAAAGGGCAAGCCTGAACAATTTGTTACCCACAAAGTAGCACATAACCCACCAGCCATGTATGGTGGCCTGTCAAGTGTTTGATGCTTACACGCACGCACCATTTTTTGTGTATGTAGTCTCACAACAGAGGTCTCACAAAACAGTAGTATTGGAGCTGCATTCAGCTTGGCAAGTTACAAACAGTGGCATCCAGTCATGGGGGGGAGGGGGCACATTTGATTAACAATGTAAGTGGCTAGGAAAATTGCCTTTCCTATAACTCTGGTAATATGTAATAAATATTCCGCTGAAGTTCATGCCTTTATATTTGACTTCATATTCTCTTTGTTCAATGTTTATTGGTTAATTGCGAAGCCATATTTTACAGCTGGGCACCATCATCTTTGGAGGCTCAAGGATAAACTTGGAAATGTCAGCTTTTTATTTTTTAAAAAAAATCTATTTCTTTCTTCCTCTGAGGCAGAGGACATCTTGGGTGTTTCCCTTCGCCCAATCAGGGAGGCAGGAAGTTGATTTTTTCTTTTCTCCTCCTCTTCCTGTTGGCGCCTGGAACACCCTGTTCTCCAGTTCTTTCTTGCCTCCAGGGAGAGCAGTCGTCTAGGCAGATTTGTCTGCCTATCTCTTCCTGACTGGATTCTAATTTCTTACCTTTTTCAAACTTTATCTTTCAGCTAACTTCCTCTTCTCTACCCTAGTTAATCTAGTCCTTGTTTCTATACCTCCTTTCCTTTCATCTGCTTTCTCCCCTACCCCACTTCACTCACTGGAGCAAAAGTGAGATGGACTCCAGGGATTCGGAGGGGAGCTTCATGGACGCCGAAGAGGAGACCTCGGCAGCGGCAACCCCAGTTGAAGGCTTTAATGACCATCCTGGTACCGTCCTGCCCCTGGGGCTGGAACGGAATCCCGGCACCTTTCCAGCTACCGAGCCATGTAACCTTTCTTAGAAGCACCACAGAAGATCGCAGGAGCCGGGATCCGCATCGCGCCTACGCCGGGAGGCCGAAAAAGGCGCCAAAAGAAAAGCCGCAGAAAGGGCGGGAAAAGCCGACAACGCTCGCGTCTTTACCCGCGCGGCTCCGAAAGACGTGCTTGCCATACTCCCGACGGGAGAAATGGTGGAGAGCACTTCCCAGGACATTTTGACTGCTCCGACTGTAGAGGTCGGCAAGGAGGGAGCAGGTAACATACCCAGCAACATCGGGCAGTTGCATCACGGGGATTTACTATCGTTCCTGAGACAGGCTGTTCGGGAGGAGGTTGGGAAGCTCTGTCAGCCTTCCTCCAGAACACATAGTGAACAGTCCTTTGCCCCTCCATCACCTCCCAGCAAGCAGCGCCGTACGGAGGCTAACTGGCCAACCAAGGCTGCCCCAAAGTTGACCCCAGTCTTCCTCAAGGACAGTGGGTACTATTTGGGGGGTGAATCATCCTCGGATAGCGAGGACAGGGATGGAGGAGAATTCCTCTCTGAGGAAGAGGAAGAAGAGGTATCCATTCCCGAACAACCCAATAGACTGTTGAAGGTAGAGGACTACCAATATTTACTTTCTAAAACCCTGGCAGCATTATAACTCCAGGAATCTTCAAAAGGGGGGGATGAGGACCCCAAGTCAGACAAGGGGTCTTCCAGGCCTAAAGGGTGCAGAGAGTTTTTTCCTAGGGATAGTACCCCGGAAAGGGTTTTTCCTTTTCCTGAATATTTTGAAAGACAATTAAGGGCAGAATGGAGGGCCCCAACAGCCACCAAACAATACCACAGCTCAGTTAAAAAACTTTATGCCTTACCCTCTTTTACCAATGAGTTTTTGCAGATACCTAAGATCGATGCACCTGTGGCAGCCCTCCAGTCATCTGGATTGTTGACAGAAGACGGTCAAGGATCCGTCAGAGATAATCTGGACAGGAAAGCAGAGACTGCACTCAGACGGGCACACGAGGCTTCGGCAATGGCAATCAGGGCTGCGTCCTCTGCGTCCATCGTTTCCAGAGCAACAGTTGTATGGATACGTAAGCTTATTCAACTCCTACCAGGTAATCGCAGACGACTACTGGAGGGAGCCAACAGAATTTTAAAGGCCAAACACCTTTGCTGCAGATGCCACCCTGGACGCCTTGACCTTCTCTTCCAGGGCAATAGCCTCTATGACTGCAGCTAGGAGGCTTCTGTGGCTGAGAGCTTGGCCAGCGGATCTACACTCAAAATTCATTCTCATGGCTTACCCTTTCCAAGGCGACAAGTTATTCGGAGAGGCTCTGGACAAGGTACTGGTAGAGACCCGCGATAAGAAAAGGGCACTCCCAAAGACGCTCAAAAGGGTGGACAGACGTATCTACAACCCTCAGCCCTTTCGGTCTCCGCATGCGTTACCCAGATATCGACAAGAAAACAAACGACCTTTCTGGAACCCATCCAAGTCTGGTCAGAGAAAAGGCCCCTTTGGATCCAGATCCTACAAGACATCTCAACACAGAGGGGACAGACAGGGGTTTGACCCCAAGGCCCCAAAGTCCTGGCTCGCATCAAGCGCCAGTGGGAGGGAGACTACAGTCCTTTAATCGGATTTGGGAGGAGTCACACGTGGACGCTTGGGCCACCAAAATAGTCTCTCAAGGATATGTTATCGAATTCAAATCCCTCCCACCGGATCGATTCCTCAGATCACCACTTTGGAAAGATCCACGAAGAAAACAGATCACTCTCAAGGCTATACAACATCTTCTGGACATTAAAGCAATAGAGCCAGTCAACCATCACGAGTCAGGCTTCGGGGTCTACTCCATCTTTTTCACGGTCCCAAAGAAAAATGGAGATTGGAGAGCGATACTGGACCTAAAGTTTGTGAATCAGTTCATACTTCTGAAACACTTCAGAATGGAAACACTACGCTCCATTTCGGAGGCCTTACGCCATGGGGACTTTATGACTTCAATAGACCTTACCGAGGCTTACTTACACATCCCTATCCCTCCTTCTCACAGGTTTCCTGAGATTCTGCGTCAATGGCCGTCACTTTCAGTTCAGAGAACTTCCCTTTGGCCTCGCCACGGCTCCCAGAGTATTTTCTAAAGTTCTGATCAACCCCATTGTTCAACTTCGGGAGTCAGGGATACATGTCCATCCTTACCTGGACGACATTCTCATACAAGCAAGTTCCAGAGAAAAGGCCACCCAGGACACGTGGACAGCGATTCATTGTCTACAAGCCTACGGGTTTCTGATAAACATGGGAAAGTGCTCCATCTCATCATCGCAGACACTCCATCATCTGGGGATGTTAATAGATACCAAAAAAGGCCTCATCCTCCTACCCCAGGAGAAGATCCTAAAGACCAAGGAGTTAGTCAAGTCTGTGATTCAGGGACAATCAACGCCCTTACTGAAGCTGGCAAAATTGATGGGCACACTAGTAGCATCCTGCGAGGCCATTAACTGGGGCCGTTTTCATTCCCGAGTCCTTCTCAACTTTCTTCGGCCCTATCAACTTCAAATTATGTCCAAGTTCAATTGCCACGTCAGGGTGCCTTGGAAAATCAAGGAGAACCTCAGATGGTGGACCAGGGACTCCAGTCTACGACAAGGCAAATCATTCCTGAACCCCTAGACGATACAATTGTTCACGGACGCGAGCTTATCAGGTTGGGGAGCGACACTGGACGGACGCCCAGCACAAGGTTCTTGGTCCAAGGAGGAGTCTCAGCTTCCCATCAACTTGCTGGAAATCAGGGCAATCCAATTAGCTTTGACTCATTTCTCCACCTTGATACTGGGCAAGCACGTCCTCATAAAGATGGACAATATCTCCGCCAAGACCTACATAAACAAGCAGGGGGGTTCCAGATCTTCCAAACTGCACAACGAGGCGATAAAGATCATCTCGTGGGCGGAGACTCACCTAGCGTCCATTCAGGCGGAACATATCAAGGGGATAGACAACCTACAGGCCGACTGGCTGAGCCGGCAAACCATTCAGCCGGGAGAGTGGTCCCTCAAACAGGAAATATTTCGTCTAGTCACGGACAGATTCGGTCATCCAGTCATGGACTTGCTCGCGACCCACTTGAATCATCAGACCCCACATTTACTATCGAGGTATCTCCACCCTCTAGCAGAAGGGACCGATGCTCTCTCGACTCTCTGGCTGGAGGGACTACTGTATGCTTTTCCACCACTCCCAGTCTTACTGAAGCTGTTGCGGAGAATAGCAGACACGGACGTGGAGGTGATAGTAATAGCTCCGTGGTGGCCAAGGAGACCCTGATTTTCGTCCCTGCAGTCACTGGCAGCGCTGCCACCATTCCGGCTGCCATCCACTCCGGACATACTCCACCAAGGACCAATTCTCCATCCCGACCCGGACTGGATGTGTCTGACCGCCTGGAAATTGAGAGGCACTCTTGATCCAGCTTAGGGTACTCTTCACAAGTGGTTCAAACTATGCTTTCTTCCAGAAAGAAATTGACCACGAGAATCTACAACACTGCCTGGAAAAAAGACTGACCACTTACGACCGCAACTAAACTCTATTCTGGCATTCCTGCAAGACGGCCTGGACTCGGGGCTGAAGCTGGCTACCTTACGCAAACAGGTAGCGGCATTGTCTTTGGTGTTATCTCTGCTGGATGGACTCAGTTTATCTAAGCACCCACACATTCATCGTTTCCTGCGAGGAGCCTCTCTTTTGAGCCCTCCAACGATACATTGTTTTCCCACGTGGAGACTGCACATAGTTCTCTCGGCGTTGACCAAGGCACCTTTCGAGCCCTTGCGAGAGGTTCCTCTGAGATGGCTAAAATTGAAGACTATATTTCTGGTGGCCATCACCTCGGCCAGACGGATTTCCGAACTCGGGACCCTTTCCATCAAACCTGGACATTGTGATTTTCATAGGGATAAGGTGGTCTTATGCACAGATCCCACCTTCCTCCCCAAAAGTGTCTCCATGTTCCATAGATCGCAGGAGATCAACTTACCATCTTTCTGTCCCAATCCGTCTCACCCCAAAGAGCGGGAGTGGCACACTTTGGACGTGAAGCGAGCCATTAAAGTTTATTTGACCAGAACCGAATCCATAAGGCGGTTGGATTTCCTGTTCGTCAACACATCTCCACCGAACGTGGGCAAGAGAATGTCCAAGGTTACGGTTGGCAGGAGTATCCGGACATGCATAATAGAGGCCTACAAAGCCTGCAACAGGGATATTCCTCAAGGGATCACAGCTCACTCGATCAGAAGCGCAGCAACCAATGCTGCACTCCACAATAATGCCTCAGTGGAAGAAATCTGTAGAGCCGCCACATGGTCTACTATTTCCACCTTCGTCAGACATTACAAGTTGAACCTCTATGACTCAGCAGATGCAGCATTCGGCAGGAGGGTCTTGCAACATGTGATGCAGGACGAGAACCTTGACCCACCCTGTAGGACATAACTGCTTTGGGAGCACCCAAGATGTCCTCCGCCTGAGAGGGAGAACGGACCTTTGGACACTTACTGTGAAGGGTCCTTCTTCTCTGAGGACAGGAGGACATCTTGCCCTCCCAGGTTTATCGTTTTTATCTCTGCTACTAATTTTTCCCTGCATCACTCTGACTCTTAACTGTGATGTCAATGTTCTTTCTCTATAACCTTGAGTCTATCTGGTTATTTCTCGTTTCTCTGATAACTCAGTTTCTTGTTCCCCTGCAATAGGGCTCTTCTGTAACTATAGGTTTGAGAATAGTTGGATTCTTTTACTGCTGTTTGGAGTCACCCAAACTGGAGAACAGGGTGTTCCAGGCACCAACAGGAAGAGGAAGAAAAAAGAAAAAATCAACTTCCTGCCTCCCTGATTGGGCAAAGGGAAACACCCAAGATGTCTTCCTGTCCTCAGAGGAGAAGGACCCTTCACAGTAAGTGTCCAAAGGTCCGATCCCTCATTGAAATACAATATTATGAACACTAGTAATGCAAGTAAAAAGACCCCCAAATTGTAAGATGGTTTTTAGAGAAGGATTCATGATTTTGATCATGCAAACTAGAAATTTTAAGAGTTACTTGCTTCCCCAGCTGGCGATTAGTGTAAGTAGTTAGTGTGGGGCTTTCATGTATTTCATCATCCCTCAGATTACTTCCTTACATTGAAATGCACTTCACCCTAAGCCTAACACTCTGGTGATAGCAACATTTGGAAGCAAACCTCCTCACCATGTCTGAAAACGTACAATAACTCAGCATTGCATAATGACGTTACAGAGTGGCTTGGCAAGAAGTTTATTTGATAATGCAACATTGCACAAGCTATTTATTCTCCAACCAGTAGTGAGTGCCCTACAGAGATGCCTTCAGAAATTATTCTTTCATACATAATACAGGCTAACTTAGAACAAACCATACTACAGTTTTTTTTAAAATGTAAATTTCCAAGGCACTATTGATAAATTACTTTCCTGCTAAAACTTCTCAGACCGCCTGCAGTGAATGCTATCCAAAAATGATGCTCAGTCCACTCTATCAGACTATGCAAGTCTTTCCATTGTAGAAAAAATACTAATGATGCATGGCCCCACCATCCCAGTACCAGTGTCATTCTCCCCATTCTGGATGCTGTTAGCCCTCTGAATTTACTGAAACTCAGTTATGGCACTGTCTATCCAAATGAAATATTCTCATGGCAATGTTATTTAATGGACAATCTGTGCTTTGGAAATACAACTTTGTTGTAGTGTCCTAGTCTCTAGCACTGTACTTGTTACTTAGAAAATTGGAGCCAGAGTAAGCAAGTGCTTGTCCCTGTTTTTTCAGACTGATGAATTCTGGCCATGCCATGTTTTTTCTTAAACACCTTTGTATTTTTTCCAGTAGAACTCTGTTTCTGTTCAAAATCATCCCACCCTTTTCAGGGAGCAGGCCTTTCTTTTCAGAATCAGCAAGCCCTATGAAGTGTTTCTTTGTCTGATCTCACCAGGGGGCTCTGGAACCTACAGATGACCTGGCAATATTTGATGTTGCAACCCACACCTTTAGTGGAACTGAGTACAGAAAAAACACTTTGTTTGTTCCAATAGGAAAAATAGCCCATCTCATTTTAAATGTTGGACACAATACCTTTCTCCTCAAACTTGTATGTGAGTCAGTACCTTTCCAAATTAGGACTTTTCTGCATAAGGGTAATGCCCTGATCTTGGATCTCAGAAGCTAAGCGGAATTGGCCTTGGTTCGTAATTGAGTCGGAAAACTCCAATGAAGAACAGGGTTGCAGAGCCAGGCAACAGCAAATCACCTCTGTTAAGTCTCTTGCCATAAAAACCCCACAAGGGTTCACCATAAGTCAACTCTGACTTGAGGGCACTTTCCACCACCACATAAGGGTAATAATGTTGTCTGTTCTTAATACTTCATTAGTACAAGTCAAATCCATCCTCACATAATGCAGTGAAGGGGAACTAGCATTGTCAGCAGACCTACTTGAGTAGACTATTCGTGTCTGTTAGTTTTCTTTTAGTTGTAGGAAACCTTCATTAGCATAGGCAAGGGTGAATGCATGGGAGGGAGTATGGATTTATGTGAAGTCAGTGTGTTATAGTGGTTAGAGTGTCAAACTAGGATCTGAGAGACCCAAGTTCAAATCCCCAATCTACCATGGAAGTTCACTAGATGATCTTGGACCAATTACACACACTCAGCCTACAGGATTGTTTTAAGGATAAAATGGAGAAGAGGAAAATGGTGTAAACTAGTTTGGGTCCCCATTATGGAGGAGGGCAGGTATAAATGACATTACTATTATTTAATAATAGTACTTTATACGGAGATGCAAAGTATTTTAACATTTAAAAATACTTAAAATGATATGTGTAGGGTAAATTTGAGACCTCAGAGTAGTGTCATAATCTCCAGCCATTAGATGCATATGATAACTAAAAGTTTTTTGTGACTACAAAACAGAAGCCAAAAAAACAACATTTATTTCAATATGAGCTTTCATGAGTCAGAGCTCTCTTCCTCAGATACATTGGGAAAACACCCATGGTAGATACTCTTGCCAAGGGAAGAATAGTACTGTACAAGTAGCTTATCAGCTGAAATACAGGTGAAGCAGAAGAATGCTGAATACACCATCTGGTTTGCTTATGAGCTAGTTACAGTGATGGATATTGAGAGAATCATGGTAGTTATGAAGACATTACTAGCACACTAGATCCTTGCCCATTTTGGCTGCTAAAATAATGTGAAGACTAAGTAAATAAGCCCTTGATGTCTATCTTAAATTAGTCATTCATTCAAGGCACTTTCCCTCAATTGCTCAAAGGGCATTTATCTGCCCTGTGGCATTTTGCCCATATATGACTTGTATAGTGTTGCCTCCTCCTCTTGTTCCCCAGGTGAGAGATAAGCCCCAGCAAGTAGGGGTGTGCAAGGAAAAAACTTTCGGCTTTCTTGTTTCGGGATTACCCGAAACAAGATTCTCTACCGTTAAAGCCGAAAGCCGAAACAAGAATCTCTTTCGGGATTCGGGATTCTTTCGGCATTCTTTCGGGGTTTTTTTTTGGGAAAATGTCTCCGTCTTTCAGGACGCCTGGAGGAGGCATTTTCCCACCTAATAAGCCCAAAATTGGTGGGGACCTTCCTCTAACCCTTCTCTAACAACCACCCAAGTTTCAGACAGATTGGACTTTGGGGGGCCATGTTATGGCCCCCCAAAGCAGGTCCCCCCATCCTCCCATAAGAAAGCGAAGGAGCAGCATATTGTTAGCATGCTGCTGCTGATCTTTCTTCATTATTTCCTATGGGGAAAAAATGAAGAGGCAGGCTTCCTTTGCCAGGGGTGGCATTTTGCATGCAAAATGCCCCCCAGCCCTCAGGGGCCCTTCTCCCACCCCTCCTCCCACCCCCCACCAAGGCTCAGCCTGCTCCCACTTGGGGGGGCCATTTCATGGCCTCCCCAAGTAGGTGCTCTAATCTCTACCACTGACAGCTGGGGGAGGCTTGTGTTGCCAGGGGTGGCATTTTGCATGCAAAATGCCCCCCAACCCTCTGGGGCCCTTCTCCCACCCCTCCTCCCACCCCCCACCAAGGCTCAGCCTGCTCCCACTTGGGGGGGCATTTCATGGCCTCCCCAAGTAGGTGCTCTGCTCTCATCTCTACCACTGACAGCTGGGGGAGGCTTGTGTTGCCAGGGGTGGCATTTTGCATGCAAAATGCCCCCCAGCCCTCTGGGGCCCTTCTCCCACCCTTCCTCCCACCCCCCACCAAGGCTCAGACTGCTCCCACTTGGGGGGGCCATTTCATGGCCTCCCCAAGTAGGTCCTCTCAGCCCCTAAAGTCCACCCCTTACAGCCCCACACAAACCCAATTCCCCCCCCAGCTGCCACACACAGACCCAAATCCCCACATTAGCCCCTCACAGACCCAAATCCACCCCCACCTGCCCTACACCCATAACCCCAGGAACAGGCTGGCAAAGGCCAGCCCTCTCCCTTTGTTCCCGATGCTGGGAACTTCTAAACTCTCTTTCCCTGGGCAATTCTGCACAGCCCAGGGGTGCCACAATGGTGGGCACACTTCTGAGTGCCAGCTGGTCCCTGTGAAAGAGCACCTGAACCACAGACACCCTCCCTCAAATTCCCCCACCACCTACAGAGATGGCTGACCAGCCAGCCCCATTGTTCCCTATGATGGGAACCAACTGCACAACAAAGAATAAAACAAGAACAACACAAAATAAAGTTTTAAAAAAATTATATTCTCCCTTCCAAAGTACAAGTAGGCAAAGCATTATGACACATTACACCAGCAGTCCCCCACACAGAAAAATTAAAACAAAACTCACTTAACATCAGAGAATCACAAAGCATGATTCCTGTCAAAAACACTTTATTTCTTGAACAGCTTTAGGTTACACAGCAGGGGGGAACACCAAAGGGCATGGCAGCACTATCTTACACAAAAATAACACAACTCGCTTCACATTAAAGAATCACCCCAAAAAATTGCTGTCAAAAGCACTTTATTTCTGTAACTGCTTTAGGAAGGCACCACAGAGCAGGAAAGCAGTGTACTACACAAAAATAACACAACTCACTTCACATCAGAGAATCACACAAACACAATTGCTGTCAAAAACGGTGAAGTGGGTTGTATTATTTTTTGCAGTACATTGCTATCATGCCCTGTTGTGCCCTCCTACTGTGTAACCTAAAGCTGTTCAAGAAATAAAGTGTTTTTGCCAGGAATTGTGTTTTTGTGATTCTCTGATGTTAAGTGAGTTGTGTTATTTTTGTGTAAGATAGTGCTGCCATGCCCTTTGGTGTTCCCCCCTGCTGTGTAACCTAAAGCTGTTCAAGAAATAAAGTGTTTTTAACAGGAATTGTGCTTTGTGATTCTCTGATGTGAAGTGAGTTGTGTTATTTTTGTGTAAGATAGTGCTGCCATGCCCTTTGGTGTTCCCCCCTGCTGTGTAACCTAAAGCTGTTCAAGAAATAAAGTGTTTTTGACAGGAATCATGCTTTGTGATTCTCTGATGTTAAGTGAGTTTTGTTTTAATTTTTCTGTGTGGGGGACTGCTGGTGTAATGTGTCATAATGCTTTGCCTACTTGTACTTTGGAAGGGAGAATATAATTTTTTTAAAACTTTATTTTGTGTTGTTCTTGTTTTATTCTTTGTTGTGCAGTTGGTTCCCATCATAGGGAACAATGGGGCTGGCTGGCCAGCCATCTCTGTAGGTGGTGGGGGAATTTGAGGGAGGGTGTCTGTGGTTCAGGTGCTCTTTCACAGGGACCAGCTGGCACTCAGAAGTGTGCCCACCATTGTGGCACCCCTGGGCTGTGCAGAATTGCCTAGGGAAAGAGAGTTTAGAAGTTCCCAGCATAGGGAACAAAGGGAGAGGGCTGGCCTTTGCCAGCCTGTTCCTGGGGTTATGGGTGTGGGGCAGGTGGGGGTGGATTTGGGTCTGTGAGGGGCTAATGTGGGGATTTGGGTCTGTGTGTGGCAGCTGGGGGGGAATTGGGTTTGTGTGGGGCTGTAAGGGGTGGACTTTAGGGGCTGAGAGGACCTACTTGGGGAGGCCATGAAATGGCCCCCCCAAGTGGGAGCAGTCTGAGCCTTGGTGGGGGGTGGGAGGAAGGGTGGGAGAAGGGCCCCAGAGGGCTGGGGGGCATTTTGCATGCAAAATGCCACCCCTGGCAACACAAGCCTCCCCCAGCTGTCAGTGGTAGAGATGAGAGCAGAGCACCTACTTGGGGAGGCCATGAAATGCCCCCCCAAGTGGGAGCAGGCTGAGCCTTGGTGGGGGGTGGGAGGAGGGGTGGGAGAAGGGCCCCAGAGGGCTGGGGGGCATTTTGCATGCAAAATGCCACCCCTGGCAACACAAGCCTCCCCCAGCTGTCAGTGGTAGAGATGAGAGCAGAGCACCTACTTGGGGAGGCCATGAAATGCCCCCCCAAGTGGGAGCAGGCTGAGCCTTGGTGGGGGGTGGGAGGAGGGGTGGGAGAAGGGCCCCTGAGGGCTGGGGGGCATTTTGCATGCAAAATGCCACCCCTGGCAAAGGAAGCCTGCCTCTTCATTTTTTCCCCATAGGAAATAATGAAGAAAGATCAGCAGCAGCATGCTAACAATATGCTGCTCCTTCGCTTTCTTATGGGAGGATGGGGGGACCTGCTTTGGGGGGCCATAACATTCCCCGAAACGTTTCAGCATTCCCCGAAAGAAGCCGAAACACTTTTGTTTCGGCATTCTTTCGGCATTCTGAATGCCGAAACGCACATCCCTACCAGCAAGTTACAGGGTCTCCAACAGTTTTGGTTCCCATGTCACAGTCCAAAGGTATAGTCCAAGGTCAGGTAACTAATCCAAAAGGTAGTCTAAGAATCCACTAACAAGCAGGTCTGCCCATTGATAACCTGATCAGCAAAACTGCAGACAAATTGATCCCACATTGGCTCCAGCCTCCTTGTAAGCTTATATAGGGCATTTCCTCTACAGGTGAGGCTGGGTTCCTCATTAGGCTCCTTTCTACAAGCCGAGTCGTCTCTACTCCTGAGGAGTACTGGGGCCCATATCCTGCAGTGACTTAGTGGTCTCTGCTGATACTTCCTCAGCAGGGGAAAGGCCTTGGGCTGCCAAGCACACATTCCAGTGTCTGGTCCAGGCCTCTTTCTCTACTTCTGGGGTCCTTTGGAAGATCATGATGGGTCTGGCAGCAGGCAGATTCATGCTGGGGCATTCAGGGTTGAAGGCCCTGCTGGCTCGGGCTGGAGCCGGTGCTGGCTTAGGGTCCCTTTGGGCCTGCCAGGGCAGTTTCACCCTCTCCTCCAACAAGGACTCATCTTCCCCACGTTAAATTGGGGCAGTCTATGATACTCTCTGATTTCCTTAATGTTCCCTTAGATTTTTTGCTTCTACCTTCATTCTCTCTCAGATTGACATATTGCATAGGAAGTCTTATCTATAACTAATACTATGACAGAACAGTTAGTTCATGGGGGTGGCTGGGAGGTGAAGAAAGGGATCCTTTATTCTGTATGAAACAGACCTTTTACTTAACCAGAAATAGAGTTTATTTTTTAAGTACATATGACTAAAAGTTTCAGAGTAATTTATAAGTTTATTGGCTTAAGAATGGTTCATAAGCTTGGTGATTTCAAAATAGGTATAGATATTTTAATGTTTATACTCAGACTGAGTCACATTTTCCACACAGTTGCCATTTAGGCTAAACATTGCCCCAAAAGAAAACATGGAATTCTTTGAGTTCTCAAAAATTCACTTGCTGCATAGGCTGATTTCACTCAAAGTAAAAACCATAAATTTCTTCCCTCAGTACCTCGTTCACAGAAAAACTGCCCTCTCACTCACACAGACACAGACTTCTACACAGACTGACTGACTGTTGGACAGAACATTAGCACTCTAACTAAACTGCAGCTCACTCCGCCCCCTAGAGTACAGCTACCAATAAATCTTAGCACACTTCATTCACCCATCCAGCCCCCCCTTCTTCCTTTAAAGGCCTGCATTTTAACCCATAGCATCCTATATTCAAAACCCCACATTAAGTAACTGAAATAAAATAGACTATTTACATGGCAAATATTACACACTTGCTACTTTAAAAAAACATCCCTAGACAAAAATTATGTGTACAATTATCTAATCTGCCCCTTCTATGTAAAGTGATTGAGAGAGCAGTAGCAGACTAACCCCAAGTCTTCTTAGATAACTCTAGTGCTTTGGACCCTTTTTAGTCTGGTTTCAGGCTGGGCTATGGGACAGACAGCTTTTGCAGTTTTAGCTGATGACCTTAGTCTGAATGTAGACAAAGGCTACATTCTGGTTCTTTTTGCAGCTTTTGATACACAGCACACTATGCCATTCTTTTGAGATGTTTGGAAGTAGAAGTAGGTATCAGCGGATGCACCTTGGATTGGTTTAAATTGTTCCTTGTGGAATGTATTCAAAAGGTTGCTGTAGGAAGCCAGGTGTCTTCAGTGTGGGAATTACCTTGAAGGGTTCCACAGAGCAGTCTTATCTCCCATGTTATGTAACCTCTATATAAAGCCTTTAGGAGAAATAATTCTTAGCTATGAGATTGGATGTCATCAATGTGTGGATGACACCCGGCTGTATTGGTCTGACCAAGATCTTGCTCTTCTACCCAGCTGTGTATCTCTCTATCCAAATCCCTGGTGATGCAGTAGAAGTTTTTGAGTTGCTGCCTGACACCTATAATCAAATGGCTGAAGGTGAACAAACTGAAATGGAACCCAGAACCCAGCCTGCTTGCTTCTACTAACCACCTCCCCCTTGTTCTGTATTGATAGTCCCTTTCCCCTGTGCAAGGCAATGACCCTTTAACTCCTTTTCTTCCTAAGGGTTACCAATAACAATCTTTATCAGATCCAGTCCTTTTCAGCCTTGAGACAAAGGCAAAAAACTCTTTAGTCTTTCATCTGACAAAAATAACAGACTACTCCTTTCCCTTTTTATCATCTGATAAAAATAACAGACTACTCCTTTCCTTAGTTTGAGGAATGTTGATTGCTAGATGTGCAACTAAGTCTGAGATGCTTGTTGGTGGCTACCTAAAACAGGTGAAAATGATGTTCTTCCCCATAATAAGCTTTTCCTGAGGAAAACAGGTATTGGGGCATCATTCAGAATGAATAATTGCACGCTGTCCAAACGAAGGCTATTGCTTTCCCTTCTCATTGTTCAGTGGATGTACACTCACATCATGTGACATTTATTTATTTTATCCCACCCTCTAGCAGCTTAGGGTAGCATATATGGTCATTACAAAACTCCTGTGAGGTAATTTAGGCTGAGTGGGATTTGAATCTGGGTCTTTGCAGTCCTAATCTATACTATACTGGCTTTTTAAAAAATCAAGTTAACTTGATAGTTGTCCGTACTCCTGCTTGATATGACAAGGCATATCTAAAAAGACAGGAAGCATCTCTGAAAAGGCAAGTGCTTTATTTCATGTGCTTTTCCATCACTTCTATTAAATTGTTATTATTAAAATAGTAACAACAATATTAAGAATAACATTTTAAATTGTTTTTATTAACTATATAATTCAAATCACACTAATTGTACACTGTTTTCTGGGGGTGTTGTGTGTTATGTGCCATCAAGTCATCTCTGACCTATGGCGACCCTATGGCGATAAATGAAAGATCTCCAAAATGTTCTATCTTTAACAGACTTGCTCAGATCCTGCAAACTGAAGATCATTGCTTCTTCTATTGAGTCAAGCCATCTCATTTTAGGTCTTCCTCTTTTCCTGCTGCCTTCTACCTTTCCTAGCATTATTGACTTTTCCAGAGAATCTTTGGATTAGACCTAGAAGAAGGTGGAGTGAAAATTGGTGGGAGGAACATTAACAATTTGAGATATGCACCACATTACTAGCAGAAAATAGTGAAGACTTGAAACGACTACTGATGGAGGTTAAAGGAGAAAGCACCAAAGCAGGATTACAACTGAACATCAAGAAGACAAAAGTAATGACTACCAAGGAATTACACAATTTTAAAGTTGACAATGATGAAATTGATTTTCTATTCCTTGGCTCAATCATCAACCAAAAGGGAGACTGCAATGAAGAAATCAGAAGAAGATTGAAACTTGGAAGAGCAGCTTTGAGGGAGCTAGATAAGATCCTTAAAGATAAAGATGTATCTCTGGGAATCAAGATCAAGATAATCCAAACTCTGCTATTTCCCATTGCCATGTATGGATGTGAAAGCTGTACAGTGGGAGCGGGTTAGATAGTATACTGTTAGATTTAAATAAATAATAGCTAAAACAAGTCATAGTGAAAGTAAAGCAACAAGTATAGTTGTTAGCCTCTGGCCATCAATGTGATAAAGAGAGTTCATTCTATGACAAAGAAAATAAAAAGGATAGAGTTTTGTAAGACATTCAAAAATCTGTCTTGATAAAACGTAAATAAAATAATTCATAACTTAGATGGTTGTTGTGGGTTTTCCGGGCTGTATTGCCGTGGTCTTGGCATTGTAGTTCCTGACGTTTCGCCAGCAGCTGTGGCTGGCATCTTCAGAGGTGTAGCACCAAAAGACAGAGATCTTTCAGTGTTTCAGTGTGGAAAAGATGTTGGCAGGTCATTTGTATCTACTCAGCAGGGGTGGGGTTGAGCTGAGTCATCCTGTAAGGGTTTCCCAGGGTGTGGAATGCTAATGGCGGGAGGCTTCACTGTATCCTGAGGAGGTTCTTTTGCATATGGATTGGTGATTGATGTGCTAATCTTCTCTGCAGGACTATTGTCAAGTATAGAGTGTTTTGTTAGCCTGGTGTTTTTCAGAACTGGAAACCATGCTCTGTTCATTCTTAAGGTTTCTTCTTTCCTGTTGAAGTTTTGCTTATGCTTGTGAATTTCAGTGGCTTCCCTGTGCAGTCTTGACAAAGTAGTTGGAAGTGTTGTCCAGTATTTTTGGTGTCCTGGAATAAGATACTGTGCCCTGTTTGAGTTAGGCTATGTTCAGCCACTGCTGATTTTTCAGGTTGTCCAAGTCTGCAGTGTCTTTCACGTTCTTTTATTCTTGTCTGGATGCTACGCTTTGTGGTCCCGATGTACACTTGTCCACAGCTGCAGGGTATGCGGTATACTCCTGCAGAGGTGAGGGGGTCTCTACTGTCTTTTGCTGATCGTAGCATCTGTTGTATTTTTCGGGTGGGTCTGAATACTGCTTGAAGGTTATGCTTTTTCATAATTAATCATCTAAACCACGCACTTCAGGCAAATGGCTACTCCAGAAATGAAATCTGAAGAGCAATCAAACCCAGGATGAATCAAACAACCAAGGAAAAACAGTCTCCTACAGGAAAAGTGTTTTTGCCATATATCAAAGGAATTACTGATCAGATGGGAAAGCTTATGAAAAAGCATAACCTACAAGCAGTATGCAGAGAAGATTAGCACATCAAGCACCAATCCATATGCAAAAGAACCTCCTCAGGATACAGTGAAGCCTCCCGCCATTAGCATTCCACACCCTGGGAAACCCTTACAGGATGACTCAGCTCAACCCCACCCCTCCTGAGTAGATACAAATGACCTGCCAACATCTTTTCCACACTGTGACACTGAGAGATCTCTGTCTTTTGGTGCTACACCTCTGAAGATGCCAGCCACAGCTGCTGGCAAAACGTCAGGAACTACAATGCCAAGACCACGGCAATACAGCCCGGAAAACCCACAACAACCATCGTTCTCCGGCCGTGAAAGCCTTCAACAATAATTCATAACTTCAATTAATCTTTTTGTTTTCCAGGTCATTTCTATCGTTAAAGTTGCATTTGCCTGTGGTAAAATAAATTATCATTTCCTGATAAGACTCCAAAGTGGTTTGAGGTTTCCTGTGGAACTTTTGAAACTGAAAAAAAATCTCTCTGTCTGGTTTCAGTTCATAGGAAAAAGGGGGAAGTTTATAAATTACAGCTTTCAATCCAATTGTCCATCCCCTTGCTATGAGCCACATTTTCAAATTCAGACGCAGTAGAATCCAATCAAAGTTAAATGATGTCCTATTGATTATCAGTGAGAAATTCTTAAGACACAGCTCAACAGGATAGAAAAATGTCAGGATCATACCCTTTAGGATAAGGATCATACCTTATTTATTATTCACCTTGGATGTATTATTATTTGGAACATTTCCTGGGAGTCTTGTAGCTGTATTCTTTGCAGTATGGTTCATGCCTGTATAATAATGATGTCTCTTTGCTTCATATTAACAATCATCTGACAATAAGAATTCTTGAGTAATTGAGATAGCTAAGGTGTATTTTAGAACAGAAGATAAATATTAATTGCATAAAGTGCTTTTGGTAAAAGGTTTTTCCCCCCAATATCCATCAGATGGCACTGTAACTTTACCTTAACAACAACGAAGGAAAGCTGTTTTAAACTTGATCTGGCACAAAAGTATAGCATGCTAGAGCGGTAAAAAAATAAAGGTAAATAAGAATGTTCTTAAGGTTTCTTTTACCTTTATAATCCTCATTCAAAATAATTGTGACATTTCCCTTGCAGTAGTTATTTCAGTTTCTTATGAGAAACTGTAAGGTTCTTAGTATGCCTTGCATCAAATCACAGGCCTTTCTAGAAAGGCCACATTCTGTTATTAGGAGAAAAAAATATAGTTTAAATATATACTGAAACATTTTTTAAAAACCCGCTTTGTTTCTCAGTAAGGCTTTAGATGTCACACACCACCTCCACATTAGGCTGACAACTCTGTCTTGGGACATTCCTGGAGATTTGGGGTTGGTGCTTGGGGACATCAAAGCAAAGTTGTGATGCCATAGAGCCTGTCCTCCAAAGCTGCCATTTTTTCCAAGGGAACTGATATATGTCATCTGGAGATCAGTTGTAATTCTAGTAGAACCCCAGGCCCCATGAGGAGGTTAGTAACCAAAGTTTATGATTTGAAAGAGAAACTCAGCCTGGGCTTGCCAGACTTTTCTAATACAAATTCAGAGAGAACTGATTTAAAAAGCCAGCTTCAACAGCCAGAGAAGACTCTATACCTATGGTTTTCTTCCCCTATCTGGGCATGTCCATATCATTTTGAATGTTATATCAATTTCCTATATTTTTGTGAGTTTCAATACCTGGGATAGGCCTATGCATTTTAATCACAATAGTGCTTCAGTTCTAAATGTATCCATATTTACGTGGATGTGGGGAGGGCAACAGGGACAGGGATCCCAGTCCTCTGGCGACGAGGGAGGTATGGCGGTGGTACTCGGTTAAAATGGAGATATGGAAAAGCTCGGTGCCCTTCTAACCTACGTCTAATCCCGAGAAACGCTGGTGTTGGAGAGAGGAAAAATCCCCCTTCAACACTGATGTTGTGCAATGTCAGGTCCATAAATAATAAGACTAGAACTCTGCGTGATATCCTTGCAATAGCTAATATGGACCTGGTATGCATGACCGAGACCTGGGTGAGGGAGGGCAAAACAGTTGCCTTGGGTGAGCTGACCCCCACCCCCAGGATACTCAGTCCTCCATCAGTCGCGAACAGGGTGTTGGGGGGAAGGGTGGCAATCCTTATCTGAGAGGGTTTCTCCTTCAGGCCACTTCCCATCCCGGAGATCTCTGGCATTGACTGTGTGGGACTGGTGTGGAGCGCTGAGGAAAGTTTGGCTGTCTGTCTGGTGTACCAACCACCTGCCGGGCCTGTTGGAGGTGGTGGCGCGATGGACCTTGGAGTACCCCAGGCTGATAGTGCTGGGGGACTTCAACATCCATGCTGATGATGCCACCTCTGTACAGGATGCGGACCTGGTGTCAGCCATGGCAACACTGGGGCTTTCCCAGTTTGTATCGGTACCCACACATGAAGCGGGCCACACACTAGATTTGATCTTCCGGATGGGATTGGATGTGGTTCTGGAAAGAATAAAGTCAGCGCCATGGTCAGACCATGCACTCCTGGAGGCTCAGTTTGGGGTGTCACCCCCCTGCAAGGGCAGTGAGCAAATTTATGCTCGCCTGCGGAGACTCATGGATCCAACTGGTTTCCAGAATGCTCTACGGGAACCGATGCTCCACAGCGGTTCATTAGATGAGCTGGTGGAGGACTGGCAGGTCCGGCTCTCCAAGGCCATCAATGAAATTGCTCCCCGTCGTCCTCTTCATTCCCAAAACCACCAAGCTCCTTGGTATACGGAGGAGCTATGGCAACAAACGGGAATTAAGATGATTTGAGCACGTGTGGCGGCAATCTCATGTCAAGGAAGCAAGAACATTCTATAGGTTGCTTATGAAATCCTATGAGATGGCAGTGAAAGCTGTTAAGAAGGAATATTATGCAGCTTCCATTGCATCAGCTAGCACACGCCCGGCTAAATTGTTCAATGTGGTGCGTTCATTGGTCTCCCATTCAGGTAGAGACTGTCAAAATTTGAATTCGGAGATAAGCTGTGAGGCTTTTGGGAGCTTTTTTGCTGTTAAAATCCTGTCTCTCTGCCACAACTTACCAGCCACAGTTGATACAGTACGTGAAGCCCCTTGGCCGTCTTCAGGGTGGATATTCTATCATTTCAGCCTCCAGGGAGGAGGAGGACAGGATTCTGCAGGTGATGAGGCCTACCACATGCCTCCTAGACCTGTGTCCATTGTGGCTAGTAAAAACCGGTGTCGACGGACTACGGGATTCCTTAGAGGCTATTATAAACTTGTCCTTGAGCTCTGGAGTTTTTCCCAGGGCGCTAAAGGAGGCTGTGGTGCGGCCTCTTTTGAAAAAAACATCATTGGATCCTGCCAACCAGCTCAACTACCACCCGGTCTCAAACCTCCCATTTCTGGGTAAGGTGGTTAAAGCAGGCGGCAGAGAAACAACTGCAGTTTCCTGAAGGAGACCTCGACCCTAGATCCCTTCCAGTCCAGTTTTCGCCCGGAACACGGGGTGGAGACATTGCTGGTCGCCCTCACAGACGATTCTCGCAGGCATCTGGATCGAGGTGGATCGGCGCTGCTGATTTTATTAGATCTTTCAGCAGCATTCAATTAGGTCAATTATGACCTTCTGACCCACTGCCTCGCCGATGTGGGAATACAGGGGACAGCGCTACAGTGGCTAGTCTCTTTTCTCCATGATCAGGGACAGAGGGTGGCGCTGGGGGGAGATGTTATCGTCCCGTAGGCCACTAATATATGGTGTGCCACAGGGGGCGATACTCTCCCAATTATTATTTAATATCTATATGCGCCCCCTCACCCAGTTGGTGCGGAGCTTTGGGCTTGGGTGTCACCAATATAAGGATGACACCCAGCTGTATCTGTTATTGGATGGCCGGCCTGGATCGGCCCCGGTTTTCGAGGAGTGTGCTTTTGAAGCTGTAGCTGTATGGTTGAGGCAAAGTCGGCTGAAACGGAACCCTGCGAAGACGGAGATCCTATACTTGAGTCATGGAAACGTGGATTTGGGACCCCGGCTTCCTACACTCGATGGGGCGGTGCTTACACTAGCTCTGAGAGTCAGGAGCCTGGGGGTGATCTTCAATCCTTGAGGATGGAGGATCAGATTACTGCAGTTGCCAGGTCTTCTTTCTGTTACCTTAGACAGGCCAGGCAACTTGCCCCTTTCATCCCGCGACTTGACTACAGTGGTCCAAGCAATGGTCACCTCTAGGCTGGACTACTCTAACACACTCTATGCTGGGCTTTCCCTGAACCTGATCCGGCGGTTACAGCTGGCACAGAATGTGGCGGCACGGATCATCACTGGAATGCTGGTATGTGTGCATATAACACCGGTATTGTGCCAGTTGCACTGGTTGTCGGTGGAGTACCGAATCAGGTTCAAGGTTTTGGTACTAACCTACAAAGCCCTATGCAGACTAGGACTGGTGTATCTGCAGGACCTCCTCTCCCCATATGAACGCCAGAGGACTCTTCGCTCGAGCAATAAACATCTATTAAACATTTATTAAAGATTTCTGGTGGACCTAGATTTCCCTAGATTTCTGGTGGACCTCCCTAGGGAGGTCCACCTGGCATCAACCAGGACCAGGGCTTTTTCAATCCTGGCCCCAGCCTGGTGGAACACTGTCTAATGAGACCAGGGCCCGGCAAGATTTGTTAGCTTTTTGTTGGGCCTGCAAGACAGAGCTGTTCCACCAGGCATATGGTTGATGCAAGGCAGTATCCCCTAGCCAGGGGGAGTAAACCATATGCCCTCCCTTTTAGTGACACCTTCCATCTCTCACATAGCTCCCTATTAAAATGCTCTGGAAATAGCGAAAAAGGTGGTCGTCCAGAATATGTGCTGCTGTGTTTATATATATATATATATATATATATATATATATATATATATATATATATATATATATATATATATATATATATATATATATATATATATATATATATATATATATATATATATATATATATATATATATATATATAGTATTTAAGGTGCTTGTTGTGGGCTTGTCCAGTAGCAAGGTCAGAGTCCATTCCAGAGTCCAGACAGCAAGGTCAGGCAGTCCAAAGATCAGTTAACAGCAAGTCCCAAGGGCTAGGCAAAGGCAGAGTCAAGGCGCGACCCAAAGGTCACAATAGTAAGGCAAGGGCAAGGCCAGGTTCAGTGGAGTGATTGCAGCAGGAACAGGATTCCAACGTGTTGCTTCCACACCTCCTGGTCTTCTGTGGCTGGGTTTTATAGACAAGCTGGGCTGGCAGCCAGCTGCTTGGGAGCTATCCTGTGCTTACTTCCTCATCACTCTCAACAAGCAGCTGGCGTCTGGCCAGGAGGCGTGCACTTTGCCGCCTCTCCTGAAGTTCCACTCATTGCTTTCGTCTATGGCGCTCTCTGGGTGAAGCTGGAGGTTTGGGTGTCCTTGACAGTGCTTCACTGGTGGTGTTGGAACTGTAGGACGGTGCTGGGCTTCACCAGTGGTGTTGGGGCTGAAGGGTGTTGGGGCTTCTGGCTCAGCTGCTGCCCATGGACTCTGATCTGCCAGCAGCTGTTCCTCCTGATTGCCAGCTTCTGCTGTATCAGAGCTGGCTTGGCTGGTTACACAAGGCTCCTCTTCTCCTGAGGAGTCTTCACCTTCACTGAGCCCCATGACAGTGCTTTATGTTTCAAGTCAAGTCAAGTTTATTATTACAGTCTGCGACCAGTACATATAAAACCATTTGCAATGCATTATGTTTTCAAACTGTTTAAACTGTGAAATGTGATTTTAAACTTTGGTGTAATCCGCCCTGAGCCTGCTGATGTGGGGAGGGCAGAATATGATTGAATAGAAATAAATAAATAAATAAATAAATAAATACTAAACTGTATTGAAAAACATGCTTTTAGTTGCAAAAATACATGAGTCCCATTGATCAGGAGAAAATTGGATTATTAATATTTTAAATGAATAAATTATCGCCAATCATACAGCATCCAACTAGGGTTGTCAACTCTGTCTTGGGAATTTTATGGAAATTTGGGGGATGTACTTGGGGAGGGGGAATCATCTTTAATTTCAGGAGAATGTCAGGCCACCTGCAGGTTGGCAACCATAGGTGCAGCTTAGTTTTTCAAAGCTTTAGCTCCTAACACAGTACTAAATATATGTTTGTGATTAAGACCATGTTATAGGTATACAGAAATGGGGACGCAGAATATGGAACTTCCAGTTATACCAGGCAGAATCAAACTCAAGCTATGATTTCTCAGGCACACACCCTACTTGTCTCTTTCATATCCTCCTAGTTTTATTTATTAATAAAAATATATTTATATTGCAACGTTTTCCCTGCTGGGGTGAGCATATTTACTTATTTATTTTACTTCATTTATATCCCACCTTTTCCCCCCAAAGGGAATCCTTTGTTCTCCTCCCCTCTGTTTTCTTCACAACAACCCTGTGAGGTAAATTAGGCTGAGAGTATGTGACTGACCCAAGGTCACCCAGGAAGCTTCCGTGGCAGAGGGGTAACTGAACTTCAGTCACCCAGATCCTATTCCATCACTCTAGCTAGTAGACTACACTGGTATAATCTAGCAATTGTCCCAGACGGACTTCTTATAATCTCTGCAATCTAATAGTAAAGTGGACATCTTGTTCTAATCATAAAAGTAGGCCACCCATAGACAAAGATAGAAATATGTCTTTGTCAGTGCTCTTTTTTTAGGGGGGGGGGTAATAAGAAGGTGCCAGTACTCATATATAATGTTGCACTGATTATCCCACCAATTCCCCCTTCATTCTGCAGATCATCACTAAGATGTTCTTAAAGGTCTGCTCTCTTTCTCTGAGTTGGTTGAGTGGGGCAAACCAGTTGAGTGGGGCAGACCAGCACACAAGGATTAGGACTTGGGAGAGGCCACCCACCCCAAAGGTGTCAGTACCAGAAAGTACAATCACAAGAAAAGAACCCTGGTCTCGATGGTCTAATGACTGAGCATGCTTCAGGAGGTACAGGGGTCAGATGAAATTGCAGAGGGGGGTTAAAATATTGAGCAATACCACCCCCCCAACCAAAATCTCCCTGACCAGGTGTTATGACCCTTACTTCTCTAGGGTAGATTTTTCCTTTAATCTTTCCCTTACACCCTCTGGGTAGTTTGCTGCCACCAGGAATATTATATTCCAAGATATTTTATTTAAATTTTCCCTTTGGTAACATGCCTAAGCGTCAGGCTCCTTCGTGGTTCTATGTGGCCCTGAGGATAGGAATGGGATATAGCAATGACAGCTATTCTAGGATGTAACAAAACAAAATAAACTTATTTTTCAAGAAGCGTATCAGTTTCATAAAAGTAGTTCTTGGTTCTTAAAGTTACTTCATTTAAACTCATTTACACAGATCTCTTCTAAGGCTTCACACACAGCCTCTTTCTCTGACTCAATATTTCTCTCACAGACGTGCTTAAAGTTACTCAGGCAGCACACAGCTTGCCTACTTTCTCTTGACAATATTTCTCTTACAGAAATCCTTTAAACTCCTCAGGCAGCACACAGCTAGCCTCTTTTTCCTTGACTCTTATTCACAGAAATATTACACCTGCTCAGGCAGCACACAGCTGGCCTCTCTTTCCCTGACTGAGTGTCCTTTCACAAACATGCTCAGTTCAGGTTCCACACAGGTTATATTTCTCTCATAAATACTTCAGTATACTCAGGCAGCACACAGCTAGCCTGCTTTCTTCTGACTGCCTGTTTTCTCTGCACTCTCAGTCTCAAACTGCATTCACTCCACCCACCCTCTCAGTCATCAACCAATCATATCACTCACTCTTCCCTCTCTCTCTCTCTCTCTCTCTCTCTCTCTCACCCCCACTCTTCACCTAGCTCACCAAGCATTTAAAGATATATGCACACATTTACTTGAAATCATTACACCAGGACTCTATACATTTTCAGGAGCTTGAGATGGCTCATAAAAATACATGACAGCACATACTAAAACCAATACAGTGATTATAACCATAAAAATAACCTAGTCTATTTATTTATTTACTTGTACCCACGGGAGACAAGATGGAATATAGGTCTCCTGGGCAATTGGCAACAGGAGCACCAGCAGTTGTAACAGCCCAGTTCATGTTGTTATGCTTTATCAAGCCATCATTTAACACCTACAATACAGAAATTAATGTAACACCAAAGCATCCGTTCCATACACAATACAAAAATGACCTAAACAACATTACATTACTTACATCCTCTTCAACAAGTATCTTCACTACGTCAGCATTGGCAAGTATCTTCCTTACAAGCATGTAATTATCAAAAGGTCAACTTAATTTATATCCATAGTGGCCATGACTAAGCGAAAATCTTAAGGCAGTATCACACTATTTATTTAAAGTGACTGGTGCCAATAAAATCTTTACAAAAATGCAGTAAAGTCTATTTCGTTATTCATACCTGCAGGTGCCAAACTGCAGGTCTGAAGATCCATTCGGCTTCAATACATAATAACAATTTTTGGATGGGTGTAGTGGTTGCAGGATCTGCTGCATATAAAACCGAGAATCTAAAATACCTCTCACAAGGGAGAAATTGATTGAAGTGTTGTGTTAAAGGTGCCTCAAGAGTTCTGTTTCTTATTTTCGACATGGACTCTTGGATTCGTATTTTCAGGGGTCGCGTTGTGTTCCCTATATATTGTAGCCCACATTTACGTTCTATTATATAGACTACACTGGGGGTTGAACAAGTTGAGAAGTGTTCGGTGAATAATCGTTTTCCAGTTTTAGAATTGAAAATGGCATCTGTATTTACCAAGAGAGCACATACATTACAATGCCCACAGGCATGGTGTCCTTTAGGCAAAGGGTCTACATTTTTCTTTTCTTTAAAATCTGAGTGCACTAATCTATGTTTTATACTGCACGTCCGTCTATAACCTACTGTAGGGGGGGATTCACAACCTGGTATTCCCTGAATCACATGCCAGTTTCATTTGATAATTCTCACTATCTGCGGTGCAGGAGTAGTAAACTCAATAGACCATTTGATGTTCTGTTCCTTATCTTTAATGCGATGTGCATATAATTTCTCCCTAGGTGTATGCCAAGATTTCTCTTTAGCTCTCTCTATTACCCTTAGTGGGTAACCTCTAGCACTAAATGCTTCACCCATCCTCTCCGCTTCTTTCCTAAAGTCAATTTCTCTAGAAGAATTTCTCTTAATACGTAGAAATTGACCATATGGAATGTTCTCTTTAAGAGATCGATTATGGAAGGAGTTATAATGCAAGTATGCACTCCTATCAGTGCTTTTGCAGAAAGATCTCACTCCCAGCCTGTTCCCCAGCCGTTTATACACCACAACATCAAGAAAATTAACACATTGATCATGAACTGTTCCTGACAACCTGATGTTGTGTATGGAGTGGATGCTTTGGTGTTACAGTAATTTCTGTATTAGTGTGGTCTTCTAAGTTTGGGCTTATTGCCAGATTTCCCTGAGTGACACTCAAATGTCTAATTATGATGATGTTTTTCAAAGTTGACAGATTTGGATGGGGAAAACAGAAAAAGGACAACATTGTACAAATGAAATGCAGGGGTTTTTTTTGTAAATGGTTACATGGCTGGTGGCCCCACTTCCTGATCTCCAGACAGAGGGGAGTTGAGATTGCCCTCTGTGCCGCCCTCTGTCTGGAGATCTGGGGGTGGGACCACCAGCCATGTGACCATTTTCAAGAGGTTCTGGAACTCCGTTCCACTGCGTTCCTGTTAAAAAAAAGCCCTGATGAAATGTATATTATGAATAATATGAATGAATATGGAAAAAATGTAGTAATAAAATTGCCCTTCTAATTCCCCCCTTTCATCAGTTATTGGAGATGCAAATTTAAAATTCAAAATAAGCAGTTTAAAGAATAGGAAAATTGGGCTGGGCAAGATATGATCTATGTGATCAATAATGTGTGGGTTCTCTCGGGAGAAAAAGTAGACATAAAACAGTTTGCCAGTATCTGAAGATGAAATGTTATTTTAAAAAATGCTCAAATAAGGAAGGGGAAAATATTAAGATGCTTTGGGGGGAATTACATTGGGCAGAGAAAAGAGGTTGCTATCTAGTTATTTACTATTTCTTTATAGAAAGCCAATGAAAATGTTTATTGGAAAATGGTTGAAAAATATAGAGCATGAAGTTAAAACATCAATGAAAATCAGAAGTCCCAGTCAATAGGACTTATCCTAAATTAGTAAAAGTATATTAAAACTGGATTGTTGATGTTGTGAGGCAAGAACTCAACCTTCTTGTGTCACTGGAAGGAATGGCATCATACCAGATAGCAAAAATGCTGTTTTGGACTAGTTCTTAAAGAATCAGCCCTGAAATGAGGACATCTCTTCCAGTTGCACTAGAAGTGATATCATCATGCCTCCCCACCCCCATGGACGTGCATGCTAATGCACATGGCCATGCCCCCCAACATCCTGCCTGTTGTCAGGGAAGGCAACCCTACTGAATAAACGCTCAGAAATTCTGATCATAACTCATTTCAGCAGTGTGCTTAGTGTATTGTTGTTATTGCTATTATACCACACCTTTCCTTTGTAGCTCAAGGCATCTTATAATCCCAAATTTAAAAAACATATGAAGTAAAATAAAATCAAAGTAACCTACCAAAAATGCCTGCACACCATGCCCCATCAAAGACAAATAAAAGGGCCTTACAGCACTTTGTAAAACATCTGAAGATGGTACCCCTTCATCTCCTCAAGGATCCTATTCCATAGGGTGGGAGCAACAGTGGAAAAAGCACAGACTCTAAAGATGCCAGGTTGAGCTATCTACCTCAAGCAGGGAAACAGCCAGTAGATGACAACCTGTGAACCATAATTGCCACACTAATTGCTGTTGCTGCCAGCTATATTGGGCACACCTTCTGAATGCAGAAGGGGACCCTGGAAAGCAGCTGGCAGCCACAGTAGGCAATATTGATCTTGACAGACCAATAGTATGATTCACCATGATCAAGCTGGCCAAATTCACAATAGGATGTTGAATCACAACTCCGGAATGTGTTGCAAGCAAGACTACTTCTCCCTTCTTTGTCATTGCTATAATATAACTTTTCAATTTAAAGTAAAATTATATTTCTGGAAGGGCAACATGCAGTTCCCATATATGTTAACAGAGAGTCTACTATTGGGATGTGATGAGATTATCTGTTTACAGGAATGCTGGATGTGCAGCAATTAATTGTTCTTAGGGCATTTCCTCATGAAACCATTTAGTTCATACTTTGTTTTTTTGGCATTTTACAAACTGAGAAAAGACCATTTCTCAGATTTTTCTCTCTCTCTTTATCACAATGGTGTTCCAATGCAATACATACCATGCCCTTTAGATGGATATACATACTAGAATACCATCATGTACATTTTTACTAGATTCAATATGCCCCTTTATTAGGGTTCCCAGCTCCAACTTGGGAAATTCCTGGAGATCTGGGGGGTGAAACCTGGAGAAAGTGGGGTTTGGGGAGGGAAAGGACCTTGGCATGGCATTGTTCCGTTTGCATCAACTAACTGAGTCATGAGCGAGAAGATGATTGTGGTTTAATATCATCACCTGAGGAAGTTGGAATTACAAAACGGGTATTGGAAAACTGCTGGCTAAAACCCGTAGCTGGAGGCTGGAGTTACCTCTCAGCAGCAGCGTTCTTCGCTGCACTTTGGATGGGGACAAAAGTAACCCCTTAGTTGCAGCCATTGTGCTGTATTGTGGATGTGGAAGCCAAAGTTTTGGCGGATGTGCTTTATATGCCTCTTCCTTATATGAATATGGATTACTTCACTTTACAAGTTGGACTCAGTTAAATATTTGTGCACCTTACTAGTGAAATTGTTTGTCATTTATTGTTATTTATTGAATGCACACTTTGCACCTTATATACAAAAATAGAAAATTTCTATTAGTAGAGTGTGGAACCTTGTAGTTCTTTTACACTGGCATTTGCTTTGTTTGGTATTTTTGTCCTTATCCGGTGTGCCCTTATTTTGGTTTTTGACTACCTGGAGGCTGGCAACCCTACTCTTTATGCCCTCCTGAGAATAAGATCACAGTACAGCTGCCAACAGGTCTCTCACTGTTTATTCCTGACTTACCTCCCTAGAGGTAATCTGGCCAAAAAGGAACCGTATGGGCTACAATGGGGGAGAAGAGAACAAAGTTTTCATGATACATGGTGGAACTTTCCCTCTAGACCTGCCTTCCTAGGGAAGAAGGAAACCACAGCCAGAGTCCAAAATACAATACTTTGCAAAAAATTAGATGATTTTATTATCAGCCTTCATGTAAGAAGCATAACTTAATGTTAACACAAGAAAAAAATAGAACCTAAAAATTATATGGTGGCTGTGGATTTTCTGGGCTGTATAGCCGTGGCCTTGGCACTGTAGTTCCTGACGTTTCGCCAGCAGCTGTGACTGACGTTTCGCCAGCAGCTGTAATGCCAGCCACAGCTGCTGGCGAAATGTCAGGAACTACAATGCCAAGACCACGACTATACAGCCCAGAAAATCTACAACAACCATCGTTCTCCGGCCATGAAAGCCTTCGACAATACATCTAAAAATTATACCTTCAAGGTAGTTTTAGGGGATTTAAATAATGGCCCATCCCCTCAGGATTGCCAATCTCCTGATGAGGCCTGACGATCGCCAAAGTCTACAACTGATCCCGAACAACAGAGTTCAGTTCCCCTGGATAAAATGGTTGCTTCACCCCGCAAACTGCACCCTCCTCATGCTCCACCTCCCCCCCCCCCAATCTTCAGGAATTTCCCAAGCCAGAGCTGGCAACCCTAATCCCACTCTCAACCCTCACCCCCACCCCGCAAAAAAAAATCATAACTTTATGCTAGCTATTAGGAACTCAGAGTGCCATTCTAATGCACTATCAATAGGAGCAAAGAATGTCTTTTGATTCCCTATTCCAACGTTTTTAAAATATATATTCATAGAATGCACATCTCTTTCCATTTGTCAGTGAAAAACAAACTGCTGTCTAGCGGTACTGCAACACTATCTCTCTGGAGGGAGACAAGAGGAAATGAGGGAGGGGAGAGACCATCCTGCTGAGGCAGCTGCCCAAGGTTGAGGATTAGTCATATGCAGGCCTCCTGATGCTGCTGACACAGTGCCAGGGACAAAATTCTCTTCCCTGAGGAAATGCAGAGGGAAGCTAGATTGATTGGCTGTGTGAATAAACATAGCTCTCTCTATTATGCAGGCAAGAGAGACAGGAAATGTGTGGAGAAGCAAGCTAAGCTTAATTAAGGCTGAGGCAAAGGTAAAGGGCTGCTGAGTAAATCACACACAGCCACATCAGACGCCTCTCAGTGGGAAGGCTGCACACTCCTCCAGCACTGCCCCTTTCCCTCCTCCTTCAACATAGCTCCTGAAGCTGCTTCTCATGTACACAGAGATCCTTTTCAGCAAGAACTCCTCTGCGGCCACATCAGTAAAAGAAAGAGCCTGGTGAAGAGGCATGGCTGGGGGAGGCAGATGTTGCATGGCTGCAGCATCCTTGTGCCTGGCCTGGGCAATCTCAGTGACTCTAGCCTCTCTTCCTCAGGTAGCAGCAAGTAGCAGAGGAACAAGAGCAGACTGGACTCAGGAAAAGGTGGGTCAGCTGTGTTTTTCTGAGTACTTGGAAGGGGTGAACATGAGATGGGAATGATAGGGTGGAAAGAAATCAGTGTGAGAAGAAGTCGTGTGGGCCTGGCAATCACGAGTTCAGGGAATGAAGGTTTTAAAATAGCCTTTCATGGTCATTGCTTCTTCCCTATGAATGTGCATCTTTGTGATGATAAAGCTATGTGCTGGGAGGTCTGGGTTCTATGAGCTGTTCTACTATTATATGTATTATTATCTCTATTGTTATGCTTTTATCATCTGTTTTTCTATATGTGGATTGCCCAGAGCTGAACTCTCACATGCTGTTCCTCTATTATAGTTCTTTATATCTCTATTTGCTCTGCTATTATGCTTTTATTATGCGTTTTCCAGATGTGGATTGAAAATCTTAAAGCTAGATGACATGGTAGGCTGATGTACAAACAAAAGCTACCCACTCAGCCTGGTTATTTTGGCACCAATCAGAGCACTCAAACACTATAAAAAGAACATGCATATTAGATACAGGCTGATAATGCACCAAAAGAACACAAAATAGAGCTGCAATACAGATGCCCAGTCTAACAAGTGTGTATTCAGAAGCCCCACTGAGTTCAATAGGACTTACTCCCAGGTAAATATTTACAAGTATTGCATAGTTAGTTCATATGAGAGAATGTCATTTATGATCCATGAAGAAATTACTACGTGGCAACACAAAGAGCCTACAGATGGGCCACACAAATGTAGACCACAAAGCACATTAGACACTCACAATACTCAGCCATGAACAATAAACTAGAATACCAATATAAGCTTTTGAATGAGTTGTTTACAATATTTTCATTTAGCAAGATGCCCAGCATATGACAGACAGGATGTATGTGGAAAGTGGAGCTGTACATTGCAAGGACCTCCAATGTGAGGTAATATAACTGTGTACAGAGACTGAAAAGTTGGAACACCTACACAAATATTCTGTGCTATTCAGCTTCGATCCCACTTTATCTGGATGGTTCTAGGGATCTGCATTGCTACAAGGCATTTGGAATGCATATGTGTCTGTTCTGGCCTGCATATATTCTCAATGTGGCTTTATGACCTCATATATAATCTAGTACTATCTTCAGTATCCTTAGAATCTTTGAACACAAACATATTAGGAAGTTTTCCTAATGGGGTCAGGGAACAAAGGGGCTATAAATGGATTTTCCAATGACCAACAATTCATGTTGCTGCTATAGCATAGTGGTTGGACTGTGAGTGAGCACTCTGCTGGTTTAAATCACACTATTGCCATGAATTCAACAGGTGGCCTTGGGTAAGCTCTCAGCCCTAGCTCCTCAGCAGTATTGTGGGGATAAATACAACACTGGCTATGTTTACCACTCTGAGTAGGCTCTAATCTGTCTAGAAGAGCAGCATAGAAACACACTGTGATGGTGATGGTGATGATTCACTGAATATCATTTCCAGTCCCCCACAAAGCATATTTATATCAACACATTCAATGCATTTATCTACTCACAAACTATAGGTTTTCTTATATTTTTGGATATTTTTATGCAGAATAGGTGCAACCAAAATTGATTGGAAGACAATAAGAAAAAACAGTTTCAGTACCACAAGATTATTATTTTTAACTATAATGGAGAACATTGCTATTTGTAGAATACCACAGAAGAATATCTGGTGGAGCCCATATGGGCTATTCCAGATGTAGATGTATTAGGACAAGCACTTTTTTTTGCCTTCCCCATTTCCATTTTTCACAAGTTTTGATTATTTCTGTTTAACCAGTTGAAAGCCTGCTGATTCTGATGCCCATCATTACTATTTCTAACCAATAAAATATAATTTTTTAAAAAATTACTATTTCTAACATGATTGGCAGCCAAGATATTCCCCCCCCCCCCAAAAAGGGTTACTATAAGCCAAGTAGCACTTGGAAGGTACTTAGTTGTAAGGTTGATTTGATTTTTGCAAATAAGAATTAAAAAAAAAACACCTCACCTCCTTCATAATACCCATTTTCCCTCAAGTTGAACACATCATATGAATGCATTGATGATGATTTCTTAGCCATTCCAAACAAGCAGTAGTTTTGCATCTGCACTTTAGCAGCCTTCAACATTCTTCTGACATACTAAATAGAAACAAGCAGAGGACCCAGAAGGACTTGTAGGGTGCATCTCCTTTTCCCCTCCTCTGCTGTTTTCTCTTTCTCTTTCCTGAAAGCCACTATAGCCTCTCCCCTTTTCCTGCTTCCTTCTCTCCCTCCTACCTACCAGCCAACCTACCTTTATCTGCTGTCTTCAGCTTTCCCTCCTTCTCTTCCCCAGCAGCTTCTCCCTGAGAAAACTCTGCACAGTTCCGGCTGTTAGGATGCACTGGGCCCAGTTGTGCAGTGCCAGCTATCAAGCCATTATCAGTTGCATGGTGGGGAACTCACAAGGTCTTGCCAGGGGGCACCTCACTTTCCCCTGTATCCCCCTTACCCCACGATTTCCTCTTTTCCTCCTCCTGGCAATTCCTCATATCCTTACCTTTCCTTGCTTCCTTTTCTACTTCCTACCCACCCACCAATGGACTTTTTATTTACATTGCCATCTTCAGCTATATTTATTATTTATTTAATTTATATTCCACTTTTCTCCACAATGAGGACCCAAATCAGCTAACACCATTCTCTTCTCCATTTTATCCTCACAACAATCCTGTAAAATAGATCAGGCTGATAATATGTAACTTGCCCAAGGTCACCCAGTGAGCTTCCATGGAAGAACAGGGATTTGAACCTGGATCTCTCCGATCCTAGCCCTAAACTCTACCCACTACACTACACTGGCTTTCATGGGGTAGCTATTATTGAACAGTAATAATAATGATGATGATGATGATGATGACGATGTTCGATTTATATACTGCCCTTCAGAACAACTTAATGCCCACTCAGAGCGGTTTACAAAGTATGCCATTATTATCCCCACAACAAAACACCCTGTAAGGTGGGTGGGGCTGAGAGAGCTCTGGAAGAACTGTGACTAGCCCAAGGTCACCCAGCTGGCTTCAAGTGGAGGAGTGGGGAATCAAACCCGGCTCTCCAGATTAAGTCCCACGCTCTTAACCACTACACGAAACTGGCTAGCAAGTAGCTGGGCCTGGATGAGTCATCCCTGGTGGTTGGTGTTGGCCTGGCTCAGATGAGTCCTTCATCAAAGGCCAAATCATCCCTAGAAAGAGTCCTTTCCCTGTCTTTTACTGACAGAAAGCTAGAAGGCTGGTGATACTGTGTGGTTGCTTAGCAACAACCACGGAGTGCAATTGTTTTTTAAAGCTGTATCCACGGCTTCTATTATAATGCCTTTTTAAAACTCCCCGTTGTATTTGTTTTTAATTTCAGATTTTTCTGCAAACCTGGGGCATTTCTCATGTTTGTAGAAAGATTTATTTTATTTTTATTTTATTTGTTTAAAATATTTATTAGCCACCTTTCCTCCAAAAGCACTTGTCTGTTCATGCTCCAATCTCCATATTTAAGTATCCACAAATGGGGTCATGTTGAAAATGGATATTGATCCCAATTGACAATACAACACTGGACTGAAACAAACACACTTTCTTTTGGGATTCAAGTAGGCAAACTGGGCATGGTTGGAATTAGGGTTGCCAACTGTGGGTTGGGATATTCCTGGAAATTTGGCAGTGGAGCCTGGGGAGGTGGAGGTTTGGGGTCAAGAATTACCTCAGTGGACTATAATGCCATACACTCCTTCCTGATCTCTGTCATCTGGAGATCAGTTGTAATTCCAGGAGATCTCTAGACCCCACCTGGAGGTTGGTAATCCCAGCTGGAATACTAGAGAGACAACCCACATAGCTTTCTCTCCACCCATGGGTGGGATAAGTACAGTGTAGTAGAGAAGGAGGGGATAAGAACAGCTGTAGGAAAGTAGCATGAAAGCACTTGTACACAAAACCTTTGCAATACAATTTAGAACTCTTTTGACTATTTGTGGAAACGTGAACTATTTTTTCAGTGTTTGAGGGTGTTGCTTGCAATCTGCAACCAAACTGCAATTTAAATACAAAGGTGTTTTCTTCATTATTGAAGGACCATAGCCTAAGCTTGAATGTGGATGTCCCCTTTATACAGTAGAGTGTTCATAATTCTGTAGTTTTGCAATATCTTCATGTTGAAATCTATAGTAAGTGTGACCGACATTAACAGATGTCTTGCTTGTTTTTTTTCTGAACTAGATTATATTGCCTGTTTTAAGAGGACATTTCATTTCCTGAGGCCAAAATGTATTTTATGTGCAGTAACAAATGTACCAGGTTGTGTGTGGATTCAGGATTAAGGCACTAATGTAGCTTTTACAGTCTTGGTTCAGGACTTATAGCAACACTGTAGATATGGAGGGGGGAGTATTAGGACAGAATTTGCCCACATATTTAACAAAAAGCCTTAACTATCCTCTTAAGGGGAAAATAAACATCAAAGCTCAGAGTTCAGTGTACTGAAATTAGTGTGTGTGACTTCAGAGTCTGCATACCACTTTAAAAAGCATGCAGAGCTTCAAGGTGAGGTACTAAATATTACATAGAACAGAGCCCTAATGCTGTTCATTAAAAAGCAAAGCAGCTTTGGGAAGAGGAGGTTTAGTGTGTAGAAGTGGGTGGGAGAAGGGCATTTAAATCTTTTCTTGCCCACTGTTTCTCTGCTACAGATTGTCCTCCATTGTGGGTTTTGAAATGTGCATTTGCCCTCTCAGGGAGGAAAGTCTCTGGAGGGAGATAATTTACAATGTAGTCCAAAACAATAATGCCCTTCTAAGCCCATGATTTAAAATGTATTCAGATAAGGACTGGCCTTCAACTAGAGTCCAGTGACAAAAGAATCAGAAAAAAACTGGCAAGGGAGCCTGGGACAATGTTCATAAAGGAAGAAAAGCAGTTGGCATAGTGCATTATCAGGCCCCAACCTACATGTGGCAGTTTGTATGTTTAAGGAGCTTCAGGAGGCTGGAGAGTTAGCAAATAGGAAGGAGATGCTTGAGCCCATCACTACCAGCCACTTCCTATTGACAAGGATGCTCCCCAGTCCCCACGTGGTCCTTTAGGGATTTGTTAAAACCATTTTATGTTGAAGGTATTCCTCAACCTGATGCTTTTTTTTCAGTCTGTGTCTGATCTATTTTGTTGTCTTAATCTGTATTGTTAGTTCAATTGTTGACTGCTGTTTTTAAGCTTTCTATTGTTATAGTCTTGTTTTTATTTATTTAAATAAATAAATCACCCAACACTTTATAGGACCAAACAGGGGACAAATACACTGTGTGTAAAAGGTCTGAGGCTCAAGGAGAATTACATACTATAAGTATATGGGATATCCAATAAACAGTGCAATAGGGTTTGGATACAAGCAGACATTTGATACAGAGTTAAAACAATGCTGGAACAAAGCATAAGCAATTAAATATGTCATGTCACATAATGCAGAAATTACCTAGTAAAAGCATACTTTCAGCAACAGACAGTATACAGTAGTACAGCCTACAGTTTCGATCACTTTACCAAAGCATCTTTCTGAACTTTTTTCTTGCAGCACAGTCCTATTACCTGGGGGCGGGGGGGGAGTCACCCTTAATAATTCAGTTTTGCATAGTTTTCAGAAAGCCAGGAGCGCGTGAAGTTTCCTGATCTTGTCAGGTGAGGGCCACAACAGAAAATGTGCATATATGAGCAAGTGTTGATTTTGCCCATTTGCAAAGTGGTATCTGCAGACGGTTCTGTTCAGATATATAAATCTATTTTATGGGTATTCTTATGCTTCGGCTGATTTTTTAAAAATTTATGTGTATGTTCTGCTTTTGTTATATATTACAAGTTACCTTGGGTGCTATTTTTACAGCAGAATAATTGGGGGGGAGAAATTTCTGCTCCCCAAGCTGCTTTGCCATGCACATGAGAAGAAAGGTGTGTGCCTATATCTTTTCTCCTGATGATTGGAAAGGAGTGTTACCAGAACTGCTCTTTTATTATAATGGGGAATTAGCTGTAGCAGTCTGTAACTATTAATATTAAGCGAGGATCATAACCTATGTTTACGGAGGTCCCGATCCCAGACACTCTAGTGAAAAAGAGGCAGACAAGGAGTAGGGTACAAACACGTGTATTGAGTGTAGCGTAAGCCTAGCTTGCACAATCATACAAAGAACATACAAGGTCTAAGAAATACAGAGTAGGAAATACAGAGACGTTCGCATTAGCTGGTTCCCAACGATGATAGGGGGAATACTCACTTATCCTGAAGCGAAGCAGAGACACAACAGCGAGGTGGCCCAATGCCAGCACTGGGACCACAGACGGACAGCAAGGAAGTCTGGATAGGAATGGCCTGAGCACCGAGTGGTCTGGGAGACCAGCTTAAATACCCCAAAACGTACCCTGGGGCTGGTGCTGTACTTGGTGGTTCTCACAGATTAAAACAAAGGGTCTAATGGGTCACTGAATGGCTTGGATGGGCCACTTTGGTAATCAGATTGTGATAAGTGACACCTCAGGAAGAGGGGACAAAAGAGGGAGGGGGAAATCCAAGTGGGCTGAAAGGATGTTCCAGCGGACAGGGCTTGTCCTGATGTCATCAGCTCTGGAATGCGGAGGTTTCTTTGAGATGCATTCTCTAAGTGCTTGGGATGGTCAGCACTTAGCTCTTCTCCGGGGCGGCTCCTAAGATATGCAGAGCGGGGCGAGGGGCTCTCGCTGCGGACGTGGTGTGCCCGCTTCGCCGAAATGGCTTCTCAAAGCGGTCTTCTTCCCAGGGTCTTCTGGCTGCCTGAGAACATGGATGCCGGCTGGGCATGGCTGGGGCTGGGTAGCAGGCTGCCCGGTAGCGAGGGCAAGCTCGGGGACCGGCCCGCGGGAGACTCTAGGCGGGAACTGACCAGGGAGCGCCTAGCCAGGCTCGCTGGAGGTTTCCCCGGCTGGCGCCCGGCTGCTAGCAGCGGCTTGGGCCCATATAAGGCAGGCTTCCATGGAGGCAGCGGGAACAACACTTTAAAACACAGTCCAAGGCAGGGAACAGGCACGGTCCGTGGCAGATGGCAATGCAGGCACGGGGCACACTTGTAATAAAGTCCAAACACACACTGGGAATTCCAGATACAGGTCAGGGCAGGGCTGCCCAGAAAGAGAGTCCTTGGTGCAGTTATCCAAACATGGAGTCAGTAAACTACACAGTCTATTGCAGCAGCAAGATAATTGACACGCAGGCAGGAAACTGACACGTGTATCAGAACACACACGTGCAAAGCAGTCTTTGTGCAGCAGTGAAACAGTAATGCAGGAAACTCTAACACAGTTCATAGCAGGCTTCAAAGCAGGGGAGGGGGCCTACTTGGCAACAGGAGTTAGGATAAGGGCACCTTTGAGGGAAAAAAATGGCTGGCAAGGAAAGGATGAAGCACCTCCTGCATACTTGCCAACCATGTGCTGTCCAATATACCTCCTTTTTCTCTGAAAAAAAAATAGATTTGCAACTGAAGATCACGTGTATCACCTTTATTATTTCAATCACTGGCAAGCCCAAGTAATTCCTCTCTGTTATATAGACTATATTGTACTTCAGCAACAGTAATTACAGTATTACCATGTTTTACTGCTTTTAAAAAAAAACTTGTAGCTGTATTGGTCCATGGTGATATTCAAAGCTAAAGCCCATGTTAAACCTGTTATTCAGATCAATCAAAATAACATAATACATTCTGTACGTTTTTGAGTTCTCCAGAGCTTTTCTGTGCTATTTCAGTTCAATGTTATGTCATTGTAGTTGATCCTAATAAAAGGTATTATATGAATTTCAGTTTTTCATGTTACGTATATTAAAAACAAAGGCTGCTATCTATAAATGTTTGCACTGTTTAAGGATTGACAGACTCTTGCATTTTGATATTATCACCAATAAGAAAAGTTAAAAAATGCTTTCTATTATTCATACTTCAAGAAAAGTATAATATAAGCATAGTTTTAAACTGAAAACCAGGAAACCAGCAAAATTAAAACAAACATGGAGCCCCACATTGACAGATTTTAGATTCTTCTGTTCTATGTGAAGGCCTTCCACTCTGGCAAGCCACTGTAAAGTTCTGTATAGAGAAGCTCATTCACAGACTGAAAGGACAATTGAAGTTATTAGGATAACTCACTGAAAGCTAAAGCCCTGCAATGTGTATACAGTAAAAGGTACACAGATTACTAGAAAAATCTGAAAATTGAACATTTGTACATCTCCTCTTCAAAACAGGAGACTAAGGATGTACCACAGAATTAACTTCCACACTGCTTAGACAGCTCAAAGTTGGTGCACGGAGAGCCCAAGACACTCTAATAACAAGTATCTCACACATATATTCCAGCATCTATGTTTAAGCACATGCTTATTCATAAATGCATGCAACATTTTCCACAATAACATATTTTTCCCTGGCTAGCAATCCTGCCTTCCCCACATAATATGAAGTATTCCCTTCCTTTCAATTGGGAGTCCTTAAGAGTGGAAGCCCATTTAGGGATGAGGAAGTTACCACAAATGCTATAACTTATAGTAATCAGCCTGTGGCTGTTGGTTGTTAGTGCTTGCTAGAGGTGAGGGAACACAGAATGAATGTCCATATGAGTAGAAAAGTCAAATAACCATAAGATTACCATATTGCATTTGTGTGCGTTTCAAAATGACACTTCATTCCACAGGTGTGGTGGTAGTGTCATCAAGGCATAGCTGACTTATGGCGACTCTCTGCTGGGGTTTTGAAGGCAAGAGACTAACAGAGGTGGTTTGCCATTGCCTGCCTCTGCAACCCTAGTCTTTGTAGGAGGTCTCCCATCCAATTACTAATCAAGATTGATCCTGCTCAGCTTCTGAGCTCTATTGAGATCAGGCTTGCCTGGGCTAGCCAGGTGAGGTAACCAAAGTTAAATTTACAGTTTTGAGGAGGTTTTTTTAAATATGCATTCTGCTAATATTCAGAGGGTAGCCTAAAGCTACCTTTTCAGATAGGTCAAAGACTGAAAAATAGATTTCCCAAGATAGTATGCAGCAGGAATCTAGTAAGCTGAAGAAACTGCAATTGACGTGTAAATAAAGGGCTCTTCTCCAAATATAGGCAGGAGGGCAGAAGACATTGGCTTTTCCTGGAAATTTTCTCCAGGATGTGGTTCAATAGGCCCAAATAAAGGGATTTTTTTTGTTGGTGGTGGTGTGTCTGTTGTCCTGAGCTGGAAAAGAAGGAGGGAAGAGGTAATGTGGACTTACTGGAGAAAATTTGGTTGCTTGAAGCCAACCTGCTATTTGTTAAGAAAGGTTTCAGTCTCAAGAATTGGCTCTATGGAGTAGAAGGCCTGGGAATTTCCTGTGAAAACTAATTTTTAAGATTTTTTTTAAAAATTGCCTTCAGAGAGGAGTTGGGTGACAGGAAGACTAAAATCTTGAAATCTCTGTATATTTGCTGTGGGTGTGTGAACAAGGGCCGTTTTCACACGGCCATGAATTTAGAGCTAAACTAGATCCACCTCCTGCAGAATTCTCACCTCATTACAGTTTTGTTGCGTTTTCTCTATTCTCCTCCAAATCCACTTTGTGATTCTTTATGTCGGCATTAACGGCTTCCATGTGAACAACCTGGAACGGGTGTGAAAAATTTCTAATGTGAAGGCACCTACTTCCCAAGTTACCCATCCCAACCTTTAAATTTTCTTTACAGTTAACACAGATTTTCCCGCCCAAGACTCCCACAAGCCACTGCACGCTCTACCAGAACCCCCCCCTAATTTTTTTTAAAGGGAAGCTGTATTGCACAATTGCGATGTATTGTTAGGCAAAAACAACTGTATAATCCCGCAGATTATACAGATATGTTTCTTATCTGAAAAATTCCTCATGTAGCCATCGATTCTGTGCTGCACGGTGCTGCATTGCCCAATTTTTAAAAATATTTCCAACCAGCTATATCCAATCAGCTGCACCAACAGAAGCAACAACACTCTCTGTAGGGCTATGGTTAAGTCTTAGGAGAGGAAGATCTCATCAGACGAGGCGATTTTGGAAACCCCAAGGCTATTTATGGGCGTTCAAATTTGGCAAAAATTTGGTTCAACCAATATTTTCGGCAGTTCATGGGTGGGAAACTGCTGCTGCCTATCACAAGGGACTTTAAGGGTGGGCAAAAGCAAATTTGGTATTACAAAAGTGTGATATAGCTCAAAAGTGTGCAAAAATAACAAAAAAAAATAAAGTGGGTGGGAATGTGCTTTCGTGTGCAGCGTCACAAGCACTTTGACCGCCCCCTCTTGTGCTTCTGCCTGTGAAATGTGAACTTGTGGAAGTGCAACAAGTCATAAAAAGATGGGAGAATCTGTTCTGATGGCGATATCACAGGAAATGATTTGTGGCGCTAAACTGACGGAATAAATGGCCGTGTGAAAACGGCCAAGGCCAGGAAGGAACAGGTTTTCTCAATGAGGCCTCGCAACTTGGCTAGCTAGATTAATTCTCCACTTGGGCAAAATGGGGTGGGGTGAGGGAGGGGGATGCTACAGAGGCCTCTTTAACACGATGTGTACCTGGCATTTAGAGATAAGTAGGAACCAAAGTAACTGATCAGGAAGTATTAGTAGGAGCTTTTATATTTTTTTCTGCCAGCTTGTGACAAATCCTTTAGTTGCAGCAAGTACTATACCATGGATTGTCCTTTATTGCCTAGAGCTGCCAACTCAGAGCTTCCTTCACACAGAGATTTATGGGAACTACTTCCCCATGGTGCAATTTCACGTGAGACCAGCAGAACTGGTTGGTTGGGCTCATCATACGGGTTTCCCCCATCTAGGCTTGGATGTCCTTCCCAGTGTAGTAGCAATTAGGTTAGAAAGATCCACATGATCTGTCCCACCCACTAGTTTTAATATTTATTTATTTATTTATTTATTTATTTATTTATTTTCAATTTACATTCTGCCCTCCCCACATTTCCAGCAGGCTCAGGGCGGATTACAGGCACATACAGTTAAAATATATAAAACAATTATTATAAATTAGCAACCATAAAACATCCAAAAATATTACACTATTTAAAATACATATAAAAACCTGAACATAGCAGCACAACTGACCAGCCTGTCATCTTCAGAGCATCTTTGTAGTAAAAAGATGATTTAAATGGGAGGTATTTGTGTGGTGGGGAGGGCCCAATCCACCATCAACCAGCTGGGGGGCTCTGCCTAGCACTGCCCATATGCCTGCTGGAACAGCTCTGTTTTACAGGCCCAGCAAAAGGATAACAAGTCTTGCCAGGCCTTGGTCTTATCAGACAGAGAGTTCCACCAGGCTGGGGCCAGGACTGAAAAGGCCCTGGCCCTGGTCGATGCCATGACGGGCCTTCCTAGGGCCAGGGACCTTTAGCAGATGTTTCTCACTGGAACGAAGAGTCCTCTGGGGTTCGTATAGGGAGAGGCAGTCCCGCAGATACGCATGTCCCAGTCTGCATAGGGCTTTATAGGTTAGTACCAAAACCTTGAACCTGATTCGGTACTCCAGTGGTATCCAGAGCAGCTGATGCAGTGCTGGGTGTTATATGCTCATGCATTGGCAGTCCTGTGATAACACGCGCTGCCGCATTCTGCACCAGCTGTAACCGCCAGATCAGGTTCAGGGGGAGCCCTGCATAGAGAGCGTTACAGTAGTCTAACCTAGAGGTGACCATGGCCTGGACCACTGTAGTCAAGTCGCAGGACAAGAGATAAGGGGCGAGCTGCCTGGCCTGTTGAAGATAGAAAAATGAGGACCTGGCAACCGCAGTGATCTGGGCCTCCATTGTCAAGGAGGCATCCAAGATCACCCCCAGGCTCCTGACTCTCGGAGCCGGTGTAAACACCGCCCTATCGAGTGCAGGGAGTCAGGGTCCCAAATCCATGTTTCCACAGCTGAAGTACAGGATCTCCGTCTTTGCAGGGTTTAACTTCAGTCGACTTTGTCTCAACTATCCAGCCACGGCTTCAAAAGCATGCTCCAGGACATTTGGGGCAGATCCACGCTGGCCACCCATCAACAGATATAGTTGGATATCAAACATGCCACAGCCATCAGGGGTCACACTATGGGGCAATTGCTCCGGTGTATGTGCGGGAGGCCCCCAGTGAGGTCAGTTGCATGCAACATTGCAGCCTAAACTTCTACATACTTGCACTGTCTGAATCTCTTGCCTGTGAAGGATATCCTAAGAACATTGTATTACATGTCACTAATATTTCTTTCTCGATGGTTAAATCTAAATTTCTTATAGTAGCTCATCACCTTGCCTCTGATTCTTTCCACAGTATTCCCATCAACCAACCATTTTAAATGCATCTCTTATTCAAGAAGTTGCTGCAAATACAGATGTAAATCAAATGTGGCAGTATGACCTGCTTCCTATACTGATCGAGAGATATCCAGAATCACCAGGGAGCTGGGCTGTGCGTCAGGTGAGACTGGGCAGTCTGAAAAATCAGTCTATGAGAATTATCAGGGATAAACCTTCCCGCAGACTGGGCAGGGGGTGGGGGGGAATCCAACCATTCTCCAAGCAACCTTCCTCCAGCCTAAGTAGTATTCCTCTATTTAAGTGGCTCTTCCTATAACAGAGGACATACCACTCTCTCCCAGTCCCTTTCATGGTCTCCCAGTTTTAGGTGAACTGGTCATAGAATCATAGAATTGTAGGATTGGAAGGGATCTCTAGGGTCATCTAGTCCAACCCCCTGCACAATGCAGGAAATCCACAACTACCCCTCCAGCTACCCCAATGACCCCTATTCCATGCCCAGAAGATGGCAAAACACCTCCAGATTCCCTAGCCAAACTGGTCTGTGGAAAATTGCTACCTGACCCCAAGGTGGTGTTCATCATTACCTTGGGCATGTAAGAAGGCCACGAGGACTAAGCACTGATGTAACCCATTCTGCCCACCCCCTCAAGATCTGCCCAGGTTCACAGAATCAGCATTGCAGTCAGATGGCCATCTAGCCTCTGCTTAAAAACCTCCAAAGAAGGAGAGCCCACCACCTCCCAAGGAAGCCTGTTCCACTGAGGGATCGTTCTAACTGTCAGGAAGTTCTTCCTAATGTTTAGCCGAAAGCTCTTTTGATTTAATTTCAAGCCATTAGTTCTGGCCCAACCTTCTGGGACAGTGGAAAACAACTTTGCGCCATCGTCTATATGACAGCCCTTCAAGTACTTGAAGATGGTTATCATATCACCTCTCAGTTGTCTCCTCTCCAGGCTAAACATACCGAGCTCTTTCAACATTTCCTCATAGGACTTGGTGTCAAGAACCCTCTCCATCTTCGTTGCTCTCCTCTGGACATGTTCTAGCTTGTCTATATCCTTCTTAAACCCTGGTGCCAAGAACTGAACACAATACTCTATGTGAGGTCTAACCAGAACAGAGTCGAGGGATACCATCACTTCTCATGATCTGGACACTATGCTTTTGTTTATACAGCCCCAAACCATATTTTCCTTTTTAACTACCATATCACGCTGCTGACTCATGTTCAGTGTATGGTCTACTAATACCCATAGATACTTTTTATCCTCAGATAATTACTCAGCATGATACCTTGTTATAACAACCTGATTCATGGTGTCAGTCTTGACCAGACTCTTGACCAGCTCTCTCAGCTGTCCACTAAGGGACTTTCCCAATGGTAAAAAAATGTCTTTAATACAGTAATCCTATTAGTATTGATCCAGTGCCAGTAACACAATATCTCATTCCCATGCAATGGAGAGGAAGGAAATTGTTTGTTATGAGGGAGCAAGGGAGATAAAGCTATGTGCTCTTCTCAGAATAGAAGTCTGTGCTCAGACATTGCATTTGCACAGCAAGGGTTACACTAAGGGTTGCCAACTCTATGTTGGAAAATTCCTGAAGATTTGGGGGCAGAACCTGGGAAAGGTGGAATTTAGGAAAGGGAGGGACCTCAGTGGAGTATAATGCCATAGAGTCTACCTTCCAAAGCAGCCATTTTCTCCATGGGAACTGATCTCTGTAGTCTGGAAATCTGCTGTAATTCTGTGAAATCTTCAGGTTCCATCTGCAATCCTAGTTACACCATTGGAGAGTTTCAAGTAAATTTTCCTGAGCTGGCAGGACAGTGCAGTGGGTGAAGAGAGAAGAAGCACATACTCTGAATTAACACCCTCTAGAAGAAATACACTGCTCTCATTATATCTCCCTCCTGTATCCCTCTTCAGCTGTCAAATATCTGATTGTATGTTCCTTGGGGCAGCAATCTGTGTTTATGCTGTAAAGCACCACATGCACCAACAGTATTCTATAATTAAACAACCACATTCAACAGAGTAATCAGAATTTTCTAGCTGGGAGAAGAAATGTATTTCCCAGCTACAAAATACCTTCTTATACTGGGAAAAGGTTAAATCCTTGCAGTGGAAGTACAGCTATGAGAGTAGAGGCTTGGATACTCACAGGCAACAACAGGGCACTTATTGTACTAAAACGTGATATTCTGGAAGAGCTAGAAAATAATGGTAATCTATCCTAGTATGTTCCAACAAGGAGTTTGATGATCTGCCATGAATAAAGCAAAAAAGGAAACCTTGTTTCAAAGAGACAGGTTTTTTGCTCCTAGTTCTGTCATTTCTTAGGAGATTTTATGGCAGATAGCCTGAGCAAAGAGGAAAAACAGTGACGCCTCAAGCATAGAAATCACTAGGCATGTTCAGGCCAGAATATATTGTTATGGGAAAAGAACAGTATCCAAAAGTAAAACCTATCAGAAAACATATCACACTCTTCCTAATCAGTTTCAGTTGGGATGACCAAAATGTCTGTTGCAGAAGAGATTGCCCACTGCCAAACAGGTGCTCAGAGCAGAGATCACATGAAGTTGGAGTTGGTGTGTCAATCTCCGTTCCCCTCCCCAAAAAGAGAAATTGCTTTAGGTTCTTGGTTCTTTTTTCATGCATTGATGCTGATTTTATATTTGCTTGTTAACATTTTTTCTTGCTATTCCTTTAGTATGCTCAGAGAGGGCATCCCAAACCTGTCCAGTCCTGAACCCTTATTAGCTTCCAAGATGTCACTACATCAGACACCTTCTCTGGAACTTGGACTTAATGAAATTTAGTTGACGCTCCTTCCTAGTGAGTGTACAGAGAGCCAAGGAACCATGTGATAACCCTCTGTTCACTCCAAGCAATCTTCTCATATTTAATTATGTCTTGATCTTTGTGTGGTTTCAATCTCATAAGCACTGAGTCCTCCTGGGTTTTTTAAAATTCATTTATTTAATTTCATGGAAGAGTCAGTTTGTATCCTTCTGAATGACTAACTGGCTTTTAGTCATATTGCTTAATCTGTACAGCATGTTTCTATGGACAAGTATCAACATGTTATACAAGGTCCTGAATGCCCCACTAGACTTTGGTTCCAATAACATTAAATGTGCCTCAGAGATAATTTCAGAAGCAGATGAGACATATTGCTAAGGAAACAGCCAAAGTGACATCATCAAGGATGGGCAATTAAATTCATTAAGTGACAGCAGGTGGAGTCCAGAATCAGGTTGCCTTTATTAGAATTCTCCTTTACATTTGTGACTGGGCTTACCGTCTGTAAAAAGCTCTTCTCTGTCACATTACAGCTACTTGCATGTTTTTCCTAATTGAAAACATAATGAAAGTGTGAGAAAATTGGCTATATATTCTGCACACACATATACATTTGATCAAGGCTGGCTTTAGCATTTGAGCGCTCTCTCTCCATAGCATTTTGGCTGGCCTGGTTGCATGCATTCATTCTTCTCTGGGGCACCATTGGTCCTACTCCGACCTTGGTGTTGAGTATAGATCGATAGCACTTCCAAGAGGGCAATACATGGGCATAGCATTGTGAACTGCCAAGAGAAAATAAAATTGTCCCTTTAATGGAATATTATTTACCAGATGATGTTATTTACCTCCATGCTATGAAAAGCTTCAGCTGCCCATTTCCACACATTAATCCTCTATTGAATGGATAGGACATTTTTCTCCAAATCTGTTGGCCATTCTATGGGCATGCACTATCATCTTGGAAGAGCCTTTCCTCCTAAAATCACTGCCACAGCTACTGACTTAATAGTGACAGATTAAAAGGCGTGAAAATTCTTCTCCCAAATTTGCCTCCCCTTAAATGGCATCCAGTCTGAAGATGAGCATGTCCACTGTTCCATCAGGCCAGCCTAGCACTGGGTTGAAATATGACCCTTAAGAAAGCTAGTTTTGATAGGAGAGCTATAGGTGGGTATGATTCCAGCATAAAATTTCAGAGGTGAAAATTTTGGCATTTCTTTTGCAAAGCTAGTTCCTGATGAGTAAAGATGCATAGGCCTGCTTGAAAACAAATACTGTCTCAATTGACCTGTGGCTCTTTTCCATTGTAGCATATCAAGCACCGTCTGCAAGGGTTACAGGCTGGCTGGGCAGTTGAAGAAGACACCTTTCAGAGCTACACTCCTTATGGTTACCGCACATTTTCAAACATCATCAGTACCCTCAACCCCTCTGCCAAGCGCCATTTGGTGCTTGCTTGCCATTATGATTCCAAATACTTTCCACCACAGTGGGATGGCCAGGTGTTTGTTGGAGCTACTGATTCTGCTGTGCCCTGTGCTATGATACTTGAATTGGCACACTCCCTGGACAGGCAGCTGCACTCTTTTGAGGTATTTCTTACTCTCTCCAGTTGCTTCTGCATTAATTTGGAATCTCAGCATGGCAATTGATTGTCTCCTTTCTTCCCTTCTCATTCCACAGCAAGCTGTCTCCAATGGTACACTAGATCTCTCCCTGAAGTTAATTTTCTTTGATGGTGAAGAAGCATTTGTGCAATGGAGCCCTTCTGATTCTCTGTATGGCTCTCGGCACTTGGCTCGGAAAATGGCGTCTACACCACATCCACCGGGTGCAACAAATACAAATCAGATTCAGGGCATTGTATGTGAAATCTATTGGGGAGGATTAAAGTAATTGTTTCAAGCCACACTCCCAATTAATTTCTCCCAATTAATTACTTTCTTATAGTACAACTGTCTGAAAAGTCTTGAAAGAATACGAGGGAAACACTAGTGCTCAAAGAACAGGCTCAGAGAGAGACACCAATATGCTTTGGAACTCCTATATATATGCAGCCCAAACAAGTCTAGACATTCCTCTTTTCTTGTTTTTCCATATAAGAATTATTAAAATATATACAAGTATAAGCATCAGGGCCTCCATTAATTAGTAGGAGGGTAGCAGAAGAGCATCACTTGCCGGGAAGAACATGATAGGTGTAGGAGCTTTGGCTGACTGGTGTGTGTGTGAGAGAGAGAAAACAACAAACTTGTACTTAGCTTAGGTTTAGAAGGTTTATAGGAACTACATACTCTGATAGGAAAGAGGAGATATAGATTCCTATTTATCTATCTAGTCTAAGGATCGGACTGGATTGCAGGACAAGTCCCACATCCATAGTGCAAGATGGAGACGAGAGAGAGTTGTGACAAAGAGAGGAAGAGAAGGATGCCATGAGGAAGAAATCCTGAGATTAGCAATCTACACATCAAAGGCCAGTTCAGGGCACTGAAGAGTAGAGAGTAAACAAATGCCCTCTCTATCTTTCTAACTTTCTGGTTTGTCCCCCCTGAAACCTGAGGAAAGGGACAGCATTGATCCTCTTAACACAAATTTTGCCACAATCCAGCCCAGGTTAAACACTTTGTTATCAATGGGAGACAATTAAATATATGCTTAATTATCTTGATGTGTGTATATAAAGATTTACATTCTGCCCCAATCAGTATTAGGATTGCCAACCTCCAGATGGGGTCTGGAGATCTCCCAGAAGTACAATTTATCTCCAGATTATAGAGATCAGTTCTCCCTCTGAGGAGGAAGACATCTTGGGTGTTTCCCTTTGTACAGTCATGGAGGCAAGAAGTTCATTTTTCTTCCTCATTCCTGTTGGCAGTTGGAACACCCTTTCTCCCAGTTCTTCCCTGCCTCCAGGGAGGGCAGTTGTAGCAGCAGAGTACGCTGCCACTCCTCAGGATTTCTAGCTTCTTTTTGCATTCTGATTCCTCACTTTCCCTCTTTCCTCTCTCTTACTCCTCCTTTACTTGATCTCTCCTGCTCCTCATTGCCTTCGGTCCTGTTCTCTTCTTCAAAGAGTCCGATGGTGCCATGGATTCCATGGACTCTGACGGGAGCTTTATGAACAAAGAACAGGAAGCTCTACAACAGCCACAGCCGCAGTAGCAGAAGCCGATCCCTCTGGGGCCATCCTGCCTCTAAGGCTGGAAGGGGCTCCTGGCAACTTTCCAGCTACAACAGCCACAGCAGCAGACGTCAATCCCTCCAGTGCCATCCTGCCTCTAAGGCTGGAACATGCTTCTGGCAACTTTCCAGCTACTGAGCCATGTATCCCAGCCAAAAAAGGCACAATGACAGCAGCGGGAACTTGGATTGGCAGCGCACATCTGCCTGGAGGTTGAGAGCAGCACTTTGCAATAGGCTGCAGAAAAGGCAGGAAATGGCAGCTGCTCTCGCACCAAACCCCACACGGCCCAGAAAGATGTGCTTACCAATCTCCCACCAAGGTGCTACAGGTCCCTCCTGCTCAGATTGGAACCTGCAAGCTCTGGTGATTGACCTTCCAAGGGTGGGTAATGTATTTGGCGATCTCGGATTTTCTTTCTCAGTCAAGTTTCTTCCCTCTCTTAAAGCAAACTATGAAAGGAGAGATATTTAAGTTTTTGCCAGTCCTGACCCAGGGCTACTAGCAAATGGACCTCTAACTCCCCCTCTCCTCCCCCTCCCCAGGTCAGAGATAGGCAAAGCTGACCTGAACAGTAGTAGCCCACTAAGGCTGCACAGAAGGCAACACTGGGCAAGGTTAAAGACATGGGAGGGGGCTGGGCAGGAGAGATGTCTTCAGATTGGGAAGACAGAGAGGAGGGTGAGTTCCTCTCAGAGGAGGAGGAGGTCACCATACCTGAACAGTTGAACCAATTGTTCAAGGTAGAAGTCTATCAATATCAACTGACTAAAACCCTAGAAGACTAGAACTGCAGGAAGGCCCAAAGGGGAGTATGAGGACCTCAAGGCTGGCAAGCTACCTCCAGTCCCAAGGGGTGCACAAAAATTTTTTCCCCACGGCAGACACACTTGAAAAGGTTTTTCTATTCCCTGTGTACCTTGAGTGGCAAATGAGGGCCAAATAGGTCATTCCCGTGGCCAAGCAATGCCCAGACTCAGTAAAAATTTATGTGTCTTACTCTCCTTCACTAACAAGTTCTTACAGGTGCCAAGGATTGACACCCCGGTGGCAGCATCGCACTCCTCAGGCCTCTGGTCAGAGGATGGCCAGGGCTCTGTGATGGGCAATCTGGATAGAAAGGCAGAGATTGCTCTCAGAAGGGTCTGTGAAGCCTCAGCTATGGCCATCAAGGCCACCACTGCCATTTCCATTGTGTCCAGATCCTCAGTGCAAGCTTATCCTGCCGCTCTCAGAAAATCATTGATGCCCTTTAGAGGAGTTCAACAGGATCCTTAAGGCCAACACTCTGCAGTAGGTGCTACCTTGAACACCCTAACCTTCTCCTCTAGAGTCACAGTGTCAGCAATGGTAGCTAAGAGATGGTTATGGCTGAGGGCCTGGATACCCAACCTCCATTCCAAATTCATCCTCATGGCCTACCCCCTTTCAGGGTGATGAGCTCTTTGGGGAGGCACTAGAGAAGATATTAGTGAAAAGTCAAAGATGCTTAAGAAAAGGGACAAACATCCCTTTGCTTCCCAGTCCTTCATTCCTGCCACTCCTCAGCCAGACCTCACCAAGAGCCAAGATCCTCCTCTTGGAATTTCCAAGCAAACCTTAGGAGAGAATCTTCAGTTCCAGATCAAACAAGCAGCAGCAGGGCCGAGGAGACATTCATGGCTTTGACAACAAGGCCTCTAAATCCTGACTTGCTTCAGGGCCCATTGGGGAGGAGGCTGCTTCAAGTCCATCAAGCATGGGTCGAATCAAAGGCAGTTGCCTGGACCCTTGAAGTGGTCTCCAAAGGTTAATTGAGTTTGAATCTTACCCACCAGATCCCTTCCTGAAATCCCCTCTCTGCAAGGACCTCAGAGGAAACTTATCATGTAGAAAGCACTCAAGCATCTTCTAGACATCCAGGCGATAGAACTCATCACCAGTGGAGAGACAGGCCTAGGGGTATACTCCCTGTTCTTACAGTCCCAAAGAGAAAGGGGGACTGGAGGGCAATTCTAGACCCATAATTTGCAAATTGATATATTAAGCTGAACAGTTTCCGTTTGGAGACCCTGCCATCTATCCCCAAGTGTTGCAACCATGGGAGTTCCTCATGCCTCCAGATCTCACCAAGGGCTACCTTCACATCCCATCAATCCAGTTCATTGACATTTTCTAAGGTTTCGTGAGAACAATTGCCACTTTCAACTCAGAGCACTGTCCTCTGGCCTAGTTACGGCTCCCAGAGAGTTCTCCAAAGTTCTCACCAACCCTGTCATTCATCTCAGGGAGAAGGGGATCCACATTCACCCCTGTTTGGATGATACCTTGATCCGGGGCAATTCGTGGGGAAAGTCCCTCCAGGACACCTGGACAACAATGTATTACCTCCAACTCCATGGCTTCCAAATAAACCTGGACAAATGCCCCATCCAACTGTCCCAGAGGCTGTTACACCTGGGGATGATAGTGGATATCAAAAAATGTTGTGTTTCTTCCTACAAGAAAAGATTCAGAAAGCCAAGGAGCTTATCTAGTCAACCATACAATCCAAGTCTGTCTCTATCCTGGTTGATGGGAACTCTAGTGGCAAACTGCAAAGCCATCTACTGGGGATGTCTTCACACACGAAAACTGTTATTCTTCTCTGCCCATTTCAGTTGCAGGTAGCGACCAAGGCAAACACAATCACCTCAGTCCCTTGGAAGGTCAAGGAAAGTCTCAAATGGTGCACCAGATATAGCAACACTATACAGGGCAAGAGCTTCCCAGCTTCACATAGGCTGCAAATATCCACAGATGCAAGCCTAGTCAGTTGTGGAGCAACACTGGAGGGTCGCTCAGCTCAGGGTCTCTGGCCTGAAGCAGAGATGCATCTCCCAATCAATTTCTTAGTGATGAGGTTGAGCCAGCTGGCTCGCCAACTGGCTGAGCAGATGTACAATACAGCCAGGAGAATGGACCCTCAAGAAAGAGGTTTGTTCCAGATGCTGACAGATCACCTCAGGACTCCAATGTTGGACCCCCGGCAACTCATCAGAACCACCAGGTTCCAAGATTTTGGACCAGGTATTACCACCCCAGGTGGAGGGACCAATTCCTTCACAGCTCAATGACCAAGGGGTCTGCTCTACACATTCCCTCCCATTCCAAGTATTCCCAAGCTGTAACGGAAAATAGTGGAACAGAGGGCGGAGGTGATGCTGATAGCCCCATGATGGCTGAGAGGGCCATGGCTTCAACACTGCGGTTGATGTCATCCACCTCCCCTCTCCCTCTTCCATCAATCCTAGACCTCCCCCAACAGGGCCCAGTCTGGCACCCACACCGAGACTAGACATGTCTGACTGCCTGGAGGTTGAGAGGGACCCCTATCAAGACTGGGATACCTTCCATGAATAATCAACATACTTCTATTCTCCAAAAAATAGGCCAGCTATTAAAATGGGTAACACCACCTGGAAGACCTTCGTCAGATGGTCAAAGAGAAAGAACCAGAGGAGTTAGCCGTATTAGTCTGTAGTTGCAAAAAAGTAGAGTCCAGTAGCATCTTTAAGATTAACCAACCTTATTGTAGCATAAGCTTTTGAGAACCACAGCTCTCTTCATCAGAGAAAGAAGGTTGACTTCCTACATCCCATCTCAGGCGCAGTCCTAGGTTCCTTCCAGAAGGACTGGATTCGAGCCTTAAGTCAGCCACATTGAGGAAACAAATAGCAACACTGACCTCCACGCTACCACTCTCAGATGGTCTTGAGTTATCCAGGCAACCCCACATTCAATGATTCTTGAGGGGAGCAACCCTGCTAAGACCCCTACAGTCCATCGTTCTCCCCACATGGAGACTGCATGTTGTCCTATTGGCCTTGACCAAGCCTCCTTTCGAGCCTCCAAGGGCCCCTTGGAATGGCTAAAGCTATCACTGTCCTAGTAGCCATCACATCGACCCGGAGGACCTCGGGATTAGGTGCTCTGCCAATTAAGCCTCATCTATGCATACTTCAGGAGGACAATGTGGTCCTCCATACGGATCCCACCCTGCCGCCCAAGGCATATTACAAGTTTCACAGATCACAGGAGATCAATCTGCTATCCTCTTGTCCCAAGGTCTCATGGGCTGGGGAAATGGAATGAGACAACCTCAATATCAGGGCGTGTCTGTCCAGGATGGAGTCAATAAAAAAATCAGATTCCCTCTTTATTAATGTGATGCCACCAAGTGCCAGAAGAAAAATATCAGTGTCAATTGGCAACAACTTCAAAACCTGCACCGTAGAGATGTGGAAGGCAAACAACAAGACATCCCAAAGGGAATTTCAGCATATTCCATCAGAAGGCAGCAACTAATGCAGCCCTTCAAACAACGCAATGGTGGAGGAAATCCACAAGGCAGCCACATGGTCATCCGTTTCTACCCTAAACACTGTAAGCTAAACCTGTACAATTCAGCGGATGCTACCTTCCGAAGGAGAGTACTGTAGCATATAATTCAGGATGAGGAACACTACCCACCTGAAAAGGAGTAATTGCTTTGGGAGCACCCAAGATGTCCTCTGCTTCAGATGGAGAATGGACCTTTGGACACTTACTGTGAAGGCTCTGAGGAAAGGAGAACATCTTACCCTCACAGGTCCCTCATTCTTCGTGCCTTACCTTTTTGTTACCTTGTGCTATTTCCTTTTAAATGTAACTCTCCTTCTGCTCTGAGTGTGTTATCTGTTTTCTACGACAGGTTGTCCAGATACATAAAATAGAGGTAGTCTGACCTATACCTATATAAGAGACTACTGCTATATGGAGAAGGGGTGTTCCAACTGCCAACAGGAAAGAGGAAGAAAAATGAACTTCCTTTCTCCCTGATTGGATGAAGGGAAACACCCAAAATGTCCTCCTTTCCTCAGAGGAGAAGGACCCTTCAGTGTCCAAATGTCCATTCCTCTAGAGAAAATGGCTGCTTTGGAGGGTGGACTCTATGGCATTATAACTCACTGAGGTCCCTCCCCAAACCCCACCATCACCAGACTCTACCCCACATTTCCAGGAATTTCCAAACAAAGAGTTGGCAATCCTACCCAGTATTGTTTTCTTTGGCAGTAGTTTTCCATAGTCTCAGCCAGAGAAGGATCTTTCCTTATATCTATAATCCTTTTAGTTGGAGAGAGTAAGGATTGAACCTGGGACCTGCATGGAAACCAAATGGTCTACCACTGAGCTATGGTCTCTTCCCAAACACAGAACCCTAAATTAATGTAATTAATTAACTGGAGTTAACAGAATTGGATCATGCCCTTTTTTATCCAGCAGTAAGCAACCACTTATTCCTCTCAAAGCAGTTGTCCACCATCGAATCAAGAATGGCTATGATCACATCCAACATACCCTAGATGGTTTCTGGCCTAAAATCACTTAGCTGCCAGAAAGTTCCAACGTCCTGAAGCCAGGACATTGCGGAACATGTCGGCAAAAATGCAAAAGATCGCGTTTTCTTGAGCAAGTTTTGTGCGACATCGTGCAAAACTCACGAGAAAACGTGATCTTTCGCGTTTTTGCCGGCATGTTCCACAACATCCTGCAACGTTCTGGCTTCAGGTAAACCGTGCGGAATCGGCCAGAAACTTATTTACAAACCACCCCCACCATCATACTTCAAGATTTCATGGATTTGGAAAGACATCCTAGAAACTGTGTACTTCTGTGTGTTACTTGGGGCTACTATTATTTCTGAGCCTGTACTGAGAAGCATGCACAGTTGTGGATACTCTATATAATAAAAGCACGTCAGGTAGAAGAGAATATGCTGTCCGATTAAAAACCCATCTTGGAGGAGTACAATTACAGGAAGTCGTTCCAGAGGAGTTAGCCTAACACGGCTAACTCCTCTGGATCTATGACCATGTTCGTCTGTAGTTGCAAAATAGTAAAGAGTCTAGTAGCACCTTTAAGACTAACCAACTTTATTGTAGCATAAGCTTTTGAGAACCACAGTTCTCTTCGTCAGATGCATGGATGGTATGAAGAAACTGGCCAGAGATATATAGGTGGTGAGAGGAGGAGGGAGTGGATGCAAATCAGTTGCAAAATTAATGAAAGAGGCGGAGGGCACAATGCAGGCTCCCTCCGGGGAGGGGCCACACCCAGCCTGGATTGTGCACTCCACCTTTTTCATGACTTTTGCAACTGATTTGCATCCACTTCTCCCTCCCCTCACGACTTATATATCTCTGGCCAGTTTCTTCTTACCCTTCATGCATCTGAAGAAGAGAACTGTGATTCTCAAAAGCTTATGCTACAATAAAGTTGGTTAGTCTTAAAGGTGCTACTGGTCGCTTTACTAAATTACAGGAAAAGCTCTAGTCATTCTAAAGGATTAGGACAATGGAGCATTGTCAAAGGCCTCTACTCTGCTGGATGATTTCAGACAGACTTAGGACTACTTGCTTCTTTTCTAAACATAGTTCGTTATGTGTCTCATTGTCTCATAATTTTTTATAAAGAATTTACTACCAACTTTAATTGTAGTCAGTAAGTTCTCAATCTTTGGAGACAGTTGTCAGAAGAATGATCCTTTATGTTGGCAATAATCATATCTGAAATTTGAATGCTGAGAGCAACCAAAAATGAGATTACCAGTGATTGCTTACAGTCATCTAAATGAGGCTGTTACCAGTCACTAGTGTCTATCCAACACCATTTGACTGAGATTGTCAGTAGTCACTAGTTTTTGAATACTTTATCTACTTGTCTCTGAAAATAACATTAAAATGGTTTATTTCTTTATTGATTTTTATAGGATCTTTTTGTGCTGCTGGATTTAATTGGTGCTCGAAACCCAACTTTTCCTATTTACTTTCTGAACACTGCTCGCTGGTTTAGGAGGCTTGAAGCAATTGGTAAGGACAAACTATACAAAACATATGAATAGAAAAACCCACAATTCTGTGAGCCCCACATTTATTTTTATATACTTTATGTTATGTATAGTCCACCTTTCTCACTGAGACTCAAGGCAGATGTATGTATGTATGCATGCATGCATGCATGTATGCATGTAATTTATATTCTGCCTTTCTCACTGAGACTCAAGGTGGATTACATAGTGTGAGATTCAGTGGCAAGGACAAGGGCAGGCATTTCCATACAGTGTCAAGAACATTGCCATAAACAATGTCATGGGGAAAATGAATATAAGTTTACAAAGACATAGTATTAGCAAGGATCCAGTACGGGGTTGAGGAATTGCTGAAACAGAACATAATCAATTCTAGAACTTACATTAAGCAACATAAAGCACAAGTAGTATATAGGAGTACATATTGAAAGCAACAGATAATATGTAAGGCAACAATGGTGAAATCTATAGTTTCTAACTCATTAGCAAAACATCTGGGAACCCTTTCCTACAGTACTGCCCTCTTAGCTGAGAAAAAAGGCCTTTTTGAATAATTCAGTTTTGCATTGTTTGCGGAAAGCCAGAAGCGGGGGGGGGGATCCCCTGACTTCCATAGGATAGGGGCCACCACAAAGAAAGCCCGTGTACAGGCTGCTGTTGATTTTGCCGATGTACAGGCTGGCACCTGCAAGAGACCCTGTTCAGATGAGCAAAGCTGCCATGGAGGGACATAGGGAGGGAGGCGGTCCTGTAGGTATGCTGGACCAAGGTCATGAAGAGCTTTGTATGTAATAACCAATACCTTGAACTGAGCATGGTAACTGATAGGTAGCCAATGGAGTGACTGTAGGATGGGACTGATGTTCAAGCTCCTGCTTGCTCCTGGTAACAGTCGAGCCACAGCATTTTGCACCAATTGGAGCCTCCTAGTTAACTTAGATGGGAGACCAATGTATAATGCATTACAATAGTCAAGTTTTGATGTTACCATAGCATGGATTCAGGTGGCCAGATCGGCCATGTTGAGATAAGAAGCCATTTTCCAAGCTAGAGTGAGGTTGTAGAAAGCATTTTTTGCAGTTGCCTTAACTTGTTTTTCTAGTAGTAGCGCTGGATCCAGTATAACCCCTAGGCTCTTAACCTAGTCTGCAAGGGTCAAATGAACTCCATAGAAAGTGGGGAGTACAATGTTTTTCAAGATCTCTGACTTCCCAACAAGCATCACTTCTGTCTTGTCTGGGTTCAATTTTAATTTATTTTTCAGCCATTTCACTACAGCTGTCAGGCAGCGATCTAAGATTTCCACTGCATCCTGCGGGGACCTGGATAGCGAGATATAGAGTTGGGTATCATCTGTATATTGATGACATCCAACTCCATAGCTGCAAATGAGTTCTCCTAAAGGTTTTATGTAGAGGTTGAATAACATGGGAGATAAGATTGCACCCTGTGGGACCCCACAAGATAGTTCCCATTCTAGAGATAGCTGATCTCCGTTGGCAACCCTTTGAGTCCATTCCATGAGAAACAATTTAAACCAGCCCAAGGCATATCCTTTGATGCTCACTTCTGTTTCTAAACATCTCAACAAGATGGCATGGTCTACTGTGTCAAAGGCTGCAGACAGATCCAGGAGGAGCAATAAGGAGGCATGGCCTTTGTCTATATTCAGACAGAGATCATCCATTAACGCTACTAATGCTGTCTCTGTCCCATACCCTGGTCTGAATCCAGACTTGAAAGGGTCTAGAGTGCCTGAGTTTTCCAAGAAGATCTGGAGTTGGTCAGCTACTGCTCTCTCAGTCACTTTGCCCAGAAAGGGCAGATTAGAGACTGGATAATAATTAGCCACATCAGTTTTGTCTAGAGATGGTTTTTTTAATTAGCAGATGGATAACTGCCTGAGCGGCCAGGGGAAGGTGCCCTGAGTTAGTGATTGATTTACAATAGATATCAGTGGTTCACTTATGTGATCTTTACTTGATTTTAACAGCCAAGATGGGCAAGGATCAAGTGCACAAGTAGTGGCTTTCATAGATGCCAGGATCCTGTTAAGGTCTGTCATTGTAATTACACAATATCAGTATAGTCCATTTCAAAGACATTTCAATAAACATGTAATAGGGTATGTATATACATGCAAATTTGCAAAGATTTAAATCAGCAGAAATCCAATACAAAGCTGAAGAAATGCTAAAACAGAAATAGGAAATTCTAAGACTGTCTTAAACAACATAGGAACTACCCAGTAGGATCATACTTACAGCAATAGTAATAGATTCTGTGATCTATCATACTTACAGCAATAGTAGTAAAGTCTATAGCCCCTCCCTATCTGTTTATTGATGCGAGAGACCACTTCCTCACAGTACACTCCTCCTATCTGAGTAAAAAGCCCTCTTGAATAATTCAGTTTTGCATAGTTTGTGGAACACCAGGAGAGTGGGAGCTCTCTCCATTCCATAAAGTGAGAGCCACTACAGAGAATGTATGTGTAAGGGTAGCTATTGATTTTACCCATGTGGCGACTTCCGGTTTGGGATCCAGGAAGGTCTAACGCAGCTCAGGGAGCTGAGCTGTCCGAGTCTCTGTTTGTAGGGCTGGAGGGGTGCAAACTGCCCGTAGCCCCCTGTTCTCAGACGGAGAACAGGCAAGTACGCTCAAGACCTTGAGGGCGCGTTGATCTCGGGTGTGAGGGGGGTTCTACGTAACGAGCCCCCATCCACCCTTGAGGTCCCACCCGAAGAGAGGTTGCTGAGATCTCTGCAGCGACTTCGGAGTCAAATTTTGCCATAAGACCTACATACCCAAGCTTCAGCAAACTAAGAAGGGAACCTGAATCGATTGGATAATCGAAGCAGTGATTACAAGCCAAGAGAAACATCTAATAAGGTAAAGATCGCTATCTCTCATTACAGGACTGATTACAATAAGAAATAAAGTGACAAAGATCTAGAAAACTGCAAAAGATTTGCTATATAACTGAGAAAACTCCGGCAAATAAATTATTAAAAAGTGACATTGTAAAGAAAAGTTAGAGTGGAAAAACGATTATTGTTTACATACCTGCGGCTAGAGAGAGATAGTGGACTGTGAGAAAGTTTTAACATCGCGAGAACTGCTGTGAAACGGAGAGGAACAGGAAGTGCATCAGAACCATAAAGAGTTTGGCGAGAAGCGGCTTGTAAGCAGCGGAAGTGGAATATCACCATTTTTGAAGAGGGCAAAGCTGCGGCTTCAAGGAAAACGGAAGTAGGCCATCTTAGACAAGGGTAAGGGCGGTTGCCTCAAAACAAAACCATAGAGAAAAGACGCCCGACATTTTGGACCGCGTAAATATCAGTTTTTACAAAAATAACCTAAACTGTGACTTTTAAAAATTAAAGAAAATAATAAAATTGCGCCACGGAGTTAAGGAAAAGAGCAGACTCGTGGGAGCGAAGTAGAGCTAGCCCCACGATGTCGAAGGAATGGCAAATGGCACTGGAAAACCTAGACAAAAAAGTTTCGGAAGGGAACAAAGAGCTTAAAGACATGATGCAAGAGATGGCGAAAAATTTGAAAGACTTTAAAGAGGCACTTAAATCGGAGATGGCAGAACTAGCTAAGAATATGGATCAGGTTCAAAAAGAAATGCAAGTTACACAGCAGAGAGTTAACGCAGTAGAAAAGGCGGCCGATACCTTGGCAGATGTGCAGAGAATGGAGCTGAGAGGCGTGAAGGGAAGAATGGCCGTAGCTGAATGTAAACAAATGGAAAGACAAGTGAGATTTCGTGGAATCCCGGAAGTTTTGGAAAAAACAGCCCAAGAGCAGATTACAGAAATTTTGGCGGCATACCTGGGAAAAGAAGAAGAGGAGATCGCAGCACTTCTGGACATGACATACAGAATTAACTCAAAATTTGCAGCTCAAAGGAAGTTACCAAGAGATATGATTGTGCAATTTACAACTAGAAAGACAAGAGAGTCAATTGTGAGTAAACAATTTCAGGACCCATTAGAGGTTGATGGGAAAGTGGTGAGAATCATGAAAGAACTGCCCAGATCGGTGTTGTTGGAGAGGAAGAAGTATAGAGAGCTGGTCCAGATGTTAAAAGACATGAAAATCAGATACAGATGGGAAATACCTGAAGGACTGGCTTTCGAATTTGGTGGAGCAAGGAAAATCATCAGATCTGGCCAAGAGATGGAAAGGTTTATTAGGGACAGTGAAAAAGACTTACCAAAAGGAGCTAAAATTTGATCATGGAGTGTAAAATCATATCTTGGAATGTAAATGGACTAAATTCACCTTTTAAACGTAAGACTATTTTCCACTGGCTTTTAAAACAAAAATGTAATATAGTGTGTTTGCAAGAGACACATATCAAAAAACAGGATGTGAAATATTTGAAACTTGCAAAACTTGGAAATGAATTTGTAGCAGCTTCCAAAAAGAAAAAGAGAGGAGTTGTATTATATATAAAGGAGGAGCTACAGCCAAAATTGGTTCTAAGTGATACAGAAGCTAGATATATTGCAATGGAAATAATTTGGGATTCTAAGAAGATTTTGGTGATTGGAATTTATGCGCCTAATGGGGCAAAAGAAAATTTTTTCAAGGACTTACAGGAACAATTAGATGAATTGACTTATGATCAAATAATTTTGGCAGGTGACTTCAATGGAGTTACAAATTTGGCAGAAGACAAGAAATCTAAAAGTGCACAGAAAAAGAGAGGACTTTTGCCAAAATCATGTTTTGCGATTAAGGAACAAGAAAGTCTGGAAGATGTGTGGAGGAGACAAAACCCGAAAAATAGACAATATACATTTTACTCTGCAAGACATTTTACACTATCAAGAATTGACATGATCTGGGCCTCCAAAGAACTGGTGGTATGGACTAGAGATGTGGAGATAATGCCCAAGGTAGGCTCAGACCACAATCCAATTATGTGGAGATTTGGGAAAAATAAAAAAAAGAGGATGGAGGATAAATGAAGACTTGCTGCAAACGGAAGAAAATATGGCGTTGTTACGAAGAGAGACCAAATTTTTTATACAGTGCAACTTGAATAAGGATGTACCAACTAAGAAGGTATGGGACACATATAAAGCTGTTATTAGAGGAACGCTAATGGATCTGAATGCAAGAGCTAGGAGGAGTAGGGAAGAAAAGAGACTTGAAATTATGAAAAAAATTAAAGCCAAAGAGATACAACTTAAAAAAAGACCAGGAAAAAAGAAAATATTTCAGGATATGAAAATCCTGCAGGAACAATTGATAGCAATGAATAATAGAGAATTGGAGTGGAATTTAAAAAAAATGAAACAGAAGTTGTTTGAAGGTACAAATAAGCCTGGGAAATATTTAGCATGGCAATTAAAAAAAAAAGGAGAAGAAAATCATAACTAAGATTCGAGAGGAGGATAAAACATTGACAGATCAATCAGCCATTAGTAGAGCCTTTTTTAAATTTTATGCAAAGTTGTACCAAAAAAAGAGGTGAATAGAGATTCAATAGCAGAATATTTGGAGAAAGTGAAGCTTCCAGTAATTTCAGAGGAATGGAAAGAGAAGTTAAATAGGGAAGTGACAGAGGAAGAAATAAAAGAAGCTATACAATCAACAAAATTAGGGAAAGCACCGGGACCAGATGGAATAACAGCAAAGTTCTATAGAATGATGGCCAATGAACTGACACCGTTTCTAAGTGAGGTAATTAATGGAATATTACAAGGCCAAAAGATTCCTGATTCATGGAATGAAGCTAATATATCATTGATCCCGAAAGATGGACAGGATTTGACCAACGTTAAGAATTATCGGCCAATTTCGTTGCTGAATAATGACTATAAAATATTTGCGAAAATTATGGCGGAAAGATTAAAGGGATGGATGTCGGAATTTATTGCAGAAGAACAAACTGGATTCCTACCTAATAGACAAATTAAGGACAATTTAAGGATATTAATAAACGCTATTGAATATTATGATAATCACTGTGATAAGGAAGTTGGTTTCTTTTTTGTAGACGCGGAAAAAGCATTTGATAATTTGAACTGGGACTTTATGTTTGCCACTATGGAAAAGCTGCAAATGGAAGAAAAGTTCATACAAGCAGTTAAAGGAATTTACAAAGACCAGTGTGCAGCAATTGTAGTTAATGATGATTTGACTAAAAAATTGAAAATAGGTAAAGGTACAAGACAAGGCTGCCCATTGTCTCCATTGTTGTTCATTTTGATTTTGGAAATTTTGCTGATTCAAATTTGAGAGGACGATACAATTCGTGGCATAAAAATAAAGGAATTTTCCTACAAAGTCAGGGCATTTGCGGACGATGTAATGTTGATAGTGGAAGACCCAATAGACAATATGCCAAAAATAATGGACAAAATAAAGGAATTTGGTGATTTGGCGGGATTTTATGTGAACAAAAAGAAGTCGAAGATATTGTGTAAGAACATGATGAAGCAAAAACAGCAAGAATTAATGGATATAACGGACTGTGAGGTAACTAATAAAGTGAAATATTTAGGAATTGAGTTGACTGCAAAAAATATAGATTTATTTAAAAATTATGAGAAACTGTGGCAACAAATAGAAAGAGACTTGATAAAATGGAGTAAATTAAATTTGTCATGGTTGTGAAGAATAGCAGCAGTGAAGATGAATGTGCTACCACACGTGATGTTTTTGCTGCAAACTATTCCAATTATCTGAGACTTCAAACAATTTGACAAATGGCAAAGAAAAATTTCAGACTTTGTGTGGGCAGGCAGGAAACCCCAAGTGAAAATGAAAGTATTACAAGATTCGAAAGAAAGAGGGGGGCTGCAACTGCCAAACATAAGATTATATTATGAAGCAATTTGTCTGACATGGTTAAAAGATTGGATAACGCTAAAAGACCGTAAACTGCTGACTTTGGAGGGACATAAAAAGTTGTTTGGATGGCATGCCTATTTGTGGTATGATAACGTTAAAGCGGACTCTATGTTTTTGCATCACTATATTAGAAGAAGCCTTTTCACAATCTGGAAAAAATATAAGAATTACATGGAAAATGGTATCCCTTCATGGGTGGTACCATATGAAGTAATAGATCCGAGAACTGTCTATAATGAACAACAATGTTTAACTTATAAAGAGATAATGTCGATAGAACATAGAATACCAAAAATAAAGACACAAGAAGAGTTATCTCCTTACTATGGATGGTTTCAATATAGGCAAATTAGGGATCTTTAGAACTCGGACTGTCTAAAGGGAGGAATAAGACTAAAAAACTCGGAGTTAGAAGAAGTGATTTTACAAGAAGGCAAAAAAGATATTTCGAAAATATACAAAATACTTTTTAAATGGTATATGGAAGACGAGACAGTCAAAGTCCAGATGGTGAAATGGCCAATAAACCTTCATAAAGAAATAACAATGGAATCATGGGAATACTTGTGGAAAAATACTTTGAAGATTTCAACTTGTACCAACATTAAAGAGAATGTATACAAAATGATGTATAGGTGGTATTTAACGCCTAAGAAGATTGCGCTTGGAAATGCAAATATGTCAGACAAATGCTGGAAATGTAAAAAGCATGAAGGATCATTTTATCATATGTGGTGGACTTGTGAGGTAGCTAAGCAATACTGGGGAGATATAATAGAAATAATTAATGAGGTTTTGCAAACCCAAATAAATAAGAACCCAGAGTTGTTACTACTGAACTTGGGAATGGAAGATGTTCCAATGCAGTACAGAACATTGTTATTTTACATGATTACAGCAGCAAGACTTTGGTATGCACAGAAATGGAAAGTGCAAGAAATACCAACTATATAAGATTGGATTTACAAATTGCTGTACATGGCTGAGATGGACAAAATGACAAGAAAACTCAAAGATCTTGATCCAGGAGAATATATTGCAGACTGGGAGAAATTGAAACAATATCTAGAAAAAAACTGGGATGTGAAAGGAGGACTGTGGCAGTTTGAGAACTATTAATATGTGATATTATAAAGGGGAGAGAGAAGTAACTTTACCATTAATGGGGAAACTTAGCTATTAATCAATCTAAGCTAATATTAGAACTAAGGAGATTGTATTAAAAAATAGTTGAAATAGTGAAATGTAGATTGATATATTAGAAAATTGGAGATATAGAAGAATTTGAACATGCTTAGAATAAGTGATATAACATATATAAGATTTAGAAAAATTATGGTTAAGAGTAATTTGAGAAATTTGGAAAGCTGTTGGAAGTCAGTAAGGGGGGGAAGGGGGGGCTGATATAATTTAGGTAAGACGGGGAATTTGTGTATTGAATAATATTTTATGTACTCACCAATAAATTAAATTATGTACTCACCAATAAATTAAAAAAAAAGATTTTACCCATGTTCAAGGTGTGCAGAAAGATTTTACCCATGTTCAAGGTGTGCAGAAAGCCCTGTTCATGTGAGTCTTATGCAATATACGCTGAATGTTGCCCTAAAGCACACTCAACATGTTACATCACTGTTAGGATACTCCCATCTTTCCATTTCATCTACCCCCTCCCCCCAAAAAACATCTTGAAGGGAAAAATTCTTGGACTCCATTATTAAAGCATCAATATAGCAAATGACTCAGTCATAGAAAAGCCCTCACATACATTTCCTTTCTTTTTCAACCACAGCAATCCCAACTCTTTAAATAAAGATCAGTGCAAGTATTACCAGAACAGTGATCTAACACAGCAGCTAATCAGATTGTTATGGCATTTGTAAAACATCCAATTCATGCAGCCACCTGTGAGGTCATTTTCCAAGATGTCATCAGTACATGGGACTGAAGTAGGAACAGTTCACATAACACAAAGTTCTCATGGCCACCAGGATGCTTTGTATTACATGTGAACCAAAAGTTCCATGCCTCTCTGGCTTGTCAAGGTAGTATTTCAATCATGACCACAGCACATGTGGAGAGGGAGCTTCAGCCACCACCACCACCACTCCAATGCACACAATTTCCTTAACGGGAAATAACCCCAGGAAGCTGCTATTTACTTTTTTTGGAAGTGTGCTGCCATCCCATGTAACTTGCCCAATGGAAAAAAATTGCAACTCCCAGGGCTATTTCAGTTTCAAAAACAGTGTGTTGGATGGGATTCTAACCCCCCTTCTCCATGTGCACCATAGTCACAAGAGGAATATGGCCTCCACGTACCTGGAAGGGACAAAACTCCCAGTGCACAATTGATACAAAGCTTTCATGGCAGTCATGAATAACTTTATCATGCGAACTGGCTCCTGGAAAAATCTCTTCATATGAAAATTGTACGCAAAATTTCTTTAGGCGGAGTTTCCACCTCAGGCATACAGCCTTTTGTAGCAATCATATTGCACTTCACCGCTTAAACTTTTTTTTTACACTGCAGAACAAAACCTTCATGATTTGGGTTTGTTGAAGAAACACCCTTCTCAAAGGCAATATTTCCGGGGTGAAGTACTAAGAAGACAAGTTGAAGATGACCACATTCCATTTTTAAGAAGAGGTAGGAAAGAAATCCCACATTTAATGTTCTCTAGTTAGTATACTAAGATCTATATTATTTCTGGCAATACTTGTGACAAACTCCAGAGAGGTAGCCACAATATCCATGAAAACTTCTGGATGCTAAAGTTGTGATAAAACATCAGGAAAGGCCTTGGCTTTTGTGTTCGGTCTGTTGGGAGAGGCAACTAGTTGACAAACTGTGTGAAACATGATGTTGGACTAGATAGACCACCTGTGTGCTAGGATAAGCGATCCACTTGTGAGGGGGTGTTACCAAAAAAAATCACATGGAAACTTAAGGTATCTTTTTGGATGAATTTTAGCAATACACAAACAAATAAGTCACAGTATTGTAGTGTGTGAATGCTCCCTCTGGCATTCACCACTTACAAGGCTAAAATTTCTGATTATAAGGGAAAATCAGAAGTTTATTTAAAAGACCTTGATTTCCCAGCCAATAATCACTTACTGCTTTGGTTTAAAACTATATTGAAAAGTAATCTGTGTATTAGAATAATGGGAATGAACAATGCCTGTTTTGAATTGTTACAGGAAGTCATAAGCAGATTCAATGACCCTTAATTGATTCAGACCAACTAATGGAGCAAGACCTATAAAAATACATACAGGGTATATCATACCATGACGACTTATATTAAACCCCATAATACTGACCTGATAAAGGATAAAGGATAACTCTTCTTCTTAAACTGTTGCTTCCTGACTTTGCTTGCCAAGGAACTGTGCATTCAGAAAGCAAGTGGCTATCACCAACCTTTCATTTGTGAGAAAGCACCCTCCATATCGATGTATTGTCGAAGGCTTTCACGGCTGGAGAACGATGGTTGTTGTGGGTTTTCCGGGCTGTATTGCCGTGGTCTTGGCATTGTAGTTCCTGACGTTTCGCCAGCAGCTGTGGCTGGCATCTTCAGAGGTGTAGCACCAAAAGACTTTTGGTGCTACACCTCTGAAGATCTTTTGGTCTTTTGGTGCTACACCTCTGAAGATGCCAGCCACAGCTGCTGGCGAAACGTCAGGAACTACAATGCCAAGACCACGGCAATACAGCCCGGAAAACCCACAACAACCATCACCCTCCATATCCTTTCCTTTAAAGGCTTCAGTTGAGGAAAATCATGGCAAAGTTTTCTATATATGTACACATAATAGTATGATTTAAGCGGTTACACCTTTCTAAACCCATTGAATTAAATGGACTTAAACCCTCCTACATCTGTATTGTCGAAGGCTTTCACGGCCGGAGAACGATGGTTGTTGTGAGTTTTCCGGGCTGTATTGCCGTGGTCTTGGCATTGTAGTTTCTGACGTTTCGCCAGCTGCTGTGGCTGGCACCTTCAGAGGTGTCTTTTGGTGCTACACCTCTGAAGATGCCAGCCACAGCTGCTGGCGAAACGTTTGGAACTACAATGCCAAGACCATGGCTATACAGCCCGGAAAACCCACAACAACCATCCTCCTACATCTGTTTAGGATTGCACTGAGAGCGCCTTTGTAGATCAATAGCTAGATTACTCCCCTTATTTCTACTCACACATATTTGCATGATTACAAATCTCTAATTTTGGCTGAGTGCCACTGAAAAGAGAGAAGTGCTGCTACAGCTGCCCAATAGGGACAAGGAATAAGGAAGAGGATAAGGAAAAGAAAAATAAGTAGGCAGGCTCATGAATTAAAGGGGGGAAAGACAAGATAAGGAGATGGGAGTTAGGCAATGGGAGGACGAAGCAGGAACAGAAGGCAAAACCAGCCAGAAAGGAAGCTGAGGTTTCATTTGAGTATATGGCCCCATTTCTCTATAAATTTACATTTGGCGGCAAAACTTTGATTAAATCAACCAACTTTAGCAGATTATTCACAGGGGGCACATTTTAATTGGGAAGGACAAGTTTCTGTCCCCAGGGCCGTAAGCTAGGGCCCACTTGCTTGTTTTCGGAGGCTGTTTTGGTTGATGTATTATGGAATGAAATAGAAAATATTACAAATGGACTTTCATCATTACCTTGTGGTAGTTTGGTGTAGTGGTTAAGAGCGGCAGGACTCTAATCTGGTTTCATTTTCCATTCCTCCACTTGAAAGCCAGCTGGGTGACCTTGGGTCAGTCACAGCTTCTCAGAGCTCTCAGCCCCACCCATCACCCAAGGTGATTATTGTGGGGATAATAATGACATACTTTGTAAACCACTCTGAGTGGGTGTTAAGTTGCCTGAAGGAGAGTATATAAATATATTATTATTTATATCTTGATAAATTCCAGAGAAATAGCTATATTCATCTATTATAGCAAAAGCAATTGGATATTGTGGCACATGGAACTTCAGCAGGTGTACTGAGGCACAACCTTTTGTGGACTTTGATCCAACTAAATCCTGAATTCCTAGCTCACTACAGAGAGTAATGGATGTTCCTAAGGTGTTTGTTTACATTTGATCTCATTATGTTGCTCCTCCTCAGCAGCTACTTTGAAATTGCTTACACCCACAGATTGGAGCTTACTCATTTGATTGGATTCTGCATTCATTTGTACAGTATGGCACACAACCACTATGATCACTTACATTGTTTCACCTTCTGTCCTCATTATGTGAAAAAAAGTTCTTTGTTCTCAAATCAGGATTTTTGTATCAGCCCACTCTGGTGATGACTTCATACATTGTAGAACATAGGCTCTGGCCCATGAAAGTTTATACTGTAGTAAATATGCTAGGCTTTAATTTTATTTATGTCATTTATAGCCTGCCTTTCTCACTGAGACTCAAGGCAGATTACACAGTATGGACAAGCTCCTTCAGTATAGGACTTTTTACTTATTTAATTGTAGTGTTATGCCTTCAGTTTCCTGAAAGGGTACTTAACTATTTTTTTAATGAACACATTTAGATTTCAGTGATTGATTGGTGTAGAGCAGATGCTCAACTATTTAATTGGTTCATTGCTACTTTGGTGGGCATCTTGCTGGCACCAGACTACATTAAAGGGGGCGTTTCCTATGTTAGAGGCAGGGTTTAACTCCCCTTCTCAATACACTTTAGGCAGGAATGGAACATAGGTTTCTCTATCCTATTTAGTGTGACCTTCAGGGTGAGACACACAGCTGAACTGACATTGCCTAATTTCCAATACTGGAAACTAGTTCTCTTCCTTTATGTGGTTGTCCCTATATTTGTAATAGCTGTGGCTGTTAGGACAGATAATTTCTGAACAAAAATTCACTGAAAGCAAAAATCCATCTAACTGAAGCAAAGTGTATTTTATTTATATACCATGTAAAACTGGTTACAACTACAGGAGCTTCCAAAAAGTTTGATTATTAGTGCCTTATTCTCTGTCCTCTATTCCTTCCAGGAGTTCCAATCCTTCACTTGATACCAGATCCTTTCCCTAGAGTGTGGCATACCATGGCAGATAATGAAGAAAATCTTGACAAGCTGACCATTGACAACCTCAACAAAATTCTACAAGTCTTTGTGCTGGAATATCTAAATGTGCCTTGACAACATTCTTGGTGCCATCAAATGGATGCTTTGTCTTAAATACCACCCCCGTCCCCCCAGTCCATCTTTACTTATTCCCAAGAACAGGCTTCTAGTTTATTTAGGAATAAAACATTCTCCTTACCCTAGATAAGAACTGGAATAGAGACAATTCTTTATAATTCAGCTCTGCTATAGAAAATTTAATTAACTCTTCCAAAGAAAAGTATTGTTGAGAGAACCCAAAGCCAATCATTTCAGGTGGGTAGCAGTGTTGGTCTGCAGAACAACAAGATTTGAGTCCAGTAGCACCTTAAAGATCAACAAGATTTTCAGGGTATACGTTTTTGGGAGTCTAAGCTCCCTTTGTCAGATTCCAAAGCTAATAATGATAACAGAGTTGAAAAGAAACCCACACACCAAATTCTGTTGTAGCAAAAGCAAACACCCCCACCCCCCATCCTCCATTTCTCATCTCAAGAAGAAATGAATGGAAGGTCTTAATTTGCCCTAGCTACCACATTAGTTTAATCATTTTAAAACAAGTTCACTGGGCTCACATATGTATCTATTTCTACAGCAAATGCTTTTCATATGGTTCATTTGCTGCACAATGCTTCTGCTCTAATGGATCTCACGAGCTGCTTTACAACTGGAGTATGCATTTCCTATAGATCACCCTGAAGCAAAGTTTCAGTTCCTAAAACTTACATTCTGTACAGGGTTCTATTAAAAAAGGAACCCTGACCTTGGATTACAACTGTGCATGTTAGAAAAGTAATAGCACACATTAGATCATATCATAGTTGAAGTTAGTATATGATGCCCTAATTAGTTGAAAGTTAATTTATCAGAGGTGATGGGTCATCCCAACTCCATAACCTTGTTAACATTTAGTAAGATCAAAGGTAGTCATCTTGTAGTACTTTGGCTATCACCTATTATGTCACAGCTTAAACTGAATACTGTTTACCATATAAACTCACTATAACGTTTGCACATATACATTTTGTCTCACATTTTCATACTCTTTCAGTATATAATGCACACTGAGGTAAAAATCCAGTTCTATTAGACCACTTTAGTAGTAACATCACAAACAGTTACTTGGCTGCCATAGGTAAACCATCCTCTTCCAATTTCTTTGAAATCTTCTACCTGCCACCAGAGCTTTCCCACAAATAAGATACTGCATTTTGACTCATATTTTCACTTATTTTCTATCTAGTACGCATGGCAAGTGCTGGCTGGGAACATACTACTTTGGATCTAAAGTAGTAGAAGCAGAATTTCCTTGCCTCACTTCTGCTGTAGCCCACTGCGCCTCCAAAAACACTGCTCCTGGGACAGTGCTGAGTGCAACATAGGGGTCTGCAGTAGAAGAGAAGTCACACAACACACCCTCAACTAGCAGAAATCCCATTCTGTCAGCAGAAAACAGATTTTACCATGGTGCACAATCATACGAGCAGTGTGACCATTAAGCGGTTCATACATTTGAGCTCTAAGACCTCAATGCCATTAGCATTGTTCTAAGAAATACACATCCCTGGATTCTTATTGCACTGGTTTCTGGTATATATACAGGGTGGCATTTCAGTAGCTGCCCTTAATTTGAATTAATTCCCTTTATTGTACTTTAAAACTCTTAAGATATCCATCAAATATATGTTTGGTTGATAGCATTCCCCTCATAGTTTTTAGTACTCTTCCATTCTGGACAAACATTAACATTTTACAAGCTATCTTGAATTAACAGCTACTGGCTTCAGGTCAAACATGACTAGGTAACAACCAGATAACCAATTCAAAGCGAAGACCTTTAAGTATGCAATTCCTTTTGAGTCCCAATGAAATTATTTTTCTGCTGGTGTTAATATCAAACAGAGTTTACAGGATAGATTCCACAAATACAATGTAAAAAAATCACCTCCACTGTACAATCAATGAAAGATCACTTTGTCACCTCTTAATGGAAGGGGGGGGAAAATCCCAAGACAATATAAAGATGTTCTAGACAGGATACAGCACAGAAATAAAAAAATTGTAATTTAAGACTCCTCAAAGCTTATAGTTTTCTTACAAAACATCCCCATGAACTTTGAGGCAAGAAAACCATTGTTCCATATAGGAAGAAGGATTAAACTTTCTTCTTTCTGCAAGAACTTATCTGCACCATGGAAATCAAATATACCTGAGCCAAAATAATACAACATTTGAAAGATAAATCTTAAACCTTATGGAAAAAATCAGTCAAAGATACAATAGAAATGCATAGATTCTCAACAGATATTTTAAATATTATTTGATTGCATTACTTTGTTATACAGAACACAAGTGTTTTCCAAGGAAAAATAGCATCTTTGCAGTCGTTGGTCATCAATTTTAAGAAGGCAACCATTTTGACTTTTAGTCTGATTTGTTTCTAACTCTCAAAAACGCAAGAATGTGGATACAGTCTTTAAAACAGTGCATCACTCTGTTTACACATTTGAAAAGGCAAGATTATCATCATACAATAAAATAAACGTCATTAAGTCAGACAGAGCCCATTCATTTATTCCCACACTTACACACATTTAAAGAACAATACACAGTGAATAAGAGAATGTCTTTCACTGGACCAACTTCTATTAGCCTAGGAGAATATGACCTTTCCAGTTCAAGAACTCCTCATCAGCCATAGCAAACATGTTTTCAATGTAACACACATTGAATGACCCAAACCATTTATTTCTATAAAGTCTCATTGAACAGAAAAGGCAGAGGAAATAGTCTAAACTATAGCATCAAATGACAGAAGTGAATTTGCTTAGGTAGTGCCCTGCTTCACAGAGGACCCTGCACAGGTTTACCACTAAATTGATGAGTCTGAAAAGGCAGAGGAAGGTTAACTATCCATCATGTGGGGAGGGAGAAGGAGGAACTCAGATCCCCCACCCCTCCGTCCTTCTTGCAGATTGTAAGTAGGGTCGTTTGAATCGCCAGCATGAGGGATACAATGTAATATGCTGTCTTTATTCTTGAAGAACAATTTGAAGGAGAAGGGAAATTCCACATTCCTATGATAGCTATTTGATTCCAGGAATGCTGTTATAGTGTAATTTTTTGGGAGGAGAACCGGCCACACTGATTTTCCATGTTAGAAAAGTGGATACTGGCTGCAATTTTCCCCCAATATATGAGAAATCAGTTAGAACACAAACCAAGCAGTCTTCTATCTAACCATAAAGAGAAGCATCACAAATATTTAAGCTGCACCTCCTTCTCAGGGAACATTAATGAAAATTACAGGGTAAGGAGCTAGACATTCTGTATGAGCCTCTTCCTTATTACGAAGAGGTATCATTATTATTTAAAAGCAGGTGCAGACTAATTTGAAAAGTAGTGTTCTCAAAACATCTGGATTCTAGTAAGATAACAAAAACACCCAATCATCATACAAATGCATCTTCTCTAAATGCTTCAAAGAAGATTAACAGGTTTTAAAAGCAGTTTTCCATGTTTAATACTTTATTTTCCAGCATACTGTCCAGCAAAGAAGATGGACATAAAAATGAATCTGCAATAGTTACAACTGTAAAAGAACCAACAGAAGTTTTGTAAACCTCACAGTGATATAGATAAAACAATAATACCTTCATGTCAAAAGTGGATTTCAGAAATCTGTTTTACCTCCAAGTAGGTATTTTTATAGCAAACATTTTTCCAGTGAAGGAAAATGTGACTTTAAAAATGATCATATGATTGCATCAGAGGCACTGAAATTTTAGAAAATTAAGAACGTTACATCAACTGAGAACACTCCCTAATTATCAGATGAAGAAAAGGATACAAAACCCATTCCTTTGCAACTTTGTTCTTTTCTGAAATTCCATTCATATTATGCTGTAAAAATTAGGGGGGGGGGAATAAGAATATAATTAAGCTGTTTATTTGTCAAGCTGGGGCAGTTCTTGACAGCAGTAACTGCTTTAAGATTAAATGAAAACATAAACATACATTTTCCTGATTTTTGGAAATATTTGATCCCAGTCACCTAGAACATTTGAATGGTCTTGTAAAAGGTGAGCAATAAAATAAGTGAAAAAAGTCAAACAATAAATAGAGGAAATGGTTATTACGGTCTGGACTGATCTTGAGTGCCAGTTCCGTATCTGTGGGGGGCATTTATAAAGCCAGTCCTGAATCCGTGGGTTGCTCCCATTCCTGGCATTCCAAATCCTTGAGTGAACACACTGCTGTAAGGTACTGTTCCACGGTTGAACCCCAGACCATAAGGTCTGGTTTGAGTGTTCATGAGAATGACTGGGTTCATATTTTTGCCTGGTGTGTTAAAAGAGAATTCTGGAGGTGGGCTGCTTGGTTTAGCTGGAGTAGATGTAGCAGGATTAGAGTTTTCTGCCATCTTTAAAGGTGGCATTGGAATGATGTGATGGTCTGAAAGATTCAGCATATTGCTGGTAATAGGTCCAGAGGCCAAGGTAGGCCTGATCCAGTCATCTTTGAAAATTTGAACAGTCAAAGTGGACACTAGAGTATATAATCGATTGGTCACATGAGCAAGTACCATTTGTTCATTGGCATCTCTCCGAATTCTTACATGTACTGATCCAGCCTAGAGAGCAAAGTAAAAATAAAATCAATAGTCACATGAAGATTACAGATGTTGGAAATGGAAACTATTGGGATTTGCTATGCTATTGCATTCCAAGCAACAGAGATGTTGCTGCTTGGGAAAGCTGTTCTGGATGGGATTGTTCTTCTAATTTTGGAGGCGATCCAGCCATCTCTAGCAGATTAGGTGAAGAAAGGAGGAGGTTGGAGCAGTTGCTAACAGTACCTTCTTTCACCCTCATCATCTTGATAAATATTCAGCCCTTCTGGTTTTGGCTGGTCTAGCCACACTGATCTGCTGTGTTGAGATTTCTAGACTAGCTTATTGTAATGTGCACCATATGAGGCTGCCCTTGAAGACAATTCCGAAGCTTCAACTGATTTCAGAACCAGGAAGCAGTGTGACCTATATCTGGACTCCCTAGCCACCAGAGAGAGAGAGGGGGGGGGGAGAGAGGGGGGGGAGAGAGGGGAGAGAGAGAGAGAGAGAGAGAGAGTGTGCGCGCGCGCGCGCGCGCGTGTGCGCGCACGCGCGCGCGCTGTGTTAGGATCCAAACACATGCCCCCAAATCCGTTTGAGCCTTCTTTTCTTCTCCAGGAAATGATGGTTGTTTTGCTGCTGCCTTCGTGAATCTTTATCTTCAAGGCTGGTAACTACTGCCTTCCCCGAAACTGCTTTCTCCTCTCTCCTCCCTGATTTTCTCTTAGTTAGCCTTGTATGTGTGCTGTGTGTGATTTTTGTACATTTACCCTTTTATTTCTCTTTTGAACATCTGGCTAGCTTTATTTTGAGAGTTCTCAAAGGGAATAATCCCTGTGAACATAGGTGGAGATGAATCAGAGTTACCCCTTCTCGCTTCATCTCCTTTAAGCTAATTCCAACTAATTAAGGAGACTGCCTATTTGGGTAACAGAGGCAGCCTGTGAGGAGGAACCAGTCACCATGTGCACAGGACACCAATATTAAAACAATTATATTGGCAACAAATACTCTTCAGAGGTCCAATTCAAGGTGCCAGTTGTTACCTTTAAAGTCCCTGATAGCTTGTGACTTGCATGCCTGAAAATCTACCCCTCCCAAGCATCATCATTTTTCAGCACAGCAATTTCTTCTCACAGTGCCCTCATGGCAACTGGTAAAGACTGTTGCCTCACATTCAAGAGGTTTTTCTCTTATTCAGAACAAGCTCCCATAGGTGGTTCCTTTCAAAATGCATGTAAGGTCACATGATTCACAAGAGCTTTTATCTGATTTGTCTAAATTTGTTGGATGCAGTGATCTGAAAGTAATCTGTTTGGAGTGATGTTTGGAAACTATTTAGTATGTTATATACAACACATTTTCCTGTGGCTTGATTCTTTGGATCTACATTATAGGCCAATTTTGTTGGCTTTTATACCTGTAGCCATTTGCTCTGAAAATAGGGTTTTACTGTGTCTATTGTAAGCTGCTCTCAGTTCTGGAAATATCATGAGAAGGAAAATAAAAAATACATACCAGAGTACCAAAACCCAGTGTCCAGAAATGTTCATTTCGAACCTCTAAGACGCCATCTAAAGTGGAAACCTAGTTCAACATATACAATGGTACATAGTATTGTTGAGAAATAATCCAAAACACAATCCACCCCTTTTCACTTTTTGGAAAAGCTCAATGCATTAGACATGAGAAATACATTCTGATGATACAAAGCTCTCCAGCACAAGCCTAACTGATTGAACTGAATGACTATTGCACAGCTCTTAGTGGAGATTTTATTAGACAACTTCCTAGAAGACTGTCTGAACTAGCATTTTTAGAACAAAAGGCTGTTTCTCAATGCCCCACCCCCCAACAACCTTGGAATTAAGCCTTATTGAACTGAACAGGGCAAGTCAGGATTCAAATCTATTCATGTCCATACTAACTATCACTTTCAGAAGGGACAAAATTTGCCTAACAACAATACTTTATCAGTAAAATAGACTTATCAGTAAAATACTTCGTAACTGTCCACTTCTTATTTAGCTACCTCCACAAGAGTTGTATACCATACCATTTATTTTACAAAATGTCAATGATGGGAAAAAAATCAGAGGATCTGAAAGGATAAAAAAAGATCATAATATAGCTGCATACTACAGATGGCTACAAAGATGTTATTTGGTCTCAGATTCAATTTCTTTTGTTAATAACTTTGTTCCATCAGATTCCTCCCCAGTAGGGGTAACGTCTGGGGCTGCAGTGTCCACCAATGCTCCCTTTTCAAGCCCTCCTCCCGGCCACCGCCAGCACATGAACCTCAGGATGCAGAGAAGAGGAAAGTTCTGCTGCACCCTGGTTCCTAATGTCTCTCCTGCTCTCCACTGACACCTTGGAGCAGTCTAGCCCTGCCAGACTCTCCCAGATCTGGCCTAATAAAGGATTGTCTGGGGGTGGGCTGACCCTGTACTCCTCCAATACCCTCTCCTCAGAGGTGGGCTAAAGGTGAGTGGAGGGAACCTGGGCCAATGACCTTCCTGGCCAGGCTTCCCTTTCTCCTACCCCACCCTCCTCAGAGATTTTAAGAGGTTGCTGTGCCTGCTTGCTCAGGCCTCAAGAAGCCCCAGGTACTGCTGGTCTCCTCCTCTGACCTGTTCCCAGCTGCAGCATATCACCTGAGCCCCACCTCTCTCCTGCAAGGTTCTGAGACTTCTACATAGGCACCTCTGGGCGTAGGGCTGCTCTTGTTTCCTTCCTCACCGTGACTGGCTAAGTTGCCTGTCCTTGCAGTGCCTGCATGAGGCTGTCCCCTGCCAGAGGTTCCTCCGTAGTAGGTAAGTGAAGGGGCGGGGCTGCCACCTCCGGACAGTTCTTTAAGATAATGGCATGAGCTCAGTTCCAGTACAGAATTCTTATGACACTTTTGCCTGCAATTTTTTTGTCTCCCAAACAGCTGGGATGAAATTCTCAAGGATTGTGGCCCTCAATCAATGGATCTTCCCCATCAAATTCTTGACAGAGAAGATAAAGGATCCCCAAGCCATTAAAATTCCTCCATGCTGAGCAAGCACCCGAAGGGCATTCTTGGTTGTGGCATCAAAACTTAGGAATTTTTCCCCATGGAAGATTTGTCTGTCTGTCTCTGTCATTGTCTTCCGCCAACAGGTGAAGACATTTCCGTTTCATTTGGCGTACCCTTAGTGAACTCTTATTAGCCGTCCTCCGTGGTTGTCTTGTGTTTGTATGTCTAAATGTTTCTATTATATTGTTAAATATTTTATATATACATTTTAAATACAGCTTAATTTTTTAATGCATTGATATTTGCTACCTTGGGAGACCCTATTCTGGTGGAAAGGTGATACAGAAATGTTTTAAATAAATAAATAATATATAAATAAAAACACAACTTCACCTATCCTTACTTTACATATAAACAGGTGGACTCAAGCTTAAGTGGGTCGTCCCCCCCCCTCAGGTTTCAGATCCTCAGTCAGGAGTCTCTCTCACAGAGATATATTTTTCACCTCTTGTTTCGTCCTGTGTATGCTTTTTTATTTACTGTTAGAAAGGCCTTAACCTTGACTTTGCAAAGCAGCAAGGTTGATTGGCATGACAGGAGGGGAAATGGAACATAAGAGAACCAGTTTCTGGCTCTTTGGATCCTATCACACCCCCTTGTGGCATGGCAGCCCTTTCTCCTTTTATCCCAGAGGTCAGTAAGCATAGGAGGTTGCAACTGGACAAGGCTGACACCTCGGCCTCTTCCCACCAACTACCATCAGTGAAAGCAAAGCATTTCCTCACTTCTGCTTTTAGGCTAGATAGCTGGAATGACTCAGGCATGGAGCATTCTTGCTCATACTGAATGAGGTTCTCCTCCAAGCTAGCTATTCAAAGTGCTGGGGGGAAATGCTAGCTTTGATCTGCTGTGGAGCATGTTCTGCTGGCACAATGCGCTTCAGCTCACTGAAAGATTCTGGTATTATGTAAGTGGAAGCACCTATCACTATCTACAGCTCCCTCAATGGAAAAGGGCGCAGCACAAGTAGAAGCAAGAGCCAAGCCACTATGTACAGAAATGGTCTGGTATGAAAATAAACTACTCTAGGTGGACAGTATGTCTGTCTAGAACATACCACATTCCCCCGCTTGCTGTTGGTCACCTACCCTTATTACCCTGGGGAAATGGAAATTGAAGGTAGAGTATAGCTGCAGATGTTGGCAATGCCAGAAGAAAAGGAACAGATGTATCCTAGTTGTTCAAAGCCAAAAGCTGGAGGTAATTTGGATTAGCCACCCTTCTGAAGTTAACAAATGGGGCAAAATTTTGGTTGATTTTGCAAAACCTGACTTTTACCTAGTTCAAACTAGAAGCACTTTTTAAAAGTTAAAAAAGAATGTTTGCATCTAAAAACATGTGAAAGAGTGATCAGTATCCATTATAATCTTTTAACCCTTATGCTCAATTCTTCAGAAGGCAAGATCCAAAACACAGCGGGCAGTTTAGCTTCTCCTTCTAGTACTAATTTCCAGTACCTCCTGAAAAGCCCCATATTAAGAAGTCCATAGGAACAGCACCCCAAGAGGTCAGAGACACTGCCTTCAGAAGTGACAATTGTCCCCCGCATGTGCAAATACACAATCCTGTCCACAAATAATCCTGTCTACGTGTACAAGTGACATGTAACTCACCTCTCTTATAAGTTTATCTAGCTGTCCAATCACATGAGATGGTGTTGTCTGGAAAAACAAAATCATTATTTTTTAATCTAATTATTTTTTTTAAGTGACATAGTCCTGCAACAGGATTGTGACTGTTGCTGTGAGCTAATAATTGTTGAGAAAGAGAAAGTACAGCAGAATACTAAGCTTATGACAGGACTACCAAACAAAATCTCTTTTTTTTTTTTTTTTGAAAAATTTTTATTGGGTTAGAATCCATTATTTCCACATTTACATTCAATTTTCCCCAATTTTTTCATCTCTAACCCCCTCCCTTCCCCCCACTTTTTGTTGACTTCCAACAGCTTTCCAACCCTTTATCCCCTTTCCCTTACTTTTATTAGCTTCCTCTATCTAAAACAAATATATATTCTCCATTATTCTAAGCAGTACATCCTTAACTATTTTTAACATTATATGCCCAAACTGTAAGCCTTTGTTTCCATCTTAGATAAACAATTTATCCCAATTTTTCAATTTCAAGTATTTCTATATATCATAAACCATATAGATCATACATTCGTTTATATCAAACAATTTGACTTATTCTCTATATATATTACTCATTCTATCTTTTTATAATAGTTCTATATATCTCTCCTCACGTAGTCAATCAATTTGACCCATCTATATCTTCAGACATTCAGTTTGGTACAAAACTTGTCAGAAAAAAAAAAGAAAATATTGTTAGTTAATCGCTCCTTATATTTAGTCCTTATAATTAATTATTTTCTCTATGTTCTGTTTGTTAACCTATATATATCTATATATATGTCAATCTATTAATCTGACTGCTTATTAATTCACATTTATCTCTTCTCCCCCCGGTAAAGTCTCCCCCCTCTACTTCAATACTTCAGTAGTTCTCAAACTGCCACAGTTTTCCTCCCACCTCCCATTTCTTCTCCAGGTATTGTTTCAGCTTCTCCCAGTCTGTGTTGAACTGCCCTGAGTCCAGATCTCTCAGTTTTCTTGTCATCTTGTCCATTTCAGCCATATACAGCAATTTGTAAGTCCAATCTTCAATAGTTGGCACTTCTTGTACTTTCCATTTTTGCGCATACAAAAGTCTAGCTGCTGCTGTCATATAAAATATCAACGTCCTGTGTTGGGCTGGAATTCCCTCCATTCCCAAGTTCAGTAGCAGGAGTTCTGGGTTCTTATTAATTTGAAATTGTAAAATTTCACTCATTTCTCTTATTATTTCCCCCCAGTACTGCCTGGCTACCTCACACGACCACCACATATGATAGAGGGAGCCCTCATGCTTCTTACATTTCCAGCATTTATTAGAAGTATTCAAATTCCCTAGCGCAATCTTCTTTGGTGTCATGTACCAACGATAGATCATTTTATAAATGTTCTCTTTGATATTAATACATGTCGTTGTCTTCATTGTAGTTTTCCACAAGTATTCCCATGCCTCCATTGTTATTTCTTTATTAAAGTTTATAGCCCATTTCACCATTTGTGTTTTAACTATCTCATCCTCGGTATACCACTTCAACAGTACTTGGTATACCTTGGATATTCTTTTCTTATCTTCTTTAAGAAGGGTCTGCTCTAGTTCCGAATTCTCTATTCGTATACCTCCCTTTACAGAGTCCGAATTATATAAGTCTCTGATCTGTCTATACTGGAACCAATCGTAGTTAGGTGATAGTTCCTCTTGTGTCTTTATTCTAAGTTTGGATGCTTCAGTTTTAGTTATTTCTTTATACGTTAAACATTGTTGTTCATTATCAACAGCTCTCGGGTCTATCACCTCATATGGAACCACCCACAAAGGGGTTCCTTCTTGTAGATAAATTCTGTACTTCTTCCAGATTATGTATAGACTTCTCCGAACAAAGTGATGCAGGAACATCGAGTTGACCTTTACTTTGTCATGCCATAAATATGCGTGCCATCCAAATATTTTTTTATATCCCTCTAGGGCTAATAGTTTCTTGTTCTTTAATGTCATCCATTCTTTCAACCAAACTAGGCAGATTGCATCATGATAAAGTCTCAGATTGGGCAGTTGCATTCCGCCTCTTTCCTTTGCATCTTGTAAAACTTTCACTTTCACTCGAGGCTTCTTGCCTGCCCAAACAAAATCTGATATTTTCCTCTGCCATTTTTCAAATTGTTTGGAGTCTCTGATGATTGGTATTGTCTGTAGCAAAAACATTACTCTTGGTAACACATTCATCTTAACTGCTGCAATCCTGCCCAACCATGACAAATTCAATCTATTCCATTTAATCAAGTCTCTCTCTATCTGAGTCCATAGTTTTTCATAATTGTTTTTGAATAGATCTATGTTCTTTGCAGTTAATTCGACTCCCAAATATTTCACTTTACTTGTTACTTCACAATCCGTTGTTTCCATTAACAATTGTTGTTTCTGCTTAGTCATATTTTTGCATAATATCTTTGACTTCTTTTTGTTAATGAAGAAACCTGCCAAGTCTCCAAACTCCTTGATCTTATCTATCACTCTTGGCATGTTCTCCAATGGGTCCTCTACAATTAACATTATGTCATCCGCAAATGCTCTGACCTTATATGAATAGTCCTTTATTTTTATTCCACGAATTTCATCATCTTGACGTATTTGTATCATCAGAATCTCCAATACTAAAATGAACAACAATGGAGATAACGGGCAACCTTGTCTTGTTCCTTTACTTATCGTCAATTTCTTGGTCAATTCATCGTTCACCACAATTGCTGCAGTCTGGTCTCTATAAATTTCCTTAATTGCTCTGATGAATCTTTCTCCCAATTGTAGCTTTTCCATAGTGGCAAACATAAAGTCCCAGTTTAAATTGTCAAACGCTTTTTCAGCGTCAACAAAGAAGAAACCAACCTCTTTGTCACAACGCTTGTCATAATATTCAATAGCATTGATCACTGTCCTTAAGTTGTCTCTTATTTGTCTGTCTGGCAAAAAGCCTGCTTGTTCCTCCTCTATGACTTCCGAGAGCCACCCCTTCAATCTCTCCGCCAATATCTTCGCAAAAATTTTGTAGTCATTGTTGAGTAGCGATATAGGTCTATAATTTTTCACATTAGTCAGGTCTTGGCCCTCTTTTGGGATCAATGATATATTCGCTTCACTCCAAGTTTCTGGAATCCTTTGATCCCTTAAAACCCCATTCATCACCTCTTTTAGGAGTGGTGCCAGTTCATTAGCCATTGTCTTATAGAATTTAGCCGTAAGTCCATCTGGCCCTGGCGCCTTTCCTAGATTTGCAGATTGTATTGCCTTACTTATTTCCTCGTCAGTTACTTCACTATTCAACTTATTTCTCCAAGCTTCCGAGATTTCTGGAAGTTTGGTTTTCTCCAAATATGACGCTATTGATTCTTTGTTTACTTCTTTTTTATTATACAGCTTAGCGTAAAATTTATAAAAGGCTCTACTAATGGTAGCCTGCTCCAAATACGTTTTGTTATCTTCGCAAATTTTATTTATTATCTTCTTTTCCCTTTTCTTCTTCAATTGCCATGCCAGGTACTTCCCAGGTTTATTAGCACCCTCAAACACTTTTTGATTCAGTCTTTTGAGATTCCACTCCAATTCTTTATTGCTCATTGCTGTTAGCTGTTCTTGAAGTATTTTAATTTCCTGGTATACCTTCTTTTTCCCTGGTCTCTTTTTTAGCTGTATTTCTTTGGCTTTTATTTTCTCCTCAATCTCTTGTCTTTTCTCCTCTTTCTTCTTTCTTGCTCTACCATTTAAGTCCATTAGTATGCCCCTTACAACCGCCTTGTAGGCATCCCAAACTTTATTGGTTGGTACTTCTTTATTCACGTTGTATTGTATAAAAAACTTTGTCTCTCTTCTCAGTATTTCCATATTCTCTCTTTCCTGTAACAAGTCCTCATTTATTCTCCATGCTTTCCTTTTTCTCTTTTTTCCAAATTTCCACATAATTGGGTTGTGATCTGAGCCTACCATAGGCATTATTTCTACCTCCTTAGTCCATAATACTAAGTCTTTTGAGGCCCAGATCATATCAATTCTTGATAATGTAGAATGCCTTGCAGAATAAAAAGTAAACTGTCTGCTTTTAGGATATTCTCTCCTCCATACATCTTCAAGAGTCTCTTGTTGAATCAACTCAAAAAAAAGCTTTGGTAATAGTCCTCTTTTCTTTTGTGCCGTTGTAGTCTTTTTGTCTAGTTCCAAGTCTGTCACTCCATTGAAGTCTCCAGCAAGAATTATCTGGTCGTATGCAAGATCGTCTAAATGCTTCCTTAAATCCTCAAAGAAGCTTTCTTTTGCACCGTTAGGTGCATAAAGTCCGACTACCAACACTCTCTTTAAATTCCAAATACATTCCACTGCTACAAATCTAGCTTCCACATCTCTCATAACAAATTTTGGCTGTAGCTCCTCTTTTATGTACAACACCACTCCTCTTTTTTTCTTGTTGGAGGCCGCTACATATTCTTTGCCCAATTTTCCAGATTTTAAATATTTTACATCCTGCTTTCTGATATGGGTCTCTTGCAAACAAACAATGTCACATTTTTGTTTTAGTAGCCAGTGAAAAGTATTTTTCCTCTTATTCGGTGAGTTTAGTCCATTTACATTCCAAGATAATACTTTACACTCCATACTCATGATCTTGTTGGTAAGTCTTTTTCATTGTCCTTAATAAATCGCTCCATCTCTCGCTCAGATCTGATGCGTTTTTTGGCCCCTCCAAACTCAAAGGACACTCCTTCCGGTAACTCCCATCTGTACCTGATTTTCATGTCCTTCAAAATCTGAATTAGCACTTTATATTTTTTCCGGTCCAGTAACACTGATCTGGGCAGTTCCTTCATTATAATAATCGTCTTGCCATCAATCTCCAATGGATCTTGAAACTGTTTTGTCACAATCCTCTCTTTCATATTTCGTGTTGTAAACTGCACAATCACATCTCTTGGTAGTTTCCTCTGGGTTGCTATTCTCGAATTCACACGGTATGCCACATCTAGGATAGCCACAACTTCCTCCTCCTCCTTCCCCAGGTACTCAGCCAACACCTCAGTCATCTGTTCTTGTGCTGACTTTCCTTCCACTTCTGGCAAGCCACGAAAACGTAGCTGCTTCTCCATATGTTTAGTTTCTGCAACTGACATTCTCCCCTTCACCAATCTCATCTCTGTTTGTTGCGTGTCTGCTAAATTCTCCATCGCGTCTTCTACTGTTTTAACTCTCTGCTGCGTTCCTTGTAATTCACTTCGTATTGTTTCCATACCTTTTTTCACTTCTGACAGCTCCGATTTTACTGTCTGTGTAACCTCTTTAACCTCTTTTATCAGCTCCAATTTCGTGTCCTTAAGTTCTTTAATCATATCTAAAAGTTTTTTGTCCAGGTTTTTATCCAGGTTTTCTATTGCCGATTGCCACTCTTTTTTTGACATCGTGGGGCTTGCTTTAGCTCGCTCCCACGAATCCGCTCTCTTCCTTAACTCCGTGGCGTAAAATTTAACGTTTTTCTATTTTAAATGTCCCGGTCTTCTTATAGAAATTAAATTTTAAAGAGTCCAAAATGTTGGGCGTCTTTTCTCTATGGTTTCTCTATGATTTTGTAATCCAAGATGGCCTACTTCCTCTTCCGCTGAAGCCGCGACCCTTCCCCTTTCAAAAATGGCGATTCCCTACTTCCTGCCCTCCAGCAAGGGCCGCTTATCTCCAGCCACTCTATTGTTATTACGCACTTCCTGTCTCCCGTCTTCCCACAGCAGATCTCGCGATGGTGTCTTTTTCTCACAGCTCCAAAGCCACAGGTATTCAAAACAATAGTCCCATTTCTTTAATAACTTCTTTAAACTTAGTCTCTTTTTAAATTCAATTCCTGCCGAGTCTTCCCCTCCTTTTCACTAGTCTGTTGCAGTTTAAAAATCTACTTTTTTTCCTCTCTGTTTTTATCAATCTGTCCCGTCTCAGAAGATAATGATCTTTACCTTCTCTTCACTTTTCTCGGGTTGTAATCGCTGTTTCGATTTTAAGTTCTCCTCTCAGCTTCTTCCCCCAATCGATGCTTGGGTATGTAGGTCTTATGCCAGCCGAATTGGCCCCAAAACTGCCGCAGAGATTATAGCCGACCCGTCGCAAGGTGGGACCTCAAGGATTGGGGGGAGACTCGTTGTGTAGAGCCCCCCCTCGTCCGAGATCTAGCTCACCCTAGGGTCTTGAGCGTTCTTTGCCTGCTCCCCGCCTGAGAGCAGTCGGCCGCGGGCTATTTTCACCCCGCCGGCCGGTTAAAACGGCAGTCCGGTCAGCTCCGCAAGTGGAGCTGCGTTAGACCTCCATGGATCCCAAACAGGAAGTCCACAAAATCTCAAAATGCCAGTACTCATGTCTCTCCATTAATCCTTTTCAACTTTAAGCATTCACTTTTATTTGCTGACCAACGGGAAAGATTAGTATTAGCACCTCATTAACAATATAGATGATTAAATAAATCAATGGCTGCTTCTTCTGAGGGCAATATTAGGATATTTTTTATAATCTGATTTGAAACCAAAAGTGTCTGTTTTAAAGCAAAACACTAACCACTAAAACATGAGGCTGTATGAAGAATTATCAGTCTCTTTAACTGTAATTTAGTACAAGTACCAGACTTCTGACTGAAGTCAGAAAATTTATTTATTCCAGGTCTCGGGGGAAACCTTGTATCCTAGCCAATGATGACTCAATGTTGTCTTTTAAAAAACTTTACTGAAAATCACTCTAGTTATCCTTGAACACATTAAACAAACAAGAATCTCATTGATATTGAGCACTGGTAAATGTAAATGAGATTATAAAAAGCATATGCCATGAAGCCTATTGTGATTTCCAAATGTTTATTTTGTCTGCTTCTTGTCATTCATTTGTTGAAATATATGTGAAATGCCAGTCCATATTATAATGTCTCACCTGAAGTAATACCTTTCCGCTGTAGACACTCATGGGATACATGGTACCAAATGTCATCAAGGCAATGGCTACTGCAGATGCAGTGTCAACAGCAAAATAATTGCTGAAACACAGAAATGTAGCATTAGAGGGCACACCAGTTTTTCAGTATCTGAATTACTGTTATTGTTCAATGTAACTGTACGTACTTAATTTCAATTAGCATGTATGTAATACAAAGAGCTAAAGCTCCTGCAAGGTCAATTAAGACAAATGGATTCATTCGTGGAAGGAAGATGCTGCTCAATCCGGGAATGATGCCGCATAAACTAAAGAAAGGAAGAAAAATACGGATTAACTGGCGTTAAACAGGAGACACAGCAAATTAAAAAGTACACCCCATTCATTAGCAATTATGTTGGCATCTCTCTGCAGCCAGAAAACTGATCAGCCTGATCATTGGTGTTAATGACTCTTTATAAGTGCCTGTAGCCCTTAGCTCATTCCCCTTTTCTGAAATTACATCAAGTCCAAAGATGTCAAATTTTGATTACAATGTTTCCCCATAGTTCCAAGTAAGTGTTTCTGGTTTCATAAAATATTTTAGCTCTTTAAATGATACAATGTCCATCCCAATTCTAACTACTTATTTAGTAGAAGTGGAGGAAGTATTTTGTTCTCATATCTATATATTCAATTTTATATATATTCAGTTTTCACAATATTATCATTTAGGATGTTATCAATTTCAATGAGTTGATATTACATTTTGATATGATAACCAATGATTATTGGGGATTTAGTTCCATTTCTACCTACATGAGTTCCACCTCACTCATAAAGGAAAGAATAGTCAGATGTATCAGTCCAACTGAGACAAGTACTAACAAATATCCTCACAAACATTTTCATACTACTGTGACACAGGACAAATTGCAAGCCTTCTTTTTGCTGAACAGAGATTTTCTGCTGATCCTCCAGTAGAAATCCTTCATAACAAACACTTTTTTTCTTAGAGAAAATGGCTACGATCAAAACAAGGCAGGAAGATAATGCTTCACTTGATTAGACTGGCAACAAAAGGACAGAGCTCCCAAATAATATATACATGACTCTTATATGGCAGTAAAATAGAAGAGTGGAAAAATCCAGACCAGGTTAAAAATCGAAGGCTCAGTTTTCTCTCTAACACAACCCAAGGGCCAAGAAACTGTTCAGACTCGCCTGTCTCCCTCTGTCTTTGTCTTCTGCCAGCAGGTGAACTTTTTTTTTTGTCTCATTCACTTCTCCATTTTTGGTGTTATAGGTTGATATGTTTATACATTATCAAATTATTTTATATATAATTTTAAATCCTGCATTAATATTAAAATATTTTAATGTTTTTATGTTGGTTCCTTGGGGATCCTATTTGGGTGGAAAGGCAGCATACAAATGTTTTAAATAAATAAATAAAGAACTCCAGACAAGTAGCAAATGAAAGAAGAAGCTCCCTGTACTTTTTGGGGGCTTACATACCTAACGTGCCTCCCGAACCATTACTTAAGGCTAGAGCAAGCAGATCTCAACACTACTGATTATTTAAATACAGGAATTGCATTACTTTATCTTTTAAGTATTTCTCTACCCTACTTCAGTAACTAATTTTACTGTAAGGTCACACGCAATAGCAGGTGGAAGGTAGCAAGCCAGAGGTATCCCAGGACTCTGGCAAGTCTTTCAAGACCAATGGCTACAATGGTCTTTCCCTCCACTTTCAACCTGGCAACTAGTGGGCCTGGTGTGGACCAAAGGCCATCCAATTATTGATATTTTTCTCTTTCCCTCTCTCTTCGCCCCTCCCCAATATATAGTGTCACTTTGTATCTTACCTCCTGCTGAGGTCTGCAACATGTTCTTGAAGCCAGCTTGTACTTGCAGCTATGCAAAAAATAATGCTGATTATTATTAAGGCCACATTCTTTAAACCAAGATTATAATCAACCTGGTATCACTGAAAATCTGTGACAGGTCTTATTATATGAGTTCAGGCAGATTTTATTTCAACGCTCCAGGGACACTGGGATGTGTGTGTCTATTATCATACTTTGAGTTGTACATACTGGATGCATTAAAAATAATCATTCTAATAAACTGCAAGTACAATCCTATACGCTAGGCAAACTTATGTACCCTTTTCATCAGATCAATTCATTTAGCCATTGTGCCAACCCACGTATAGTGTTCTTTTCACCTTGCTTATTGCACTTGGAGTCTGTTGAACAAACCAACATTGTTGTACCAGACGTACATAACAAACAACAGTTTTGTAGAAATTGTTAAGGCTACTACTTGCTTCCTTTACTGCCCTGAAGCAGATTCTTCAGATGCTTTCCTAAACAGCGTACACTGTCCATCATCTCTACACACGCAGGCCTTCTGCTAGTGGCCACTGCAAAGAGATGGGGAAGCTGAAACCAAATGGTTCTCCCAGCTGAAGGAAGATCTGATCCACAGCGGGGTGGGCAGACAGAAGAGATAAATTGTCTGGTCATGGAGAGAATGGGACTCATTTCAGCAGATTGCAACTGAGGATAGCTTGCAGGAAGGAGCTCTCATATCAGGTTCCATCTTGGATGGTGCCCATTCCCAGTGGAGGAGACAAAGGCTACAAGGTAATGAGAAGCTTTAAGACCACTAACTTTTTAGGTTTAAAGAGCCTGCCTTAGCTAGAGCATATGTAGGGCTAAGTGACAAGGAACAATATGTTAACACTTTTTCTTTGTATTACTTGCTTGAACCATTGCTGTGCAACACATGGATGTGGACTTTTTTCAATAAATCCTTTTCTATTCTAAATACTGGTAGCTGCTCTGTGTACCACATAGACCTCCACCATTTGAACATCCTTTCTAAAACAGATGCTAGGAGAAGGGAGATGGTGGATTCCTAGACCACTGTCACCCTAGAGAGTGCACAAGTGCAATAAGCCATTCCACAGATAACCAGTCTTTGGGAAGTAGGAGACACAGGCACTAGATGGAATCTTTACATGGCAATGCTGAAGGGAAAGTTAGCTTGCTGGCCCTCTTGATGGGAACTTTTGAAATTGCCAGCTAATGGCAGTGTACTGAAGGAGAATCATGAAAAAACTCCTTTATGAGTTGGGATGACCTGGGAGAGCAGAATGTTGCCAGGCTGAGATTCAGGATGACCGCTGTGTGTTCAGATACCTTGTAAGGCCAAAACAGAATGGTGCTTGCTGATCAGCAGGGCTGTTCTGTGACACTGCTCTTGACAATGTCAATCATCAGCTTCATTCACAATTATATTTTAGAGCTTTAAGCTTTTCCTTTGTTCCATCCGCCTGTATGTCTAACTACATTATTCCAGGCAAAAAAAAGCTTTTCCTGTCCTCAAATTATTTTCTCCATTTTACTTTACTAATTTTACCTGAACTTACTCGCCTACTCTCCGCCCCCCCCCACCCCAGCTCCTCCTCTGCTTGGGAAGAAACACACGATCGTGGCTCAGTTACCTACGCATGATCAGAATTCTTTTGCCTCATTGCCTTTTAAAGTTGCCTTCAAGAGAGCTTAAGTTCAACACTGTGTCCAGGCCTCCTGCTGTGAGGTCAGTGCTCCTGAACAAATTGAATTTTGTAAGTGTTGCATATAAGAACCCACAAACTGTGGATAACAACCAACTACAAACTCTAATTGAGAATCCCAAGTGAATATCCCCAAACAAACTATAATTTGTTGATAGGTCTGCATTTGAAATAACAACTAACCACAGTTCTGTCACAAGTTCTCAATGCAGCATGTACACCAGATGACACAGGGGAGGGAAAGGAAGTAAACAAGTAAACCCAGGCAACTGAAATAAACCAAGCCCACAAAATATTTACCAAATTATTACTGAGTTATTTTTCTCCCACATCTATTTATTCCATACCTTCAGAGACATAAACAAAAGGCTTGTTTCTAATAGAAAGCATTGTAAACAGGTTGAAAGAGAGTGCCACAAAGGTACCAACCAACAATCGACCCCTGAAAAGAGTAAAGAAATCAATCATTTTAAAACATTTCACTAATGATGTCTCCTTTACCACAGTATGGGAAGCAAGTAAAGCTTTTATGAGAGGAAACCTGATAGCCCTGACATAAAAAAAAGGAAGGGGAAAACAAAGCAGATGAATGAAATTGTAGCTAAAATTCAACACTTGGAAGAACAGCATAAAAAATCACTTAAGAAGACAATACTAACTGAAATTAAGCAACTAATAAATCAACTGAACTTTTTGCAAATTGAAGAGATGCAGAAGTAGTTAAGCTTTATGAAGCAGAAATACTTTGCACATGCAAACAAACCAAGTCGTTTTCTGGCCTATCGTCTAAGAAGAGTAACTGAGAGAAGAAGGATCACAGCAGTTAGAAAGCAAGATGGAATTACCCATGCAGAAAAAGAAATACATAAATTTTTTACATCCTATTTTTCTGAATTATATAAAAAATAATCCATTGTGGAACAAGGACTTGAAGATTATATTAAAGAAACAATACTCCCAAAGTTTTAAGTTAGAAGACAAAGAAGTGCTGAATCTTAATATAACAATACAAAAGATCTCACAAATGATAAAAAGTTTGAAAAAAGATAAAGCACTCAGTCTGGATGGGCTAACAGCTATGTATTACAAATGCTTTGAAGAAGAGCTGGCCCTGACACTTAAAAAAGTGATGAATAAAAAAAATTCCACAATATGCTGCTGAGTAAAAATACTAACTAGCCAAGTTCTCTCCAATTTATCTTTATATTTTCCAGATTTGATTACATTTAAAAATGTTTTTTGAAATAGAAAACTGATTTTGTTAAACTGGGAGTTCAACCTAACCTGACAACTATAACTGTAAGAAAGAAAGATGTATATAACATACCTAGAAATTTGCCATATTCCTCAGCAGCAAATTTAGAATAATTTTAAAAATTATTTATGTGAGTTGGTTTATATCAACAAATGCAATCCACTGTCATTAAATTCAAGAGTCTTGCTACTAACTTCAATGTTATAAGTTTCACCCTATCTATTCAGCATAAAACATTCTGTGTTACAAATTATAGTATGTAAACTCAGCTCCCTATTATTTGGCACTTTTTTTACTTGAAAGGAAGGCAACCCTAAATGTAATATGACCTCCCTAAAAAAAAGTTACTCAACAAGAAAAAAACATTTATTGGACATAACTGTAACTTGTATGCAAATGTAAGGTGACTCTTCTTTTTTAATAGCATACTTGGAAAAAACCTAGTCTTGCATTAGAGTAAATATTGTATTTTATTTCTGTAATATTTAAGATTTTGCATATAAGCAGTCTCTTACGTGTGTATCTCTGGTTGCTCCAGAAATCGTTCAGCACTACAAGGCATAAGAATCACAGTTTTACCATCAATAAGCTTACGTTTTTATTAAGACATCTGTTATCTTCATGTCATATATCATCTTCACATTTCACATAAGCAACTATTATCAGGACTGTTATAAAATATCACCACTTGGAGTCATTGCTAAGCATTTGCTTTTTGGTTACAACATCTGAAAAAAAACCCTTAACATTTCATTGCAGTTGATTTGACCATCTCGTATATCAAGGATATGTGAAGTAGTAAACAGTCCTACCTTTCTTTTAGTATAAAAAGAGCTCCAAGTTGTGCAAGAACTGTGGAAGCAAATACTGCTAGCACTTCAAATCTCTCAAACCTGGAATATGAGAGTACACTTATAAAATCAACGCAGTCAGATAATTCATTCTGATTTTCATTTGAAGATGAAATACTGCTGCTGAATAAATCACATTCAGGTGAGAATTCTCAGATTTTAGACTAGTCACGCCACCATGTCTGTAAACTATCAAAGCTGGACTCTTATGTAAAGTGTGCATAACGAAATTAATAATTTTTTAAAAAGCATAGCCAAATTAAGAATAAATAACTTGGACAGAAAATGTTTTACAAAAGCACTTTCACAATTATATTTTGTAGTCATCAGAAAACCCTGGGGTTTTTTTACACAAGACCTAGACTATTTATGGTTATCTTTATGACCATCTTAAGACAGTCAACAGATAAGAATCTATTCAAGACTTCTGCACATCTTGAGAAATACCTCTCTCTCTCCAGATTATCTCACGGCACTTAAGAGTTTCTAAAAAAATTGCTCGGACTACTCACACAAATCCAGATCTACCCAACACATAATAGGATACCATTTTTACTGCAGCATTTGCAGAAAAAACAAAATAACTGAGATTTCCCCCTTTCTTGCTTCCTCCTCCAACATAAAGGGACCCTATCTAGGTAGAAAGACAATATACAAATGTTTTAAACAAATAAATAAAATCTGTGTTGTGGTGGATTGTCTTGATCAACAAAGCAATTTTCAAACATTTTCAGGGTATATATTATGATTACAATATTCATTAGAGGAACTTACCCAAATGAATAAGTTGGACTGGGCTTCTTCATCATTACCCAATAACTTATTAAGCATGTTATTAAGCTGAATGGGAAAAAAACACCATGAAAATTCAAACAAGGAAGTTTAAAGGATTCCGTGTTCCAAAATGAAACTATCAAAACGTTTTGATACAATAGTAACTTAGTCTCTCAGCCCATGGCTGAGAAACAACTTTCAAAACAAACTCTTTCAAGTCAGTTGTTCTCAACTTATACAGAACTAGCAAAATGTCTGTTGTTTAGTGAGTGGAATACCCCATCTTCCAAACAAGGCCACTTACAATGAAAAGCAAGCAAACAGTATGACCAGGGTCAGAGGAAAAGCTAATCAGTTCCAGGGTCTTCAATGAGAAATAGTACTGAGATATTCATTATCCTCCCAACTTTGGGGTCCCTGTCAGCAAAGTCTGAGCTTTGCTGAAAGGAGAATTCCTCTTCATCCTGGCACCATTAACAGCAGTAAGATAAATAAGTCAGAAAAGGATGCAAAGTCCTCCTCATACGTAAATGTTATGGTAATTGTACAATGGAACCAGCAAGAAGCAGAATCTTCCCCCAGCAGTCATTTATTTATGCTGATCCTTCATTAAGCATAGGAAAGGACAGTATACAGAAGGGCAGTATGATCAAATAAAGCAAGTTATGGACCTGGGTTTATTTATACATCTAATATCCATGTGTAGACCCACCACATGTATCAAAAACCCACACAACAATATTACCGAGGACTACAGCAGAGATTTCTGCAAACCTGGCAGAACTCTCAGATATAAAACAACAATAAAAAAGACAGAGAAAAAGTTTTAAAGGAGGCTAGAAAATAGCAATATCTGTGCAGGCATAGACAACGCAACCCAAAAAAATCCAAGTTCTTTGACACCCAAGAAAACTTTGAGAGATTTCCAGTGCTCCACCATTCTTAAGCTTAACCCCTCACCAACAGTTAAGGAACCAATGAGCATCTTTGCATGTGCAAAGGTCTAGTAAATGGCTGAGCAAGAGGCCTGTGGGTGAGGACACGATTGACACAACTTGAGTTAACCAAAGAAAAGTTTGGTTATCGTATTACAGGAGAATATAAACTATTAAGAGAACAAATATATAGAAAGGACCTGGACATCCCTGTAGGATGGATGTACATCTCTTGGAGAGGTAGAGGATAGAGGCAAACCTCCTCTAGCACCTTCCTTTCTCTGTCCCTGATGAACAACACACACAAAAGGCAGCAGCCCTCTTTAAACCCCTTCTCCATCCTAGGGAGATAAAAGCAGTCCTCCATGGCTAGGGTCTACCCTAGGCACATCACCCACAGAGCTAGGTTTTATGATAGAACGACAGGTTAGAAAAACATATATTTCCCCTTCATAGTTACAACAAACATCCCAAGGAGGGGTCAGCTTGAATAAATGGTGAACTGCCTTGCTGGCTTTATTGGCCTCGCCTGCCTGAAAAGAGATCCACTTGATTAGAAAGGTGAATTCTCATCCAGCTTGATATCCAGAAGCTGTCTTCATAGAATCATATAGTTGGAAGGAGACTTACAGACACAATCTAGTCCAACCTGTTGCCCAATGCAGGAACAGCCTAAAGCGTTCCTGATAATTATTCATCCAGATGCTCCTTGAAGACTGCCAATGAGGGGGAACCCACCACATTCCTAGGCAGCAGACTTCACTGCTGAATTACTCTTAACATGAAGAAGCTTTTCCTAACATCCAGCTGGTACCTTCCCTCCTGTAGTTTAAATCCATTGTTTTGAGTTCTATTCTCTGATACCAACAGAACAGCTCCATTTCCTCTCCTAAGTGACAGCCTTTTAAATACTTAAACATTCCAAAGTCCCTCAGGCTTGGTCTCCAGTTCCCTGATCATTCTGGTTGTTCTCCTCTGCATCCATTCCAATTTGTCCACATCCTTTTTGAAATGAGGCCTCCAAAATTGCACATAATACTCCAGGTGGGGCCTGACTAACACAGTATATAGTGGGACAATGATATCCTGTGATTCGGATTTTATGCCTTTGTTGATACACCCCAAGATTGCATTCACCTCTTTTGCTGCTGCATCAAACTGACTGCTCATATTTAGCTTCTCATTCACCTGTATTCCAAGATCTTGTTCACACACATTACTACCCAGAAGTGTACCCCTTGATATATCTCCCTTAGTATGACAACTCCCGATTCTAGATTTCTTCACCAGATCCCTAAAAAAGTGGCATGGTCAAACAGGACACAAATTTAAGATTAAGGAGTTGGCCCCATAGAATATATGCTGGAGATTGTTGTATCATATGCATAGATCATAAATATTCTATAGAAGTGGGGACCTACAAGAAACTCACATGGAAATTCCCTCTCTTTCATGTCCCTCTGCACCTTCCTCCTCTGTCCTGTTCCCTAAAACTCCTCCTCCATATTGCCTACTCTTTGCCATCACCTACATGAGGGAAAGAAGTGACCTGGTGGGGAAAGCAGATGCTGAGTGCCAGTGTGTTTGAGATAGGAGGGAGTTCTCAGCTACCTGACTGCCAATCCAGCCCAAACACCATGAAGCACTTGGTACTCAGCATCTGCTTTCTGCAGCAGGCTTTCTTCCCACCTGGAGGAAACAGATACTCTGTGCAGCTTCTCTTTACCCCTCTTGCAGCTGTTCAGATAGTTCCCCTCCATCAGCCCTGTTTCAAGATGGCTGCTGAGGTGCTGTACATGGGGACAGAAGGTGGCAATGGCACTCATTTCCTGTTCCATTACTTAGCTGGTCTGAGGAGGAAAAACTTCTGACTGGTGGCTGAAATGGACATGTGTATGGAGGGGTAAAGAAAAAGCAAGGGTGGGTAGTAGCCAGATTGGACCTTGCCCCAGCATCAAGCAATTGGAGCTTGGGCAGCTCCAAGACCTTTCAGCAGATAGCAGCAGTTCTTCTTCTTCCTGTCTGTTGCTACCACTTTTGTCTTGCTTGACACAGGCCTGGAGCTGGGATAACCCAAACTCTGAACTTCAGAAGGAAACAGCTCTTGCCTTCAGTCACCCTGTAAGAACTAGGCCTTTTACCAGCTTTTATAGCATCTAAGTTTAAAACTTTGGTTCAGGCTTCTGTTCATGCAGACTTTTCAATAGGCCTATCTGGTGGAAAGTCCCTTGCCTTGTTAACTGGATGCACCTGTGGGTACTCTCTTCTTGTGAGAAAGCGTCCTTCAGCAGGCCAGAGCTTGGCGCTGAACTCATCTCCTAATCAGCACTTCCCCTATTTTCACATGCTGTAATGCCAATTAAGTAACTGAGCCCTGATTGGTTCCCAAGCTGGTGAGCCAACTTTCCCAGATCTCAAGAAGCCTCATTGTCTCTAGGCAAAATCTCAACCTTTACCTTTCAGTCATTGTTACCCATCTACAATGTGAGAGAGATTCTTAGGTCCGTGCCACTCTACCAGGATGCCTGGAGTTGGCTGGGTGTACTCTTTGCTAAGCCTTTGGAAAGACCAACTAGCCTTGGAACTAAGTTAGAGAATGTTAGCCAACTTACAGTAATTTTAGTTATTTGGATGATATTTGGAATAGCAAGCTACTTGTTTTTGTGCCTTGCCTAAATCTCTTTAAGAGCAATTCCTGCTTTGCACAAGCTTCTGTGTTCTTTTGTCAATAAACTCCAACAATATATTTTACCGGCCTGTGCTCAGTGTTGCTAGCCTAAGGTGTGCACACACTTAAATGAATCCAGGAAGCCAGGAACTTCACAAGTCCTTGACCAGAGCTCTTGGATATTCCGAGGGTCCTGAGTGCTGGGTTTCAGCTACCAGGGAGTGAGGGTCTCTAGGCTGCAACACATACCCCTCTCCAGGGTGGATTTGATTTAAATCAAACTGATTTAAATCACGATTTAAATCACTAGTCATTAAGGCTTGATTTAAATCATAGTTTTCTACATAAAGACTAATTCTTGCTGGTATAACTTTAATATGCAAGTAGATGCCTGCCTTACCTATAGGTAAAGGAACTTCATTAAAGTATTCCCAAACTGGGTCTCTTTTACGGCCTGCTGCCATTATAGGTTTTTTCCTCCAAGGAAAGAATGTGATAAACCTCAGGTCATACACACAAAAGATCCAAAGACTTGTGCAGGATTGTGCTCAAAAAGTTCCACTTTCATTTTGTACTGCTTGCCCCTCCCTCCTCACACTTAGTTTCTTCTTGTGCAGATCTGTTCCACTCCAAACAATCAGAAAAATATTGTTTCTATTCACTGAACTTCTTGCAACTTAGCACTGGAGGGGTTGATTCTGTCTTCATAGGTTTCTAGAACAATAGGATTAAGGTCTTTTTCTCAACTCTGTTCATGTTATAACATTTTTGCTGTGAAGAAGAGGCATGTGATCTCTGCTGAGCTGACACAAATTCAGTTTTGAGAACTGCAAAACCAAGCATCTGTGATAATATCTTGTAGGCAGAGAAACTGCCCAATAATCTTACAAAAACCTCTGGAAGAGCATGACATTGTGAATGGATTAATGGAATTTATTTACCAAAAAAATTAAACATATACAGCCTTATTCTACATAATTAAAAACTAATCTTTATTTCATGATGGAATAACCTTTGGATGGTAATATATTTTCCTCAAAAAGCATTTTATTTAAAAAAATCCAATTTAAATGAAAAAAATCCGATTTTTTAATTTTTTTTTAAAACATCATTGATTTTTATCCACCCTGCCCCTCTCCCTCCCACCTCTTCCAACACATCGAGCTTTGCTAGGCGACCCACAGGATGATGGCTGAGATCTCGTGCTGGAGCATTGCAAGATATTGCTTCTCTTTTAATTATTTTAAATCCTTCTTACCTTTTGAAAAAAAATTCAGATTTTTCTGCAAACCTGAGTGTTGCCCCAGATCTGTAGAAAAATCTGTATTGTCTGAACATGGCACTAATCTACAGATATAACGATCTGCATCTAAGGACATGTTCAGAATTAGATATAGGATAAATAAGGTTGCCTTGACTGCAGTGCTATTTTCTGTCCTTATTTTTTACTTGTGGCCGAGGAGGAGGGATTCAATTATAATACTGCAGGCTTGTTGGACTGAAATTGATTAAAGATTAACAGGGCACTCCTGAGGGGGGTGCAAAAGCTCCCTATGAGCTGACCAGGAGTTACACTGGTATATCACAGACTCATGCTAGCATAGCAGCCTAGCGACCAAATGCAGGTGCAACCACGGTAGGTGCAACTACTGGAGTACTGGGAGGTGGAGCGGGGGACGAGGCATGAGTTTGTCGCCTCCCTAAGCTGTTTCGGGCTCAGGAACACTCCCCAGCAGCAGCAGAAAGTTACGCATAGGTGCCCATTGTATGCAAAAAGTTACACCTTGCGCCCAGCCCAGCCCAAGCAGTCTGGCAGAGCACAGGATGCTGACTACCGCAGGGATCAATCTGCTCATGCACCTGCAGCAGCCAAGCTGCCTCCCTCACACCCAGTCAGTTGCTTGAGAGCCCCCTGCCATGGGGACTTAGAACACAAGCAGACCTGGACATGGCTTGTGCGAAGAACAGCTCTGTGCCACACATGTGCCTGTTTCCCTTTCAGACAAGTTGCTATCCATCAGGGAGAGCAAGGAGCATGGCTGTTCCAGGCCCTGGTGCTCGTTCCTGGATGGCATCTGAGACCAGCCCCCGGGGTCATTTCCTGGGCAGCCCACGACTCCGCCCTGATCCTGAGAAGGCAGTATGACGAACAGCCCTTGTTGCCCCAATCACCGTGCAAACAGGCACAGCTCCTGTCCCAGCCAAAGGAAATTGGCAACATGCAGCCAGACACCCTCTTCACTGTTGGCAGTTCAATAAAGTCTGCATCGAACACCTACTTGCTTCCCACCTGTTTCTCCACCCACACCTAACTGAGGCCCTCCCACCTCCTGGGGCAGCCACACAGCACATCCCTGGGGATGTTTTCAAGCCCCAGGCTGCCACAAGGTGGGGTGCCATGAAAGCTGCCGCCGCACACAGCCCCCACCCTGCCTTGTCCCCCCTCATATGGCTGGGAAGTGAACGGGGTGGGATGCAGGGTCTCTCCCATGTGGGGGAGAGGACTAGCAGGCCATTACAGCACCGCTAGGGCCTAGGATACGAGGTAGATGGCCATGGCGGACTGGGGGGCAAGGATGATTTGTGGGAGGGGGGACTGGCCAGTGCACACGGCTGGGGGAGAACTTGTTGTGACCAGGGGGTTCTTTTCTTTACCAGTGAGAATAGGGGTCTGGACAGGTGGCTGACTACCTGTCCCTGTGGTAGACAGGTGGCTGGCCATCATTCCCCCGTTCCAACCAAGACCCTTAACCCAGTGAATATTGAAGAAAAAAACAGATGGCAGAGGGCCGAGCCCCACCCTCGATCAGCACTTCCCCCCTCGATCAGCACTTCCTCATCTGCTGATGGAGGCCCCTCCATGGTGGCAGGGAGGTGGGAAACAAGCTACCTTCCTTGCATTCATGTGGGCACGGCCAGGTGGGGATGGCCAGCCCTGTCCAGCAGATTACGTGATGCTAGCACAAGAGGATGTCTCTGGACTGCAGGCACTGTGGCTGGGGAGGGATGGAGGTGTTGGAGGGCAGTAGAGATCAAGGCCCACACATTGGCTGCGCTTTTGCTTGCCACTCACATGCCTGTCAGGAGGGCGGCATGGCCACTGGGAGATGCTAGCAGGGTTGTCAGGGGAACGGTGGGGCAGGCACTCTCGCCAGCAACCTCACCATGCCTTGCTGGGCTCAGCTGCCAGTGCAGCTCTCCCACCAAAGTCCTTAGAGAGTGGACTAACGGTGCTGCAGTTATGCAGGTATGCAGCCCCAATGGCCCAGCAGGCCTCAGGATTACACTGTAAGAGCCCCCTCCCAAGCATCAGTTGCAATGGTGACCTGCAAGGGGAAACAGAAGTCAATGAGGGAAGACAGCCATGGAGAGAGGAGATGGGAGCAGATAGAGAAAAAAAAAGCAGCCACAGGGCGAGGAGAGGAGAAGTGGAGCTGGAGTAAGTAGAGAGGGAAGAAAAATGAACACAAAGGTAGGGAGGGAAAGCTTGGGCTGGTAACGGCTTAGGGACACAGAGCAGGCAAGAAGGAAATATGGGAGCCAGCATGGGGAGGAGAAAATGAGATTTAGATTTCTCTGTGCATTCTTCTAGGTCTCCAACTTGTTTATACAACTCATAAATTCAATACATAAGAACCAATTATAGGTTTGTAAACAGGAGAATTTCAGTAAATGCCCATCATCCAATTACAATAAAATACTAATTGAATAAAAACACCACTCTCACTCTTGAAACAAGTAGGCAGATGTACATGATGAATTTCAGAGAAAATATTCAGTGATCTGGGATCAATGAGACTTAAGCATGCTTAATTTCCTCTAGACTGCATCCAGAATCAAACTGCAGATTAATGTCTTTCAAAAAATATATGAGCTGATTTTTTTTACACATATAACAAAGTGAAAAGACTTTATATATAGCACCATTACTAAAGAAATATAATCTACATTATACCTTCACATAAACAACATTTATTGCTTAAAATGTATATGCTGTACCCTATGGCTTTAAGTAGTAAGAGAACGTTATCATATACAGTTTTTTCAAAGTTAGATAAAGACTTTTAAAAGTAACCATACCTAAAAAGATCAAAGATGGTCAGGTAGGTGTACGCAGTTAAAGCTGTAGGGAAAAAATAGGTTTATATTTTAATGTGTTAGCAATATACCACTTCCTAAATAAGCACATTTTACTAAAAAGGTATCCCTTCTTAACCACAATCTAAGATGTCGAACAGTGGGTCAGAGCTCCACAAGGATTGCAAAACAGCTGTAAGAGTCACAAATGCTGGGGCTACTGGAGGACGTCACTACTGATGGAAGATAAGCAACAACTGAGGAACATTTGCAAGCAGTTCTAGGGCAATTTTCTCTGATTCTACAATTCTTTGGGCCAAGGCCTGGAGCATCAGTTGGATAGTGTCTGGAGTGGGAGCATGATACAACCATGCAAGCATCATTAAGCTAAAATAATCTCTATTATCTTTTTGCCTATAACCCTGGATTTAACTTTTTTGATCTCTCACAATAACCACGTCATTGCACTGCCGCATAATGAAAGAATGGCACATTCAAGATCTAACCCAGAATAAAAACGTACATCAAGGCAACAGAAGGCATAAGTTTACATGATAATATCTTAGCAATGCTCAAATGCACCTAGAGGCTTTCAACAGAAATAATACTTAACACTAACATGTTCAAGTAGCCTCCGGCTGGTATTGATTTAATGGTAAACTGCTAATCTAGACAAAGGTCTCATATCTTTTAGGATTCATTCTAATTAATCTTACTATCCTATTAAATCCTGCCTGACAAAACTCCACAAGAGAAGCAAAAGCTATGAAACCATAAGACAGTCTATGCATATTTTGAAAAAAAGTGTCAGAAAGATCTGCTAGCTGCCATATATTCCTAAATGTACACTTTATTTATTATTCCAGCCTTCTGACGCCAAAAATTCTATTCATTTTAGACTATTACCATATATTTATTATAAAAAAATGTACTCAAGAACAGAACATACCTATACTGTTTGTAGAACTGCACCACATCAGCAGGAAGCCAGTACATACTAAATTTATTGTACCAAACAGCAAGATTTTCCAGGTCTATAAAAGACAGAGTACCTACTCAGCAAAATGATTAAAATGAAACTTGATGAATTTCAACTTGATTCAAAAATCTATGATCCTGCAACATATATATGCATACATATACACAATTTTGAAATGGGCCGTCTAAGTGTGTCAAAGCAATTAAAATAGAATTTTAAAAAACAGAAAGACAAACAAGATTAATTGAACACCAATAAATAAAAAGCAACTAGCTGCAGAACAACTTATCTTAGATATATTGTCAAAGGCTTTCACGGCCGGAGAACAATGATTGTTGTGGATTTTCCGGGCTGTATTGCCGTGGTCTTGGCATTGTAGTTCCTGACGTTTCGCCAGCAGCTGTGACTGGCATCTTCAGAGGTGTAGCACCGAAAGACAGGGATCTCTCAGTGTCAAACTGTGGAGGAGATGTTTGCAGATCACCTGCAAACATCTCCTCCACAGTTTGACACTGAGAGATCCCTGTCTTTCGGTGCTACACCTCTGAAGATGCCAGCCACAGCTGCTGGCGAAACGTCAGAAACTACAATGCCAAGACCTCGGCTATACAGCCCGGAAAATCCACAACAACCATCACAATTTATCTTAGAAATTCTAATCAACTGATCAAAAAGCCCTCTGAATAAGAACAGTCTCCTGAAAAGTGTGTTGAATAAAAATGAGACAAGCCTCACAAGGAAAATGCAATAGGGTAGCATGGCCTGTTATTTCTTGCAGCTAGTGAAACTCAAGTTGCTGTGACACTCCCAGTAAATCTTTACCAGATTTCTAAAAGCACAATGATTCAAATAGAGCAATAGAAAAATAAACTAAAATGATATCTAGTTTGTCCAAATGTATTTACAGTCTTTTCTCTCACAATTATTAGATATCTCTGTATCCTCTTGCCTACTGCTACTAACATTCAGCACTAAATATATTAGGTGCAGTTTAGAACACAGAAGTGACCGACTATAAACTAGCTGGATAACATATCTAAGAAAAACAAATACAGCAAAAAAAGAGAGAAGACAATACTTAAAAATGTTTGTAGACGCAGGTTTTAAGGAAGGATCTGAAAGCAACAGAGATTACTAACAGAAAAAATAGACTGGTGGAGCAGGTGGCACATGAGACAGGCTTTAAAAGGACAAGGGATGCTTGGGAGGAGAAACCCAAAAAAGAAATGTGTAATTCTGTGTAACATGTGAATAGCCATTCTGAGACTGCATGGCAAAAGTTTAGTGTAATGTACAGTGACATACAGCAGCCATTTCCACAATCACTGCAGCATTTTTTTCTTGCCTTTGGAACAATAAAATATTGCAGGATTGATATAGTTTGGATACAGATATATATTATGCCCCTGGGTCCACACTAATTATTCAGTTGAGGGAATACCAGGGGTAGAGGAAGCTGTGGCAGCTCACTGTAATTAGCCTTCTGAAACAGAGAAATCCATAAAAACAATATTTAAAGAGCAGTGATATAACTAGAGTAATGAGTTAAGGTGATAAGAGTGAAAAAAGAGGGAGCACAAGATCATTTATCAACGGACTATTCCTTTCAATGTATGTATTCCGATTCAAATTTTAGAATTCACTGCATGTTTTTATGCAGCTATAGAAAATTACATTTGGTATTTCTCTGAAAATCTACATAAGTGATCTAGAATATTATTTTTCATATTCAAAAAGAAAACACTCACCCTTCGATCAGCTGTTACTAATCTAAATTCTTGTGTTAATTTGCCAAGGAGGGATCTTTGTGATTTGCGAAACAAATGTATTGTCCCCTGCAAACATAAACCAAAAAAAATTATCTTGGTCAAATTCTTAATTTTCTAATGAACAATGTACGCTTGCAATAATATTCTCACTAAATAAATTTAATTTTGAATATTTTGTAATAAAACAATTGAAATACCAATGTTGTTGGCATAAAGCAAAGGTACAATCACAGAACACTTATTTAGGGATATAGGCTTGTAATGATTCCAAGTAAATGTGTGCATGTATCTTTAAATGCTTGATGAGATAGGTGAAGAGTGGGGGGTGAAGGAGATGGATGAGTGAGTGATATGATTGGTTGAGGACTGAGAGGGTGGGCGGAGTGAATGCAGTTTGAGACTGAGAGTAGAGAGAAAATTTTTAGTCAGAAGAAGGCAGGCTAGCTGTGTGCTGCCTGAATATGTTGAAGTGTTTATGAGAGAAATATAACCTGTGTGGAACCTGAACTGAGCATGTTTGTGAAAGGACACTCAGGGTGCAATCCTAAGGTCGCTTTCCTGGGAGTAAGCCCTATTGAATAAGATGGAACTTACTTCTGAGTCGACCTGCTTAGGATTGCTCCCTCAGTCAGGGAAAGAGAGGCCAGCTGTGTGAATGAGAGTAAATGAAGTAACTTTAAGAACCGAGAACTACCTTGATGAAACCGATACGCTTCTAGACTAAATAAAAAATCTTGTTTTGTTATATCCCAGTGTAGCTGTCATTGCTATATCCCATTCCTATTTTCAGGGCCACATAAAACCACGAAGGAGCCTGACACTTAGGAACGTTACCAAAGGGAAAATTTAAATAAAATATCTTGGAATAAAATATTCCTGGTGGCAGCAGACTACCCAGAGGGTTAAGGGATAGATTAAAAGAAAAATCTACCCTAAAGAAAGTAAAGGTCATAACAAGGCTCATACATCAGTAAATGTTGAATACATGGGGCAAGCCACACTAGTGTTAGATGTCTGTGACAGGTACAAACATAGCTTCTTATCATGCTCGTGCACTCTCTTAGCTAGCAGAATACAACTGGAGGCTTATTGATTTGAGAATACTGAGAAACCTCAGATCAGTTTCCAATTTGCTGTAATATCTGAATGGGAGTGTCTGGGCAAGTAATAGATCTTTACCATGACATGGGAATACAGCCATTTACTAGCAAGTCTGAAAGATGATACTGAACTGTGATATTGTAATAATTCTTATGGGCTAGTTAACACTGAGTACAAAGGCAGATCACCTTTGGGATGCAGTACCAGAAATATTCTCAAGCTTCTGTTAAGACCACAAGGCAGTTAGAAGAGTTACTAACTTTTTTGAGAAGATCAATTTTTATGCCTTCAGCGAATACAAAGCAGACAGAAAGTCAACTGAAATTTGTATCACAATTCTAGGGCAACATTTACTACATTTCTAACTTATACAGTTTTAACGTCACAACACCCATTATGGAAGATTAAGCAGAGAACTAGTAGTAACCCATCCAGAGACACTATGCAAGTCATGGCTGAGAAAGGGCTTCAACCCAGTCTCCTCGAAGTCCAACGCCATTGTACCATACAAGCCCCGTGGAAAAAAAAATTTCCCATCGAAGAGACTCTAGGTATCACATTCCTAGTCATCATACAGCTATTAAAGGAATGAAAATCATCCTGTAAGAAATGGTGACGACGACGACCTTAACAACCACTTCCCCCTCCCTCCTTCGACTTATAAAAGCATCAAAAACACGGACTCCATCCTAAGCACTAGTGCAGGCGCTCGAGCCCAAGACCTATTGTCACGCTACAACCCTTTTCACCCTTTGCGGCGAAAAAAAGGTAACTCACCATATTGAGGAACAAACGGCTCCCACAAGGGGCCAGAAAAGGCGGGTCCCTGCTGTCGCCATGGTGATGAGGTCGGAGTCGAATAAGGTTACACGTAATTGGCTAAGCACAGCTAGAGCAGGAACTGACGACAAGTTTCGTGCAGGCCCCGCGTGCTCAAGACGCGATGCTTCATAGACAGACTGAAATGCGCATGCGTTAATGTTGATGGCCGTGACCGGGAGGATGCTGAGTAGCCGAGTGAGCGTGTGTTATGTACCGTTAAGGACTAGGACGGCTGGTGTTGCCGCAGAACTGGTCCTGATGGTGGCGCGCAGTCAGTGGTAGAAGCGCTATGCTTCTGAAGAAGGGAGCTCTGACTCTCCCTGGAAATCTTGCTGGTCTGAGGTGCTGCTGGACTCAAATCCTGCTGTGCTACGCTTTGCCCCTCTTCGTTAGTGCACGAAGCTCCACAGATCCCAGATAAAAAATAAACAGGAGTCCAGGCAGTGGCACTTTAAAGACTAAAAATATATTTCAGTAAGAGCTTTTGTGAGTCAGAGCTCGCTTTTTCAGATATGTGGAAAGGAAATTATATGGGGAATATTTAAAAAGAAATTACAGAAGAGGGGAAGGAGGTCTTGACTTGAGGCAGTATTTATCCCATCATAAGCTTTCGTGCATTAAATGCATTGAAGTATTCATTCTTAAGATCCCAGGTCTGACACCCTCCTCTCCCGGTCGCTGACGTATTTTAAAACTTACTCTTACAAAATGTAACAAGTGCTTGAGATCGCAAGAACAGGTGCCTAATACCCTTCTGCTGCTCTAATGCCCTTCCTGGAGACAAGCTGGATCTCAAGCCCTGTGTGAGGAATTATGAACCCTTTCTGTGGGTTTCAGCTTTTCTGCTTCCTCCTGCTACATCTAAATAAGGATTTACAGGTAAGAGAGGAAATTAAAGATGTATTTTCTTCTTGTTCCGCTCTGTTTAAATTATCCAGTTCCCATACCAATTGGAGTGATATAAAGGGTAGCAAGGGATAGGAGGTGGAATAATTTGTAGACGTTGGAGGCCTTTTCGTTTGCTAAGAGTGGTGGAGCTGAAGAAAGAAGGGTGAGATGAGAGAAACAAGTGGTTGAGATAGCAAGAACAGGCTACGGAAGATATTGAAGGTAATTGCAATGGTGTAGTGGCTGTAGTTTTGTGTGACAAAATAAAGCAAAAATCCACTTGCATCTTAAAGACAAACATTTATTTCAGTATCAGCGTTTGTGAGTCACAACCCACTTTGTCGGAAAGGTATGTGATGAAAAATGGTAGTGAGGTGGGGGTAGGGTTGCCAGCTCCAAGTTGGGAAATTCCTGGAGATCTGGAGGGGGGGGTGAAACCAGGAGAAAGTGGGGTTTGGGGAGGGAAAAGACCTTGGCGTGGCATAATTCCATAGAGTCCCCCCCCCAAAGTAGCCATTTTCTCCAGGTGAACTGATCTCTGTGGCCTGGAGACCAGTTGCAATTCCAGGAGCTCTCCAGCCACTACCTGGAGGCTGGCAAACCTTGGTGGGGGGTTCAAAGCTTGATGTAAATCACACTATGAGCCTTTCAAATGTAAATCTCAGTGTAAAAGGAAAAGGGAGAAGTTTATTTATTGTATTTATTACAAAGATTTTTACCCTGTCCTTCTGCCCCAATAGGGCCACCAAGATGGCTAAGAAATAAAAACATACAGATTAAAATCTCAATTTAGAAACCATTAAAACCAGCACACAAATGCATAATTAAAACAATTTAAAAGCAGAGTTTAAAATAAATACAGCAGAAGATGCAACAGAAGGGGACAGGTAAATCTCTTTGGGGTGAGAGTTTCAGAGTTTGGGGGTCACTGCCAGAAAGGCCATCTTCCATGTTGTCCCTTGCTTAATCTCAGAAGGTGGGGGGCACCTGAAGCAGGTCCTCTGAACATAACCAGTTGGGTAGGTTTATAAGGGAATAGCTAGTCTTTCAGGTACGTTGGTCCCAAATTATATAGGGCTAAAAATACCAGCACCAGCACCTTGAATTTTCCCCCAAACAAATGAGAAGGCAGAGTAAATGGGCCAAGTTGAAGTGACACGGTCCCCAGGATTCCAGTCAGCACCCTGGTTTTGCAGCATTCTGTGCCATCGATGTGGGAAGGGTATGTGTGAGTCCTGTCATGAATCAATAGCCACTAATAGAATTCTCTTTGGTGGTTCCCATGTGGATCTGCTTGCCTAAGGCCATTTCATAAAATGTGTAAAAAAGTAACTTCAGGAGGACATTCTTCTAGAAGCGGAACTATGGTATAACGGATCAGCAAGAAGGTGACTTCTATCAGGGATAGTTTTCTTATATTACTTAGACAGTTGTTGCTTGTATTTTTTATCCTCACAGTTTTTCAGTCCCGGCCCCACATTTTGTTTTACAAGGAATCTTTGCTATTAGATTAAAATGTAACGTTTTGTAATCTACATTGGCTGATTGAATAGTCTTTATCATACTTGTGATCAGCTTTGAGTCCCAATGAGAAAGGCAGATTATAAAGTAAAAGAATGTGTAATGATTTTAAGTAAATGTGTGTACAGTATGTGTCTTTAAATGCTTGGTGTGGTATACATGAAGTGTGGGGGTGAAAGAGGGATGAGTGAATGATGTGATTGGTTGATGACTGAGTGTAGGCAGAGTGGATGCAGTTTTAGACTGAGAGTGGTCTTGTAATTGAGAGAGAAATTAGTATCAAAAGCAGGCAATTTATGTGTGAAGCCTGGGAGAAGGTCTGAGAATTGAGAACTCTTTTGAAACCATCAAGTTTTAGAAATAATGTGAAACTGATATGCTTCTTATAAAAATAAAAGCTTACTTTGGTTTTTTATACCCCAGAGTATCATTCTTATGTCCCATTCCTTTCCTCAGGGCCACATAGTACCAGGAAAAAGCCTGACCCTTGAGCACGTTACTAAAAGGAGATTAGTAACATTGGAAACCCAGGCATGGTTCCATGCCATCTGTCTATGGCTCAAGATAAAATTTTCCCCTTCAGGATTAACTCCTCTAATTTTCCTAGACAGTTTCCGTTCAAGCTGGATCTCAACAATAGAACGCAAATTGTCACTACTGGGCTTCTCTAGCACAGCGCTGATGCACCTTGGCCATCAAGGAGCCAGAATAATTATTAAACAGAGACTATGGGACACTTCTCTCCAAGTAGATAGAGCACGGGTCTTAAATGTCCCATTGGTGGGGAACAGCAAACAAAATTTTACTCCACCTAGCTATCTCTTTTCATTGGAGTTTCCAAAATACCGCAGAGCTTTCACCTTAGCACGTTTTAATGCTCTCCCATCTTCTGTCTTGGAGGGGAGATACGCTCATATTCCATATGCAAATCGCCCTGCCCCTGTCAATCCGGACAGGTAGAGACAATAGAGCATGTCCTTCTATACTGTAAGTTTTATCAGGAGATTCGTACAAAGTATATCTCACCAGTTATTGCTGCCCACCCAGGCAGACCAAGTCAGTCTTATTCTGCCCTCCTAACTGATTCCTGCAAAGAAATTACTGCTAAGGCCGCAAGGTTCTGTGCTTTGGCTAGTGTAATCAGACAGAACATTATTACTTCCTCTAGAAATTTTAATTAAGATTTTAACGATTTTACCCATTTTAGCACACTGAGAAATCACTGCTGAGGTAGCAAGATTCTGCACCCTGACTAGTTTAATTCGATAGACTAAAAAAAAAAAACCTGATCCATATCATGTGACAGAGCTTGATTGTTGTTTCCAGAACTAAAATACTAGTATTAAAGTAAAAAAGTGAAGGTAGTCCCCTGTGCAAGCACCGAGTCATTACTGACCCATGGGGGGATGTTGTATCGTGACGTTTTCTTGGCAGACTTTTTGTTACAGGGTTGTTTGCTATTACTTTCCCAAGTATAAGTAATACCTTCAGTATTAAAGTAGTCACTCCAATTATTGTTTTTACTGTTTTATTTAGAATCTAACAAAACCAAGGTTAAAAAAAAGCTTATTTCAGGACATTTTATTTTATCAGAACTTACAGTAGAGTTAAGACTTTTAATCTTGTCTGAGAATCCAGATGGAAATATTCTACAAAAAGATTCCCATGTCACATTAGAAATATTAACAGCAAAGGTTATAAGAGGCAATAGGTTCAAAAGGCAAGTTTGGACCAAGTAATGGAATAAAGACAAGAAGACAACTTGAGATATATCAAGGAAAAAAATCTGAATGTTTGTCTTTCACATTTTATTTTGCCATTTTTAATATCTTGATACAATTAGCAATGTCTATAACTTGAACAAGTTTATGAAAGAACATCTGATAACTCTTGAGTAAACAATACAAAATTGCCTCTCCATAGTTAAGAATTCTGTCAATATGAAATCCAGATTTGGCAGCACCTTTGATTTTAAATTCAGAAACCACCATCAGTATCTCAAGGTCTTCCTAGATGATACTTTCTATAAAAGTACTTCAAATAAAAAGAGATAGCTGCCAGGCAGTGTTTCAGGGAGTAGGCCAGAACAACATAAAGAAATATTTTATCCAGTTGTAGATAAATCACACAGTTTCTTAAAAGAAATTTTTTTTAGCTTTCTCTTAAGACCCCAGTACTGTAATGAACAAGTCTCCTGAATGGTTGTGTAGACAGTGCAATATGTAGAATTACTGATCAATTAACAAACATTCAGTCTCTGCCTTGAACAGAAGAAAGTTATTGCCACATTCCCATTAATGGCTGAATGCCTATTGACAGAACAGGAGAAGCTACCACAGTTCAAATGCCAAAAATACAAAATAGATACCGTCCCGTGGTATATAATGACTCACAATATTCTATGAGGAAAATTTCTTTTTTAAAAGTGCAATGGTGCAAAGTGCTAAGTACAATAAATAACAATGATTAATTCTAATAAATAGCAATATCAAAAATACACGTAAGTAAATCTCTTAGATGAATGATGGCTAAGATAACACATTAAATGACAATAAATATAATTCTATTCACAATGTAAATTCCTAGGTAGAAACACAATATAACAAAGTTCTTGAATTGCAGATAATCAATACTGTAGCCTGGAACTGAGCTAATTATTTCATATAAGTGCGTCCTAATAACAATTGCGTGATTTTCTTATTTTATAGGTCATCCTAGGTCCAGAAGAAGCTGTAACACTCCAAGTGGCCCCAACAGGCTGCTAGCGGGTGGCCCATTTCACAGAGCTTCCTCAGGGGATAATAAATACTCCTGGCAGTATCTTGGCTGTCATTCATCTAAGAGATTTACTTATATGTATTTTTGATATTGCTGTTTATTATAATTAATTGTTATTTATTGTACTTAACACTTTGCACTTTTAAAAAAAAAAAATCCTCATAGAATACTGTGAATCATTGTATACCACAGAAGGGTATCTCTTTTGTTTTTTTGAATACCTTCTGAGCCAGTAGTAAGACAATACACATTTGTCAGGAAGATGTCAGTAGAACTGGAATGGTATTTTACAAAAGCCAGATCCTATGTGCGCAGCTTCTGGCTTGAAACAAAAGGAAAAATAATCATATTACTAACTTATGGCATGAAGGGGAATTTGCATTTAGTGACAGCCACAGAAATAAAAGCATGATTTAGCCAACATATGACACACAGTTTTATTCCCCTCCCACTGTTACTTTTGGGGAATGTTAAGAATTGTGGTTACTGAACAATTCATCATAAAAACTTGCAAAAGATGAGGGTGAAAGATAGCTCATACAAGTCTTGTTTTCCTTGGCCAAAGAATAAAAACTAAATGCATTTGAAGGCTTTGGGGACACACTGAAACATAAAATAGTCACAGCTGCTACTACTGATCATAAAACATGACCGCAAAAAGAAGACACAGAATTACATCTGTTCAAGTAATTATGATGAAGTCTTTCCAAAGAATGTTGCAATACCATTCCTTTATCAAGTATTTCTACCTAGATTTTAGTACTGTTGGTTTGAACAGTACAAAAATAGTTTCTCATATTTCTTAGATACTGCCTTCAAAGGGCAATGTATTTAGCCACAAATTTCCATTCTGTTGCCTTCCTATGGGAGTGTCTCCTAAAGCTAGTCATGCAGTTATCCTAGCTGCAATCTTGAGCCCAGTTAAGATTGCTTTTTCCCACTGAAATGAGCAAATTTAAAGCAAAAGACTGCAGCCATTGTTTACAGCTAATCTCAGTGACAAGGATTTCAAAACCTGAACTGAGTTTGAGCTTCTGAAATAAGATTTCTACTAAATCACTTCCTTTTGTCTTTCCCTCAAGATTCAGCTGCATCAGGAAGATGAGAATGTAAACATTTTCTTCAGTTACTCATATCTTAAGTAAACTTTGTGATTTCTGAGGGGATGTTTTGGCAGATTTGGTAAAATTTTAAATAAGATAGAATATTTATTGCCGTTTTAAATGCAACGTCTGCCCTGGCAACACTGGCTTTCCCCATAGTAAGAGGTCAAACATATGCCCCTAAATACTTCCATCTCTAGTCTATCCAATGGCTCATAGTATTTATCAATATGGGTAATTCTTTTATTCAGACAGGCAGTTATTAATATAACTTGAGGAGGTTAATAGGGACCCAGCACAATATTTCTGTTTTCAGACACTGAAAAAAGCCTTGATTTTGTTTCACAGAAAATGGAAGATTCTGTCACTTACCGTGAAGCTTCTTTCTCTGTGGTCCGGGAGTGGGGCAGTCAGTCATGACTTGTGGGTAGCTCCTCCTCCTATCCAGCAGGGTCGGACAAACGTGCGATCCTAGGGGGAGGGGCTTCCCCTGCTCTCCAGTTCGTTTTCAAGCCCGGAATACCCCTCCAGACTCTTTGCCTGTCAGTAATTGAACTTACACCAACAGACATCCAAAGAAAGGTAACACAAACAAGAAATAACTTCAAAAACACAACCTTTAATTTGTCTTTCCCCTTCACAACCTCGGTAGAACAGGTGAACATTCTAAATATTCCTACAACTACAAGATAATGCTATTCTAAAAACTTAGGGTGGGATTGGACTGCCCCACTCCCGGACCACAGAGAAAGAAGCTTCACGGTAAGTGACAGAATCTTCCATTCTCCCGTGGTCCTGGGAGTGGGGCAGTCAGTCATGACTCGTGGGATATATACCTAGCAGTAATACTCAGGGTGGGAATAACATGTCGCCATAGGTTCAAATGGTTCCTTCGTAAGAGCCGTAAGCACTAAATTAAGGTTCCACGTTGGAAACCTATGAACTTGTGGGGGATTCAGCAACGTAAGCCCCTTCAGAAATCTCTTAACATGTGCATGTTTCGTGAGCGATGTCCCTCTCTTGGAACCCTTCACTGCCGACAACGCTGCCACTTGTCTCTTTAACGTGCTGGTGCTGAGACCTTTGTCCAGACCATCTTGCAAGAACAATAAGATTTGCCTGATTGATGCCATCACCGGGACTATATCCCGTTCTGCACACCACGACTGGAACACTTGCCACGTGTTGTTATAACTCCTATTCGTTGAACCTTTCCCTGAAGCCAACATTGTAGAAATGACAGTGTCATCATATCCTAAGTCCTTCAGTTGGCTGCGCTCAACCTCCAAGCTGCCAGTCTTAGTGTTCCCGGATTTGGGTGACACACGCCTTCTTGAGTTAGTAGATCCTCTCCACGGTTCCACCTGCGATAGTCTCCACAACTCCTGAAACCATGGCCTCCTGGGCCAGAAGGGAGCGACTAGGATCACTTCCGCCTGTTGTTCCACCACTTTCTGAACCACCCTGTGTATGATCCTCAGTGGTGGAAAGGCGTATAGAAGACCTATCAGCCAGTCCGCATTCAGTGAGTCTATTCCCTCCGCTTGTTGTTCTGCCTGTCTTGAGAAGAACCTTGGAAGCTGAGCGTTCCGAGCCTTCGCAAATAGGTCTACCTCCAGATTTCCAAATCTCTCGCATATTCGAGTGAAAACTTGAGGATTTAGCCTCCATTCGGCTTGGTCTATCAGGTTCCTGCTCAGCCAGCCTGCCAGATGATTCTGTTGACCTGCCACATGCACTGCCTTTAGAGACTCTAGGTTCATCTCTGCCCAAAGGAGAATTTCCCTCGCCTCTGTGTTTAATGCCTTGAATCTGGTGCCGCCTTGTTTGTTTACATAAGCCTTTGCCGTCATGTTGTCAGTTTGAACCAGAACATGACGTCCTCTCAGCCAACTCTGCAGCTCCCTTAAGCCATTCTTTATGGCTCTTAACTCTAGCAGGTTTATATTGAGGCACTTTTCCGCTTGACTCCAGGAATCTTGGGTCGCTTTGCCTTGCATGTGTGCTCCCCATCCCAGCAGACTCGCATCCGTGGTCAGCACTATCCTCTTTGGTTCTCTGAGAGGAATGCCTTTCACGAATCTGACTGGATCTGTCCACCATTCCATTTCCTCGGACAAGGAGTCCGGGACCTCTACCATCTTGTCCCGTTTGTGTATTATAAACCTTAAGTATGGTCTCAGTGTGGAATCTGGATCATTGGAGCGTCTCCTGGCAGGATACCATCATCCCCAGTAACTTTGCTAACGTCATCACATCCACTTGTCGTCTTTCCTGCACTTCCTGAATCATCCCTATGACCTTCTGCCGCCTCTCCGAGGAGACAAAGGCTCTGTCCTTGATCGTGTTCACTACCACTCCCAAGTGGGTGATCTCCTGCGTCGGTGTCAGAGTGCTTTTCTGCCTGTTGATGACAAATCCGTGTCTCTCCAGGCAATGTATCGTTGTCTCTACTGCCCGTTGAGCTGACTGTAGGGATGGAGCTTTTATCAGGATATCGTCGAGGTATGGAGACAGGGCTATCCCTTGGGTCCTGAGAAAGGCTACTAGGGTCACCAGGACCTTGGTGAATACTCTGGGTGACGACTTGAGACCGAAAGGCAGGGCTCTGTACTGAAAGTGTTGTCCGTTGTAAGCAAAATGCAGATACTTTCTGTGAGATTCTCTTATGGGAATGTGCAAATAGGCCTCCGAGAGATCTATGGAAGCCATAAAGTTCCCTCTTTCTCTACTAACCTGTACGGTGGACTTCATTGTCTCCATCTTGAACCTGCGAGACTTCACATGGCGATTCAACCATTTGAGGTCCAAAATGGCCCGTACGTCCCCGTTCTTCTTCGGAACAATGAAAAACACTGAATACACGCCCTGCCTCTGTTGTCTCGTTGGAACCAGTTCTATGGCCTTTATCCTCAGGAGATGTTGAACGGCTTCCTGTATTTTGCAGTGTTTTTGTTGCCTGGGATCCCGTGTCAATTGAATGAAGCGGTGCCAAGGGAGTCTGTCGAACTCCAAGGAATAGCCCTTGGATACTATGTCCAGCACCCATTTGTCTGAGATCGTTAGGTACCATTGATCGGAGAAATGTTGTAATCGTCCTCCAATCTGTGTATCCATCAGCATATAGTCATGCTTGATTACCCTTCTTTTGGCCCTTTGTTTGAAGGGCCGATTTTCTGAAGTTGAAGAAACAATGTTCACTCCTCTGTCTGGCTTGCCATCGGTTCCTGAAGGGCCTGTCATGTCCCGGTCTGTTTCTTTTGTTATCCCGAAAGGACTGTCTCCCTTTGTATTTTACATCCCTCTTCCTGGAGGGTAGGACCTTTTTCTTTTCTGTGTCTTCTACTAGATACCTGCCCAAGGCATCTCCAAAGAGCTTACTCCCGGAAAAGGGAATCGCTGCCACTCTGCTATGTGCCTGGGGATCCACGTCCCAATTCCTGAGCCAGGTGTTACGTCGGGCGGCAACATTATAGCCCATGGCCCTGGAGGACATCTGAAAGGAATCTAATGTGGCATCTGCTGCAAAGGCTGACGCAAGAGCTATCTTTTTTGCTTCATTTTTAATCTCCTTGGGAACCTCACTCCCTGCTGCAGCCAGGTCTGAGGTCCAGGTGTATGCTGCTCTGGCGAAAAGAGAACCCGTAGCCAATGCTCTTAGTGCTGCCGATGATGCTTCATAATTTCTGCGGAGAGCTTGTTCTATCTTTTTGTCCAAAGGGTCCTTTGGTACTCCCTCTGCATCCATAGGCAGGATTGATGAGGTAGCAAGGATGGAAACCGGATCATCCACAATAGGCAACCTAACCTGCTTTGCTGAGTCAGACGTTAGGGAGTAAAATTTATTAAATACAGACTGATACGCTTTAGGCTTAGCAGGATTATCCCATTCTGCCTTAAGAATGCTATGGAAAGCAGCTGGAAGGGGCACCCCAGATTGCTTGGGCCCCATCTTCAGGAGTGCCCTTTCCAAGCCCTGTGGATAAGACTGTTCTGAATCCTGAGACTCTGTATGAGTCTGAGTGATCTCCAGAGTCCTTAGCACCTTAGTCAACAGCTTATTGTAAACCTCTTGGGGAAAAAGCCTGGTCTGCAAATGGCCCATTTCCTCCTCCTCTTCATCTGAGAGTTCTCCCTCTTCACTCCCTGAGGATTGCCCCTGGCAGTCTGATCCCGAAGGAGACTCTTCTGATATGCTGGAGTCACCCCTTAACCAACTTTCTGCTTTTTACCTTTTTGGTTTAGGGAGTGCTGATGGTTTTGCCTGTCTCTTTCTCTCTGCAAGGGCTTTCCCATCTTTCTCAGTACTGGGGGTTATAGTCTGCTTCCTGAGATCTTTCATCGCCCCCTCCAGTCCTTTTTTAATCTCTGATCTGATCCAAGCCAGAATATTAGCCTTGGCTTCGTGGCCAGAGAGATCAGGGTCTGTGCCCATGTTCCCCCCGTGGGCTAATTGTGGTGACAATGGTGAGCCAGGGGACTCCATATCACTAAGGGTTGCTTCTACGTTCTTGCCCTGGGACGCATTTGCATCCGCCGCCATTCCCGCCAAAAATTTCTTGCCTGGGAAAGTGAAAGCACAAAGTGCAGGGGTTTAATAACAGAGCTTAGCAACCCCCAGAGGTCTGCTTCCAAGCCCCCCCCCCCGTTGTATTCCAGCTGGCATGTACACATGCTCCCCCCCCAAACGATATTTCCTACCTTTCTCAGCCGTTTCGGCGTGAATTGGGGCCCCGCCGCTTGTTTCCTGCCGCTGCCGCTGCGTTCTGCTGCAGCCGCGGCCACGCCAATTGCCGTTTTAGGCGCCAAAAGCAGACATCTTCTTTTCCGCGGTTCCCGGGGCTTCCCCTGAGCTTTGCCGCTGCCCCTGCAGAACCGGGTCCCTTCTGCCAAGGGATCGTCGGTTCTGCCGCTCGCAAACCAGCTCCGCTTTCCCGCGGCTCCTTCCGATGGTGGGGGGGGGGGTGGAGGAACAAGTCCTTCCTTTCCCCTGCGAGCCTGCGCCTTCCTAAGAATGCTTTCCCTAGGGTCGATTTTGCTCTTCAGAGCAAAGTTGTCCATCTCCCTGCACAAGCAGGGCCGGAAAAAACTGGAGAGCAGAGGGAAGCCCCTCCCCCTAGGACTGCACGTTTGTCCGACCCTGCTGGATAGGAGGAGGAGCTACCCACGAGTCATGACTGACTGCCCCACTCCCAGGACCACGGGAGAAAGCGTAGTCTTAGAAATAGTCTAGTTATGCATCAGAAGAGATCAGTGGCCCTTAACCAATACACAATACATTTTGACCCAAATAGGGCACTAATGCTGAAGGCATTTTGATGCAAAGTAGGTAAAAAATTATTTAGAGGGGGGCATCGAAGATATCCAGCATGAATCCAGCTTCTTTTTCAAACTCTCAGAAGAAGTGGGGTTCAGGTATTGATATGGTACACCTGTCATGCACAATCAACCTATTGATGAGAAGTTATTTTGTATTTTAATTCAGTTGCTGTGCTCTAGCAAATCTTGTTAGCTTTTAGCAATAACTATATATTTTAGTACAATTGAGAGTTGTGCCTGTGGCTTTGCACTTATAGTGTCATTCTTGCTGGACAAGTCACTAAAGAAGTGCTAAAAAGCTCATCAGTTCATGATCAGTAATTTTATATTCAAACTGTAGAGAGCAAAAGGAATTCTGACTGTCCCATTTTCATTCAATAACGTCAAAATAAATCTTACTTCTCACTGGAAGTCACAATTTTTAAAAAATACTCAGAAGACAAACACTCAGAAGACAAACACTAACAGAATTTCCCCAATGTTCTTATTTTCTACTGACCTCCCAGCAACTCACCCCCATCAAGTTAAGAAGTGATGAAAAATGGAACAGTCATCCTGTTTTTACTTGGTGGTGTTTTAATCATAGCAACTGAGTAAGTGAACAAAACATCAATTTTGTAAACACCAACAGTTATACCACAAAGCAGCAAATATGCCTCTCCTTTAGTCTTAAAAGGCCATGGATTTACATATCATTCATACCATAAAAATTAATTTATTTACAAGAAAATTTATTTACTGCACTTTTAAAAAGTCAGTTGAGTCTCTTGCAGAATATAGTCTACAAAATGAAAGGTATAAAAGACTGACATAATTAAACAAGTAACCATAGCTATGATCACTTGAATAGATTAAAAAATTACCAGAGGGTAAACTTCTCTGGCATTCAGTCACTAACTTTGAAACTAGTATCAAGCAGTTCTTTTGACAATCAATACCATTTACACTTATTTCTTGGGCTGCAAGTACACAATACCAGAACAAGTAGTAAGCATACTACATGGAAACTTTACAATTTAGAGAAATATTGCAGGAAAAGAATGATTTAAGATCAGCAACTGGTTTTACTGGTCATTACTGTCCTGCTTTCACATCTTGCTTTCTAAATTCTATAGAGTGTAAGGTTCCATTAGAACAAAAAGCAACACATCAGCTCTGTTATATTGCAGACTTTTAAAAATAATGCTATGCCCAATACTGTTCTTCCTGATGTATCAAGCATATTTTAATTTGGCACGCTGTAAATATATACAGGTCAAGAAAATGGATTGACCTTTATAATTAGTAGCTAACAAAGGAAATCAGAAGTCATGAGCAAATAATTTTCCCCCCAACAAATAATGCCATTAAAATATTTGTCAGCAACAAAATACACCAATTACATTTCCTACCATGACTCAATTACTAGTTTCCTCCCCACAGCATCGTTATTGTGCTCACTTACAGTGCCTTGCGTATAAATTCAAATGTTAAAAGCTAAGAGATCTGATCAACATTTCCTTTTGCTTTCCCCTTTAAAATCAGTCTCATTTCAGTGCAGATACTTAGGAATCTGTAAGGTCCTGTAAACTCTGGTTGCATTCCAGCAGTAGTTTATATCAGATGTCCCTTGCTGGCATCATTTTCCCTTCATTTTGATAAAGCGATGTATCAGACTGTAGTGTCTCCGAAATCCTTGTTCCAGCGAATGTAAGCTTCCAGGGTTTGAGGGCTGAGGCTACGCTTTATTTTCTTCAAAGATTCAGTGAAGTCTGACAATCTGATGTTCCTCATCTAAAAGCAAAGAAAGCATTTTACATTAACTGCCTATATATATATATTATTCAGCTATATATTATTCAGCTATAACTTACTCAGCTATGAAACTTTAAAATACAAAGTAGAATGAGAAAAAACAGCAAAAGTCAAGTAGGATAGGAACAATGACAAAATAGATTTTATTAGCAGTGTTTTCTTGTTTCACTAGATAGTGCTGTATATGTGAATTACACTATTTTTCACTACTATGATTTGTTGGCTTGCATGTTGAACACATTTAAACTTGTTGTGGTCACATCTGTGTTTGAAACTGAATGTTTTATTAAAAACTACAGATGTCCAAATCAATTTCTTACACATAATAAGGCTTCAGATGTTACAATAAACCATGGATTCTGCAACAGTCTCTGGGTACCTAAACCTGGTTTGTCTGTTTCTTGTTCCTTCTGCCTCCCACCAGGAAGGATATCCTCCCCACATAGCTGTCTCCATGATCAGAGGGTCATAAGAAGCAGTGCTACTTAAAGTGGTTTGTGAATTAGATGTCACAGATGGTACAAACAACTGCTTAAAGTAACAACAAACTCTTGTTTGGCACTAAGAAACTTGGACAATCTGCAAAGAGCATCTTAACTGCTAAGTCAACCTAAAAGCCCAGTTGCCAGATAAATATGGAACTCTAAAGTTGTCCTTGTTTTCCAAATGGGCTATGAAGGTGCAAGTATCTGGTTAGTTTAGATATAGACCAGCTCATCTCTGCCAGTAACCTGGAGCCCTGCTGGTTCTCTGTTTTGGAAATTGCCGCAGTTTTTGTGCCCCATGTTAGTGGCAGAGATGAGCTGGTCACTACCTAAACTAACCAGGCTTTGATCAAACAGTCTAATACTTCTTGTTTTGGCAGAAGACTTCAAAATTCTAAATCCCCTACTGAATTTTAGACCCTAACCTAGTGCTGAACATGTTGACTTACGCGGCTATACATCCTAAACTGTTTTCAGTACAAAGTTTTATAACACATAGAAAAGAGACTGCTGACTTTCAGAAAGTTAGCAACACAACAAAGGCTCTCCTGAAAAATGCAAGCAAATCCTCAGAAAAAAAGATCAAGAGTACACAATGAATCAACCTCTAAGTATGCAATTTTTACATTTACTCTTAAAGTGATTAGGTGCTTATACAGAGTGCTATATATTTGGAAACCAGAATACATATAATTTCATCAAAATTACATAGAAAAATAGACATATATATACACAGGAATAAATAGCATCCATTCACAAATACAAACAGCTGATAACTCATGTGACTTACAAAAATACAATCTATACAACCGACTACAAATTTATATCTTCAGAGAAACTGTCTTTAAAATCTCTTCTAACTCAGTCAAGAAGAAGCTCCACGGAAGATGCAACAAAGCAGGTAAGCAGTAACAAGGGTAAAGTGGATTAAGTAAGTCTGTTTATTCTCTCTCTAGAAAGCTGTGTGGATGGAGGAAGGATTCCAAGCCCGTCCGTGCCCTGCCCAAACTGGAGCCAGCTTGCATGTCTCAGCTTTCGTCAATTACTTCCTCAGGGGCAAGGAACCTATCCACACTTCAATTTATGTTATTCCTGATCACTCTCATTCATTCCTAGGAGTGGCGCTTACTTAATCCACTTTACCCTTGTTACTACTTACCTGCTTTGTTGCATCTTCTGTGGAGCTTCTTCCCGACTGAGTTAGAAGAGATTTTAATGACAGTTTCTCTGAAGATATAAATTTGCACAGTTGGTTGTATAGATGCGATGTTTTCATGAACCAAATGAACCAGTTCAACAAATCACGGCAGGTTCATGAAAGTTCGTGGTTCATGAAATACGACAAACCACATGGTTTGGTTTTTTTCCAGTTCGTGCCCATCTCTGGTCAGGAGTATTTGAACTGCAGGTGTTTCTGGGGACAATTCAAAGTGCTGAGCCCTACATTTAAGGTCCTAGAAGGTTCAAGACCAGGGTATTTGAAAGACTGCCTCCTCCTGTACTGTTCAGCTCATTGTTTTAAGATCCTCTTCACAAGCTCTGCTCTCTACGCCCCTACAAGAAACAGGGCTTTTTCAGCAGTGGCACCTTGCCTTTGGAATGCCCTCCCACTTGAGGCCTTCCTGATGCGTTCCCTATTATTTTAAGCACTTGACCAAAATATGTTTTTATCAATTTGATATTTTAAAATAATTTTTAGAGTCTCTTTTAGTCTGTGCATTGTTTTACACAGATAATTTTACAGTGTTAAATGTTTACGCTGTGGCTGGGTTTTTATTTGCTGTTTTACAGGTTGTTAATTTTAATAATTTTATGGCATTTTTATTATTTTACCATGTTTGTTAGCTGCTATAAACAGTTGTCTGGAGATGCAGAATAGAAATTTTTAAAATAAGTATAAATTTACAACCTGTGCAACAGCTATAAAAACAGTCCCCTCACCTTCATTGTTTAAACCACTTTTAAAGAGAGCTTATAGTATTTTATATATAAAGGATATGAAAAAAGACAAAAAGCAAGGGGTTTGTGGGGAGGGTTGTTGCAAGGCAAATTTAAGATTACATACCTCACTGGCAGACATATTCTTCACTTGCTCAGGCTTTAATTCTATACATTGGAATAAATGCAATCAATTAGCTTCAAAAAGAAAAAAATGAGTCACACCAGAAACCTCCATATTAGCAGCCTCAGTTACTCAGAGAAGGCAACATCAACAGTAGTAAAGTTCTATTCATTTTCAGTTATGAAGGATAGCATATAAAATTAATGTTGCTGACAAATAAACCTTATAGGGAGAAATGAATTGGGGATGTAAAAGCCATTAAAGTATCTTTTTAGTATTTCAGTGCTGGATATTAATTTCCAGCTTTGAAGAGATGTGACTAGGGGTGTGCACCTGAAAAATATTCGGGTTTCCCGTTTTGGGTTTACCCGAAGCGGGAAAAAGCTTTGAAAAAAACCCTGAAATCCAAAGCAGCATGCCGCTTCGGATTCGGGTTTCTAAGTCGCTTTGGTATGCTTTGTAAAGATTTGGAGCATACTGAAGTGACGGGGGAGGGAGGAAGCCACCCCCGCCCTTAAACCCACCCCCACCCTTTAGCCCCATCCACCCACCCCCACCCTACTTACCTGGTCAGGCTCCAGCCACCATGCCCTGCTAGCGAGCTGGCCAGCGGAGAAGGTGGCTGGTAGGCAGAGAGAGCATTCCCTGCTGCCACAGCGGCCGGCTGGCATAGAGAGCCTTCCCTGTCGTCGGCACCATGCCAGCACGGCTGGCCGGCAGAAAGGGCCGCCACCGCCAGAGTCCAGCAGGGTGACAGAAGGGCCTCCTCCTCCAGCCGGTGCCAGGTAAGTGCGGGTAGGGAGGAAAGGGTGGGAATGGAAAAGTTTAAAGGGCCCTGCCGCTTACAACAGGGCCCTTTAAACTTAACCCCCAGGGCCCCCGAAGCTTCCTGAAGCACTATGAATGCTTTTAGAAGCTGTGTTTTGGTATTTCCGAATCGAGGCCCCAATTCGGAAATAACAAAGCTTTCCGAATCGGGCCCAATTCGGGTATTTTACCCAAATCAGATACCCGAAGTGCACACCCCTAGATGTGACATTCATTTATGAAAAACTGATTGTTGCTGGGGATATGCACACAGTATTTATACTTCTGGAGAGGATCTAAAGAGGCACATACTTGTATCAGCCTTTCACCTGCAGCCCCTCAGGCTGCTTTGGTGGGTTGGAGGGCATTATGTTTAATAGTCTGATGGCCTCAAAAGTTCACCACTCCCACTCCCTTTTGGATTCCAGCAACTTTATATATCTGTTTTAAGCCAAGTTTCCAAAATCCCTTGTTACTTTACTCTGAATCCTCTAAACAGCAGCTAAAACATCATTTACCTTTTCAGCTCGAAAATCTAATCTTAAAGGGTATTTAGAATGCTTATTTGCAGTATTTTTAGTGGCAAACGTTCCTGGATCTTTTTCTGTGCCTGAATGGCCTTAGTGGTGTCCACAGAAACAAATGTGCTCCACTGATTCAACACTGCATCCACTAAGAGAATGGCAATCTGATTTCTGTCACAGATGGTATGATAAGGTTATGCATGGATGATCTCAGTTGATTCTACACTGGACAGTCTCCAAAGGTAATCAAATTATAAGCAGGTGTAAATGGCAGCATTCGCATCATACCACCTCTGCCTATCCTATGGCCAAAAAAGCTGCTCTTAACAGATTGGGGGGGGGGGGTCTAGCCATCTTACAATTGTATCTCTCAATAGCTAAATATGCTTACCTCTAATAGGGCCAAGAGCTGCATCCTTTGCTAATGCTGTTAAGTCACTCCCTGAGTATCCCTCTGTCATTCTTTATAAAGAGGAAGAATTTCATAATTAAGAAGCATTCTATTCAATGTTTTACAGTTCACCTTTCCAATTAAGTTTCAGGTATAGCTTAAAACAGTGACATTACCATTGTAAGAAATATATACACCCACTATTTATATAAAAAGCCAAGAAATCAAGCACAAACATAAAATACATTTAGCATACCCTTTTGGCATTTTTGCTAATGAACAATAGCTACAAATACTGCTAAATATACACCAGTAAGAGTTAGCAATAAAGAAAGTTACTTACCTAGCTAGCTGTGCTAGCTCTTTCTGGGTTAATGGATTTCCTTGCTTGCTCAATAGATTCTTAAGCAAAAGCAATCGTGTCTGTTAAGAAATATTCCATAGATAAGTATGTTAAACCACAGTCTTGAAATTATAAAAGATCTAATATCATAACTTCTGTCTGAAACATTATTTTCCTCTTTTGAAAAAGAATATAAAACACTGAATCAGATCCAAAGTATCTTCCACTTATAAAAGGATCTTACACTATGCACTAGAGAGGTTAGCACTCAGGTAGGCCACGAAGTGCCACAAATCCCATAAAACCATTTTTTCTACCAGTATTTGAAAGACCTTTCTTCTGGTACATATGTATAAAAAGCAATAGTACCATACCTCCTGCCACTCTTCTCATGCATACTAAGAGGAGCAGCAGAAGGGTAGACCATTCAGTGAAGAGGATGATTTTTTAAAGCATAGGCAGGATCAGAGTTACTACACACAAACTGTTCCTTGCCTTTTATTCTTCCCCCATGCATGCCAGCTGGTCCGCCAATTCTCAGTACACACACTTAAGGCATGGAGGCCTCCACTCCGTGAAAGCTCTTTTTTGCCTTCTCCTCCTGCCCAGCTAGTCAGAGTTGCCATTCCCTGTGCTTTTAATGTGGAACCCTCATTTCCCCAAGAAAGCTGATCTTTAACAGGTGGAGGGGTAGCTCCTTGTCACAACTATGGACAAGAAGCACTGGACAACAGATAGGGGCATAGGGGGTATGGAGAGAAAAGGGCAAGGTGGATTCTGAACTTGCCAATTTCATCCTGTTCTTTAGTATAGTATAGCTCCTGGTGCTCTACTTGATTTCCTGCGCCTGGCTGTCTTGGCCTTTTGCCCAGAGTCCTGGATCTGACACCAGGTAAGTCATTAACTCCAGATCTTCCTCTGCCATATGAGTGGAATCACATGACTTCCTGTCACATGCTTGCAACACTGAGGGTTTCATTTTGCTGCCTGTATGGTAAAAACTAGTGTTCTTCTATTGATCAAATATTCATTCAACATTGACATCAACTCAGAACATTCTAGAACTATATTTTAAGCACAAAAATCTTTTTTCAGAAGCAATTTCAATTATGCATGCCCAAAGAGAGGAAAATATTCATTCCCCACTCAGTTCTTCTGTAAAAGCCACCACGGCAAGCTTTAAACACCTGCTGCAGGGGAAAAGGATGGTTGTGTGAATGCATAAAAGACCACCAGTTATAAGCAAGCAGCCTAACTTCTGACTTTCTTTTTCATGGTCTCTGAGCATCACGCTGATGGGAAAAGACTAGCCAGCTAACTTAACAGGTAGAAGGTACTGGTGCCTCTACAAAAAGTGGGTGTTCAGCACTGCTGTGCCAAAGATGGCAAAGCAGGCAAGCTGTGTGGAAGCCTGAGGGAATTCTCATTCTAGTTCAGTTAGGCAACCTGAGTGGAAGCCTGAACTGTGCGTCTATGAGAGAATATTCATTCTGTCTAAAGCAGGCAACCTGTGTGCACACCTTAGAGTGAAAATCTATGTGTATTTGAGTGAAAAATTGATATCTGAAGCAGGCAAACTGTGTGTGAGCCTTTGTGTATATCTCTGTGACTGAGTCTATGAAGAGAAACTTTAAGAGCGGATAACTGTCTTTGAAACCATCAAGCTTAATTAACAGTATGAAACTGATAAACTTATTTTGTTAAGAAGTGTAGTTTGTTGGGTTTTTTCAACACAGAGTATCTATCATTTCTAGATATCCCATTCCTTTCCTCAGGGCCACATAGTCCTACGAAAGACCCTGACGCTTGGGCATGTTATTAAAGGGGAAATTTAAATTATTTTGGAATATAACTCCAGGTGGCAGCAATCTACCCAGAGGGTGTAAGAGAGGGTTAAAAGAAAAATCTAATTAAAAAGAAAGGGGTCATAACGAACTGTCTTATGGATGAGTTCATAGCAGATAAGGATGGCAGCTGTAACCCAGTGGCTAAACTGCTGTACACTTCTGCCTCTTATATATGTTTATACAACACAGAGACAGGCCCTAGGATTTTTTCAAAAGGGGCAGTTTTGTCCATATAAAAAGCCAACATTTCATGGGCATCCAAGGAATGCAGAGCCCTTTGTTCACTGGATATTGGGTTAGAAAAAATACAAAGACCCAAATCGTAATTCAGATGGAAAGTTGACTACCTTTGGAAAAGCAGAGATATCAGGATGCAGAACTGCCTTGTTTTTCAGAGTGGTAAGTAAAGATGGAGTCATGAGTGGGCTGAAGAACATGAGATTGGTTCTAAGGGCAGTACTGACAAAATACGTATTAGCAGTTCCTGTGGAATGGGGTGAGGAAGTGAAAGTGAGATTATGACATATGGATGATACCAAAAGCATGATGAAACATGAAGCATCTCCTGCTGAAACCTCTCATTCATTCATATATGAATATAAACGCAGAAGATGCCCATAGGAGGCAATGGGAATATCATTCTCAATAGCTGCTTTATTGTATCTCACTCTCCCAGAGAGAGTAATGAAGGGAGATGGGTTGAAAATGACTCCAAGGATCTGTCTCAACTTGCTGAGTATATATGCAGCAATGGGACATCCTCCTGAATATTCTCAAGGACCAATTCCAGTTCTCACACCACACATCAACCCTGAGGGGCCAGCATGGGCAGTTAAGGCAGAGGACCTTCAGCTATCTTCCTTGAACTGATGCTTCCTCTTGTGTTTTCTTCCTCAGAAAACAAAAGGACCTGCTCCCAGGGGGTCACTTTGAATCTGGAGGATCAATTGCACCTTGATTACTTAATACATTTCTGGCAGTAGACTAATTCTTTTCCATGTACAGTTTCCCAAGGCACAGGAAGCACCAATCATGGCCATCAACTGATAACAGTCCTTTCTCACCTAATGAGCCATAAATGTGCAGTTCTTTAGAGGGTCAAGTTTGATGGCTGGTGACATTCAAGTAGGAGAAAAGAGTTAATGCAGAAGTGGCTCATGGTGAAGGAGTCCCTCCCTAGAGACAGTGTGCCCAGACAATTCTGCTGCAGTCAAAAGAAAGCTTAGCAGAAAAGTGTCTCCCCTATCCTTTAGATGCATAGTCAAAATGGTTTTTTCCCCATCTAAAACCTAGCTCTAGAAAACTGTGTAAAACAGAGACCATGAAGAAGAAAGGTTGAAGATCTGCACACCAATGAAACTTGATCCAAAAATCATTCTCCTTGCAAGTTAATGTGTAAGCAGAAGCTAAAGAATCTACCTTTTATCACTCAGTAAAAACTCTTGCCCAAGCATTTGTGGAACCACATCAGCAGCTCTCTTCCCTTTATCTGCCAGTCCACTCTGACTTAAGGGCTCTTTACATACATTCAGGAGCAAGTCAACAATAGGGTATTCTATTCATCAGCTGCTTAGATTTGTTTTAAAAAATTGGTTTTTTTCATTAAATATATTTGTAAAACCAGGGAAACAATAGAATTCAAAAAATCCTTAAATTAGAATGCAGTAAGTATAAAGGAGCTATATCCAAAATATCCAAAATATTAATTTCTCTAGAAAGCATCAAACTCCCATCCTATGCTAAGTTATGGAATGTAGATTGCAATATCACCATCATCAAAGAGCAATGGCTACAGATATGGAAATCCCATATCTTCACTACCAGCTCCCTAAATATAAGAACTCAATCTTTAAAATTACTCACTAGATGATATCTTTCCCCTCAGAAACGTCATCATATAAACTCTACAATCTCTCCCTATTATTGGAGGTTGTGTGGAGAAATTAGTACTTATTTACACTTGATGGTCTTGCAGTTACATTTCTAAATTTTGGAGTGATATTTTGTCTCATGTAAAACAAATCACAAGCTATTCTCTCCCTATGTCTTCAGAATTGATACTACTTAACTTGTGGGCAGATCTTGAAATACCAAAAAGTTAATAGCCATACTACTGGCTGCTGCAAAAGCCACTACAGCAACAGTATGGAAGGACTCTCGAGCATCTCCTATTTCTTTATGGCACAGTAAACTTGGGGACCACTACTATATGGAAAAAAATATCGACCAAATTGCTCAACTAAAAACAGAACATAGCCAATCTAGTTTTTTAGAAATGAGGTTTCCAATGGTTGTTGTGGGTTTTCCGGGCTGTATTGCCGTGGTCTTGGCATTGTAGTTCCTGACGTTTCGCCAGCAGCCGTGGCTGGCATCTTCAGAGGTGTAGCACCAAAAGACAGAGATCTCTCAGTGTCACAGTGTGGAAAAGATGTAGGTCATTTGTATCTACTCAGGAGGGGTGGGGTTGAGCTGAGTCATCCTGTAAGAGTTTCCCAGGGTGTGGAATGCTAATGGCGGGAGGCTTCACTGTATCCTGAGGAGGTTCTTTTGCATATGGATTGGTCCTTGATGTGCTAATCTTCTCTGAAGGGCTATTGTCGGGGATAGAATGTTTTGTTAGCCTGGTGTTTTTCAGAACTGGAAACCATGCTCTGTTCATTCTTAAGGTTTCTTCTTTCCTGTTGAAGTTTTGCTTATGCTTGTGAATTTCAATGGCTTCCCTGTGCAGTCTGACAAAGTAGTTGGAAGTGTTGTCCAGTATTTTGGTGTCCTGGAATAAGATACTGTGCCCTGTTTGCGTTAGGCTGTGTTCAGCCACTGCTGATTTTTCAGGTTGTCCAAGTCTGCAGTGTCTTTCATGTTCTTTTATTCTTGTCTGGATGCTACGCTTTGTGGTCCCAATGTAAACTTGTCCACAGCTGCAGGGTATACGGTATACTCCTGCAGAGGTGAGGGGGTCTCTACTGTCTTTTGCTGATCGTAGCATCGTTGTATTTTTCGGGTTTCCAATATTGAATTATATGGCTGAATTGAATATCTATCCAGGCAAAGCTTATCCAATTGACCCCTTTAGTCTATAAAATTATAATACTTGTATTTAAAGAAATTGTTTTGCTGGGGCACTTCCTATTTCATAGATGGTATAATTGCTATTATTGTTATATATTTTATTTATTTATTTACTGGATTTTTAGCCCGCCCTTCCCGCAAGCAGGCTTAGGGCAGGTCACAAAAATAAATAAGATACAATAAGTAAAACCAGTAAAATAACATCTCATGGATATCCACATTCCAAATGGGACACCCTTCCCCCTTTCCCTGCCCACCATACACAAGGGAAGAAAAGGGTGGAGGTGTGGGTTGGTGACCCACACCAACTCTAACTCTAACTCTTCAAGCATGGGGAGGCAGATGGACCATATGTTCCCCCGCACTGACAGGAGACCAGCAGGGAGGCTAATTATATGGATCCAGTGCTGGCCTCAACCATATGCCTGGAGGAACATCTCTGTCTTACAGGCCCGCCGACAAGACACAAGATCTTGGCGGACCTGAGTGTCTTCCGAGAGTTCTACCAGGTTGGGGCCAGGACAGAAAATGCCCTGGCCCTGGTTGAGGCCAGCCGAGCCGCCCTGGGGCCAGGGACCACCAGTAGGTGTTTACTTGCAGATCTAAGAGCTCTCCGAGGTACATATGGGGAGAGGCGGTCCCTCAGGTATGCTGGTCCCAGTCCATTTAGGGCTTTATAGGTCAGAACCAGAACCTGATCCGGAATTCCACAGGGAGCCAATGCAGCTGCTGCAGAGTTGGAGGCACATGTGCCCTGAATGAAATTCCTGTCAGGACACGAGCAGCAGCATTTTGGACCCACTGCAGTTTCCAGGTCAGGCCCAAGGGAAGCCCTGCGTAGAGCAAGTTACAGTAATCTAATCTGGAGGTGACCGTTGCATGGGACACTGTCGTTAGGTCATGGGTTGAGAGATACGGGGCAAGCTGCCTGGCCTGCCGAAGATGGAAAAATGCAGTTCTGGCAGCTGCCTTGACCTGGGCCTTCATTGACAAAGAGGAGTCCAGCGTCACCCCAAGGCTCCTGACCGATGAAACAGGCAGAAGTGGTGCCCCTTCAAAGGCCAGGAGCTGAATCCCCATATTTATCCCCCCACGGCCCAGGTACAGGACCTCCGTCTTCATAGGGTTCAACTTCAGTCTGCTCTGCTTCACCCATCCAGACACGGCTCCCAATGCTCTACTTAGGATCTCGGGAGCAGAGCCAGGCCGGCCGGCCATCAACAGATACAACTGGGTGTCATCTGCATACTGATGGCAACCCAGTCCGAAACTCCTTGCCAGCTGGGTGAGAGGGTGCATGTAGAGATTAAACAACAATGGGGAGAGTAACGCCCCCTGGGGGACACCACACACCAAAGGTTGACGTGCTGATAACCTCTCCCCCAGTGACACTCTCTGTCCCCGACCGTGGAGAAAAGAGACAAGACACTGCAAGGCAGTCCCTTGAATCCCCACATCAGCAAGGCGGTGGGTTAACAGTTCATGGTCAACCATGTCAAATGCTGCTGAGAGGTCTAGCAACACCAGCAGCGCTGACCCGCCCTGATCCAGATGCCTGCGGAGATCATCTGTGAGGGCGACCAACACTGTCTCAGTCCCATGACCTGGGTGGAAACCAGACTGGAATGGGTCCAGGACCGATGCCTCATCCAGGAAGCCCTACAGCTGCTCCACCACCACTCGCTCAATCACCTTACCCAGAAATGGGAGGTTCGAGACTGGGTGGTAACTGGACAGATCGGTGGGGTCCAAAGTTGGCTTTTTCAGGAGGGGCCTCACTACAGCTTCCTTTAATGCCATGGGAAAAACCCCAGAGCTCAGTGATAGATTAATAATGGCCTCCAACGGAGCCCTCAGCCCATCGAGACTGGCCTTAACCAGCCACGAGGGGCAGGGGTCCAAGGGGCATGTAGTGGGCCTCACCAGCCACAGGATCCTGTCAACATCCTCCTGGAAGACCAGACCAAAGTGATCTAAAATTGGACCAGAAGACAGCCAAGGGGTTTCCAGTTCCTTTACTGTATCAACCGTGGTTAGCAAGTCGCAGCGAAGAGACAGGACTTTATCTGCAAAAAAGCTCCCAAAAGCCTTACAGCTAATAGCCGAATTTCTAATTTGACAGTCTCCCTGAGAGAGGGAGACCAAGGACCGAACTACCTGAAATAATTTTGCCGGCCTGAGCTAGCAGACACTATGAAGGTGGCATGATATAGTTAATTTTATTTAGATTCCATCAGTTTAAATTTACTCTAGTTCTAGTTACTATATATTGTTTTGGTTTTGTTGGTTGTTTAAACTGTTATGTTTTTTACTGTTGGAAAAAATAAATAAATAAGTTTTAAAAATATATTTGTACAGCATGATCATTCAGCCAACATTTTAACACTTCAATTTGCTATATGCTGTTATGATTCTCTTTAGATATTGCTTTCAAGTAGTGAATGCACATGTTAAATGTCCAACAGAAACAAACTGAATAAACCCAGAACAGCTGCAATGTTTACAGTACCTAAAAAATACTTTTGCTATTAGAATCAAGTATTCAAAATAGCGTGCCTCTGTTTAGCTTGGTTATACTTTGTGTGAATATATGTTTCCAATCAATTTAGAATTGTTGGTACAGAAGGAAAGAATAGATTAAGTAACATGTGGCTGGATCCAGACTAATGTTTCCAGACATAAAGAATTCCACCTGCAAAGCCACAGCAATCCAAAATGCCTTCTAAAATCCTGTTCCTGTGGGTCCCCTCTCCCCTAGGAACAGGGTTTGTAGGTCATTTCAGGCTGTCACAGGAGACAGGAAACTTGCACTCCACACACAAATTCTCGTGATTGTGGAAATATTATATTAGTCTGGATCCAAGCCATAAGGAATTATGCACTATAGGCAGTAACATCTAACTAGGGACCTCTGATCTCTCAAACTTTATTGAGACGTCAGCATATGATCAATATTTAAACCAATAAAATAATCTAGATTCCCACAAAAGTGCACTAGTAGGTGAAGATGCATGAACAAGTTATATACCTCTTCATTTGGTAAAGATACATACACCCTCTTGGTGAATCGCCTGAAAAAGATATGGCAGAAGCTGTAGTAAGGAGATCAAAACATCTGGAAAAATCCACATCTCAAATGTTAGTTAGCTAAGAGCAGACATCACACTTTTCTATACAAGAACTGAAAGAATGGTTGTATTCAGAGATGGTACTGAGGTAGCTAGATTTTCCTTTGGATAGAAAATTATCCATAAATTTTTGCTAAAATATACATGCTCCAAAAGAACGCTATTTTTAAAAAACTGGTAAAATCTAATGACTATAAAAATGCAATTTTCAATTCAATAAAGCCAATGAGTTATGCTAGTCTCAATAAAATATTTTTATAAACATGTCATGTTTGCACGCACACAGATTTTAAAATTAAACATTATATACACAGAGCTAGAAACCAGCACCCACGCAAGAAATATGCTTCAGTCAGCTGATGTAAGAATGTTCAGAGTTCTCTCAGTACTAATTATTACATGGGTAGAGAGAGACAAAATTTAGTATATAAAACTACTACTTGGCATATTTATGAAATATGAAAGAATGTCAGTTTTCTACAAGCAAAACTGCAAACAGAGATATACAGAAATTGATGCACCCTATACTATATACTATCTCAGCACTTAGTTTTTGTTAACCTGGAAGATAGGAAAGAGTTTTTAGTAGTAAACAAAAAAAAGTGTTTGGGCAGAAAGTCTCATACAGTCACAATTGGCCACATTTAAACAATAAAACGTATCCTTGAAAATATGTTGTATGTATGGCAAGTTATTGCATCATTTAAAGTACCTGAGAACAGCATCATCAAGCTCCTGTGGCCTGTTTGTTGCTCCCATCACAAGTATTCGGTCTTCTCCAGAAGACTGGACCTAGTTTTTCCATAAATCAGAGTTATTTATTATTTCATTTAGGAGCCAAGTTGCAGAAGATTAAGATAACGTTGCGATAAATGCCCTGGACATGCATACCCCAAACAGCCTTGCAGGAGGTTATACACAGCACACACAGAATATTGAATTTGATTAGATATTGTAAAATGTCAAATATTTCACGGGTTAAACCGTTATTTACTTATTTATCTTATAGTCCACCTTTTTCACAGAAGGCACAAGGCAGATTACAGAAGTTGAAGCCAACAATCCATACAATTAAGAACTATTTATAAACTTAGACACTAAAACATTATGGCAGTATTCATAGAAATGCCATCCTAAAAAGTTCTGTTCTGTACATTTTATGGAATGATAATTGCGCTAGAGGCTTCCTGATATTGTCAGGCAGCCTGTTCCACCAGGTAGTGGCCAAAACAGAAGATTCTTTGGTATAGGTACACACTGATCTCATTCATTTACAGGCCTTGTGCAGGTGAGTGATTGCAGCAGAGTGTATCAGAAGAGGTGGTCCTTCATTTACATGGGTTCCAAGCCATTAAGGACTTTATGGGTAATGACCAGCCCCTTGAATTGAACCCAGAAACTATTCGGTAATCAATGTAGAACACATGTAATATGCCCACTCCCCTACCTCCTGATAGTACCAACTGAAATTTGAATTTTCTTCAAAGGCAGTCCCATACAGAGCATGTTACAATAATCTCACCATCAAGTTGCTACAAAATAAATCCAAATGGCCTAGATCCATCGTTTGTGCTAAAAGGATAAAGGACATACCATTTTTTCACTGCCAAACTCCTGCTTTTTCAGCAATAATGCTGGATCTACTATAATACCCAGTCTCTTAACCAAGTTAGCTAGGGTCATCTGAGTCCTGTCAAATGTGGAAAACACAACACCCTCTTAAGAACACAGCCTTACCAACCAACATCATCTGTTTTGTCAGGATTCAATTTCACTCTCAGTCACTTCACTATAGCAGCCAGGCACTGGCTTAGCATTGATATGGCAGTATCAGGTGGTCCAGACAAAGAAATACAGAGGCAAGTAGCATTGGCATATTGATGACACCCAACTCTAAATCCACAGATAATCTCACCCAAGGGCTTTCCATAAAGATTAAATAGCTAAAGCTAAACTCCGAGGAACTCTACAGGACAAGTTCTATGCTGATGATACTAAACTCAGTAACTCTGAGTTTGATCCATAAGAAAATATTTAAGACATTCCAAAACACGTAAGAACATAAGAAGAGCCCTACTGGATTAGACCAGTGATAAGCAGTGTTGCATTTATCTGTAACTGTTGTTCATCTACTGTCTTCTGTGCAGGCACACATTGGGACTCCGTATGTGCAGGCCTGCTGACCAGAACAGAGTCTCTAGCTCTAAAAGTCCACAAGGTGGTGCTGAGCTGCTAAATGTATAATACATAAAAAACAAACACACAGCAGAGCAGGAGAGAGGGAATGTGTGCCTGCACAGAAGACACTAGACGAACAGTTACAGGTAAGTGCAACACTGTTTTCATTGTTGGTCTTCTGTGCAGTCCCACACCGGAAGTTTAGCAAGCTACTCCCCAGTGGAGGAGGGTGTGTGTAGGTCAGTCTACCAATGCAGGACAGCTGTTCCCACTGCTGACACTTTTTTGGTATTTGTGTCGACAGCGCAGTGCTTTACTAAGTTATACCAGTAGAGTACTGAATCAGGTTCAAGGTTCTGGTATTAACCTATAAAGCCCTATGCAGACAGGGACCGGCATATCTGCGGGACCGCCTCTCCCCATATGAGTGTCAGAGGACCCTTCGCTCTAATGGAAAACATCTGCTGAAGGTCCCTGGCCCCAGGGAGGCCTGCCTGGCGTCAACCAGGACCAAGACTTTCTCGGTCCTGGCCCCAGCCTGGTGGAATGCTCTGTCTAATGAGACCAGGGCCCAGCAGGATTTATTGTCTTTTCGCCTGGCCTGTAAGACAGAGCTGTTCCGCCAGGCGTATGGTTGATACTAGGCGGAGGCACCCTGTTCAGTCGAGCATGGTTGTGCCCTCTCCACTAGCAACATCCTCCATCTGTTGAGTTTCACAGTAAATGCTCTGGTGAAGGTGAAAGGGAGGTGCCTTGTGTATGTGTATAGTGCATTTTATTATGCCGCTGTGTACACTTGTATGTATATATATGTATTTTAAATGTTAGGATGTTTATATATTTATAATTTTAAACTGTAAATTGTTAGATGTATTTTAAATGTATGTAAATTGTAATCCGCCCTGAGCCTGCTAGTGTGGGGAGGGCGGAATATAAATCTAATATAATTTAATTTATCAGCTGCATACCACATGGCAGCCTGACAGATGTGCTGAAGAGGGACCCTTTGTGAGAAAGCTGCCAATGAGGCTTGTATCATAGCTGAGTATATTCTGATCACCATGGTTCAAGTGATCTTCACCTCATTGGAGCAGAGTTTAACTGTCACTATCCATCCACAGAAGGTTTGGAAGGACTTGCGAGACCCTTATGGAGTCCAGAATAACACATAAGAGAGCATTCAGGTTTGTGAATGCTTTGGTTTTTCTAACTGATAAAAAAATTCCTTCTTCATATTCAACCTGTGCAAGTTATGTTCTGCTACAAAAGCAGCATTAAGGGAAAAACAGGTGGCATAACTCTTTTTGTTGTAGGCGAAGTTTTGACACCACCTCTGGGCGGAATTTGAGGCTGATGTGCCAGTCAACTTTATTTGGAAGAATTGAGTAAATGGGGAGTTGGCCGTAGGGTCATGAATTCCTCCCATCTCTGGCCAATGTTACAGCAACCATAAATGCCACCTTCTGAGATAAGAGGGGAAGGGGCAGGAAAGCATATGTTCAAAGGGTGTTAATCTTAATTGAGAGAACCAGCAGGAGACTCCATAAAGGAACAAGAGGGATTCTCAGAGGAAGGGTATCAAAGATATTCCTGAGAAACACAAGAAATATGGTAGAAGAAAATATGTTGTCAACCCTCCCATGAAAGGCTGATATGGCAGCTAATTTTACTTTAATAGAAGACACAAATTGGTCCTGGTTATGAAGTCATAGTAAGTACTAAAATTAGTTGCAATGGTCAGGGGGAGGTTGATAGTCCTTTAAGTTCTAACCATATTAGGAATCAATTCCGCTTGTGACCATAAGATACCAAAAATACCATTTTGCAGGTATTCAAAATGGCCTGGTTCACCTCTTTGGAGAAAGAGGGTCTTGTGGGTTCAGTAGCCACATGGTCAGTTTCAGAGGTGCTATATCACAGTGCTATACCTGATTTCTACACAGGGGGTCTGGTAGCATCGGGAAGCAGAGGCATTGATATTAAGACAGAGTCCCTGAAGTGGGAAAACATTCCCAGCATGGCCAAAAAAGGGTGAGTAGAATGCAGTGAGCATGGAAAATCCAAATTCTGCAAAGTATCGGACTTCCGGCTTGGGGATCATGGAGGGCTGACGCAGCTCGGGGAGCTGAGCTGTCCGTGCTGCTGTTTGAAAGGGCTAGTGGGGTGCAGATCACCCACAGCCCCCTGTTCTCAGGCATAGAACAGGCAAGTACGCTTAAGACCCCGAGGGTGAGTTGATCTCGGCTGTGGGGGGGGGATCTACGCAATGATAACCCACCCAGCCTTGAGGTCCTGCTCGAAGACGGGTGGGAAAGATCTCTGCAGCAGCTCTGGAGTCAAGTTTTTGGCTTAAGACCTCCGTACCCAAGCTTCAGCACCAAATTGGGAAAACTGGATCATTTTAATTACTGAAACAGCTATTACAACCCGCAAAGAAGGACTAATAAGGTAAAGATTGCTCTCTCTCTTTTTGAGAAGAAAATTGGTAAAAGAACTGAATTAAAGTAGAAGATAAAAATTGCAATAGACTTAAAAATTTACTGTGAATGTTCCGGCAAAGTAATTGAGAAAAAAGAACTTTTTAGAGAAGAGCTAACGCGGAAAATAGATTATTGTTTACATACCTGCGGCTTGAAAGAGATAGCGAAGTGTGAGAACGCTGAAAAATTGCGAGAAACTCTGAGCCGAGAAGAGGAACCGGGAGTGCGTCAGTACAACAGAGAGACTGGCTGGAAGCGGCCTTTGAAGAACCAGAAAAGGAAGAACGCCATTTTGGAGAAGGGAAAGGGCTTGACCTCAAATTGGGCGGAAGTAGGACATTTTGGATAAGGGAAAGGGCATACACTTCAAGTAAAAACCATAGAGAAAAGACACCCGACATTTTGGACACTAGGATTGCTAATTTTAAAGTTTTTGTTAAAATTTGACGTTTATACCGAGAAAAGTAAATCAGCCACGCCACGGAGCTAAGGAAAAGAGCAGACTCATGGGAGTGAGGCAAAGCAAGCCCCACGATGTCGAAGAAAGAATGGCAAACGGCGCTGGACAGTCTCGATAAAAAAGTCACAGAGGGGAATAAGGAGATCAAAGATATGATGCAAGAGATTGTGAAGGACATTAAGGAGCTTAAAGAGACTTTTAAATCAGAGATGGTGGAGCTGGTTAAAAATACTGATGAGGTCAAGAAAGAATTACAATCGACAGCAGAAAGTTAAAACAGTGGAAGATGAAACTGACAAGCTGGCTGTATCACACAAGATAGAAACCAAGGGTTTGAAAGGAAAAATGGCCGTGGTGGAATGTAAACATATGGAAAAACGACTCAGATTTCGCGGAGTCCCAGAAGTGGAAGGGAAATCAACCCAAGAGCAGATTTCAGAAATACTAGCAGAATTTTTGAACAAAGAATTGGATGAGGTGGCAGCCTTTCTAGCTGTGACATACAGAATCAACTCAAAATATGCAGCACAAAAAAATTTACCAAGAGATACAATAGTCCAATTTACAACAAAAAGAACAAGAGAAGAGATTGTGAGTAAGCAATTTCAAAACCCTCTGGAAATTGATGGAAAAAGAGTGAGAATAATGAAGGAACTGCCTAGGGGGGTTTTGTTGGAGAGGAAGAAATACAGAGAACTCATACAAATGCTGAAAGAACTGAACATTAGATATAGATGAGAAATACCAGAAGGATTGAGCTTTGAATTTCGTGAGATCAAAAGAACACTCAGATCTGGACATGAGATGGAAATGTTCCTAAAGGACTATGAAAAAGACCCAAAAGATCTAAAATTTGACCATGGAGTGTAAAATCATATCTTGGAATGTAAACAGACTGAACTCACCTTCTAAACATAAAACCACTTTCCACTGGCTATCCAAACAACACTGTAATATAATTTGTCTGCAGGAGACACATTAGGAAACAGGATGTGAAATATTTAAAATTTGCTAAACTGGGGAAAGAATTTGCAGCTGCGTCAAACCAGAAAAAAAGAGGAGTTGTTTTGTATATTAAAGATGAGCTGCAACCAAAAATGATTTTAAATGATGCGGAAGCTAGATATATAGCAGTGGAAATAATTTGGAATACAAAGAAAATACTTTTGATTGGGATTTATGCACCTAATGGTGCTAAAGAGAACTTTTTTAAACATTTACAGAACCAACTGGATGGACTAACATATGCTCAAATAATTTTGGCAGGTGACTTTAATGGAGTAACAAATTTGGACGATGATAAAAAAACGAAAGGTGCTCACAAAAAAGGACTTTTGCCAAAATCCTTTTTTGAGATTAAAGATCAGGAAAATTTGGAAGATGTATGAAGAAGAATTAATCCTAAAACAAAACAATACACGTTCTATTCGGCGAGACACTCGACATTATCAAGAATTGATACGATCTGGGCCTCTAAAGATCTGGCGGTATGGACTAAAGATGTGGAAGTAATGCCTAAAGTAGGCTCAGATCATAACCCAGTAATGTGGAAATTTGGGAAAGGCACCAAAAGACGAGGATGGAGGATAAATGAAGATTTGCTGCAATTAGAAGAAAATATAGTGCTACTACAAAGAGAGACCAAATTCTTTATACCATACAACTTAAATAAAGATGTTTCAACGCACAAAGTTTGGGACACTTATAAAGCAGTGATTAGAGGAACTTTAATGGATTTAAATGCAAGAGATAAGAGGAGAAAAGAAGAAAAAAGGCAAGAAATTATGGAAAAGATAAAGGCCAAGGAATTACAATTAAAGAAAAGACCAGGGAAGAAGAAGTTGTATCAAGAAATAAAAATTTTGCAAGAACAGTTGAGAGTAATGAACAATAAAGAATTAGAGTGGGAACTGAAAAAATTGAATCAAAAGTCATTTGAAGGTGCGAATAAACCTGGGAAATATTTAGCATGGCAACTGAAAAAGAAAAGGGAGAAAAAAGTAATAACCAAGATCCAAGAAGATGGCAAGATGTTAACAGATCAATTGGCTATTAGCAGAGCCTTTTTAAAGTATTATGCAAAACTGTATCAAAGAAAAGAAGTGAATTTGGACACTATTGATCAATATTTGAACAAGATTAATTTACCAATATTATCAGAAAAATGGAAGGAAAAGTTGAATGCAGAAATAACAGAGATGGAAATAAAAGAGGCTATTCGGACGACTAAATTAGGGAAGGCACCAGGCCCAGACGGAATTACGGCTAGGTTCTATAAACTATTGGTGAATGAACTGGCACCTTTTTTGAAAGTGGTAATGAATGAAATTTTAAAAGGACAAAAGATACCAGAGTCTTGGAATGAGGCCAACATATCATTGATACCAAAAGAAAATCAAGATTTAAGTAATGTCAAGAACTATCGTCCTATTTCATTGTTAAATAATTACAAAATTTTTGCAAAAATTTTGGCGGGGAGATTAAAGGACTGGTTAGTCGAGTACATTGCAGAAGAGCAGGCAGGGTTCCTTCCAAACAGGCAAATTAGAGACAATTTGAGAACTGTAGTAAATGCTATAGAATACTATGATAAACATTGTGAAAAAGAAGTTGGTTTCTTCTTTGTGGATGCAGAAAAAGCTTTTGATAATTTGAACTGGAATTTTATGTTTGCTACAATGGAAAGGCTACAAATGGGAAAAGATTTTATTCAAGCAGTAAAAGCAATATACAGAGACCAATGTGCGGCAATTGTAGTAAATGACGATTTAACAAAAAAATTGGAAATAAGAAAGGGTACAAGACAGGGGTGTCCATTATCTCCATTGTTGTTCATTTTGATTTTGGAACTGTTATTGATTCAAATACGAGAAGATGATACTATAAGAGGCATAAGGATTAAAGAATTTACCTACAAGGTTAGAGCTTTTGCGGATGATGTGATGGTTATAGTGGAAGATCCAATACAAAACATGCCGAAGTTGCTTGATAAGATAAAAGAGTTCGGAGATCTGGCTGGATTTTATGTTAACAAGAAGAAATCAAAGATACTATGCAAGAATATAACTAAACAAAAGCAACAAGAATTAATGGAACTTACTGATTGTGAAGTAACACATAAAGTTAAATATCTTGGAATTGAGTTAACTGCGAAAAATATCGATTTATTTAAGAATAACTATGAAAAGCTATGGCAACAGATTGATAGAGACTTGATTAAATGGAATAAACTAAATCTGTCATGGCTGGGAAGAATAGCGGCAGTTAAAATGAATGTGTTACCATGAATTATGTTTCTATTACAAACAATTCCAATTCTTGGGGATTTCAACATCCATGCTGACGACGATGCCTCTATGCAGGCCATTGACCTGGTGTCCTCCATGGCGGCCCTAGGACTCTTCCAGTTTGTTTCGGCTCCCACACATCAAGCAGGTCACACGCTGGATTTGATTTTTGGGGCAGGGATGATGGTGGTCCTGGATGCCTATGATGCAGTGCCATGGTCAGATCACTTTGTTCTGAAGACTCGTCTGAGCATGCCACTCCTTTCCCGGGTGGGCGGTGAGCGGATTTACGCTCGCCCGCGGAGGCTTATGGATCCAATTGGTTTCCAGGCGGCTCTGCGGGATCCGATGCCCCCTGGCAGTACGTTAGATGAGCTGGTGGATGATTGGCATGACCGTCTTTCCGAAGCCATCGACGCTATTGCCCCCTGCCGTCCTCTCCAAGCCCGCAAACGGGTAGCTCCTTGGTTTACCGAGGAGCTTCGCCAGATGAAGCGGTCTCTGAGACAACTAGAGCGAGTGTGGAGGCGGGGGCGCGACAAAGAGGCAAGAACATCTTATAGGACATTTATGAAAGCCTATGAGGTGGCAGTGAAAGCAGCAAAGAGGGATTTCTTTGCTGCTTCCATTGCGTCCGCTAGCTCACGCCCAGCTCAGTTATTTCGAACAGTTCGGTCCTTGGTCTCCCTCTCTCAGGGAGACCACCAAATTCTTAATTCAACTATTGGCTGCGAGGCTTTTGCGAGCTATTTTGCGGGTAAAATCTTGTCCCTTCGCCGTGGCCTGCCACCCACTGTTGATACAGTAAGGGAACTGGAGACCCCTTGGCCGTCTTCTGGGTCCGTATTAGACCATTTCAGGCTGCTCTCTCAGGACGATGTTGAAAGGATCCTGCAGGGGATGAGGCCAACCACCTGTCCTCTGGACCCCTGCCCATCCTGGCTGGTGAAGGCCAGCTCAGAGGGGCTACGGGACCATTTGGAGGCCATTGTTAACATCTCCCTGAGCTCTGGGGTTTTTCCAGGAGTGTTAAAGGAGGCGGTAGTGCGGCCCCTCCTGAAAAAAACATCTTTGGACCCCACCAACCCGTCCAGTTACCACCCAGTGTCGAACTTCCCGTTCCTGGGTAAGGTGATTGAGCGGGCTGCGGCGGTACAACTGCAGGAATTCCTGAATGATGCTCTAGTCCTGGACCCATTCCAGTCTGGCTTCCGTCCTGGCCATGGGATGGAGACAGCCTTGGTTGCCCTCACAGACGACCTTCGCAGGCATCTGGATCGAGGCGGGTCAGCGCTGCTTGTGTTACTTGATCTCACAGCAGCGTTTGACACGGTTGACTATGATTTGTTGGCCAGCCGCCTTGCCGACATGGGGATTAGGGGGACAGTCTTACAGTGGCTGGTCTCCTTTCTCCAGGGTCGGGGACAGAGGGTGGCGCTCGGGGGAGATCTATCGCCCCGTCACCCTTTGGTGTGCGGGGTTCCCCAAGGGGCGATACTCTCCCCGATGTTATTTAACATCTATATGCGCCCCCTCGCCCAGTTGGTGCGGAGGTTTGGGCTGGATTGTCATCAATACGCGGATGACACCCAACTTTTTCTGTTGATGGTCGGCCGGCCAGACACGGCCCCAGACAATCTGGCCAGAGCTTTGGAGGCTGTGACGGCATGGTTGAAACAGAGCAGGCTGAAATTGAACCCAGTGAAGACGGAGGTCCTGCAGCTGGGACGGGGGCTGCCAGATGTTGGGATCCAGCTCCCTGCCCTGGATGGGACACCACTGGCAACTTCGCCAGTGGTAAAGAGTCTGGGTGTGCTTCTGGATGCCTCCCTATCGATGGAGGCCCAGGTCACGGCGGTTGCCAAGTCTGCATTTTTCCATCTTCGTCAGATCAGGCAACTTGCCCCCTACCTGACGCCCCAGGACCTGGCTACAGTGATCCATGCAACGGTCACCTCCAGGCTAGATTACTGTAACTCACTCTACGCTGGGCTACCCCTGGGCCTGATCCGGAAACTACAACTGGTCCAGAATGCGGCGGCACGGGTCCTGACTGGTATACCTTACCAGTCACACATCACACCTGTCCTGCGCCAGCTGCACTGGCTTCCGGTTAAATTCCGAATCAGGTTCAAAGTGTTGGTTCTTACCTTTAAAGCCCTGAGTGGGTTGGGACTGGCATATCTTCGGGACCGCCTCTCCCTGTATGTTCCCCGGAGATTGCTCCGATCAGCGAATAAATACTTACTTGTGGTCCCTGGCCCTAAGGAAGCCCGCCTCGCTTCAACCAGGGCCAGGGCCTTTTCAGTCCTGGCCCCAGCCTGGTGGAACACTCTGTCAATGGAAACCCGGGTCCAGCGGGACATATTATCGTTCCGCCAGGCCTGTAAGACAGAGCTGTTCCGCCAGGCGTTTGGTGATTGAAGGGGGCGGTGCCATGTCGGCCTCCCACCTTTGGGGTGGGGAAGGTTCTCCCCACCACTGCACCTTGTTAATTTGTTTTATTATTTGTATACTGATTTTAGTTTTTGTTTTTATCGATTTTAACTGTTCACCGCCCAGAGCCCCTGGGGATGGGTGGTATATAAATTGAATAAATAAATAAATAAATAAATAAATAAATATTTTGATGTGCAACCTGTACTCTGAGTATTTGATGTGCAACCTGTATCTGATTATTTTGATGTGCAACCTGTACTCTGGACAAGAGGCTACTGTTAGGACAGAATATGAGGGAATAGAATGGTTTCCAATAGGCAAAGGTGTCAGAGAAGGATATATATTATCTCCTTTTCTTTTCAACCTATATGCAGAACATATAAGTAAAGGTGGATTATATTGGGAAGAAGGTGGAGTGAAAAACTGGTGAAAGGATCATTAACAATTTGAGATATGCAGATGACACCATGTTACTAGCAGAAAATAGTGAAGATTTGAAATGCCTACTGAAGAAGTTTAAGAGAAAGTGCCAAGACAGGATTACAGCTTAACATCAAGAAGACAAAAGTAATGACTACTGAGGAATCACATAATTGAGGTTGACAGTGAAGAAATTGAAATTGTTCATGACTTTCTATTCCTTGGCTCAATCATCCACCAAAAGGGAGACTGCAACAAAGAAATCAGAAGACTGAGACTGAGAAGATCAGCTATGAGGGAACTAAAAAAAAATCCCTAAGGTTCCTTAAAATCAAAGTAACCCACAGTATGTTATTCCCCATTACTATGTATGGATGTGAAAACTGGACAGTGAAGAAAGCTGACAGGAAGAAAATTGATTCATTTGAAATGTGGTGATGGAGAAGAGTTTTACCAATACCATGGACGGCCAAAAAGACAAATAAGTGTGTTCTAGCCTACAAATCAAGCCTGAATACTCCCTAGAAACTAACATGACAAAATGGAAACTATCATTCTTTGGTCACATCATGAGAAGACAAGACACTGTATAAAAGTCAATAATGCTGGAGTCGAAAGCAGCAGGAAAAAGGAAGATCCAAAATGAGATATATTGAGTCAATAAAGGAAGCTACATCCTACAGTTTTCAAGATCTGAGAAAGTTTGTTAGCATTAGGACATTTTGGAGGTTTTTCATTCATGAGGTCTCCATAAATCAGCAGTGATTTGATGGCACACAAACCCACCCCATGGCCATAAATACATCCTCTAGTAGTGAATTCCATGTACCACTTGCGTAAAGAAATATTCCCTTCTGTGTGGTCTGATTCTACTGACCATCAGCTTCACTGGATGCCCTCGAGTTCTAGTATGAGGGGAGGAAGAAAAAGTTCTCTGTTTATCCTCTCTATTTGTATAATTTTATAAACCTCTATCATATCCCCCTTTAGTTATCTCTTTTCTAAACTCCAGAGTCCCAGACTCTTCAGCCTTTCCTCATAGGAAAATTGCTCCAAACCTCTAACCATTTTGGTTGCCCTCTTCTGTACTTTTTCCAGCTCTGCCATGTCCTTTTTGATTTAAAGTGACCAAAACTACATGCACTATTCCAAATGAGACTGCACCACTGACCTATACAGGGGTGTAAGAATATTGGCTGTTTTTTTTTCAATTGCTTTTCTAATAATCCCCAGCACAGTTTGCCTTTTTCTCTGCTGTGGGGAAATGAACAAGAAATAACCACTGTGATAATCTAACTACTACTACAATGCTACTGAATTCTGTTTTACATGTTATTAAGACAGATAGTACTATTGACATGCAAACGGAGCCATTGAAACCAGAGTCATACTGGATTTACAAATTGGATACTGTTGTACCCCACGGGTTAAATTTTTGTTTGAATTTCTCGTGTTTCCTTTAAAGACTTGAAACAGGTGCCATCATTTGTTTTGGTTGTTGGAGCTTCTGTAGGAGACAGCAACACCTGTTGGATCCTGTTTGTGAAAATGAGGTATCTTTAAAACTACAGCAAGTGAATAGCATGCAATTGGCTTCCTTCATAATGCCTTGCATTTTTGGGTTAGCTATCCAGGCCGCTTGATTTTGGAGGCTCAATGAGAATTTGTGTTTAAAAGTGTTTTTGGAAATGTGTTATATAAGAATGCCTCTGCATTACAATCTTGTAAATAGTTTTATTGTAATTGGTTACAACTTGACTCTGCTGGTAAATTTTAAAACTTAGGCAAATTATACCTTGTAAATGTTTTCGTACCATGTTTTATATTGTTGGGTCAGGTATTCAGGCTGCTTGAATGTGGTGGCTCAATGAAAATGGGTTTTTGATGGTATGCTGTTTATGTGCAATGTTAAGTATTGCTTTACAATTATATTTAAAAGTTATTTTGTAAGCAATTTTACTAGAGTTTTTGGCATGTAATCTGTTACAGCATATGAGATTCACTTTGGTATATGGCTACACACCTGATGAAGATCTTGGTAGAAACAGGATTTATAATTAGCCAGTCACCCATTGTGTAACAGCCATCTGCAACTGACAAACACTAACCCTCGGACTGTTTGGGGGGAGTTGTTTTGGTCAGAAGGCAGCAGTTTATTGAAGTGCATTATATACTGCTTATCTTGTGCAAGTTTTGTGAATCTCAATTGGTTAATGTTAGCAGCTTTTGAATAGGTATATGATGAGAAGGCAATTTTGTATATTTACACAAAGAGTATATAGATATAGTTGCATTTCACAGGAGAACTGATTAAATTATAGTAGTAGTTAGATTATCATGGTGGTTATTTCTTATTCTTTGCTTTGTACTGTGATCTCCTTTTTTTCACTGCTGTGGCACACTGGGTTGACATTTTCAACACAGCACACCCCTTAACACCTACTTCTACTAACAAAATGTCTTTGCAGGACAGTATAATCTACCAGATCGAAGGCTGTTGATAAATTCAAGAAGCAACAAAGAAGTACAATAAGAGCCAGTGTAGTATAGTGGTTAGAGTGTTGGATCTAGAAGACCCAGGTTCAAATTGTTGCTTTGCCATGGACTCTTGTTGGGAGACCTTGGGCTAGTCACTCACTCTCAGCCAGACGTGCCTCATAGGGTTTTTGTGAGGATAAAATGGAGGGGAGAATGATGTAAGCCTCTTTGGGTTCCCACTGGGGAGAAAGGTAGGGTATAAATGAAGTTAATGAATAAACACTTCTCTACATTCAGAGTTAATTAAAGTCATCAGCACTGTCTCCATTCTGAAACCAGACCTGAAAACAGACTGAAATGGGTCAAAGAAAGATGTGTCATTCAGGAAGAATTGGAGTTGCTCCACCACCACTTTCTTAATTACCTTGTCCAGAAAAGCCAGAATGGGATTGGATGACAGTTTCCCCTACCACTGTTCTCCAGTGATTTTTCTAAGTAATGTATGAATGAAAGCATCTTTTAATGTTGGAGGAAAGACTCCCTATGTCACTAGACACCTCTGCTTCCTGAACTATACTACTACTGGCGAAACACGTCAGTGCAGTGTAATGGTTACAGTGTCAGACTAGGATCTGGGAGACCCTGGTTCAAATCCCTTCTCTGCTATGGAAGTCTGTTGTGTGACCCCGTCCCAGTAACACACACACAGCCTAATCTACCTCACAGGGATAAAATGAGAGAAGCCACTTTGGGTCCCCATTGGGACTTAAATGAGATAAATAAATCAGAGATTTTATTACCAAAAAACTTCACAGAAATATCACTGCTAACCACTAGTTCCTTAAATTTAATGATGGATCTTGGAGTCAGCAACTGCCAAAATACCCGAAACAATGAGCCAGACATGAACTAGCTACAATTAGAATACAGTGACAGCTTCCAGCTAAGATAAACACAAGTCTAATACTTACCCCATCAAACTCTATTAAAAATTCTGTTTTTAGACGTCTACTGGCATCATGTTCACCTTCTCTTCTTTCACATAAGAGGCTATCAACTTCATCTGAAAATAAAGTGGGAACACTAACATTTTCTATATCAAAGATGCCAAATTATTTAAGAGCTACCAAATAAAAATAATTTTATACATTTGGTATACAGAACATATACCTATAGGCATTTTTTCTTCTACAGTTAACTGGACAACACTGTACATGCCACATTCTTAAAAGCAAGATAAAATTTAAATTGAAGGTTAACTTCTATCATAACAGCTTACTTTAAAATTTAATGTAAAAATAACTAGAGCAGCTTAGTAAACAAATACTGAACTCTTACCTATAAAAATTATAGAAGGCTGAAGTTCTCTGGACACTGCAAAAAGAGCACGCACCAATTTCTCCCCTTCACCAACCTATGAGCATTAACATACTCACTTTAGAAAATACATAATTACAAACTTAATTTTAACAAAAGTTGGCTGCATGAGAAGACCATTAACTCCATTCCACATGCTTATGAGTTATGACATTAACTCACTGCTAGTACATGATATGTTCTTTGCATTCTTTCACTAAGCTCCATTTTATTGTGTGTCATGTATTTTTAAAAGTTCCAATGAAATGAAGTGTTGGCATCCTTATTTTTCCAAAAATGCAATTGAAGATTTCCAAATAATTGTAATTAGGAAGCATATTCAATGTACTAAAAATACTGCAGCTGGCTCTAAATAACCCTCATGGTTGTAACAGAGAAAAACTTATTTTCTCAACAGGCTGACAAATTTCATTTTCTTAACTCATTTTCACGATGGGGTACTTTTGATGACAAAAACTAAAAAGTGAGGGAAACTGAGGAAAGGGTGATTTGAGGTACCAAAACTGAAGAAAGGGTGACAGAGACACACCAAGATATTTTTCGTCCATTTCTTCCTTCCCACAAATACTTCCTGGCTTAAGTTAGCAAGTAGGCAGAAAAAGGATATAGTAGGATTATGCCTCGTCATTGCTACACCCAGTCAGTCACCCTTTCCTCTCTAATGCCCAAACTACATATTATATGCAGTCATTTCCCACAATTTTTAAGAATGAAAAGCAGCCACAGGAGGCTGCAGAGAAGAGCAGTCTGGAAGAAAAGAGCAGTTGGAGCAGAAACATAGCCTGAGAGGAAGGTGTTAAGTGTCTCTTTTCTGTCCTGCTGGTAATTCATTCAAAAATGCAACCTCCTACAGATACATTTAATTTTAAAAACTGTCAGAGAAGTTAGCCATAACTTCATGTAATATAATTTTGCACTAAGCTGTTTTCTAGCCAGAAAATGCAGGTGGAACATTTACAAAGTCTGGCTCCGTATAGGACCTGTGAAAGCAGCAGTGAGCCAGATAGTGGTATGCAGAGAGAACAAGCTTGTGTAGATTCTCTGTTGCTGCTGCCAATACAGCTAAGCAGCAATGGGGCTTTCACATGGCACATTTCCCTGTAGTTTTCATGCCCAAGTCCCCAACTTTTAAAAACTATACATTTATATATAACCAGTCATTAAAAACAAATGAGGAGGTGATCAGTTAGGGCATGCCAGAAGAAACAATCATTTTCATCTGCTGGCAGAAGAAAATGATCAAGGGGGACAGATGAATTTCTCTGTGGAAAAAATTCCGTAGTTTTGGCGCCACAACCAAAAAAGCCCTTTCTTCGGTTGACAGAGCATGGGACTCTAATCTGGAGAACCAGGTTTGATTCCTTACTCACTCCTCCACTTGAAGCCAACTGGGTGACCTTGGGTCAGTCACAGCTTCTAGCTCTCTCAGCCCCACCCACCTCACAGGGTGTTTTGTTGTGGGGATAATAATGGCATAGTTAGTAAACCACTCTGAGGGGGTGTCAAGTCATCCTGAAGGGCAGTATATAAATCGAATGTTATTATTATTATATTATTATTAAATCAAGGCCTCCCTGGGTGTTTTCTTAAGTGCACAACCAGAATAAGCAATTAACTTACATATTTTGATGTCAGACTTGCAGCACTTATGCTGAAAAAGGTTGCATTAGATTCCGCAGCCACTGCTTTGGCCTAGAAAGAGAGAAAATGCCAAATTGGAGCTAAAATACACAAGAGTTTACAGTGTGGTTACTTGAAATATGTAACACAGAACAATAAAGTGCCATTAAAGAAAAATCAAAATATTGTATCAATGAAGTGGCAATATACTGTTTCATTGCAGACAGTATGAAACTGAATTGGAAGCATTCTACTTCTAAAAACTTAACACTATCCACAAATAATTACATATCACAATTTTTTCAACAACTGAATAAAGGCCTATTCAGGTTAGTCTCCAAAGTATGAACTACAACATCCTCCATCTTATCACAATTGTAAACATAAGTTTATGAAGGGAATGGCTGCATTTCATTTTTTATTTTTATTATTTCATGAAACGAAGTAAGCAGGAAACTTTGCAATCTCTTATTTGCCAAGTATTATTGAAAGCAGCTTAGTACAATGGTTTATTCAAGTGCCTTTTCAACATAGCAAAATACTGAAAGTATGCCTTAGGAAGGAATTTTTTATGAAGTTATCCAGCTCATTTCCAATGTAAGGGGAAGAAAAATATCTGCATATTAACACAATGTAAATTAATGTCAAGTCCTAAATATCCAAACATTAAGAATTCTGTGTTTCAGAAGCATGTAGTTACCCTTTTCTCCTCTGAAAACAATATGCAGTTTTAGGCATGCAAAAGTAAACTTCAGAAGATACAATTTTTTCAGTCTAAAAATACGATTTGCTGATTTACCAATAACTACAAATGCTCTCACTCAAAAAAATTATGGCAAACACATGAAGAGCTCTCATAGCAAGACATGGTGATGCAGTCATGTAACATGTTTCTAGTGAGTCCAACTAGATTAAAAAATGCTGCTGTTTCAGAGACCAGGCAACTTCAATTTTTCACTATTATGTAAAACAACTGTACAGATTTCTGAAAAAATATGACTTAACTAAAAGTTTGCCACAGAAAAATGATTTCTCACCAGCATAGTCTTCCCATTTCCTGGTGGGCCAAACAACAACAATCCACGTGCAGGAGCCCTGAGTCCTGTAAACAACTAAGAAGAGTGGTAGAGTTATTCTGTTGTGACAAATGATACAAATATAAGTTAACATAAACTGGCAATTTATCAGACTACATTTAACCCCCTGACATTTAAGATACAAAGATTTGGAACCAACCTAGGACCTTCTATTTCCACTTTAATTAGGAAACAGATGATGGGGAGGAAGGGCACATAAGAGATAGCCAGTACAATCCATATCAAAGAAAACAGAGAAGGACCAAACAAATTTAAATATTATCATGTTTGGTTCATCTAGCTGTCACATCTGAAAGCCAGCATGGCACAGCGGTTAGAATGTCAGACTAGGATCTAGGAGTCCTGGGTCTGAATCCACACTCCACCAAGAAAGTTTGCTTGGTCACCCTGGGCCAGTTACACACTCAGTCTGATCTACCTCATAGGGGTAAAATGGAAGAGAGGAGAACATAAATGGCTTTGGGTCCCCACTGAGGAGAAAAGCTGAGTATAAATAAAGTAAAATAAATAAAATAGCTTCAGTGTTCTGCAAGTGGTTTGTATGCTGCTCAAATTTGCACACTTTCACTATTTATCACTGTTTCTCCTCTTCCCCCATCATTTCCCTTATGTCAAATTTTAGGCTGTAAGTTTCCTAGGAGAGGGACATGTCATCTTATACTTGGTAAAACATTATGGATGTGATAGAACAGTCAAAACTAAATAACCAATTTCAAAGAGATGCGGAGGAATCATTTAAACTCAAATTAACAACATGCAGTTAGCTACTACACATTATAGAGCATACAGTAGTAAATGCAGTACATTCACATTTAAAATATTTTTATGAACATATATATGCAACTGAATCAGTCTCTCACCAATGAATGGTCATAATTACTATCAACCCAATTGGACTATAATGAAAAAGAATTGTGATTCTCATTACCAATTATTAGGAAAATGACAGGAAAAAACTGTTAAGTTTCTCTGGAAGTAATTTTGATTGCAGATGTTACATGAATATATCTAAAGCTGTGAATGAACAAGGTTGAGATAAACTATATTCTAATTATCACATAACACAAGATTTGCATGGGCAATATGAAAAGTGAAAGAAAACAGATTGCTTACCTCAGGTCTAAGAGAAGGAAGGATAACAATTTCTTGTAGCGCCTGCTTTGCTAGCTCTTGCCCAGCGATATCATCAAATTTAACAGATGGCCCACTAACAAATACAGAATACCAATTAGTGTAACAATAGACATCTCATTCTTCTGGAGTGCAGCTGGCTAGTTTCACGTCTCTCAACAATGCCATTTTTAAGGAATCAAAATTATGAAGTCACCCACAATAGATACTAAAATACTCGTAGAATGTAGCTTTATATTTCAGCCTAAACTTAATTCTACTTGGAAAAAGCACTACTTCCCCTATAAGAAATCTAGTTAGCTTTTTCTACATAATAACCCAAGGTCACTCCTGTAATGAATGTCCACCTTTTTGCTGCTGAGCCACAAGAAAGGCCAATATTATGAGGATCTTAACTGACCCCGAGTTGTAAAATTTCAGGATATTTTGAAGTCACCAGGTTGTGGGGGGGATCTAGATTCTGGGGGGAAATTGAAACACATACAATACTTACTGTCCTATCAAATCCAAACTAATGTTATTTTAATAACATAAAGTGTATCATTTAAAAACTTAGCATATAAAATTGCAAATACTTGTTATTTATGGAATTTAAGTTATACATTCGTTAGAATTCTGCAAACAAAATTGCAAATATACCCAATATTTGAGAGGAAACTGCACACTGATGCGCCCTATGCTACCTTAGCACATTTATCTTAATTTTTGCTATCTGAAAAGAAAAAAAGGAGGAAAAGAAGAAGTTAAACAGAAAACACAAGCTTTGTGGTAAATAACACATTATTTGGTCAGAAAAAGGTCACACAAAGGGTCAATAGTAATATCTGCACAGCTAGATGTAGTTCCAGATAGATTCTGTCTTCCTCCTTTTGTAGCTACTGGCTAAAGAGAGCTCAGTTCTCAATGAGACTTTCAGTATTTTCATCTGAGGCTTTGGTGCTGTTTCTGATCTTTTGACCTTTTCCCCCTCCAATCAGTTAGGCAATGAGCTATATGTTACCCAATCTATGATAATTTAACACAGTGGTTTGAAAGAGGTGAAAAGCTCAAACAGAAAGGAACAAAAACAACAGAAGGCATGCAACAGCTGAGAAGCAATGAAAGCCTTGCATGCTCCCCATGAACATTAGGCATCCTTCTCAGTGCAGAAATGCATCTTGGATTTAAGACCTGTATTGTCTATAGCATGCATCTTTAAGAGCATTTCACTCATTCTAAAAGAAAATATTTCACAGAAGTTTTTTTTCAGTACTCTCCAGAATGTCCAAATTTTTCATTGAAAAAAGGACTCAGTTAAAAAGGGAAAACACATTCTCACACATTCTCCCCCATAAAATTTTTCACTTTTCCCCCAGAACTTCACATCAAAGTTGACCAAAACCAGGGCTTTTTTTCAGCCAGAACGCCCAAGAAAACCATTTTGGAACATCTTCAAGATTGTCACATGACTGGTGGCCCTGCCCACCTGATTCTTCTTGATTTTCCCTCGATTTCCCCTGCTGGAGGCAGAAGGAGCCTCCCTGGGAGAGCAGGCCAGGCAGCTAGGGTTCCCAGGTGCCCAGCAATCTCCCAGGGAAGTCCCTCCTGCCAGCTGATTGAATTTTCAGAAATGGCAGCAATGATCTAAGAGTATCCCTCCTAGTCTCTATGGTAAAGCTACCATAGAGACTAGAAGCCTCAGACTTGCTTTAAAAGAGGCTATGTACACAGCAGCCTCGTGGTGTGCTGAGAGAGAAGCAAGAGGTGGGTCGCAGATGTCCCAGAATTACAACTGATCTCCAGACATCACAGATCAGTTCTCCCTCAGATAAAATGGCTGCCTGTAGGGTGGACTCTATGACATTATACCCCGTTGAAGACACCTGCCACCCCTCCAGGAATTTCCCAACTTGGAGTTGGCAACCCATATTTAGTAAGGTTGCCAACTGGCTTGGAGAAAAAAGTCCTGTCCCTTTAATAGTGGTTTAATGTATGACAATGAGCAGCTGAAGCTCTTCATAGCATGCACATAAATAACATCCCATTAAAGGGGCTGGATTTCCCCCCCTCCAGGCAGTTGGAACTTGGGAGCCCTCTTATTTTGGCCTAACAGTCCCAAGCCTTTCCTAATCTGACTAGGAGCAAGAAACTCAACAGATGAGGATCCCTAACCCTAACCCTTCTCTTGTTCCCTGCTGTGGGGAGCAGCGTCCCGCCTGCCCTCCTTCTCACTGGACAGCCCCTGCACAAGCCATGGAAAGGGGCCCTTTGCAACCCCCGCTGGCAAAAATTCCATGATATGTGGCTTGAACTTTTGGATGAGGAGGATAAAGCAATTAAAGAATTGGGGTTTGTCTTTTTTTCTCTTCTAGTGGTGTTTCTGATATGTAGTAATTAATGTTTGCATTTCTTATGCCTTTATCGTTCCATGCTCTCTTCTGTATGTCCAAAGCAGAGAACTCTGAACTACTAACATTTTGAATCTGGTATAATTTTATTAGTATGGCTGGTAAATATCAATTATGTTATTAAATGTTTTAGAGACTTGAGAGACTCCCGGGAACCATGCAATGACGTCACTTCCAGGAAACTATGTCACTTCCCGGAAGTGACATCATTGCACGGTCCTGGGAGTGTATGCGCACAAAACGCACACGCATCTGGTACCAGAGAGTTCCACCACTTCTTTTCCCAGAAAAAAAGCCCTGACCAAAACTATGTTTCATGTGAGAAGGCAGGTCATGTAAATACCTAGATGCCTGCCAGGGAGCCTGACAAATAGGAGGGAAGGAGATGAACGTCAACAGAAAGCCAATCTGGTCATAGATGACCCCCCCCCCAGTTCCCATGAAAACTCTTGAAATAAGGGCTAGCAAGAAGGGGACTTTTGTCTGTTTCAGCTATGAATCCCTGAATGTTTGAACTACCTTACAAGGCAGACAAAAAGACCAGAGAATCCTTGGAAGCTCTGAATTAGCTAGAAGTTGCATTTTGTCTTCTGTACTTCCCTTTCTCAATATCCTCATACATCTTTTGTGCTCAGAACAAACATTTTAAAACACATCTTAGCTCTACGAGACTTTCTTTGCTAAGTCCCCCCACCCCTCGTAGGCCCTTTGCTCAGAAACTAGAGACAGTCGCCTTGCAAGGGACAAAGAACTTGCCAGGGTTTCCCTCTTGAAAGAGACAGGACTTCCTTTGCCATACACATGCACACTCTGGCAGCAAAGATCTGAGACTTGTTTAATTATCCTCAGGTGGCGCAAGTTCTACCCAGAAGAATATTAGGGACTGAGCATACCACCTCTTTAAATGTACGCATCCCACAGTGGGCCCAGCACTTTTCAACCCCATCCTTTAACAATAAGCCTCACTATTACTTACCTGTCTACAATTTCATTGAGAATAAGATTAGCAAGATTACTATCCACATTTCTAAAAATCTTCATATCTTTCTTTTTTCGCAGAGCAGTTGTAGGAGTAGAGGGCTTGTTGGATCTATTGTTTTTGGGTGTAGTCTGAAGAAATAATGATTTCAAATATGTTAAGTATTGTTTAGAAATTAAGATATTCAGTTAATGAATTAGAAAGCTCTGAGGCTTTCATCCAATCAAACATGCTGTCTGAAGAACTGCGGTTGCACATCTCACTCACCCACCATCACAGGCAGTTTTGAAGAGGTCCCTTGAATTTTATGAGTGACTTTTCAGCCAATGGTGGATGTACCTTATTTTAGAAGCCCCACTGCTCATGCAGAGTACATAATTTAACCCTTTAAGATTGTGGCTGCAGTTTTAAAATTTTCTAGTATAGTCACCACCTGTCCTCTGAATGCCCCGCAAGATTTACCAGGGAGGGGATAAGTGATGTGAACAAACAGCTTCAAGTTTTGCAATGTACATTCATCAGCTATTCCTAACTGAAGTACAATTATTGCACTACATTTGCAATAAACCCTATTTAGCTTTTAAGATCTGATGAGATCAGGCTCACCTGGACTATCCAGGTCAGGGCACTTATGAATTAGATGTGTACTATTCTATAGCTTTCTCAAATCTCCAAAGATACAAATGCAGGGCTTACATTTTTAAATTCATAATTATATTAAAGAGCTCATATGATGGATTTTTAAACTTCAATAAATTGTTTAGTTGTACTCTTGGCCTGTCTACTTTCACAAATAAGAAGTAGGTAGACCACTGGTCTGATCAAGCAAAAGAAACCTTGTGGTTTTTATTTTTAAGTCAGAATGCTGAAAATGATTACTAGACTGTGAAGATGTAGTGCTCTACAGGAGGTTGCACATCATTTCCTTATTTGTCCAATATCAGTTTGAGCAGTACTATGAGCATTTTCCAATTCAGAGGGTTCTTTAAAATTCTGGGTTGGATCCTAGAGCTGCGTGTGCAGAACACATGAACAGTGACTGATCTATCCATGCCTTTCCCTTCCCACAACAGCCCCTTGAAACTCCCAAAAGACATCATTGACGTCATGAGACTACCATGGACAAAAACAAAATACCAGGAGATCTGCAGTGAGAAGGGGAGATTTGGTGAAACTGCCTCCATTTGGTCTTGCTCCAATAGCACTCTTGCTCTGCCACACTTACTATGCCAAGTTTTCCAATGATGCGGGGAAAATAGTATGGACCAATTTTTACTTCTGTGTTGGTGACTTTTTCCAACTGGGGATCTGTGGCCAGAGGGCTGGGCCACATGATTATAACTAATCATGTTGAAGAGTATTTGATTGGTAACAAGATTCTAGTAGTCTAGTCAGTTAGGGAATACAAAACAATATTTGGAAGAGCAAGTCTTGATTGCCACAAAAGATTTTAGCAGGTCCAGAATTCTTAAGAGCTCTTACCAGGATTCTTTATTTTTGCAATTGATTAAAAATTTGCAAATTAAGCATGAAGAAAAGTGAAATAAAATTGCAGAGAACAAGAACAATGGAGGTTAGGCTAAATTAATTTATCTGCCTACAATACAAGCACACATATCAATTATCTGGATGTAGCCTATGATGAAACTAGTCCTGCAACATTCATTCACACTTCAAGATGAACTGAAGAAAATCTGATCTTCTAAAGGAAAACTGAGCAACTGTTAGCAAGTATATGTAATATCCCTGAAACCAGCCCCTACTATCATATTGTTAAGAGCACTGTTAAAACTGAGATCAAACTGGTTCCGTTTTGCTAGTTATCAATCTCTACTTTCAAAACAGGTGCTAGAATAATAGATATAGTAGAAGTGGTCTCTCCAGAAGACATTTTGGAATGAAACCTTTGAGCTTTAACAGAAAGATATCAAACAATTCCTTTTTTTGAAGTGCAATTTTTTAAATTAAAAACTCACTACACTGTGCCTGGAGACTACTTCCTTACCTTCTGAGTAATTGTTGTTGGAGATGCTGCCGGTCTAGGCACAGGGAAATTGGATATTCCACTATAACTAGGTGTCCTTTGGTGCCCTGAAAGGCCTACAGACGCAGTTTTTGCCACAGACTTTGAACGAGGGAGCGAGTTACTAGTTTGAGTCAGTGGATCCTTCTTTTTTGGAACAGCTCCATTTTCTGCAAGAAAAAAAAAAGATGTGTCAATACAGGATACACCAAACAGCTAGCAGCATATCTCAATATAAAACGTCGCATCTTTATCAACTACACTGCTTTGGACAATTTATTTATACAAGTATTACCTATGCAAGATGATATTTTTCTCGCTATTCATAAGTCCTCAGAACATTTATTTTCTACCTGCAATATGGTAAAAAAAACTAATTATCCTTCAGCAATTAACATTTTCTCTGATCAGTGTCAAATGAAATTAAGCCCTATAGTTGTGTGTATTTTCTATTACAAACTGGTGGTTAAGCACCACTGGGTATTGACCTCACGTGCTAGACTAACACAATACTATTGCTAGTAACTTATTCAGCTGATTATTCTCTTGTGAGAAAATCATCCTCATGGTATACACCACTGTAATTTACTCTTTGATAATGAGTGATGCCAACACTTAGAATTAATTAGTCCTCCAAAGTACTTTACATACATTACTATGTTGCTTTCCTATCAAAAGCCCTGTAAGACTATTCAGTATTATGCCCACATAGCAGACTAGACTCTAAAACCACCTAGTGAGTTGAAAGCATATGCAAGTTTTGAACTGGAAACATTAATTCATAGCTCTCAGCCACTACAGCAGTTTGAGGTAAGACACTAGTTGACTTATAAACACGTATAGCAATCAGCACCAAGTTTTCAGAACACGAAAAATCAGCTAAATTTTAACTGGACTTGAACATATAACTTACACTTAACCATATACCTATAGCAAGTGATGCAATGTTAACTACATTGTAACCATTCTTTTCATAGAAATACTGAAGGAATATTCTGATTAGGTAACTGCACTGATTATTTACGTTGCCTAAACAGTTTCACATTGACTGAGAAAATTCAACTAACCTCTAACTGAATTCTGAAATAAAATACAAGTGTTGCGTTTGAAAAATATTTCTACCCAACCCAGTGTATTTTTGGGTAGAAAAGGAGGATTTGAGTCCAGTGGCACCGTAGGGACCAATAAGATTTTCAGGGTAAAAGCTTTTGAGAGTCAAAGTCCCCTTCTTCACATACCTTCTTTAGAGCTTTGACTCCTGGAAGCTTAAAACTTTAAAATCTTGTTGGTCTCTAAGATGTCACTGGACTCCAATCCTGCTGTTCTACTGCAGAACAACATGGCTACCTACCTAAAATCATCTTTGGATAGAAAAATTCCTTTGAACTAGAAATGTTTGTAGTGGTAGAAGTTTCTGCCCCATTTACCATAACATGGGGTAAAGAAAGTACTGCAATAGGAAAGAGAATAGATTTATGGGGTGTTTTTTTTTTACCCTGGATACTTTTTTGTTTACAGATAGTTAACTATACAATGGGGGGCTAGTTATTCCAGGAATAAAGAAAGCATTTAAATATGCAGCAACATTTTAAAAGCAGCTCAGTCCTGTGCATGCTCATGAGCCAATTCAGAAATGTCACCACGGGGTATGAACATAATTCTTTGTTATCTAGTCATATTTTATTTTCTAGTTTAAATTATCAATCAAAAGTCTTAAAAATCTATTTCTCAAAACTTCAGGATCTCTCTTCTCACTTATACTCTCTCATATGACTGAAACCTGAGTAACAAAGCCTGTATGTTGCCTGCAGCTTCTTCGGCCATGATATATGAAGGAGGATATTGCTGATTCCCATCAGCAACATTTAAAATATTTAGAATAAGCTTGCTTTGAATTATGTTGCAGCCTCATAAAAACGATGACCGGATCATGTGTTTGGCAATGTTATATAAAGTGGACATTCTTAACTGGGTTCATCATGACACATGCGAAATATTCAAAACAGCATTTGACCAAAATTGAAATTACAGCATTAAAGGCAACTGTTATCTATGAAATTTGAACAAAACATAAATCAATTCTATAAAAAAGAAGAGGTTTTTCTTTCTTTTTTTTTTACATACTATGAAAATGTGTACAGGCTGTAATTTTAGGGAATTATGGGAATAAAGAAATGTGTTCAGCACATAAACTATGTTAAGAGGATATGTAAGTTTGCTTATTTTATTTTTAGGTATTCATATCCCTACTTTTCTCTCCAATGGGGACCCAAAACAGCTTTATTCTCCTCTCCTACACTTTATGTTCACCACCTCTGCTCTGTGAGCTTCTATGGCAGAGAGGGGACTGGGTCTCCTAGATCTGAATTCACTCTAACCACTATACCAAGCTTCACAGTCATGCATCTGGAGTAAGGAGCTGCAGCTTTTCAACCCCTTCACAGCTGAATCAAGGGGTGGCCCATCCCCTGCAGTATCCTTTTTCTCATCCATTCTACAACTAACCCTTCTGCAACTGTCATTTACCATCACCTATCACTCTCCATCACCTAGCAACCAGAATTTCTCAGCAAGCTGCTTCATCCTCATCTGGCCATTATAACGCTGATTACATATAACTGAGAAGCTGGAACAGGAAACTTCTGTGGATAAACTATGAAGGAGCCACTATGCTTTCTACTTTTCTCACCAATTTGCCTTAGATTTTTCAAAAAGGCAAACTAGACAAGTTTTTCCATTGTTTAACCCTCCTTTCTCCTTTTTTCATACAAGGAAGTCTAACATCTACAGACTTTTGCTTAGTATACATCACTTGAGGCAAGGAAGGAATGTGACAGCTTTCCTCAAGTGAGAATACATATTTCGGTTAAGAAATGACTAAAATATATTCTAATCTATGAATATATACCAGTATTCAAGTTTTATTAAATGGTGAAACTTGGTAACATCCACAGTGTTAGCAGTCATACCCCTTTTCCTCGCCAAAAGGGCAGTTTATGAATAGGGAGTATCATAAACCCCTTTTTCTCAAGTGCCTTAAGCACTGAGAACTGCCTGGTCAGGCAGAACAGATGCCAAGCCCAGCTGGAGTTGTAAAATTATCAGAAGGGCTGTCAGGCTAACTGCCCTTCTCTGTCCCAAAGAAGCACTTAAGTGAAACAAAGAGGTCTTCCACGAGTTCCTGCTTCATCTAATCAACACCTTTCCGTACCTTCCCTCACCCACCTTCTCAATTAGGGCTATTCTGAGACCTGATAAGCCCTTCCCATCTGGCAATCACAGGCCATCAAGCACCCTTCTCACCTATAGTTCCTCCCAGATATGTAATCAAGCCTTTTTCAATTTATTGTTTCACCTCTGGACAAGCCATCAAGCTATTGTTTTGGGGGCAGAAGACGTAATTCTGCCTCAGGATACATTTTACACTATAACTAGGCTGCCCACAGCCATGTGATGTGTGTGTTCCTTGGATCCATATGCACAGCCTCAGATGCATGTCTGAGTCTCCTTTTCTTGCTGCAAAGTGCTGGCTGCTCATGCTGCTGTCTCTATGGACATCCTCCCACTGCCCTCAGTCTGATAAATATTGCCCTACCTTGAACCTCTCTCCCTCTTCCACCTTGATTTTCTAGTTAGCCCGACGCATATGCTGTATGTGATTTTGCCTTTACTGCTCCTTTAATAAAAATCATTCCTGTTGAACACCTGCCTGGTTCATTCAGAGAGTTCTCTAAGGGAACAATCCTGGTATACATTCGTGGAGATAGCCCACTTACCCCCTCTTGCTACATCTCCTTGAATGCTAATTTCCCCATCTCACAAGGAGACTGTCCCCCATTTAGGATAACACCAGGACATAGCCCCTTCTTCTGAAATAACTTTTTATATCAAATGTATTATCAAACATGTGGTACATATATTTTGCATACCACACACATCCTACACATGGGGAAATATTCACCAGCTGAACAGAAGGTAAATGTGGGGTATTTACTGAAGCAGACTGAAGGCTGTGATTTCTATAAAACTAGCTACCAACTTCTAACTGCTAAAGACAATGAAAGGAGGAAAGGCGACCAGTAGCATGAAGATGCCAGAAAGATTCCACAAGAGCTACTGGAGCTTGGTTACACTTGGATAGAGAATGCTTAAGTGTTCAAGTTCAGACACTTTGGGGGCTTTTAGGGATTACTGAATACTTGTGCTCAGTGAGCATCCATTTCACACAGTAAGATTTATGTACTGAGTAAAAACTTGAGGACAATAGGCCGATAAAACAATAGCTCTTAATATTAATTTCAAATTAGAACATGTATGTCACTGGGGACACATTTCTTTCAAGTTGAGCCTTGAATGCTGTGGGAAAACATACACCAATAACAACACACTTCGTAAACTGCTCTAGGTGTGGCATTAAGTTGCCCTGAAGAGCAGTATATAAATCAAATGTTATTATATTATTATTATTAAAATTTCCAAGTGAGTCACAATCCATCAACTGGATAAGCTATGAAAAAGTTGCTGCTTCAGCTTGAATGACTGTGAAGGACACCTATTAAACAGTTCCCATATCATGAGCAACAAGCACATGAAACGTTAATACCTTATTTTTGCATATCACCTTGCACATGATTGGTAGAAAAGTGTTATCAGTGCATTAAAGCAAAAACTTAATATATTGCATAGTTATACCATCCTTTCCTCCAAACGAGATCAGGGTGGCATACACAGGGAGGGTTCCTGCTACCTGTTTTATCCTTAAAAGATAATGGTTGAGAGAGAATATGACTGGCACAAGATTATCTAGTAGGCTTCATTGAAAGGAAGGGATTAGAAATTGGGTCTCTTCAGACCTAGTCTACCATTCTAGACATTACACTACACTGGCTCAAAGGTAAAAATTTAAGGAGCATTTTCAAAATATTTTTGGGTAAATGAAGCTTAAGCACACACACACACACTTTACTACATATGCATCCATGGCGCCCTCTAAAACTATGCCATTATCTCAAAAACCATTTTCTCTTACATTTTCCCTTAGGTTTGAAACTGACAAAACAAGAATCTGCTGGTCTGTACCCTAGTGAATTCCACAGCTCCAGTAAATTATACAGGACTAAGAAATGAGACTGCAATTAACAGAACAGACTTTTCTCCAGCAGCAAGCTGCACCAATTCTTTGCATCTGGGCAATCAACCTGCTACTTCTGAACCAAATCTAGTACCACTGTTGCACAAAGACAAAAAATCATTCTTGGTTTGTCTGTATACATCAGTATACTGACACTTAGATCAACAGCAGTTACCAAATGTCAAATGTTTACTTCCCCTAAATTACACTAAATTAGATGAGGATGATTCTCAGATGATGTTTTGAGATAAGAAAACAGTAATTCTGGCCAAGTCTGGCCTTTAAAATCTTACAGTGTCACAAAAAACCTAATCAAATACCAGATTTTCAAGTAAAAAATAATTAGTACCAAACTTTAACTGAAGAAATGTCAATATTTCATAGTACCACTGTTACAAAAACGTAAAGAATGTTTTAAAGCACCAAGACACTAACTTTTGAAGTTGTATGCATCTATGCCAGAAATCCTATCTAGGACTATTTTAATTAAACCGGATTACCAAACAGGTAATATGTTGTTTAAGGTTTCATTATTTTTTTTTATTGAATACAATTTTCCCAAGTAGTAAGATTTACAGTGCAATCCTAAGAAGAGTTACTCCAGTTTAAGCCCATTGAAAGCAGGGTGGATAAAAATCAATGATTTTTTTAAAAAAATAAAAAAAACAGGATTTTTTAAATTTAAATCGGATTTTTTTTATTTAAATCGGATTTTTTTTAAATAAAATGCTTTTTGAGGAAAATATATTACCATCCAAAGGTTATTCCATCATGAAATAAAAATTAGTTTTTAATTATGTAGAATAAGGCTGTATATGTTTAATTTTTTTGGTAAATAAATTCCATTATTCCATTCACAATGTCATGCTCTTCCAGAGGTTTTTGTAAGATTATTGGGCAGTTTCTCTGCCTACAAGATATTATCACAGATGCTTGGTTTTGCAGTTCTCAAAACTGAATTTGTGGCAGCTCAGCAGAGATCACATGCCTCTTCTTCACAGCAAAAATGTTATAACATGAACAGAGTTGAGAAAAAGACCTTAATCCTATTGTTCTACAAACCTATGAAGACAGAATCAACCCCTCCAGTGCTAAGTTGCAAGAAGTTCAGTGAATAGAAACAATATTTTTCTGATTGTTTGGAGTGGAACAGATCTGCACAAGAAGAAACTAAGTGTGAGGAGGGAGGGACAAGCAGTACAAAATGAAAGTGAAACTTTTTGAGCACAATCCTGCACAAGTCTTTGGATCTTTTGTGTGTATGACCTGAGGTTTATCACATTCTTTCCTTGGAGGAAAAAACCTATAATGGCAGCAGGCTGTAAAAGAGACCCAGTTTGGGAATACTTTAATGAAGTTCCTTTACCTATTGGTAAGGCAGGCATCTACTTGCATATTAAAGTTATACCAGCAAGAATTAGTCTTTATGTAGAAAACTATGATTTAAATCAAGCCTTAATGACTAGTGATTTAAATCGTGATTTAAATCAGTTTGATTTAAATCAAATCCACCCTGATTGAAAGCAGTGGACTTCGACTGGAATAACTCTGTTTAGGATTTCACTGTCTATCTTGGAAGCAGCATCTCTCAGAGCCTCGCTACAAGTGACATCTTCCACGCGAACGGCACTTGATAATTTTCGCAAGTCTTTCTGGGTACTGAAGTCCCTCTCCCACACCCCTTTTCCTTCTGTTCCTTCCCCTGTCTGTTAGCATGGCTGCCTGAAGAGACGGAGAAAGCCTACGACAGCAGCTTTTGCAAATCGTCTTGCTGGGGGGTGGGGGATGCTCTGGAGAAAGCTGACATGTCGGTGAAGTCCTCCCCTCTCTGTTAGAACTGTTAGGATCGCTGCCTTAAAAGTCAGAGAAAGCCTGCGTTTGCAAATCGTTTCTCTAGTCGCAAGCCTGCTCTCAATGATCTTTGGGGGCGGGCAGCTGCAACTTTCTTAGCTTTCTCTAGAGTATTTCCCCCCCCTCCCTGAGCAAGACGATTAGCAAAGTTGCAGCGGGCAGCTCGGGGAGGGGGGGAATACTCTAGAGAAAGCTAAGAAAGTTGCAGCTGCCCGCCCCCAAAGATCATTGAGAGCAGGCTTGCGACTAGAGAAACGATTTGCAAACGCAGGCTTTCTCTGACTTTTAAGGCAGCGATCCTAACAGTTCGAACGGAGAGGGGAGGACTTCACCGACATGTCAGCTTTCTCCAGAGCATCCCCCACCCCCCAGCAAGACGATTTGCAAAAGCTGCTGTCGTAGGCTTTCTCCGTCTCTTCAGGCAGCTGTGCTAACAGACAGGGGAAGGAACAGAAGGAAAAGGGGTGTGGGAGAGGGACTTCAGTACCCAGAAAGACTTGCGAAAATGATCAAGTGCCGTTCGCGTGGAAGATGTCACTTGTAGGGAGGCTCTCAGACAACGTAGTACTTCTACTTAAATCAGTAACACTAATCCTCTACAGTTCTTATATGTACGCAGCCTGTGAACCTTTGTGATAGCAGCAATTTCCTCTAACGGGCGGTAAATTAAAAAATGAACTACAATGCTGCTTGTCTGCTATTAACAGAAAATAGAATCCAAAACAATCTGAGATTCTTCTTAGACTTTTTAACGGACTGAAATCTATCACTATTTCTTGATGTGGCATTCTATACAGGCTATAATAAATGCTGACACACTGCTTTTAATTACTAGAAATTAATGCCTTTCTTTTGCAATTATTTCATTTTAAAATGCAGCTAACTTTTCAAAAGTACAGGAAAATAGTTTTGTAAGAACAATGTTAAGACATTAAAATGGAATGTATTTTTACAGAAACCTATAAATAGAAAAACATTTTAAAGAGATCGGAGCAGGCAATTTAGCACTGCAAATACTCTCTGTAATAGATAAGATATTGATAGACATCCCCTTAATTAGGTGCTGGTAAAACCAAACCCACCTGACTGGAGATGTCCATTGCGGCATACCAGGTTAGTACTGTCACTATAGACTTCCATTTGCGGCTTGGGAATTTGCTTAACTGCCTGCATCTTCTCTATGTAACAAAACAGAGGGGGGGAAAGGACAAATAAAAACAAAAAAATGAACCAATGAAAGTTACGTATTCTCATCACACCAAAATGATTTTGCCTTCAGTTGACTTGATATGGATTAAAGTTACAAAGCTTTAATCTAATGTTCACTTTATGATGAGTTTACAAGAACATGCAATAAACGAAGTACTATTATAAAAAAGAGTCAACTGCAGTCAGTAGCTGAGTCAGAAGTAACAATGAAAAAGATTGATGGGGAATTATTTTATGCAGTGTGCAAAGACTTGATCTATGGGAAAGAGAGGAATGAGAGATTTAGAACAAAGTGATACACGTTGCAACCATATTTCATTGTTGCATTAAATTTTACTGACAAAAATCTGTGGATGATAATAAACTAGTTCACATTTGACTATTAATGCTATTATGCAAAATGTTTGAGTCATCTGATTCCTATAAACTGCAAGACAGTCTCCCATTGAACAAGTTGTGCAATAACCCTCTTTTCCAGTAATTAAAATCTCAAACTGTATTGTAAGTATTGCTAAGAATTACTGAGTTAGATCCTGTGCACTGCTCCACTAATAGTAAAGATTTCCTGCAGCTCCAGAGGCTGTTCGTACAGCACAGGATCCAATCTGTGTAACACTGGAAAACACTCTCAAAAGACAACACTACAAAACAATTAGTGGATAAGGAAAATAAATCTTTTCTGCCACTTCCTCTGCATGAAGCAATCATGAGAAATATCTTAAGAAACTCTACTGCTTCAATTTGCTCCCATACATTAGTCAGGTTTCTAAAGGACCTTAAATTATGGCATGGTTTGTACAGCAAATATCTTTCTGAGAATGACTAGCAAGCACCCACACTTGTTAGCTTCTTATTCAGGAACCTTATATTCATTAGTCTGAGATAAAACCAGTTATCACTTTTATACGCCTAACATCTATTGTCAAAAGGTCATTATTTTTCAAGTAAATTAGGTTGTCACAAATGTTTTACTTAATACCTACAGCTCCTTAATTTATAAAGCATGTACACAAGTCTTGTCTCTTTTCTGATTCCATTATTATGTCCACTTGTGTACTTCTGAAAAGAACAGTATTACTGTAATCAAATACTGTAACAGAACTGCCCATAAAAAGAAATAAATGCAGCTTGCAACACAGATATAACTTACTTCCTAAGCTCTCAAAGAGCAAGTTTAAAACTGAGAGCTATTACCCCCCAAAAATTTGATCTCTTGTCCAGGCACTTGCCTTGCAGTGTATTGTTACCTAAAGGTTAAACAAATTCTTCTGCAACATCTTAAGAAGCATACTTACATATATTTAATATACATTTTAAAGAATAACAAGTGACCTACAACCAAACAGCTAGCCAGTTATTTCTAATCTGTGTAGAAAACGGAGTATTCCATAATGCCTCAGGCCCTCATCCTCTCACCACCAATCTCTTCCAAGAGCACAATACCTCCTCACCTTCTTAGGCCCTGTGTATAAAATTTCACTTCCAAGCTAGAAGCTAGCTACACCTTACACTTCAAGGCAGAACCATGTGTCCTGTATAATTCCACTATACCAGATTTTTAAAAAATCTTTTGAAAACTTTTAAAAAGTTACGGAGGCTGTGACTTAAAAGGTAAGACTGCATAAGGGGAGAAGGACTTCTCAGTCCCCTCTGTTTGCCCATTTTCCTGCCAAAAATCCTCACCACTGGGAGAAACACTGTGCTGTGTGAAGTCAAAGACTCTCTGCAAGAATCACAAAACTACATGTAACATGCAATTCTGCTCTCAACAGCTTTCAATCATCTGTCTTTTTGAATATCATTGCATGACTGATTTTAATAAGCTCTCTTCCTAGAACAGCCTAATCGTACACTTCAAATTCTCCGAGTTAAAATAAAACACTAAAAGTTAGTGAGAAAGACCTTCAAATAGCTAAAGATCACATTCAATGCAAAGGGGAAAGTCATATGACTTTAAGAAGGTGTTTTATATTAAGAGTTTAACCATATATAATGCATACGTACATAGTTTTCCTTAACAGTCTCAGAAAACTAAACTATATTTTAAAACAGGAAGGCAGAACAAAGGATGGCTATTCATCAACCTTGGCCAGTTACTGAGAAAACATGGATCATTAGGAAGAATAAAGGAAAAGTTCTTCCTGCCACACCAAATTTTAAGCAGATGAGATTAGCTGTTTAGAAGAAAGCATGTTTAAGGATCAAGCAGAGGACAGGTTGCAATATCAATGATCAGGTTTCCAATACGCTCAAACCCTGTATATTTTTCCCCACAGGGCAGAGCTAGGAAGGAAGGAGAGAGAAAATTGGCATTGGGGAAGAGATACTCGGGAAAGGGTAACACACAAAAGAAAATCTGGATGGAGGTCCAATCACATTTCACATAGTGAGTGAGGAGGAGCGAGGCTTCATCTAAAAAGCCACTTCCATGACACACAACATTTGACATTTCTTTTAGTCATACATGATACCACAAACTACAAAAATCAAGCTGCTTCCTTACAAAACAATTCTCCATGTAGCTTTCATTGCCATTGTGAATGCAAGAGGTATTTGTAGTTGCAACAGGGCATCCAGACAGTCGCTCCCCCTGCATTCTCCTTGCTTCACACACACCCTGCACCTCCAGAGGGCTTTTTCTAAAGTCAGCAACTGACATACTGCTATAGTACTACAACATTATGATCTGTCCTCCAAATTCACAGCTCTTATTCAAAAACAAAAGGGAAATCTCTAGCCCCCTTCACTGTAGATATACAAAGCATCTCTGAAATGAAAAGTGCTATATATTTACTTTAACAAACTCAGAGAATGCAGATGAACTACTTCACAGATCAATCTAACAATATAATGCTGTAATGATGTGTTAATTTCCTTTTTTAAAAAAAAAAACCCAAAAGCTTTCCAATGGCAGGGAGAATGGCAGCTGGGGAAAGAGCTGAAAGAACAAAAAAGATGCAGGTGTAGGCGGGACCTGCAAAAATGCGCACACCCTCTTGCTCAGACGACATACAAACACATGTCAACAACAGCCTTTCCAAGAAGAGCATACCAAATCAGTTATGGGAAAGATAACAGCAAGGCAGAGATGATGTCTGAATGTTCTAAACTCCTGTTCTAGTTTTGATGTTATACCACAGCAAAACTTCCATGAGGAATCAGCCTATAACTATAAAAAAACAAAACAAAACTCAAGTTTTCCAAATCAGGACACAAGACTATAACTCTATTCACACTTGCAGTGAAAATCGCACTAAATTCAGAGAAAGTTCTGAAACTATATATAAAAGATCCAGCTTTAAACATTTATTATCTGGCCAAGGAAACATAGCAACGACTCAGTGACTAGGAGGGTGTCCTCCAAAAAAAAATTCCAAAAACTCCAGATCTGGGTTTCAGGAAACTCGAGAAAAAAAATCCAGGAAAAATTCTCTGATCCGTGTAAAACAGATTAGAAAATCCTTGATTTATAGTTTTCCCCATAGGGAATAATGGCTATCTGGGGGTTATTCAGGGGGCAAGACGTGCACGGAAAGTAGACTATAAATTAAATTAAATAATTTTTTCAAGCAAACTTCACCAGCCTACTCATAACTGTCTTCTAAAGACCCACCAAGTTTCAGGAATATTGGGTCCTAGAGTCCAATTCTACGAGCCCCTGAAGAAGGTACCTCTGGTGTCAGTTTCTGTTCCATGGATCTTCCCAAAAATATCCGCACCAATCAGATCAAGCAGAGACAGATTCAGTAAATGGATTTTTTAAAATTCAGGAATCACAGTACAACCAACTAACATAAGGCAATTGCTGAGAATGACTGTTTAACTGTAACAATGCTGACTATATACTCCTTGCCCCTCCATTTTCCTATGGAACGGAACTCTTGGCTTTGACAGCCTTTCAATGCTAGAAAACTTAACTGTAATTATGTAACTTCCCTACCTTCTATAACTGGCAGGCTAACTCCTGTCAGACATTAAACTGCAACTATGTAACTTCTGCCTTCTATGCCAGACAGGTTAACCCGTCTGACATTCTCCCCCCCCTTATTTTCAACTCCCCCTCAGTTTATCTGGATATTGTTTGTGAAACTCAACTAATTTTGGAGCTTTAACATCTTCCGCTGTGACCCACTCTTGGTAACTTTGATTAAAATGTTTCCACCGAATAAGGTATAATAGTTTCCCTCATTTGTGTTTTGAATCCAGACTAGATTCTACTTCATGATGCAGTTGGCCATTCACCATCACAGCAGGGGGAGTCCCCGGTTCTGGGTGCCACTGGTCTGGATCTGGTGCCCTTTTTAGGAGGCTGCAATGGAAAAGGGGTGGACACTCTTTAAATTCTTTGGCAGTTTTAATCTTACTGTTACTCCATTAATGGAGTAACATTATTTCAAATGGGCCTACGAACTTCCAACCTAATTTTTTACTAGACTGTTCTTCCCATAACTTCTTTGTAGATATAAATACCCATCCTCCTACTTTTAAGTCCCATTAAGGCGAGCGCTTCTTGTCTGTTTGGGCCTTGTAACCCTCTTTTGCTTTCCTCAGAGTCTGTGAAATTAGGTCCCACCGTTCTACAATTCCCCTCCACCAACTGTGGAGTTCAGTTTTCTCCTCTCCTCCTTTCTCTGGATGAGTGGCTCTAATAAACAGCATCGCCTTGCCCTCAAACCCTTGGGTAATCTTGAAAGGCGACACTCCGGTAGAGCTGTGAATGCTGTTGTTATAACAGTATTCAGTGAAAACTAAATATTCTGTCCAATTATCCTGCTGATAGTTTATATAACACCTTAGAAATTGTTCTAACACCTGATTGACCCTTTCCATCTGCCCATCAGTTTCTGGATGGTATCCCAATGACATCCTTTGGGTGATACCAGTCACTTCTATTGTTTCCAAAATTTAGCAATAAACTGTGGGCCTCTATCCAAAATTACTTTATCAGGGAAAGAGTGAAGCATCACTACGTGCGACATGAACAGACTGGCTAGCTTCTTGGCTGTGTGTAGCTTGGCACAAGGGACAAAATGAGCCTGTTTAAGAGAACAGGTCCACCACCACCTAATCACTGTCTTTCCTTTACTCGGAAGAAGATCCGTGATAAAATCCATTGATACTACAGACCGAGGTCAAGGGGGGTTCTCCATTAGTTGTAACAATCCTGGTGGTTTTCCTCCTCTCGGTTTTCCCATTAAGCATAGTTGAAAGGTGGCCACATTTTGGGCCACCAGAACTGCCTTTGGATTAGATTCAATGTTTTGAGGTAGCCAAAATGGCCTGCTAGCTTACTATCATGGCAATTTTTTAATATTTCTCCCCTCAGTCCCGATGGAATATACATCTTCCCATTTTGATACCAACATCCATTTATCCTCTTTTCCAATTGCTCTGGTAATCCCTCTCGATTCTTTTTCTAGTTCTCTCTTCGCAATCCATGGAAAGGGAAGGCAGCGGGGAAGTCCCCTTTCTAGTTTAGTTCCTAGAAACTACTGCCCCCCATTGGGCAGGGGAAAACATTGTGTCTACCACCTCCTCTCTGTGGCTAGCATGCTGTGGGAGGTGAGACAGGGCATCTGCCAAAAAATTCGACTTCCCCTGGAAGTGTTTACGGATGAAATTAAATCTGGAGAAAAACTCTGCCCATCTTAGCTGCTTCACTCCCAGTTTGTACGGTTTTCTCAAAGCTTCCAAGTTCCTGTGGTCTGTCCACACCTCGAAAGGTACCCCAGCCTCTTCCAACCAATGCTGCCATGTGCTTAAAGCCAGTTGAACAGCGGCTGCTTCCTTATCTCAGACCGCCCAGTGCTATTCGGCATCTGAATTTTTTTTTTAATATGTAAGCACAGGGATGCATCTTCCCATCTTCCCCTTCTTGTAATAGAACTCCTCCCATAGCCATATCACTTGCATCTACCTGTATTATGAACTTATGAGCTTCATTTGGGTGGTGCAATACTGGCTCAGAGGTAAACCTAGATTTTAATTCCGTAAATACTCTCTAGCATTCCCCAGACCATACTAACTTTGTGCTTGGTTTAGTTCCATTCGGGCCTCTCCCTTTGGTTTTTAGTAAATCAGTGAGTGGTAATGCAACTTGGGCAAAATTCCTAATAAAGGATCTATAAAAATTCGCGAATCCCAAAAAAGATTGCAATTGTCTTCTAGTTCAGGGGGCTTCCCACCCTAACACTGCTTCCATTTTTGCCAGATCCATTCCCAAACCTTTATGGGACCCCCACTAGCCTAGAAGGTCCAATGCTTTCCTGTGGAATTCACATTTAGAAAGCTTGGCAAATAATCGATGCTGAAGCAGGCTTCTTAACACTTCTCTTACTAGCTTCACATGGGAAGCAAGGTCCTGCGTGTACACCAGTACATCATCCAAATAGACCACCACCCCTTTGTACAAATACTTATGCAAAGCATTGTTAATTAGGTTCATGAACACTCCTGGGGCCCCTTGTAGACCAAATGGCATTACTTGGCTCAGTGGAGTGTTAAATGCCGTTTCCCATTCGTCATCCTTTTTTATTCGTACCCTGAAATACACATCACGTAAGTCTAGTTTTGTGAATATCTTTCCTTGAACTACTACCCCCAAGATATCCCTAATAAGTGGGAGAGGGTAAGCATTGGACATGGAGACCACATTAATTCCCTGATAACCAGTACATAACCTCAACCCCCCCCCATCTCTTTTTTTCCTGAATACCACTGGTGCAGCATGGGGAGATTTTGCTGGGCGGATAAAACCCCTAGCTAGGTTTTTATCTATGAACTTGTGCAATTCCTCCCTCTCCCCTAAACTCATTGAATATAGTTTCTCTTGTGGTAGCTTTCCCCCCGGTATTAGTTCAATCGCACAATCAGTTGACCGATGAGGGGGCAGTTCATCCGCCTCTCCTTCTTCGAACACTTTGCTCTGGTCCTGATATTCTGGAGGAATCTTATCCCTCTCTTCCACGGTTAAACATATAGCATCAGTGATAGGAGGGGGTTGGGACCCCACGGAGGGGGTTGGGGACCCCCCCCCACTGGTCACTCCACGTATGTTTATAACAATGTTTCGAGGGAAAAATCCAACTCGCCTGCTTTCCACTTAACATATGGGTCATGATCGTACAGCCATCTCACCCCTAGCACCAGCGGGAACTTTGTGGCTGTGCTGACCACGAAAGTCCTGAACTCCCAGTGGTGCCCTATCCCTATCGGAATCGGTTCGGTTTCAAATCCGAGGGAGGTCCCTTCATGACCGTACCATCCATTTGTTCAAACACTAATGGTTCTGGCAGTTAGTATACATTTAGTCCCAGTTCTGTCACTAGAGAGGGGGCAATCAAGTCTCTAGTACACCCCGAGTTGATCTATGTCCTAACTCGGAGATTGGTCCCCCACCTTGGATTCAGCAGGGTGATGACACAGAAGAATAAAGCTCCCTTCTGTCTCACCTTCGTTGGCACCTGCTCCTCCGTGACCTGCCGACCGGTACCCTTTACAGCAGGTCTCCGTCATTTCCCGCAAGTGGTTTGGTGTCTCCTTTGTCAGTTGAGGATGACCCCCCACTATATACCTCAGTGTCCCCGTGCACTCAAGCCACTGCCCCTGCCGTCTCCTTCTCGGCGTGACAAGTCTAGGCCGCCTCTCTTGAGTCCTTTTCAGCTTCTGTCTTTGTTTTGGGTACACTCTTCTTGTCTTGTCCCCTATTCTCGATCTCGCAAGCTAGCTGGATCCATCCTAATAAGGTTCTCAGATCATCCTGTACCAGGGCCTTAGCCACCAAATCTGGATTTAAGCCAGCTCGGAAAAATTCAATTTTCACTCCCACTGTCGAATCCCTCAGCTTAGCCGCGTGCTCTCTAAACTCGGATGCATGCTCGCGTACAGGGCGATTGCCCTGCCTCAGGCACTTCAGGTAGGTTCTTGCTCTCTCTTCCTTCAAAGGGTCTTCATATTGCTCTTTACCAGCTTGAACGAACACGTTTACATTTTGTCACTCGGGGGCTTGTGCCACATAGAGAGTTACGTACCATTTGGCCACTGACCCCCCCCCTAAACGGGACCCGATATAGCTCACCCGGCTGAGGTCACTGGGGAAGGTATGGCCCCACTTGCGTAAAAACTCCCCCACCTGTACCAGGAGGTACGCCAGGTCTTCAGGGTCCCCCTCAAATCGTGCTTCTAACTTCCGCCAACTCAGGGGGGTTTGATCCTGGATCAAGGGCCCCACTGGTTGATCGTGATAAGATGGTGTGTGGATTCCCTGTTGAAAGGGTAGTAAGGAAGAAGGGTCCCTGGGTAAATTGGAACGTCTCTGTGGAAAATCGGCTGGGGCTCTCAATACTTGGGTGCTTTGCAGGAGTTCTCTCATTCCTCCCACTATCGCCCTCATTGCTTCTTTAAGCTCTTCTACTTCCTTCCGTAGAGCTTGTACTTCCCTGGTGTCACAGCCTTTGGAGTCTTCCCCCTGTTTCCTCTTCGCTCTCTTCTCTCTCATCACTCAGGACAGCTTCTTCCTTCCCCCCACTTGGCATGAAAAGCTTAGACCTCCTCCTATCTCTAAGCTCTCTGTCTGCAGTGGCACAGGAATGAGGAACCCAGCTTCAGGGAGTCACTGCCAGCCAGGATAGGAAGTCCAGGTCTGTCTGCAGTATTATCCCAGGCCCCCTCACCTCCTCTGCCTTTAAGCTTGGATTCCTCCCACTGAGTTCCTTGGTCTCCTTCAGATTTCACCAGACTGCTCTTTCTTGGCTCGACTGCCATTTTGCAGGGGCCAACAGTGTGTTCTCTGTGGTCCATAGGAGGAAAAGATGATTCTCAGCAAAATGTCAATTTCTGTTCCATGGATCTTCCCAAAAATATCCGCACCAATCAGATCAGGCAGAGACAGATTCAGTAAATGGATTTTTTAAATTCAGGAAACACAGTACAACCAAATAACATAAGGTGATTGCCGAGAATGACTGTTTAACTGTAACAATGCTGACTATATACTCCTTGCCCCTCCATTTTCCTATGGAACGGAACTCTTGGCTTTCAACACTAGAAGACTCAACTGTAACTATGTAACTTCCCTACCTTCTATAACTGGCAGGCTAACTCCTGTCAGACATTAAACTGCAACTATGTAACTTCTGCCTTCTATGCCAGACAGGTTAACCCGTGTCTGACATCTGGCCATTCGCCATTTCCAAGCAGGCTCTCAGGCAGAAACACACAAGGGCAAAGCTGCCAGTGGCCAAAGGCACTCCCAAATGCAAGAGGAAGCCCAACAGAACCAAACTGAAACAAGGGAATGAATGGAATCCCCCAAGAACACGTAGTACACACTCCCAGTATACATGGTCTGAGAGCCAAAATCGAAGTCTTAAAAGTTCTGTGGATGAGCATGACCATAGTGAATCAAGGGGACCAACATCAAACCAGAAAATCATGTCAAAACAGAGAATTCCAGTCAAACCAAACTCATGCAAGGGACACTGTCGCAACTTAACCCAACTGAACCAGTGTCACTCACAGAAGCCAAGCAGACAAGGAGAGCTCCTGCATGGATTGCCCCCCTCTCTGCCTCACTCCTGCTCCATCCTACCACTGCCTCACTTCCCCTTCCCTTCTCCCCCTTCCCCTTGGGGAAAAAACACGAGAAACCAAGGAAACAGCCAGCCAGAGACCGAAGTCATATTTCCTGGATTTAACTGGATTTATTTGAAGGTCTGGATCTGGGTTCCCAGATCAGATCCTGGATTCTCTGATTTTAAGAAAATAACCTCATGGGAAGACACACAGAACAGTAATTTTTACCTCAATTTAATAATCTTTCCTTATGTGATAAGAGCCTGCTAGGAAACCTGGAGACTACACAGCAGGTACTTTTAGAAATTTGACTGGAAACATTACTTTATTAGAAATCAAATGATTAACCTGCTTACCACCTTTACTAAAATTAATCTCATGCTGGAACGCTAAACAGAAGTGCAACATGTGAAGTATTTTTCAATGTATGTAGAAGTGAAGTATTTTTCAATGTGTGTAGATGATACAATCTGAACCTTACAGCCCAATTCTCTGCATGCTTACTTCGAAGTGAACCCCACTGAGTTTGATGTGAGCTACTCCCTGATAACTCTGATCAGGAGTGCAATCCTAAGAATAGTTTTCTGTGAGTAATTTCCCATTGAAAAGCAGGAATCCAAGTAGACCTGCTTAGTCTTCCTGTTTCATATGCACTTTTAGCTAAAACGAATAGGAAAACAAAATAACTAAGTGCTCAGAAACTAAAGGGGAAATAAATGAACTCCACATGTACAATACATGGTTTAGGAATCATTATACATGGTTACATTTCTTTAAAAACTTTTTGAATTAGCAGTGTTTGGTCTCTCGACCTTTTGAGACAGAATAATGAGGGATACCTCATGAACATAAAGCTAAGTAGGAAACATTACAGAAAGCTCACAACTATCTCTTAATGGCTGTTTTATCCATTAGGACAGCACCATTAATACAGGTACCATACAAAAATCCCTAAAAGCCCTTTAAAAACTTACAATTCACATTTAGACTAAGGAGGGTGAGAATACAATGAGAGGAGAGTGCTGCTGTGTAAGTAAATGGATATGTACATGTTCCATTGCATATTTCTCAGGCCAAAGTTTTCTTGGGAATAAAAGATTAGGATGTTAAGCAAAGGCTTTACACAAGGATGAGTTTTGAGAGGGGAAAGAGGCCACAACACACACATTGTCTGGGAAGTAACTTCATTGTTGCAATCATTAGACTGTCCAGACTATAAACACAGAGAGACTCACCAAATTTTGAACTGGTAGAATTCAACCACACTTTGGACAGACTAAAACATGAAAACTGGAAAACATGCAATGAAGTGGGAAGCTAGTGAATATTTTAACTAATTAAAAAAAATTTAAAAGAACACAAAGGAATTGTAAATGTGCAATGGATTAACAACTGCTATATCTTAATTACATCCTTCAGAAAATGTGATCTTCCCTGATTACCACTAGAACAATAACCACATGACATGGCTTCACATGCAGATCTTCTTTTATATCCTTTCCCCGTCAAGAAAATTATGAATACCTAACCCAAGGCAACACAATATTAGCACAGCCACAGACATGCTTATGCCATAACCATCACATCACACAGCCAAAGAAAGGTAAGAGCTATGGTTTTTATCAGTCATGGAACCATGCAGCTGGCCTACAATCAAAATAGTAACTGTTAAGGAGAAGCAAGATGAAGTTAGATGAAGCAGTGCAACTTTGTCAATGTGCAAGATGGATGAAAGGGCTGTCTTTTATCATCTTTGCTTATGATATCTATAGTGACCATCAGTGATGAACAAGCTACCCATTTCTGGGTTCAGAGCATGTTTTAGAAAACATTAGAGCTTTGAACTAGTAATAGGATGCCCATACAATAAGAAAGTCTATCATCTGTTCCAGAAATGTACTGCTTTTATGTCTAATTATGAATCTGAAATTGATTAACTGCCAGTAAACAGCTCTTATTATGCATTTTGCAGCTAAACTGGACCTTTACACTTATCTCCATTAAATGAACTTGCATCCAGTAAATAAATTCCTTCAACCTTTTCAAAGCATAGACTGAGCTCTAACAACCCTGCATGCAGCTACTTTTCAAATACCTGATTTTGGGCGGAAATATAGAATAGTTTCCCCCATGTCCTGTTCAAATTACAAAAGAACAGAACTGACAATATTCCTGTATTTTTGTTTCTATATAGTTAAAATCTAACACCTAGAGATGCCATTTAAAAAATCTTAGGTATCTCAAATGACTATTTCTCCAGTAATGTTCACAAAAAAATCTCTTAAACATATGCACTGTGTAATTTCAACAGTTTTCCATCAGTAATAGTATTAAGTAGTACCTAAGAGCTGCAATCGGTCCTTGGCCATTGCCAAATTTGTCATCATTTTACACTGGAGACGTCGAGCTCGTTCATAATGATCACCTTTAAAAGAAAATTAAATACGCAAATGAGGGCACAGTTACAACAACAGCGCTGTCTCCTACTCTACAAAATGAGTATGAAATAAATACTAAAATTAGAGCCAACTTTTAAAATAAAACACCCCCTCTCAAAGTATCTGACACAGCAAGAAGCTTCCATGATGCTCTGCATGGTTACCTAACATTACAACAAGCCTGGACATGCTCTTTTTCCTTTTGGTACAGCTGCACATACAAGAAATGGACGCAAATGAGCACAGTAGATAGAACATGTTCAGGCCAGTTATGTTTCTCTACTGAACACTTAAGACTTCTCCCTGTTCAGATTTTCAAAATGCTTATGTGAGCAGCAACAGGGTCTTTCTAGAAAACTTTATATATTTCAGACTAGAGGTTTATAAAAACCAAATGCAAGATCCAAAGGAAAACATTAAATCATTGATTTCAATATGTGCCTAGCACCCTCATTAATTTCCGGAGTTAAGCATGTGCCTGTCCCTCTGATATCAAGGGAACGAAAAAAAAAGTCTACCTTTTGACTGGACCTTAATTCATGTTTAATCAAAGAAAATAACAAGTGAGATTATTACTGTGTGAGATGCTTCTTAATGCTTGACATTGCAATTCTAATATAATAGTTTTGCTAATTACATACAGAACAGAGAAGGTGGCATGGTTCAGCCTGATCAGATCTCAGAAGCTAAGGAGGGGTTAGCACTTGTACTGGGTACCACAAAGAAAGACTCTGCAAAGAGATACACCAGCAAATCACCTCTGCTTCTTACTTGCCTTGAAAGCCCCTTGCTGGGGTCACCATGAGTAATTTTTACTTGATGGCCCATATGTATGTAATTACATACAAAACAGAAGTACCATCTTCCATCAAAGGTAAATATGCAATTGAGGTTTTAATCCTGTGCCTAAGAGCAAATACAATACAAAGAACCACACCTGAACAAACATGAACCAAAACAAAGACGAAATCGATATGATCCCTCCCCACTAAAACCTGACCATTTTATAGATTTTCTAATAAAAGATCTTGTTTTTAAAAGTCCCACTATAGCAGGACACGTTCTGTGCTTATGAGTCATCCTACTGAATACATCATTCCTGTATTTTGAACTCTTCTTACACAGTTTGGATGTTCATAGGCTTTTATGTTCAAGGGCTGGGAGCTAACGGACAGGATGAAGGTCTAGCAGAGGAAGTAATGGAAGGCAGCTTTGTACCGTAGTGAGTTGCCCAACTCTCCACTTGGTTCTCATCCATTCACTATACAAGTTGACATCGTTGCCAAAACCTTTATTCTGAACTTCAACAGATACCCAATACTTGAACAACAAGCAACATGCTCTATTTGCTGAGGTCTTCACAATGTTCCAAGTATAACGAAAAAAATGAATCTACTTTAAGTGGTCTTACTAAGAATCCCACTGAATTTAATAGGTCTTACTTCCAAATAAGCATAAATATGTTTGGACTGTAAAGCTGCAAATGAACTGTAAAGTTGCAATCCTATGTACAAGAGCCACTGCAAGTGTCACAGCTTTTACGTGGCTTACTTTAAGCAAGCTGATCTGTAAACCTGCATGCAGACAGCTTATATTCCATTAACTTTAGTTGTGTTTATTTATTTATTTCATTTATAGTCCGCCTTTCTCACTGAGACTCAAGGCGGATTACATAGTGTGAGATTAGTACAATCAGCAGCAAGGACAAAGGTAGGCATTTCCATACAGTGTCAATGACATTTCCATAAACAATATCACAGTGTAAATGAATACAAGTTTACAAAGACATAGCATTAGCAAGAATCCAATACGGGACTGAAGAACTGCCGAAACAGAACATAATCAATTCTAGGACTGAATAAGACAACATGAAGCACAAGTAATACATAGGAGTACATATTTAAAGCAACAGATAATATGTAAGACAACAAAATGGTGAAGTCTATGATTCCTAACTCATTAGCAAAACATCTGAGACCACCTCCCTACAATACCGCCCTCCTATCTAAGTAAAAAGCATTTTTGAATTCACTTTTTGCATTGTTTGCAGAAAGCCAAGAGCACGGGGGCTCTCCTGACCTCCTCAGGCAGGCCATTCTACAGGGTAGGGGCCACCACAGAGAAAGCCCATGTATGGGCTGCTGTTGATTTTGCCCATGTGTAGGTTGGCACTTGCAAGAGACCCTGTTCGGATGAACAAAACTGCCATGGAGGGACATAGGGAGGGAGATGGTCCTGTAAGTATGTCAGGCCAAGGCCATGAAGAGCTTTGTATGTAATAACCAGTACCTTGAATTGAGCATGATAACTGATAGGTAGCCAAGGGAGTGACGGTAGGATGGGAGTGATGTTCATGCTCCTGCTCGCTCCTGCTAACCATTGAGCTGCAGCATTTTGCACCAATTGGAGCCTCCTAGTTAACTGAGATGGGAGACCAACGCACAGTGGATTACAATAGTCAAGTTTTGATGTTACCATAGCATGGATCCAGGTGGCCAAGTGGATTTAAGCAATCCATGCGGATTTAGAACAAATCAGACCCATACAATTTGCTCTCTCTCACTAAAGAGTGTGGAAGAACAGTCCAATATTTAGATAAATACGCATAAATGAGTATCACCATACAGGAACAAGTACTACATCAGTTCAGCACATATGAGCCAAGCAGGCCACCAAACCTTTACTGACCTGGATCAGCATTAATCCAGCTCAACTTGAATAACAGCTGAACTTTAACCAACAAATTTAATGTCTGAAAAGCAGGCAACCCAACTGTTCTGTGAGCCAGGATGATGTAGCAGTTAGTGTCAGACAAGGATCTGGGCGGTCCAGGTTGAAATCCCTACTCTGCCTTGAAGCTCTCTGGGTTACCTTGGGCCAGTCACTCTCTCAGTTTACTCTATCCCACAGAATAGCTGCAAGAATAAAATGGGAGAAAGCCGTGTATGCCACCTTCTTGGAGAAGGATAAAAATTTATCTAAGAGAGCTCCTGATGTGCAGACATGAACATGTGATTATGTTTATGAAAAGCTTCCTCTGCCAACAAACTGCTCTTTTGAGGGGGGAAAAAGCTGGCCTGCTCTTGTGCTTTATTCATTTGACAATTCTTTTTTAGGCATGTGCATTGAACTAAACAGCATATAACCTTAAGGAACTTTTACTTGCTCTGAAGATCTCATCACAAGGCAAGGCAATAACATAAAAACAGAACTAGGCCTTTTTTACTTCAATCAAAAAATTATTGAAGATTTTTTTTGCTGAAATATTACCATGTCCACTCTCTACCATATGGTTTTCTCATTCAGACTTATTCTCTAGCCCAATTTATTAGAAGGAAAAAAGTCAAGACAAGCACACATATACCAGCATGCACAATTTCATACACCCAAGGTTGGCTTACCTTGGCCTGTAACTAGTACAGCTATTCCTTTCTCCAGTTCTTCAATTCCTTTTCTGTACCATTCCACAGCTTGCTCCTTTTGTCCTGCTGAAAAAAAATATTTTCTTCATCATGAAAAAGTACCATCTCAACTACAGACAGTGAACAAAGCCTAAATGTTATCTACTATTTCTGCGATACCTTATTTCTTTTACTTCATGTATATCCCCCCTCTCCCCAATGGGAACCCAAAGCAGCATACATCATTCTCCTCGCCTCCATTTTAGCCTCAAAAAACCCTGTGAAATTGCTTAGATTGAGTGTAAGACTGGCCCAAGGTCAACCAGCAAGCTTCCACAGCAGACCCTGATTTAAACTTGGATCTCTCACATCCTAAGCCAACACTAACCTTTACACCACACTGCAAAATGTATCAATTGTGCAGCATGATCTTATGCATATAAATTCAGAAGAATTTTCCATTAAGTTCAACAGGACATACTCTCATGCTTGCACATGACTGCAACTCTATTAACTTTTAAGAGTACTTCCAAATAAACAATATTGGAGTACTATGGACCTATTTTCAGCAAATGAAAGCCATATCCACTTACAGTATGAAGCTTGTTAGTAGTGGTGCCAATTAAAACAAAAGGATACATTCCCAAATGTTTTTAACATATTTTGTCAATAGTTTACCTTTTTTCTAGAGCATAGAAGTTAGCAAGCAAGCTTGAAGTTACTTTTGCAGGCAACAAGTCCCAACCTGTAGTTTTATCTCTGAATTTATTCTCACGCTCTGACAACAGTAGCAAGTCCCACAAATTACAACATCAACGATAACACCATTCTGGCCAGCACAGGTCCAGAGCACACCACTATATAGGCATTATTTTCCACTCACATCGGCAACCACTGAAATAATATTTGCACCTCAGGAATTCAAACCTGACAGGCAGCGTTACAAAAGAAAAAGCGGTGATAGCTCAGAAGTACAATCCGAACCGAGAGAACAAAGAGACCGATAGGGCAGCACAAAGTCTCTTTCTTTGAGAAAGCTCTGCTCTGAATCTAAGACTCCACCCACAAGCCCTCCATGTCAATACCTCTCGCCTAGATACACGAACACTCGCTTTCTCTTTCCGAAGGCATCCACTACCACAACCCGCCTCCCCGGATTACCAACACCCAGCTGTACGCATGGCAGCAACTAGCAATTGCCATTTACTCCTGGTGAATCTGCAACCGTTGTTCTTATTCAAGCTATGCACTGGGACACATTCAAACGAAGGATGGAAAACACTGTTTTCTCCTTTGCCACTTCAACTACGCGTACAAGCTGAGCTTAAAGCTGTTTTTTTTAACACCTCAGGCCTATCACGTCCCTAATCATATTTCTCTTTTACTGCAAAGTCACCCGACGAACTGCGACTCACAAGCAGGCGCACGCAGCTATACCTATAAAAACACACCCAGAAAGAAGCCCCAGTGGGCTTACCTCCGAGTAACGTTCCCTTGGGCACGGATGCCTAAGGGAACGAAGCCCATACGTGGCCAGCATTATACTGTGAGAGGGCGGGTATGGGGGGCGCCTCGCTCCCTTCCCTTTGGCTCTCGCCGCGATACCTCCTCCTCACGCAGCCCGCTCGGCAGCTCGACAACCCGGCTTCCTCCGCTTACCGGTCTCGTCCTCGTCGATGCGCAGCGCCGTGGAGATGCACTCGAATGCGCGCTTATGGCAGGTTCTCACCCTCTCGGGGGCATCGCCGGCGCCGGCTCTGCTGGCGGTGTCTTTGGCGGCTGCCATGAGGGCCCTGCCGCGAGAAAGGCGCTCACAGAGCCAGGCGAAGAGCAGCCCGAGCTGGAAAGCCAGGAAGCGAAGCAGTGCGAAGACAGCAAAGAGCGGGTACGAGAAGTAGTAAAGATTCCGTTTGTGAGGAGAGGCCACCGCCGCCTGCTGATGCTGGACGGAGGGAGCCGGCCCGGCCGCGGACGAGGGTGAAGGGGAGGCCCCGGCGGCGCGGGGCGGGGAGCTGGAGCCGGCTGAGCCCTTCTTCTTCCCTCTCCCGCCCGGAGAATTCATTCACCGCTGTCGCCATAACCCGCTGCCAACGACTGACAACAAACAGCCGCGCGGCCCGGCCATGGCAGAGGCTACGCCCCTTTCGTTTAGCCCGCAAGCGCCCGCGGAGAATCTACGCTGCGACTCTTCCTGAATATGAAGCAACGCAACCGGTCTTCCCAGGCTTGCGGGGCTATTGTTAACAGGCGCCTGCGCAGAGTGAGGCGACAATAGGGGGCGTGGCCGAGACGACAGAACGTTGCTCGAAGCAGCGCCCAAAGACTAACGCGGTTTAGTTTGACGTAAACGTTCGCGACGCGCTAGTCGCTTTGTTAGCTTCCTATAGACATCAATCTGAGAACCTTTCTTATGGGGCAAGGGGGGGGGAGGGGTAAGGCAGAGGGCTAATTCCGCCATGAGTCTTTCGGGTGAGGTCAGGTACTGGTGATGGTGTACGATGTGAGACAGACTAAGCTAGTCTTTCCCCTGCCCTAGAAAGCTTTGTATAGAAACGAATGTGCGCTGAGCAGCATTACACCACGGGAGTGAGGATTTCTCTTTTTTTCCATCGGTCGGCTGAGGTCTCATCAGAATGCCATGGCTGTTGGAGGTGGCTCAGTTGCCGAATACGGTACCTAGCCGCTGTCTGCCGCTGCAAATTAAACTGTTTGTTTGTGTTTCTTATTTATTTACATCGTTTATACCCCACTTCTCAATGGGGACCCAAAGCAGCTTACATCATTCTCCTTACCTTCATTTTTCCTCACAACAACCATATGAGGCAGGTTAGGCTGAGAGTGTGTGACTGGCCTAAGGTCATCCAGCAAGTTTCCATGGCAGAGAGCAAGGATTCATACCTGGGTCTCCCAGATCCTAGTCTATCACTCTAGCCAATAACACCATAATGACTTTTAGTGAATGAGAGAGAGGGCTAGTTCCCCAGCCATAAACTGATAAAGGTTTGTTTCTTAAATGATTCCGTCCTGAGTCTTAGTGAAATATAAATACCTATAAATAGGTATTAATGTAACACATTTGATTTACTTCTAACATTTATATCCCAGCTTCTATCATGGAACTCAAAGTGGCATTCATACATTCCCAACAGACATGAATGTATGAATGATTCCCATACATTCCCATAAAGGCACTAGACAGTCGAAACTTGAAGTTTAGAGAGCTAGTGTGGTATAGTGGCTAGAGTGACAGACTAGGACCTGAGCGACCCAGCTTTGATTCCCCCTCTACCTTGAAAATTTGCTGGGTGTATGTATCTATGGATACATCTGATGTAGCCATAGATACATGATGAATCTGATGTATCTATGGATATAATAGTTAGCATAAGCTTTCAAGAGCCACAGCTCTCTTCGTCTGATGAGAGCTGCGGCTCTCAAAAGCTTGTGCTACAATAAATTTGGTTAGTCTTAAAGGTGCTACAGCCCGGAAAACCCCCAACAACCATCGTGCTACTGGACTCTTTGCTATTTTACTTCTCTAACCAATAGTTTTAGCATAGTGATTTAATAGCTGGACTGCAGATCAGCACTTTACTGGTTTGAATCCCACTACAACCATGAGCTCAGCAGGTGGCTTTGGTTAAGCTCCTCCTCTCAGCCCATTCCCCAGGTGTACTGTGGGGATAATAATATACTTTGTTCACTGCTTTAAGTGGGGCCCTAATCTGTCTAGAAGAGCAGTATCTAAGCGCAAGTATTCTTTTTCTTTCCATGAATTTTTTTAATACTCCTTTCCCCCCGAATTTTATTCTTTTATATTAAGCTTTGTTTGTTTATATTGCTTATTTATTGTAACGGCAAACCATCCTGAGAAAGGTGAAGTATTAAACAGAACGAATAAACAAGCTCAGACTTTGAGAATTTGCTGCAGTTATTCCCCACGCCATGAAAGCCACCTTTTTGCTATTAGACCCAAGGCATGATGGACTAGGAAAAGCATAGTCCTGAAACTGCAGAGTGAGACAGAATTGCATTCTGCCTTCTTGTGATTTATGCCCCCTCCCTTTTTTCTCTCTCTTTCCCCCTCCTCTTCTGTATCTGCCCAGTTTTGATCAGGCATCTGACGAAAGCTTATGCTATAATAAAATTGGTTAGTCTTAAAGGTGCTACTGGACTCTTTTTGATTTTGGTACTACAGACTAACACGGCCAACTCCTCAGGAATGGTACTGGCACCTACAATCATTCATAAGGAGGGGCGACTGAGATACACGGAAAGACCTACAAAATTTATTTTAATGAATCCACATTCTTATCGCCTCTCTTTCAACTCAGGTTACTTCGCTTCTCTCGTCCGCCAAAGTTCTCTCACTGCGCAGGCGTGCTACAGCATTGAAGCACGACATTCTCGTTTACGGCATCAGGGTACGACAGCTCGTCCTGCGACTCGGGAAGTCGGTTGTTTTGCTCGTTGCTCCGCGACGGGTCCTTGTCTCTCGTTTGCGTCTTCGGACCAAGATTGTCCGGATAAGAGGAGGTGAGGGAGAGCGATCTGTGGGCTGAGCTTAGTAGAGTAGGACGCCACACTTCGTGCCCTGAAGGCGCAGGCCGGGGACTGCCAGGTCGGCGCCTCAGTTGATGGGGCCCCAACCTTCTCCCGCTTTCCCTTCCAGCATGCCGACAGAAAAGCGTCCGCTGCCGTTTTAGGCCGGGAAGGTTCGCGGTGCAGATTATCAAAACGAGAGGCACACAGCTCCTTTTCTTCATGCGAGGCAGTTGGGCAGCTTCTGGCCAGCGTAGTCCGAGCACAGAGCGTATGGCAAGGCAGTCCTCGACTGTAATCCTCTGCATACTTAACTGGGAGTAAATTCCATTGAAGTCAATGAGATTTACTTCTCAGTAAACATGTGCAGGATTTGGCCGTGAGCTGTCATTCCATCAACGGATTTACTCTTTGAACACATCCCCCAAAGTCTGTGGGTGCCATTCCAAGCAGAGTTACGCCAGTCAAAGTTCACCGAAGTTAATGTGTTTAGACAGATGTAATTCTTCTTAAGATGACACTTAAAAAACAAATACTATGGGCTGTTGAGCAAAACCAACTTACAAGATTTCTGCAGTTTCTGCAAATCATCCCAAAGGTTGCACTTTTGCAACAAGTCAGGTCTCTCAAGCATGCCTTAGTGGGTTTTAGGTGGATAGCCGTGATGGTCTACTGTAGGTCAGCAGGATTTGTGTCCAGTACCACCTTAGAGACCAACAAGATTTTAATGCTGAGCTTTCAGGAGTCAGAGCTCCCTCGGTATCTGAAGCTTGCACCCTGAAAATCTTGTTAGTCTCTAAGGTTCCACTGGACTCAACCCTAGTGTGATAATAGTAAGACCTGTGCTGGGTAAACCTGGGCAAGAGTCCAGAATACAAATTAAAGATCACAAATAATTGTCTTGGGGTGATAATAAACCAGATTAAGGTGAATAAACTGAAACATAATCCAGACAACATAGATGATGAGGGATTTGTCTTGACAGAGAAGATGCCTGATCTGGATTGAGATGCATTCCCCCAAAAGGACCTGGCTCAGCTTCTGGCATCTGAGATAGCAGCTGCAACTACATTTAGTTTTGTCTGGTTCCCCAGCCAGCTACATTTACTGTGGAACAGAATGACATAGCCTCTGTCACTTTGCCTTCAGATTAAGCCATGTTAATACATCCTATATACTGCAATACACTTAAAGGCTATCTTGAAACACTAGTTGGTCAAAAATATTGTTACTTGTCATTCATCAGCATGTACCACCTGATTCCCACACAAAAATTTTAAAGCTTTTTCCAGGTAATTTTGACAATTAATTCAAGCAAAATGGTAGTTTCTAATAGTTTAAACCACTTGATGTTGTTCAGCAATCTCATAGTGTAGTAACTCAAATTTAAGATTTAATATGCAAAAGTATAGTAAAAAATGCCTCCAACAGGAAAAAATGAATCTGTACAAAAAGAATTGTAAGCTGGGTGTTGATAACATTTGGACCCAAATATAACAATATATTAATTATTTTACAACAATTTAAAACTACTAATTATAGATTTCATGTAAGCTTTTAAAATGTATCACAGTGTAATTGGTAATTTTTTTCCCTCCAAGCGTACTTTATATTTGATAATTTCTACACATCATATCATGGACACAGAACAGATCATGGAGAGTCAGCCACAGGTAATGTTTGAAATTTTATTTCTACTGTTCTATTCTTTTAAAAGAAATTTCATTATTTTTATTATATAATAGTGTGGTATTTTACAGGTTCCAGAAAATCCTCATGCAGAATATGGTCTTACAGAAAATGTAGAGGTAATTATGATTTTCATGTAACTTAATGAGTTTAACCTTGAATCAAGCGAGTGAATTCTAGCTCTGAGTGAATGAGGGCTCAGAATGTGTCACGGGTTGTGATAGCGTTTCCAGTTTAGCCACACAATCTTTGGTATGTTTTTTTAAAAGAGATTGAATAGTGGAACTAAGGGGTGGGGGGAGCCTGCTTTAATGGGACTCAGCCTTACAAAGCTTGTTGCTCAGTGGATCCTGGTATATGAAATCAGTAGAAGCATATATATATATTACCACATAGAATGCTTTGGTACCTTTTCATGTCCTTTTCAGTGCAAAGTAGCTTAATTAAATTGCATCAGAAATATTTGCTGTAAATCTAAAAATCAAGCTATGACGTGTCAGTATGTAGGGATACTTTTTTGGAGCCACAGCCAGTCATTAAAAAAAACTTTGAAAATGTGAGCTTTCACCCTTATCTGAGAAATGCAACTTTATCTTAGGGTTCTTTATGATCTTTTTAAGAGAGCACATTGACTTCATTCAAGGAGTGAAGAGTATAAAGTAAAACATTGATCTTTGGTTATTTTTGGATATTCTAATTCAGAAATTCATGGCTTCATATTTTCAACTGTTGCTCTCTTCATGCACCATGTGTTTAAATTCTTCAGCGGATAGCAGAAAATGAGAAGGCTGCTGCAGAAAAGACATCTAAACAGAAGGTGGATCTTCAGTCTTTACCTACACGTGCCTATCTGGATCAGACAGTTGTGCCTATCTTGCTACAAGGCCTTGCAGTGCTTGCAAAAGAGAGGTATGGTGCATAAGCATTTTTCTTAGGATTGTTTTTCTTTTACCTACACAATTACTCCTTGTACACTACCTGCAGTGGAAAACATATCTGGAATGTACAGTAGTTCAGTCAGTAGTACAGTCTCTAGGTGTCACTCATATGATTAAATGTTCCTCTTGTCAAAAAACTCCTTCTAAAACTGTTATGTTGGGGACAAGGTTAGGCCACAGCTCTTCTTCTGACATGCTGGATTTCTGTGTGCAGGTAAACTTTTTTAAAATGGAGCTTTTATTCATGTAAACACTCTTGTGGTGCAGGCTTGTCATTTTTAATTTGGTCAGAAAAAAAAGTCAGCATGGAGGCTTTTTTATTCCCTGTGAAGCACTTGGGCTTGCTTTTTTTGGTGACCTTTAATTTGAAAAGCACCATGGATACCATGCTGTAAAAGCTGATTATCCAGTTTTGGTCTACAAATTAGTAACATTGGCATTGAAAAGAAAAGGTTTTAAAAAAGCTATAATAACAGGGATCAAAATCAAGACTGACTTAATCATAAACAGAATGCAATCCAATTTGACAGTGCAAAATATGTCCATGAGTTATTCTCCTTGCTCTTCTTTTGTGACAAGTGAGCTGCTACCAGACCTGTGTCTCCCTCTTTACCAAGAAAATTCTATAGGAAAAGAAGCCCAAGATAATGGCTGCGTTCAGAAGTCACAGATAGGTTTGTCTATGACAGATGTGAACATAGCTTATTTGCCTGGTCATGCACACCCTTTTTTATAGAATGTGATTAAAGCTTCTTGGTTCAGGAAGGTTTCAGTCAAGCTACAGTTAGACACCTAATGTACAGTTAGATAGCGAATGTAGGCAGCAGGACATATTTGAGTTTGTATCTTCCCATGAAAAACTATGGATAGTGTTAAAAGAAATGAGGGTGCCACAGTATCTGAATGTTTTGATGCACAACCAGTACTCTGGACATGAGGCTACTGTTAGGACAGAATATGGGGAAACAGAATGGTATACAGTTGGCAAAGATGTCAGCCAAGGATGCATAATATCTCCCTACCTGTTCAACCTCTATGCAGAGCATATCATAAGGAAAGCTGGATTAGATCTAGAAGAAGCTGGAGTAAGAACTGATGGAAGGAAAATTAACAATTTGAGATATGCAGATGACACCACGTTACTGTTAGAAAATAGTGAAGACTTCAAACTACTGATGAAGGTTAAATGAGAAAGTGCCAAAGCAGGATTACATCTGAACATCTAGAAGACAAAAGTAATGACTACTGAGGAATTGCGGAATTTTAAAGTTAATGATGAAATTGAAATTGTCCAAGTTTTTCTATTCCTTGGCTCAATCATGAACCAACAGGGAGACTGCAATGAGGAAATCAGAAGGTGATTGAGACTTGGAAGAGCAGCTGTGAGGAAGCTAGATAAGATCCTTAAAGATAAAGATGTCTCTCTGGGAACCAAGATCAAGATAATCTAAACAATGGTATTCCCCATTATGATGTATGGATGTGAAAGTTGGAGAGTGAAGAAAGTTGACAGGAGGAAAATTGATTCATTTGAAATGTGGTGCTGGAGGAGAGTTCTGCAGATACCATGAACAGCCAAAAAGACAAATAAATTGGTACTAGATCAAAGCAAGCCTGAATTCTCCATAGAAGCTAAAATGACAAAACGTAGGCTATCGTACTTTGGTCATATTATGAGAAGACATGATTCCCTGGAAAAGTCAATAATGCTAGGAAAAGTAGAAGGTAGTAGGAAAAGAGGAAGACCTAAAACGAGATGACTTGACTCAATAAAAGAAGTGACGTCCTCCAGTTTGCAAGATCTGAGCAAGTCTGTTAATGATAGGATGTTTTGGAGGTCTTTCCTTCACAGGGTTGTCATGGGTCGGAGACGACTTGATGGCCCATAACAGACACACATCTTCCCTATAAGCCTGGATTCCAAACTGGGATTTAACCATGTCTAGAAATTCAATGTGTGAAGAAATTACAGTTCACCTAGGAGTTGCAGGGAATTATTTGAAGCCTTCCAGACCCTTATATTTTCAGCTGCACTCCACAGAAAGGGAGGAGGGATGGGAGATAACTGTATGCAACCACTACAAACAAGCAATCTCTTCCTCCTTGTCTACAAACATGAATAAACAGAAAGCAATTTCTTCTCTTTTCCTTTCTCTCCCAAAGCAGGAGAGGAGTATAGTGAGCACAGCATGCCTCTTAGTAAATCATAGCACTTTCTGTTTTGGTTGTAAAATGAATTTGTTCTACAGATTGGAATAATTTGGCTAAACAAATGAATTACTTCTCATGAATTTAACATAGAAGAGCAGATTAAATGAACCACTAAAAATCTACCATACCTTGTAGTTGTACAATGTAGTCTGAAAAAAAGATTAAATTAGAAGAAAACATTCCTCTTCCTCCTCATATAGCACTAGCAAGCTACTGAAGAACAGGCAAGCAAACATATGGTATATGAAATCAAAATTTCAGCTCTGATGTATCTTTTCCTGCTTAGGCCCTGGGTGTTTTCTTCATATATTAATTGCCAGCTATCATATGTTTTAAAATGTCTGATGATCTTGAATAATAAAAGATTTTTTTACAAATCTACTAGACACAGTATTCCTGATACTTAATGTTAAAATTAGAGGTGCCCCCAAAATGCATGTGAATAGAGAGTCAGTCAAACATTATAACCAGCTAAATTAAGTGAAATTGTTTAGCTAGTAGGTGGAAGGCAAAGAACCAAGAACTTAGTAAAAACTTGTCTTCCTCTTACTGACTATTGGGAACAAAAGTGAAAGAATATTACTTAATAATGTAAAAGTACTCTTTTTTTGGCTTTATTGTATGTTATATTTTTGGAATGAAAGTATTTAAGTTAAAGTTATTCAAGTAATACATATGTTTTCCTTTTCCCCCCCTCTCAGGCCACCAAATCCTATTGAGTTCCTAGCAACGTATCTGTTAAAAAATAAGGCACAGTTTGAGGACCGAAATTAATTCCTTTTGAAGAAGACCACTTGATTACTCAATGTATATGCTTAAATAATCATGAATCATTGTCTGATGTATAAATTCTACAAAGCCAAAAATTTCATTCTCATGCTACTTCTTCGCAATTATTTAATAAAGTATCTTACATTTTATGTGTTCACTTATTTTAAACTAGCTTTTGAGGAGGAAAGGCCTTCAGAATAAAGTCTTGAAATTTCTTTTGAGAGACTTTTAAGTTTTTCAATAATGTTTCACCATGGTAAAAAAAAATACTGCATCACAGGGAAAATAGTCAAGTCCAAAATGACTGAGAAGTGACTAATCTTGTCCTCATATGATATATACATGGCCAGGCTCTGACATCAATGAAGTAGACTCACCCCACTAAGTGTAAACATTGGTCGCCATGATATTTCAGATTATTTTCAGGTAGTTTACTGCAAATTTCCTTACTACGTATTTGGAAAAACACATTCAGTAAATATTTAGAAATATTTCTGCCATGTGATTATGGCAGTGACCCGTAAACTCCATTAAACAAATACAAGTTTATTGGTGGACTTCTAGTAAAATTAAAAAGTAATTTCTCAAAATAATTTTATCCTACCTTTGTCACTACTCATGGAGGCTTGTATCATTAGCCAAAGCTGCTATATAAACACATTAAAACCAGTATAATGAAGTTACACAAAAGTAACACCAGTAAAAAGCCCTAATATCCTCCACAGTATAGCTTACCACCAACGTCTTTAATATCTGTCAAAGCTTACCTAAATAAGATGGTCTTCACTGTCTGTGAAATGAAAGCAGAGTAGGAGCTTTCCTTGCTTCTCCTGGAAGGTTGTTCCTAAAAAGAAACAGATCCTGGTGGTGACTAAGCAAATAGATCTGGAGAACGTTTCTACAGATAGAAAGGGCTTCTTTCATACTGGAAGAGGTAGTCCCTCAACTAGGCAAGTCACAAGACACAAAGGGCTTTGAAGGATAATTTTAAGTGTTCTGAATGGGATACAGAAGCATATGGGCAACCTCTAAAGCTGTTTAAAGATGGGAGTAATATGCTCCCACATAATAGGCAGCAATCTATAGACTATATAAAATGACTACTGTACAAGTTGCAATTGATCATCCTCTAGTCCTATATTGGCAATCCATATGTCTGCCATGCCATGTGCTACAGTGCCAGCCAAAGTCCCAACACTGGGGCCTAATTGCACGTCCACTATTTTTGTTGCTCTGCTATTAGTTACAAGAATTGTTGCTCTTGCACATGGGTCTGCTTTTGTATTGCCATCCAGATCAAGACATCTGCTGAGAGGTGGATGGTGTCACCGACCCCAGGTCCCATGGGCCAGTGGAGGGGGAGCCTTAAAAAAACAAAACACAAGTCGGGGGGGACAAGAACCCTTGCACCCCAGGTTAGAACACTCACCAGTTTCCTCTAGCTAAACCTAAGCTCAGAGACCAAGGAATTTAGCCATACTGGGTGTTAAACAAATCAGCCTTGTGAGGCAGACCAGCAGCAGATTGCGTCCCACAAAAACAGTAAATTGGTAGCTAGACCAACTAGGCCAGGAGGACACTGGATTTAGACTGATGCCCCCAAACCCAGTAATACTACACAAGAGTATAATAAATATTTTAATAAGAATTGTGAAAAAGATCATATATTGAAATTGTGCAAGACAGGAAAGGAAAAAAATCTATTTAACTAGAACCTAAGATACTTAGCTGGTTTCTGCTGCCTAATAATCTAGAAGTTGTCAGATCATACCACAAAGTCCAAACAGAACTCCAGGGCCAACAATCTTGGATGGTGGTCCAAGAGTACAATGGCTAAAGGTAAGAAGGCTAAGATCTAAATGCTAATCCAAAATCCCATTATGTCTCCTGCAACATGGCCACCAGAGTTCTAATGCAATGGAATGCAGAGGACCAACCTCCACTCTGGCCTCCATCCTTGATGATCTCACTCACACCTGGGGTTTGCAAGCACCATCTCTAAGCTCATCTTTTTGGGAACAGCTAGCTCCAAGTTTCATTAAGTTTCCCAGAGGTTTCTTTTGTGGCCTGACTAGGGTGATAAAGCTGAATCAAAGTTTAGCCAAGAAACATGCTAGGTGTAGACCAGTTTGTTAACAGCTGCCATCTCCACTAGCGCAACTCCTGCAAGTATCAGATTCCTTCTCTGACTATTCCTGTCTTTTTCTTTGAGGTTTTAAGCTCTTCCACCTCCTCTGTCCATGTGTATCCCAGACTGCTTCTCAGGAGTAAATGCATTGGCCTTAAAGGCCCCTCAGTGCCCTCTTCTGACTTGCCTACCAAGGATGCTTGGCCCCTCAGAGTGGGAAGGTGACCAACACCTACTGAGGAATCTGAGGACACACTGCTCGCATGGGCAGAATAGCCAATATTAGGGGGATCCCTTTTTGGGGATTTCAGAGGTGCCAGCCAGTATGAGGCAACAAGCCTGACCACAGTATTGGAGAAGGAACAGAACTGGGTTCTCCAGGTAAGGTACTTCAGTCAAACTCCATGCTTGACTAATATAATTTAAAAGATTATTAAAATTAATTATTAAATATGATTTTGGATTTCCAGAAAAAAAGCCACCTGGTGGTGAAAATATTTCAATCGATAATCTTTAATTGTATTTAAATAAATGCAAATTATATATACTTCAGGATATATTGGAAAAAAATATGAGAGAACTACAACAAATGCAGATTGGTCATTTTTAGGAGTGTCCATCTTTAATAACAATAGCACTACATCCAAAATAGCTCTAACAAGTATTCAACTTACTCTGAATTCTAATTAATCACATAAGATATTGATTAATTTATCAAACAGTAGATCTAAAAAAACAAACTATTGGAGAGTATTAAATGTTATTTAAATATTTGTACTGTTATGCCTATATTATACTACATAACATTGAAAGATATACCCCGCATTAAAACAATATCCATTATCACTTTGCTTTAGAACTCTGTAACTACTGCCTTTATGGAAAGCTAAAGTATGCAAATACAGCCTACAGGACTGGGCTTCTATACAATTCCCAATCATTTCACTGAGGCTTAGCTAGGAGACTTTACCCTTCAAAATAATGGCATGCCAAACTCTCTGTCCCAGTAGCTCTCAAACTGTAAATCAAGACGAGAGATGGACACGAACCAGGAAAATGCCACGAACCATGAACTTTCACGAACTTGCCCTGGTTCGCGAACCAGTTTGTTTCATGGTTTGTCACTTCTGGGGGCGTAGAATGGCCCCCTTGACAGTCAGAAATGCCAGTCTCACAGGGAGTCTTCAGCTGGCTGTCCTCCAGCCACCCTCCAAGTTTGGCGAAGATTGGATTTCGGATGTCCGAGTTATACACCCCCAAAGCAGCTGCCCACAGGAAAATTCCATTGCCAATTGACTTGCATTGGCTCCATTGAAATACACTGCAGCACCAAAAAGTTGCCATGAAAACGTGGGATGGAGAAGAAAATTCTGTAACTTCCTCTTCAGAGGACGATTCTGTAACTCCATCCCACATTTTCATGGCAGCTTTTTGGTGCTGCAATGTATTTCAATGGAGCCAATGCAAGTCAATTGGCAATGGTTTGTATTTTGGTTCGTGCCCACCTCTAATCAGGACCAAAAGTAGGATGTAAATCTCATGTAAATTTGTCACTAGGCCAGAAATGGGAGGCTCCATTGCAGATTTGGGGTTTCTCCCAATGGTGTATTAAGTGGCCATGAAATATAGTAATGTTGCGTATTTATAAATACTAAATCTGACAAAATATAAACTTGATCAATGTTAACTGATAAGAGAGTCCTGTTTTATGTTGGGTAAGGGTAAAATAGTATGTAGATACTTTGCAAGTGGGCCCTGAAAAGCAGAGTCTCCTTCAAAAAGTGAGAACCACTGACCTATATTGCAGAGAACATGTAGTGATGTGTAAACTAATCCTGTTTTTCATATGATTCTGCCATTACAGTAGTCTTGCAGACCTTTCTAGCACACAGAGAAGTTTACTACTTTTCACATTTTCCTCCAAGAAAAAAAGACAACACCTATTAATTTGTTACATTTTTCACAGATGTTCATGTAACTCTAATATTCAGTTAAATCTCTGGGTGTTGCAAGCAAATGGAATGCTTGAGGGGAAAAAAACCTCAGTTACGTAGAAAGAGAACCGAAGGGTGTTCTATGTATGTCCCTCTTCTACAATCTGAATATGAAGCTCACTTACCTAGCATGAACATTCATTCTAAGCTTCTATTCCCTATACTATATTAACTTTCATGAGTTGATTACTCAGCAGTAGATCCCAGGTTATTCACTGGTGCTTTCTAAGACTGCATAGACACTTTTTAAAAATTCTCCTTTCTAATCCAATCTTTAAAGGGGCACATGTGGTAATATGATGGTATCTTCTGGTGTTATGCTAGGACTATAAAACTCATGACGTATAGTATTAACGCATCTCTAGAATTTTCCAGTAAAGAAAAATATGTTTCTTGCATAGATTCTTTTAGGATACCCTGGAATATAGGATAGCATTTTACAGGCCAGCTTGTTAAGCTTTGCTGTAGCCCAGATTCAAAACCTGTTTCCTGGCTTACTATCAGGCCCTGAGATGTGAGCTTTCCATATGACTAGTGGAAAGTTCAAGAACAAATAGGTATGTCATGAAAAAAATGTCACCCACCAAACACAAAGTGAAGCTGTGAAACATGGAAATCACTTTCTACAGTGTCTGCATCATTTATGCTTTCCATTCAGTATCTCTGCATATTCAGTCATCCACAGCAGGTACTATGCATCTAGGATTAGTGAGGCTTGGCTTCCAAATCAAAGAGGTAGATTTGGGTTTACCAGGGTTTGTCTCTAGAATCTATTTTCATTGCCAGGCTCCAGCCTAGAATATTTGGAGTACAAATACACTCAGGGGCATCCTTGTTTAGTTTCAATAGGCAGCACCTTTCTATTTATAACTCTCCTCCCACACAATTCCTCCAAGAGATCCTCCATGCTAATTTCCAGATTTATAGGAGAATGCCCTCCCATAAGTAACTAACAATGTACTCCTAAGCAGTGTTATACCTTTTGAATCCTATTGAGATCAATGGGCTTAGAAGGGTGTGACACTGGTTTAGGATCGCATTGTAAAAGTCAGAGAACTGACATAGGTTGACATTAGAACATGCAAGAAAACAGCATTGCAGAACAGGCACAAATAATAAATCATAATAAATACGAGTTTAGTTTGGTGTGTTTTTGTTTAAAAATAGATCCCACCCATTTTCTTTACATATGAATAGGTGGATCCTCCTTGTCACATGTAGTTCAGTTTAATTAACTAAAACAGGTAGCCTGTCTTTTCCTTATAAGGGCTCTTTAACAGCTAGGTGTGATTTTTATCAAGGAAATGAATGGTACAGGGGAGGGGATAGTAAAATCTCATCGCCACCATCAATTCACCTAAAATAACAGTTGAAAGATAACAGATCCTCCTCAATGATCTTTTTTTTTTTGAAAAAATTTTTATTGGGTTAGAATCCGTTATTTTTACATTTACATTCAATTTTCCCCAAATTTTTCATTTCTAACCCCCTCCCTTTCCCCCCCTTTTGTTGACTTCCAACAGTTTTCCAACCCTTTGTCCCTTTTCCCTTACTTCTATTAAATTTCTCTATCTAAAACAAATACATATTCTCCATTATACTAAGCAGTACATCCTTAACTACTTTTCTTATTGTATACCCAAACTGTAAGTCTTTGTTTCCATCTTGGATAAACAATTTATCCCATTTTCCAATTTTGAATATTTCTATATATCATAAACCTATATATCATAAACCATAAAAATCTTACACATTTAAATCAAACAATTTGACTTATTCTCTATGTATTACTCATTCTATCTTTTTATGGTAATTCTATATAACTCTCGTCACATAGTCTATCAATTTGACTCGTCTATACATTCAGTTTGGTGCATTATACAAATCTTATCAAAGAAAGAAAATATTGTTGATTATTCAATCCGTATATTTAATCCTTATCCTTAATTATTTTCTATCAATATTCTATTTATTAACCAATATATATCTATATATATATCAATCTGTTAATCTAACTGCTTATAAATTCACATTTATCTCTTCCCCCCCCCGGTAAAGTCACCCCCCTCTACATTTTATTATACTTCAGTAGTTCTCAAACTGCCACAGTTTTCCTCCCACCTCCCATTTCTTCTCCAGATATTGTTTCAGCTTCTCCCAATCTGTGTTAAACTGCCCTGAGTCCAGATTTCTCAGTTTTCTTGTCATCTTGTCCATTTCTGCCATGTACAGCAATTTGTAGGTCCAATCTTCAATAGTTGGCACTTCTTGTACTTTCCATTTTTGCGCATACAAAAGTCTAGCTGCTGCTGTCATATAAAATATCAACGTCCTATGATGGGCTGGAATTCCCTCCATTCCCAAGTTTAGTAGCAGGAGTTCTGGGTTCTTATTAATTTGAAATTGTAAAATTTCACTCATTTCTCTTATTATTTCCCCCCAGTACTGCCTAGCTACCTCACACGACCACCACATATGATAGAGGGAGCCCTCATGCTTCCTACATTTCCAGCATTTATTAGAAGTGTTCAAATTCCCTAGCGCAATCTTCTTTGGTGTCATGTACCAACGATAAATCATTTTATAGATATTCTCTTTAATATTTGTACATGTCGTTGTCTTCATTGTAGTCTTCCACAAGTATTCCCATGCCTCCATTGTTATCTCTTCGTTAAAATTTATAGCCCATTTCACCATTTGTGTTTTAACTGTCTCATCCTCAGTATACCATTTCAACAGTACTTGGTATACCTTGGATATTCTTTTCTTGTCCTCTTTAAGAAGGGTCTGCTCTAGTTCCGAATTCTCTATTCGTATACCTCCCTTTACAGAGTCCGAGTTATACAAATCTCTGATCTGTCTATACTGGAACCAGTCGTAATTCGGTGATAGTTCCTCTTGCGTCTTTATTCTAAGTTTAGATGCTTCTATTTTAGTTATTTCTTTATAAGTCAAACATTGTCTTTCGTTATCAACAGCTCTCGGGTCTATCACCTCATATGGAACCACCCACCAAGGAGTTCCTTCTTGTAGATAAATTCTGTACTTCTTCCAGATTGTGTATAGACTTCTCCGTACAAAATGGTGCAGGAACATCGAGTTGACCTTTACTTTGTCATGCCATAGGTATGCATGCCATCCAAATATTTCTCCTCAATGATCTTAATTGGTTTGGTCTTGAGTCTGTCTCACTCATATTATTGATTACAGCATTCACACATTAAGGGAACAATCCTAAGTAGATCTACTTGGGAGTAAGTCCCATTTTATTCAATGTTTACTTCAAGGACTCTATTCTTGGATTACAGCCTAAGGACAACATGGCAGATGCTGCCTGCCAGTATGCCAGTACTTGCAACATGCTTTCCTTTGTCCATTTCTGCAACAGCACTCCCTGTCACCAGGAGAGCACTAGGACAGCATTTGCCTCAACTTCTACCCATACAGTCTTCAGTATTACCTATATTTGTCCCTGTGCTTTGCAGTACAGCACCAGAGAGAACAAACCAAATCAGAACCGCTGCTTATATAAAATCAAATCAAAGCCCTTCTTCAGTCAGAAACCAATATTGTGATCACTCTAAACAACCAAATGGAAAGATAAACCTATCAGTGTAATCCTCTTTGGTAGCAAGCTGTATGTGAAACTCTACTGAGTGGAAAACATCCCTGTCAGTTACATATCTTCTGTGTCACTGTCTCTTCATTTATTAAAATATTTATAAACACTCTTTTCATCATACACAGTGAACCCAAGGCAGTTTCTCCTCATTCTTGCTCCTCCCACCCCAACTTCCTTGAATTCTAAGCCTGACAAACCAGGCACCAGGAAGGCCAGATCTGAAGATTCCCAAATACTATTGTCTATTGTTAATTTTTCAATCTGGATTAGATAAAAACTACAGTCAGAGGTCCTGCGAGAAATCAGTGGATCCTCCTCTGCTTTTCTCCTTTATGTATTCCTACTTCCATCCTGGGTTGCTATGACAAGATGACCTCATGAGTTTTAGGGTTGCCCTAGCAACCCAACAGATGCTGAAGTACACAGCTCCTGTTGCACCATAAGGCCTATTCATAGAGTACAGTGTCTTTGACAAAGCATCACACATCTGCAGCACAACAGGAGCCACAGGCCTTAGCATCTGGCTGGGGTGCTAAGATTTGTAAGAACTCAGGTGTTATTTCAGTTGCTTTTGTAATCTTATCATTTCTGCAGTGATACTAGATACATGCACATATCCTGGGCGGGGGGGGGGGGGGTAGCCTGATCTAGGGGCAAAAATGAGCTGTATTTTTCTGCCTAAACCCTGGGGTTTCTCCCAGATATGCAGAACTCCCTCTCCCATTCATGCTTGGCTGAGTGGCATTGAATTCACTGCCCATATGGGGGGGGGACTTAGAAATTCAGCATTGGCATGGGTCCCCCAGAGTGATTTCCACTCACTGAGCTTGGCTTTCTCACCTTACTCCTGCCACTGTGGCCAAAACACCACTTGAAATGCTGCTCCCGCAGGAAAGGGGTCATCCAGAAAAAGCATGATAGGGGAGTGGAAGATCCAGCATGGAAGGTGCAAAATCAACTAAAATTGCCCCTCTTCTGTCCACAGAAATGGTTGGTAAGATATAATCCATGGAGTTCCAACACCTCTTTTTATAGAAATGAAGCAATGAATCCAAGTATACGACTTCCCCCAAGCCCCAGAACCTCACACTTTAAACAAGTATAGATGACAATACTTCAGCAAACCACCCCGTAACAAAAAGTCTGCCAAGAAAATGTCATGATGTGACATCCCCCTCATGGGTCAGTAATGACTCAGTGCTTGCACAGGGGACTTAACCTTACCTACTTCTATGCCATATTAGTTTAAGAGCATTCGTTCTTCCACAAAACCACAAAGACAATATTCTACTTGGGCCTACAAGCATTCTGTGACAAAGATTGCAAATTACTAAAGGGCTAGTCATTTCTCAGGCCCCCTGACATTTCAAAGACCAATTTTCTTGACCTCCATGCCACTCTTCAGTCCGGCTGCCCACTGCTCTCAGCACAATTGCTGGAGTTGCCTCCTGTGAGGGGCAGTCACACCATGTCGAAAGCAGGGGTGCAGAAGGAGATGCCCAAGGAAAAAAGGGTTGAGAAGATTGCGCTTCCAGGTGCACCATCTCTTCCTCTTGAACCACCTTCAGCCTCTCCTCAGAAGGCCAGCTGGACTCTGGAGGAACCAAAGAAGGTGCACCAGTCTCTCCTTCTTCCAACAACTTCGGGGTCCCTGGGGTGAATTCAAGAGCCTAAAAACTCTTGTCCCTGCAAGTTCAGCCCAAAAGACAGCTCCTCCTCCTCCTCTTTTTCCTCCTGCTAAGTCACAATAGCATGAGGAGAGGCAATCTGAACAGCAGACCCCTACCCAATGCCAGTACCTACCTCTAGCAGCTCTGCTGATGGCACTTAGGGTTGCCAGGTGTTCAAGTTCATTTTTTCTGGGCCTGTTGGGGGGAAATGCTGTTATAATACCAGACATATAAATGTCCAGTATTTTTGAGCATGGAGGAGGAGAATGCAGCTAATCTTCTCTGCTGCATTCAGGAAGCAGCTGGCCTAATTGACCACCCAGGGGAGTGGCCAGCGATGATGTCACTGTGAGTGATGTCATTGCGCCGGGCCTGGGAGCATGCCCTTCTTACACATGCGTGAGGAACTCTGGGGTCCATGGGGGGGGGGTGTCAATCTGGCAACCCTAATGGCATTCCAGCTTCAGTCTCAATTAAGAGGGCCTTGTGAGACCTGTTCATTGCATCATCCCAGCCAGAGTAAGGAGTTGTGGCAGGCTGCTGTGAGGCAGGCCTCTGCACAGGTTGGGGGGCACATTTTCTCCCCCCCCTACAACTCTTTTGATTAGGCCCCCCACTCCCCTTCTATAACCCATTTTTTCCCTAAACTACTTCACCCATGTAAGCTAGCTGCTACACTAGACTATACTGCCCTCTGAGTCTGAACACTAACCTGTTCTTGATTCTGACTCATTAATCTGCTGCCCTTGACTTTTCTGTCTACCTGTCCTCTAGAGCACTAACCTGCAATTGCGATTTTAAAAAATGTACAAAACCAAATTTTTTGTTTCTAAAACTATATCTAGTCTTGCTTCAACTGAATTCTTTTTAAAAACCTAAGTCTGACTTTCTAGCCTAAAAGCTGGCTTTTTTGAGAGAGACAGGTAATCCCCTCTTCTGCCCTGGATAGCCCAGGTGAGACTGATCTCATCATATCTCAGAAGCTAAGCAGAGTTGGTCTTGGTTAGTACTTGGATGGGAGACCTCCAACGAAGACCAAGGTTGCAGAGACAGGCAATAGCAAACCACCTCTGCTAGTCTTTAGCCTTGAAAACCCCACCAGGTGTCGCCATAAGTCAACTATGACTTGATAACTTTCATAAGGTTCTGAATGACATTCTAATGGGTAAACTGGAAGACTGCAGACTAGACTATAGGACAGTTCGGTGGAGAGGAAACTGGTTAGAGGACCGCACCCAAAGAGTGGTGGTCAATGGAATTTCATCAGATTGGAGGGAGGTGTCCAGTGGGGTGCCACAGGGCTTGGTTTTGGGCCCAGTACTTTTCAATATTTTCATCAATGATCTGGATAAAGGGGTAAAGGGGCAACTCGTTAAATTTGCTGATGATACCAAATTGGGAGGAGTGGCAAACACCCAAGAAGATAGAGTTAAAATTCAACAAGACCTGAATACTCTGGAGAAGTGGGCGGTTGTGAACAGGATGCAATTCAACATAGATAAGTGCACAATATTACATCTGGGCCACAAAAATGTGAGGCACAAATACAGGATGGGGAATACACTTCAAGGTAGTAGTGTATGCGAAAGAGATCTTGGGGTAAGAGTGGACTGTAAACTAAGTATGAGCAGTCAGTGTGATGCAGTGGCAAAAAAGGCAAACTCAGTCTTGGGTTGTATCAAAAGGGCCATTGCATCGAAATTGCAGGAGGTCATAGTCCCTCTCTATACTCCCTTGGTCAGGCCGCACCTGGAGTACTGTGTGCAGTTCTGGAGGCCTCACTTCAAAAAGGATGTGGACAAAATTGAGAGGGTGCAGAAGAGAGCGACAAGAATGATTAGGGGTCTGGAGGCTGAGCCCTACGAGGAAAGGTTGAGGGCCTTGGGAATGTTTAGTTTGAAGGAGATTGAGGGGAGGCATGATTGCTCTCTTTAAATATTTGAAAGGCTGTCATTTGGAGGAGAGCAAGGAGCTGTTCTGAGGAATATGGGTTTGAAGAAAGGGATTTTATATACCACTTCTGTGCCTTTCAGTATTCTGTGCCTTTCAGTATTACATGCCTTGCACTTTTTCTATGCTCAGGAGCCAATGTAGTATTTGTAATGCAACTTATAAGAACATGACACTTGAAACAAGAAGACCAAAGAAGAATATACGCTGAAACTCTGTAAGAACTGAGGACTAAACAATATATTGCTTGTAGAGATGCACCTATAAAAATATTACACATATGTTATATTATCCTATAGGATTCCAATAGGAATCAATACAAGAGAGCCTTTTGTAGAAACTGATTTATGCAGCAAGCTGGGTCGGCCACCTGTGGCATTATCTCTCTCAAGGCTGCAAAAAGGGAGAGAGTGCAGAAGTGGGGGAACATTCCTTTCTGCCCACGGACCTCAGTTATCTGAAGGCCCCAAGGCTGCCAAGATGAGACTCCATGGCGCTGTCAAAGGTAACAGTAGCAAAAGGGAAGTGGGCAAAGCGGAGGCAGAAGATGTCCTTTCAAGGGGAACAAGCGCAAGGACAAGATAAAGGGCTGCAAAATTTGGAATTCCCCCAAGTAGGTAGCCGACCCAGAATTGCGTCTTCCAATCAAACTAACCCTAGACACCTGTGTCAAAGACTACGAGCCAATAAGATAACAAATATTAGAATATTGTAATATTATTATAATTAACCTGAGGGTACTAATTGCTTTGCACTTCTATTGTAGCTTTGATGAGCACTAGGCACGAGGGAATCCCTTTACTTTCTGTGTAAGGGGGACCTCATCCATTGTTTAAGTAAACAATCTATTTTGCTTCAATTCAACAGGACTCCGGGCGTATTTAATTTTATTGTGATTGGCTAAGAGAGAGAGAAAGATACCACAAAGGCACAAAGTTTGTGCATAACAGTTCCAGTTGGCAGCAGAGGATCATAGGACTCGAAGCAACTGGCTTAAATTACATGCAGAAAGGTACTGGCTGGACATTAGGAAAAACTTTTTCACGCTCAGAGTAGTTCAAAGGTGGAATCAGCTACCTAGGGAGGTGGTGAGCTCCCCTTCATTGGCAGTTTTCAAGAAGAGGCTGGATGAATATTTGTCAGGGATGCTTTAGGCTCATCCTGCATTGGGCAGGGGGTTGGACTAGAAGGTCTGTATGGCCCCTTCCAACTCTGTGATTCTGTGAGGGCACTTTTCACCACCAATCCTCACTCCCATGCTGTTTAACATCTATATCCAGCCCCTCGCCCAGCTAGTGTTGAGTTTCGCACTGGGATGTCCCTAGTATGTTGATGGACGGCTGGCCAGATGCCACCCCATCTATTTTGGCTGTGGGCCTGGAGGCTGTGGTTGGACAGTTGAAACAGAGTCGGCTGAGACTGAATTCATCGAAGATGGAGATCCTGTGGCTGGTGATACGAGGTTTGGGTGCCAACTCCCAGCTCTTCATGGCATGCCTTTAACACTGGTGTCAACTGTTAGAGCTTGGGTTATGGTTCTAGATGCCTCTTTATCCATGGAGGCCCAGATTACGAATGTTGCCAGACTGGTGTTTCTCTAACTGTGCCAGGTCACACAACTGGTCGCCTTCCTCTCTCACCCAGACCTAGCTGCAGTGATCCATGCAATGGTCATATCCAGGCTGGATTGCTGTAACTTGCTCTATGCAGGACTGCTCTTGAAGCTGACCCTGAAATTAAAACTGGTCCAGAATGCTCCAGTATGGGTACTTGCAGATACCCCAATGACAGCACACATTCAATCAGTGATCCACCAGCTACACTGGCTCCAGGTTGAGTACTGGATACGTTTCAAGGTTATGGTACTAACCTTCAAGGCCCTTTACAGTCTGGGACCAAAGTACCTGTGGGGCCGCCTCTCCTGGAGGTAAGAGCATTGCACTCAGATGATCAGGATTTACTGGTGATCCCTGGCCCAAAAGATGTCTGGCTGTTCTCATCCTTCTCAGCCCCAGCTCCTGCCTGATGGAACTCTTTGCCTGGTGACATCCACGCCCTCCGGGACCTAACACAGTTCCACAGGGCATGTGAAACAGAGATGTTCCGCCAGGCTTATGGTTGAGGACAGCAACAGTTACCACCATATCCAGCCCCATTATCTGCCCCCTTAAGGAGGGAGAAAATGTATACTGTTTAACACCATCTATAGCTCAGACTGCACTATTTTAATGGTTTTTATCTTGATTTTTGATTCAATTTATAACTATTTATACGTTTGCAAATTTAATTATGCTGTTAGAACTGTATTGGAATGTTGTATACCGCCCTGAGCCCAGTTAAGGGGAAGGGTGGTTTAGAAATCTAATTAAATAAATAAGTAAACTTGAAGTGGAAGTATGGAATTCTTTTTAAAGGCATCAGTTTATTTTTGCCCAAGCCTGCAAACAAAGACTCCCCTGCCCCACAAGCACCACAAACAAAGCCAATCATGAAAACCAGATTTCATTTTTAAAATACTAAAGTGAGCCTAAGCCCTCTTTAAAAAAAAAAAACAAGAAAACCAGCAGATTTCTTTTTTTTTTAATAAAATTTTATTGGCGAGTGGAAAAAAGAAAAGAATTTTCAAATTTAACACATATAATCTCATTTTCCCCCCCCTCTATCCCCCACCCTTTTCCTCCCCCCTCCCTATTGACTTCCAACAGCTTTCCAACCCCTAACCCTTCTTATTGCTTAAATCTATTTCATTTACATTTTCCTACCCTCTATAAATCATAATATCTCTTACTCTAAGCACATTCTGATTCTTTTACATAGACTCTATCAAGCATACTATCCATATGATATATATCGTGTCAATAAAGCATAACCATATAGCCTAGTATATAGCAAGGATCACAGTGTCTCTTACTTTAAACATATTCTATTTCTTTTAGACATATACTCCGTCAAATATACTATCAATATAGTATATATTATAAAACATATACTGTATGCTATGCCACCAATGTAACACAGCACACAACATAGTATAACACAACAACCTGATATTGTATTAAATCTGATCCATTAACCCATCGTTTTATATTGTATATAACATACCTATGATATATAGTAGTAATAATATACATATATAGTAATAATGTATCTATTTAACCACTCTCATTATCCCATATATTCTATGTAAAGTTCCCCTAAATATTATGCTAGCTTAGATTGTAATTACATTCCCCCTAAATGGTAAGATCCCTTCTCTCTCCCCTTTCCAACATTATTCTTTAAAAATTCTCAAACTGCCACAGTTCTCCTTTTACATCCCATTTTTTTTCCAAAAATTGTTTCAATTTCCCCCAATCAACAATATATTGCCCTAGGTCAAGATCTTTGAGTTTCCTTGTCATTTTGTCCATTTCCGCCATGTACAGCAATTTATAAATCCAGTCTTCTACAGTTGGTATTTCTTGTGTCTTCCATTTCTGCGCATACAAAAGTCTTGCCGCTGCAGTCATGTAAAATAACAATGTTCTATGCTGCATTGAAACAGTCTCCATTCCCAAGTTCAGTAGCAACAATTCTGGGTTCTTATTTATTTGTATTCGTAAAATCTCATTAATTACTTCAATTATTTCTCCCCAGTACTGCTTAGCTACTTCACATGTCCACCACATATGATATAGTGATCCTTCATGTTTTTTGCATTTCCAGCATTTGTCTGACATATTAGTATTTCCTAGCGCAATTTTCTTTGGTGTTAAATACCATCTGTAAATCATTTTGTACACATTCTCTTTAATGTTCGTACAAGTTGAAATCTTCACTGTGTTTTTCCATAGGTACTCCCATGCCTCCATTGTTATTTCCTTATGAAAGTTTATTGCCCACTTCACCATCTGGACTTTTACTGTTTCATCCGCCGTAAACCATTTTAGAAGTAATTTATAGATCTTAGATATTTCCTTTTTGTCTTCTTGTAGTATCACTTCCTCTAGTTCCAAATTTTCCAGTCTTATACCTCCTCTCAGGCAGTCCGCATTATAAAGATCTCTGATCTGTCTGTACTGAAACCATCCATAACAAGGAGACAATTCTTCTTCTGTCCTTATTCTCAGCTTTGAATATTGTATTTGTGTGATCTCCTTGTATGTTAAGCATTGCTGTTCATTATCCACAGTTCTCGGATCTATTATTTCGTACGGAACCACCCATGAAGGAATTCCATCTTCCATATACACCTTGTATTTCTTCCAGACCGTGAAGAGGCTTCTCCGAATATAGTGATGCAAAAACATAGAGTCCGCTTTTACTTTATCATACCACATGTATGCATGCCATCCAAATATTTTTTTGTGTCCCTCCAGGGCCAGCAACTTGCGGTTTTTTAACGTTATCCAATCTTTCAGCCATACAAGACATACTGCCTCATGATACAGTCTTATGTTGGGCAGTTGCAAGCCGCCTCTTTCCTTCGCATCTTGCAAGACCTTCATTTTCACTCGTGGTTTCTTGCCTGCCCACACAAAGTCTGAGATTTTCCTTTGCCATTTATCAAATTGTTTGGAGTCACGGATAATTGGAATAGTTTGCAACAAGAACATCACACGTGGTAAGACATTCATTTTTACTGCTGCTATTCTTCCCAGCCATGATAAATTCAGTTTGTTCCATTTTATTAAGTCTCTCTCTATTTGTATCCACAGTTTCTCATAATTATTTTTGAACATGTCTATATTTTTCGCAGTCAGTTCGATACCAAGGTATTTTACTTTATTAGTTACCTCACAGTCTGTTATCTCCATTAGCTCTTGCTGCTTCTGTTTAGTCATATTCTTACATAAAATCTTTGACTTCTTTTTATTCACATAAAATCCAGCCAAATCTCCGAACAGTTTTATTTTCTCTATTACTTTTGGCATATTTTCAATTGGATCCTCTACTATTAACATTGGCCGTATCCACATTACCTCCGCGCGGCGCTAAATGTCCGCGAAACACCCGGAAGTATAGCGTCTTTCAAGCGCGATTTCTGAAATCGCGCTTGAAAGACTCTATACTTCCGGGTGTTTCGCGGACATTTAGCGCAACACCGGGACGCGCGAAGGTAATGTGGATTCGGCCATTATATCATCCGCAAAAGCTCTGACCTTGTAGGAAAACTCATACCTCGAATTGTATCATCCTCACGTATTTGAATCATCAATATTTCCAAAACCAAAATAAACAACAATGGAGACAAAGGGCAACCCTGCCTAGTTCCTTTGCTGATTTTCAGTTTTTTAGTCAAGTCCTCATTCACTATAATTGCTGCACTTTGGTCTCTATAAATTTCCTTAACCGCTTGTATGAACTTTTCTCCCATTTGCAACTTTTCCATGGTAGCAAACATAAAGTCCCAGTTCAGATTGTCAAATGCTTTTTCCACGTCTACGAAGAAAAGACCAACCTCTCTATCACAGTGTTTGTCATAATATTCAATAGCGTTTATAACTGTCCTCAAATTGTCTTTAATTTGTCTGTTAGGTAAGAATCCCGCCTGCTCTTCAGCAATGAATTCCGACATCCATCCTTTCAACCTCTCTGCCAACACCTTTGCAAATATTTTATAGTCATTATTCAACAGCGAGATTGGTCTATAATTTTTAACATTGGTCAAATCTTGACCTTCCTTCGGAATCAGCGATATGTTGGCTTCATTCCATGAATCAGGAATCCTTTGATCTTGCATCACTCCATTCATTGCTTCTTTCAGGAAGGGTGCCAGTTCATTAGCCATCACTTTGTAGAACTTTGCCGTTAGTCCATCTGGTCCTGGCGCCTTTCCTATTTTCGTTGGTTGTATAGCTTCCTTTATTTCTTCTTCCGTCACTTCCTTATTTAATTTCTCTTTCCATTTTTCAGAAATTGTCGGGATTTTCACCTTCTCTAAATGTTCCGCTATTGACTCTTTACTCATTTCTTTTTTTTGATACAATTTTGCATAAAACTTGAAGAAGGTTCTACTAATGGCCGCTTGGTCCATAAACACCTTGTCATCTTCTAAAATTTTACTTATAGTTTTTTTCTCCTTCCTTTTTTTAAATTGCCACGCCAGATATTTCCCGGGCTTATTTGCACCTTCAAACGACCTCTGATTCATCCTCTTTAAATTCCACTCTAGTTCTTTATTGTCCATTGCCGTCAATTGCTCCTGCAGAATTTTAATATCCTGGTATATTTTCTTTTTCCCCGGTCTTTTCTTAAGTTGTTCCTCTTCGGCTTTTATTTTATCCAAAATTTCAGATCTCTTTTCCTCCTTTTTCCTCCTACTTCTTGCATTCAAGTCCATTAGTATGCCTCTTATCACTGCCTTATATGTATCCCATACTTTATTAGTCGGCACTTCTTTGTTCAAATTATATTGTATAAAAAATTTGGTCTCCCTTCGCAGCAACGCGATATTTTCTTCTATTTGTAACAAGTCCTCATTTATTCTCCATCCTTTTATTGTTTTTCCCAAACCTCCACATAATTGGATTGTGATCTGAGCCTACCTTTGGCATTATCTCCACATCTCAGGTCCATAGTGCCAGTTCTTTAGAGGCCCAGATCATGTCTATTCTTGATAATGTGAAATGCCTTGCAGAGTAAAATGTATATTGTCTGTTTTTAGGGTATTGTCTCCTCCACACATCTTCTAAGCTTTCTTGTTCCTTAAGTGTAAAAAACTCCTTTGGCAGTAGTCCTCTTTTTTTGTGAGCAACTTTAGACTGCTTGTCTTCCTCCAAGTTTGTAACTCCATTGAAGTCACCCGCCAAAATTACGTGATCATAGGACAGTTCATCTAGTTGTTTCTCTAAGTCCTTAAAAAAAATTCTTTTGCACCATTGGGTGCGTAAATCCCAATCATCAATATCTTCTTAGAATTCCAAATAATTTCCACTGCTAGATATCTGGCTTCTGCATCTTTTAAAACTAATCTGGGCTGCAATTCATCTTTTATATACAGTACAACTTCCCTCTTTTTCTTTTTAGAGGCAGCAACAAATTCTTTTCCCAATTTAACAAATTTCAAATATTTTTCATCTTGCTTTCTAATATGTGTCTCTTGCAGACAGACTATATTGCATTTTTGTTTTGATAGCCAGTGGAAAGTAGCCTTACGTTTACAAGGTGAATTTAGTCCATTAACATTCCAAGATATAACTTTACACTCCATGATCACTTTCTTATACTTTTTGGTAAGTCCTTTTCATTTTCCCTAATAAAAGTCTCCATCTCATGACCGGATCTGATGCTCTTTCTTACTCCACCAAACTCAAATGCCAGTCCTTCTGGTATTTCCCATCTATATCTAATTTTCAGTTCATTTAGCATCTGTACCAGTTCTCTGTATTTCTTCCGCTCGAATAGCACCGATTTGGGCAGCTCTTTCATAATTCTCACCACTTTTCCATCAACTTCTAATGGATCCTGAAACTGTTTGCTCACAATTAATTCTCTTGTGTTTCTAGTCGTAAATTGCACAATCATGTCCCTTGGGAGTTTCCTCTGGGCTGCAAATCTGGAATTGATTCTGTATGCCACGTCCAAAAAAGCTGCAATTTCTTCCTCTTCTTTCCCCAGGTAGTCTGACAAGATTTCTGTAATCTGGTCTTGGGCTGATTTTCCCTCTACTTCTGGGATCGCACGAAATCTTAGTTGCTTTTCCATCTGTTTACATTCTGCAACAGCCATTCTGTCTCTCATTCCTCTCATTTCAGTCTTTTGCGCATCTGCTAAAGTTTCTACCGTTTCCTCTACTACGTTAACTCTCTGCTGTGTAACTTGTAAGTCATTTTGTATTTTATCCATACCTTTTGTCAGTTCTGCCATTTCTGATTTAAGTGTCTCTTTAAAATCTTTTAGTTCTTTCGCCATCTCTTGCATCATATCCTTAAGCTCTTTATTCCCCTCTGAAAATTTTTGTCCAGGTTCTCCATCGTAGTTTGCCACTCTTTCTTCAACATCGTGGGGCTGGCTCTGCTTCGCTCCCATGAGTCTGCCCTTTTCCTTAGATCCGTGGCGCTTTTTTAATGCTCTCTAAGTCCAATTCCAGTTTGTTTTTGTCAAACACTATTTTAAAGTGTCCAAAATGTCGGGCGTTTTTTCTCTATGGTTTTATACTGAAGCACTCGCCCTTACCTTCTTCAAAGATGGCCTACTTCCTTTTTCATTGAAGTCACTGCTTGCCCTGTTCCAAAATGGCGTCGCCCTACTTCTGGCGTTTGAGGAAAGGGCCCTTCTCTCCACTCTCTTTGTAGTTCTGACGTACTTCCTGTTCCCCTACTTTGCACAGCAGTTCTCGCGATTTTTAAACTTTCTCACAGTCCATTATCTCTTCTCCGCCACAGGTATGTAAACAATAATCCAATTTCCCTGCTAACTTCTCTGTACAAAGTTACTTTTTCAAATTTTTTCTTGCCGGAATCTTCCCCCTTATGTAACTAGTCTGTTGCAGTTCTTAAATCCACTTTAGCCACTTATTTCTTTTGTAATCTGTCCCGTACTGAGAGATAGTGATCTTTACCTTCTTAAATGTTTTTCTTGGGTTGTAATCGCTGCTTCTGTAATCCGATCAAATCCAATCCCTTTGCTGTTTTACTGAGGCTTGGGCATGCAGGTCTTGTGCCAGAATTTGACTCCAGAGCCACTGCAGAGATCTTAGCAACCTTTCTTCGGGTGGGACCTCAAGGGTGGGTGGGAGTTCGTTGTGTAGAACCCCCCTCACCTGAGATCAACGTGCCCTCAGGTCCTCGAGCGTTCTCGCCTGTTCTCTGCCTGAGAACAGGTGGCTGCGGGCAACTTGTGCCCCTCCAGCCTTCCAAACAGTGGCACGGACAGCTCAGCACGTAGAGCTGCGTTAGACCTCCATGGATCCCAAACCGGAAGTCAAAACCACCAGATTTCGATTGTTTTGAAGCCCTGGTCAGCCTGATCTTCTTTAAAAAGTAAAGCTCTAATTAATTTTTTAAAACACCACTTTGTTAATTATTTTGGGGACCTTAACTACAGCCTACTTATTTTTTGAGAACACTAAACTCTAAACTGAAATGTATTGTTTTTTAAAATACCTAAGCCCTCACCTACAGTTCTTGTTAAAACCAAACCAGAACTTTCCTTCAGAACCTACTACAAAATTAAAAATTTTAAAACAAGAACAGTCCAAAACCCCATGAAACCACTCCCCCCACAAATACCACACAGAAAGATATTTAAAACAACTTAAAAAAACAGACCCAGAAGAATGTCAAATGATAAACTTCTAAAAACTATGTCAACCTGGAAACTACCCACCTCAAAGCACAAACCTTTTAAAAATTAAAATGCAAAGCAGTTACAAAATCTAAAGCAAGCAAAGAGAAGAGAATTCAACAGAATACCACTAACACTTTAAACCCTTTAAAAATAGTGCATAACAAAACCAAGGAAAACTATTTTTTTTTAAAAAAGAAACATAAAGAAAACAAAGGCTCCCCTCTCCCTAAACGACAATCCCCCCAAGGCAAAAAATAAAGACAGAGAAAAACTTGAAATATTTTAAGTTATATTTTTAAACAAAAGGCAAACTTGTTCTGGTGCTGAACAAGAAGGCAGCAGAATTAATCTATGGCACAACAGCAGCAGCACATGGCTCCATAAAAATCTCACCCTTGTAATAGAGTCAAGCTATAGCCAGGCCTGCCCTTTATCCTTTTTACCCCAGAGAGCACGTGATTGGGGAAACTGTCCTAGTGCTTCTCCCTAATGTCTGATTTCATTGCCTGAGAAAGCTGTCTCCTTCCCCCCTCCCCTTCCTCCCATTGCCCAGGAAATGGTGAGGGCAGGAACAGGCCTGGAGGCTTAAAATGCCAGCCTCAAATATACAAGCAAATATTTGGACCCAGATACTGATATTCCAAGAATCCAAAATATTGATCTGTATACATGCATAGACCCAAAATATACTGATAAGGATTGCCTGGTATAAGTAAAATAATTGTATGTAGCACTGTGCTTTGGCTAGGGTTGTCAGCTCCAGCTTGGGAAATTCCTGGAGATTTGGAGGGTAGAACCTGGAGAGGGCAGGGTTTGGAGAGGGTGGAACCTCAGCAGAGTATAATGCCATACAGTCTATGCTCCAAAGCCACTATTTTCTCCAGGTGAACTGATTTCTATGCCCTGAAGAACAGTTGTAATTTTGTGAGATCCCCAGCTATCACCTGGAGGTTCGCAGGTGATAGCTGGCGCCGAAGGAGCCTGGAGCACTGCAGAGGCTGCTCAGCTGGTGCAGCAACTCAGCTGGAAGATGGGCCGAGAGCTGTGGCTGGCACCAAGGGAGCCTGGAGCGCTGTGGAGGCTGCTCAGCTGGCCACATGGCACGCGTGCCATTCCTATCCAGACTCCTTGCTGTCACTCTATTTCAGATCGAGTACAGGCATTAGACCACCTCATCTCACTGCTACGTCTTTGCTCCATGTCAGGATGGTGAGTATACCCGACTTCATCGCTCTCAAGTGGGCTATCCCGCTAATGCAACCATCTCTATTTTCCTACTCTGTTTTCCCAGCTCTTGTGTGTAGCCTTGTATGCGTGTGCTAGTTCAAGCATACGCCACATTACTTAGTAAAGCACGTTGTATTGTTATTTAGTCTGCCTCTTTATTGCACGAGCATCTGGAGAGGGACCCCGGTATATATTGGTTAAAAGATCCACACTAAATTTAGTTCCAGACTGCTAGCTAATTCCCCATTCAAATAGAGCACTTCTGGTAACACCAGTGCATACGAATATAGTTGTCCGGGGTCTGGGCCTCAGCCTCCGGACTTGCTGGGAGGGAGACAACTGGGAGACAGCAGCCCTACTGCCCCAGCCAGCAACCAGGGTCAGAATCCACCTACACCCGGGAAAAGGGGCAAAGGGCCAAGGCCTCAGAGGGCTAGAGGAGGCAGAGAGGCACCAGTTAGACCCACCCTCCAGGGGGGCAATAGGGGGCTCAGCAGAGTGGAGAGGGCAAAATCAGGGGGAATAGGGACCCAGCAGCTGCCCAAACAGATCTCTTACCTGGCAGAGAGGAGAAGCAGCCACAGCAGCTCAAAGCCACACCCCAGCCTCTACCTCAGCCTGAAGACAGCAACCTGGCTCAGGAGATGCTCAGAACCAAGCCCCTCCAGGTGAAGCTGCTGAAGGCATTCTGTGGGAAGAGCTGGGCAGCCAGCCAAGGGGCCACAGCTGGGCCTACCTTCAGTAATCAGCTCAGCCAGAGAGGCCTGGCAGCCAGCCTACATGACGCAGCTGTTGCTGATCCAGGCAGAACAGCCAGCTACCCCAACTGCAGTAGCTTGAGACAGCCCAGGCAAATGCTGGAAGGCCAGGACGGGGTGTGGCCTGGCAGGCAGGACCTGCAAGGAGGGCGGGGCGGTGAGAGAAGGCCCTATAAAGGCTGGCTGGGGGAGAGCTCTGTAGTGGTGGGTGTGAGTAAGGAGTGACGGCATGGAGAGGGAGCAGAGCAGTGAGAGAGTGGAGGCTTGGAGGAGAGTTCTGGGAGGAGGAGATGATGGAGGATGCACGGGGTGAGCATGCCAGGTTGAGCAGGCCAGCGAGTGGACTGAGAGGGAGTCTGGGTGATGTATACCGCCCCTCCTTCCACAGAGCAGGGTCCTGCAGCATCCCTGGCACCCCTCTGACGTCAGGGCTGGCCCAGCCGGCGCCCCACCCAGCGGCAGCAGCAGTGACAAGCCCTGACAATAGTAACAGTTCAAATGCTTAGTGTTCCAACTGGTCTAACACATCCCATAGAGAAAGGCTCCGCGGATCCCCAATCTCCAAGAAGAAAAAATTAAGTAAAGAAAAAAAAGAAGGAGCAACAAAAAGCTGTACCAACTTCAAAGTCTACTGGGTAGATAACTCTATGCTTCCTCTATTTCAAGATAAAAAATAATCCATAAGAAAAAGCAAAAGCAAAAAGTGTCTCTATACAGTTGAAAGCTGCTCAGAAAGGGGGGGGGGTTGCCACTCCCTCCTCCATCCCCTTTTTTAACTCCTTTCGAGTAACAGTGTCGTAAAACCTCTATATTTGGCATTTCTTCGTAATTAAACTCACAGTTCCGATGTAGATGTAGATCATGTCCCAAGCAGCAAAAAGATTGAAAATTTCACTACACAGTTCCGGTGTTCCCAGCTTGTTGGTCATGGGCCTCTGCCTCCGTCTTGGCACTAAGTTATACCTTTGGATATGCCTCTATCAGCTGCTACTGACAGAAGCCACCTCAAATCCCCAGCTGACAAGCACCCCCCAGATGCCCGTTTGAGATGTAAAAATCTCCCCAATGGGGCAGTTCAGTTCACCTCTGGAGAAGCTTCTCTGAAGCTCAACTGATCTTGTCACGACAAAACCGGAAGTCCCCGAGGTTTGGGTCTTCTTGAGGCCACATCTCACAGTGTTGGGCATCTTCAGTTACCCATGCTTTGCCCTTTTGAAGAATTAGTATTTTCTCATTTGGGCTGCACAGGGCTTCAAACAATTGATGTATATCCTGGTAGGTAAGCTTGTAGGCTGCAAAAATAGTCTAAAACAGCTGTAAATACTTTTCAGGGTCTTCCCTTAGCTTCAGAAGCTGTTGTTACCATAAGACAAGATCAGAAGGAGAGAAGGGAAAATGAGAGTATGCAGTAACCACACCACCTCCTTCCTGGGACATTAGGTAAGTTTGCAATGCTGCCTAAACAACCAACCCAGAGTCAGAGTTGGCCTGACAGACAGTTTAATTTTGAGTATGAGTAGGAGACAGGAAGGAGGTGCCTGAATGGCTTCCACAAAAGGAGGGGGCATAGGAACAAAGTCTTGAGAGTCAGAAAGGCTAGGGTAGAGACCAGAATAAGAAGGCAAAGACAGAGAAAATGGAGAAGAAACAGAGTCCCCTCAGGGAAGAGAAGGCAATTTAGCAGAAGCTTTATGATTAGCAGTATAAGACGATTCGGTTTCGTTTTCTCAGCCATGTCGGACGCTCCTCTTCGCTGGCTCGAGAGGAAGCGGCCGAGCACCCTGTCTGGGCGGCTGATCTGCGAAGATTAGCCCCCAAAACTCCCAGTGAGGGAGGCTGGGTCCAGGATGCTGCGGGAAGAGCCCCCCGGAATCAATGCGGGGGGTTAATTGCCCGTTTGTCCCTACGGAGGCCGGCGGACGTGCGCGGCGCCTCGAGTGCTGCCGGGCCATGAGAAACGGCAAAGAGCAGAACTAGGCGAGAGCCTACAAGTAAGCGAATTCCTTCTGTTATTACAAGCGTACGTGAAGGAGAGGTGAGATCTGAAGCTAAGAAGGCTCACTCTTCCCCTTTGCTGAGTTTCAAAATTTGGTTGGCGCCCCCCCCAAAATGGCAACAAAAAAACAAAGTCCTGCCCTTGGCAAGTCAGTTTCGGCTGCCTTAAAGGGAGAATCGCTGGAGGAAATTGTACGGAGGGTGGTTGGTGAAGCTATAAAACCCTTTGTTGACAAGCTGAATGAAACAGATCAACGGGTGGGCTTAATTGAGAGCGAAGTGAAAACCATCAAGGAAGCAGTGGGGGGGGGGCAGAGAAGTCTGCTCGGGAAAGTGCGTCACTCGTGAAGGCTACGAATAAAGAGCTTAAACTGGTGGAGAATCAGTTGATCGGGCTACAAGTGGAACGAACACAGACAATTTTGCGCCTCCAGAATGTGAAAGAGGAGGAAAACGAGGATTTACGGGGTCTGGTCTTGGAACTATTGGCGACACCCGCGAGGGCAACAAAAGAAGAAGTAAAAAGCGCCATTTTGGAAGCCCGTCGGGCTACTTCAAATATGCAATGAAGCGTCAGTTGCCGCGCGAGATCATCATCGATTTTTCATCTAAGAGGATCCGGGACACTATCCTATACAATTCATACAATGCGGATTTGGACTTCTTGGGCAACAAAATTAAGATATTGAAAGACGTCCCATTTCTAGTTCGGAAAAGACGTTTTAAGTATAAAAAGTTCGCAGCTCTTCTGAGAGAACGTGGAATAAAGTACAAATGGTTATTCCCGGAAGGAATCTGGTTCAGCCATAAAGATCAAGCCTTTAAGATATTATCAGAAGATCAACTAAGGGATTTTGAGGACAGGAACCCAGAATTCCAGTGTACCAAGCAGGAGAAGTCTGAGGAGGGGGGGGAGGAAACGAGCACTGCGGCTGCAGTTGCTCAGAGAGAACTGCGTCCGGGACCCAGGAGGGGAAGAAAAATTTAACTTGAAATTAAATTGTAATTTGCATTTAGTAAGGTCAACCACTCCATCAATATAATATAAAGCTTTAACTTTTGAATAATGACAGTATGAAGGGAAAACAGAAATGTAGTGTTTAGTGTTTGTAGGGCACCTTCCCCTTTTTTCCACCCTTCCCTCCCTCTCTTTTTTCTCTGTTTTTTCCCATTCCTTGTGTTATTGTAGTCTTTTGTAGTTACTGTTTTGTAGGGTATGTATGTATGTAGTAGTTGTATGTTAGATATTGAAAAATAAAAAAGATTACAAAAAAAAAAAATTAGCAGTATAAGACCAGATACACCAATAATAATTCATTGGTTTTTCAATAAATGTTATCATGCAAATTTGCTAATATCTGACTATTAAAGGATCCTTCTTTTGGCAAAGGAAACTTAGTTTTCCTAGCGAGCTTTGGCCATATTATAAGCTGAGTTCTATTAGTAGACTTTGAGTTATATTACATGCTCCTTTATGGAGTTATCCCCAATATGTTAAGATATATCCTAGGAGTGTATTGGGTCTTACCAGAACCTGAACCAGAGACTGATTATGACCCAGGCCAGACCAGAAAAGGAATAAAGAAAGCACCCTTACCTGACAAAGGATGGGTCGACCTCCCAGGTGAGGAGTGTTACCAGAACTGCTCTTTTATTATAATGGGGAATTAGCTGTAGCAGTCTGTAACTTAATATTAAGCGCGGATCATAACCTATGTATACGGAGGTCCCGATCCCAGACACTCTAGTGAAAAAGAGGCAGACAACGAATAAGTTCCAAACACGTGTATTTAGTGTGGCGTAAGCCTAACTTGCACAATCATACAAGGAACCCACAAGATCTAAGAAACATAGAGTAGGAAATGCAGAGACGTTCGCATTAGCGGGTTCCCAACGATGATAAGGGAGATACTCACAATCCTGGAGCGAAGCAGAGACACAGCAGCGAGGGTGGCCCAATGCCAGCACTGGGACCACAGACGGACAGCAAGGAGGTCTGGATAGGGAATGGCCTGAGCACCGAGTGGTCTGGGAGACCAGCTTAAATACCCCAAAACGTACCCTGGGGCTGGTGCTGTACTTGGTGGTTCTCACAGATTAAAACAAAGGTTCTAATGGGTTACTGAATGGCTTGGATGGGCCACTTTGGTAATCAGATTGTGATAAGTGACACCTCAGGAAGAGGGGACAAAAGAGGGAGGGGGAAATCCAAGTGGGCTGAAAGGATGTTCCAGCGGACAGGGCTTGTCCTGATGTCATCAGCTCTGGAATGCGGAGGTTTCTTTGAGATGCATTCTCTAAGTGCTTGGGATGGTCGGCGCTTAGTTCTTCTCCGGGGCGGCTCCTAAGATATGCAGAGCGGGGCGAGGGGCTCTCGCTGCAGACGTGGTGTGCCCGCTTCGCCAAAATGGCTTCTCAAAGCAGTCTTCTTCCTCTGGGTCTTCTGGGTGCCTGAGAACATGGATGCCGGCTGGGCATAGCTGAGGCTGGTTTGCAGGCTGCCCGGTAGCGAGGGCAAGCTCGGCGACCGGCCCGCGGGAGGCTCCAGGCGGGAACTGACCAGGGAGCGCCTAGCCAGGCTCGCTGGAGGTTTCCCCGGCAGGCGCCCGGCTGCTAGCAGCGGCTTGGGCCCATATGAGGCAGGCTTCCATGGAGGCAGCGGGAACAACACTTTAAAACACAGTCCAGAACAGGGAACAGGCACGGTCCGTGGCAGATGGCAATGCAGGCACAGGGCACACTTGTAATAAAGTCCAAACACACACTGGGAATTCCAGATACAGGCCAGGGCAGGGCTGCCCAGAAAGAGAGTCCTTTGTGCAGTTATCCAAACATGGAGTCAGTAAACTACACAGTCTATTACAGCAGCAGGGTAATTGACACGCAGGCAGGAAACTGACACGTGTATCAGAACACACACGTGCAAAGCAATCTTTGTGCAACAGTGAAACAGTAATGCAGGAAACTTTAACACCGTTCATAGCAGGCCTTAAAGCAGGGGAGGGGGCCTACTTGGCAACAGGAGAAACAAATAGGACCTAAAGAATCTGATGAGTGCCAGCTGTCTGGCCATCCCCAGCAGGCAGTCCAAGTGTCTGTACAGCTTGCCTCCTGGGTGGCTCACCAAATTGTTCTGAGAACTTGTTTTCTGAGGCAAGCCATGCTCTCCCTGGTGGACTGAAATAGGAAACCACCACTCTGTTCTTTATAACCTGAAAACTTTATTTTTTAATGTTGCATGGGCTCTAGGAGTCTCCTACCACAGAACAAATCACCTCATAACCTTTTATACTTTTTACATAAAAAAGAGCGGGAACAAGGAACCAATAGAAATGTTATAACACAACTATCTCTTTATATGGGAAAATTGACCGTTGACTCAATGTTGCCAATACACCCTGAGTCTGGTGTTCATGAGCTGCTCACTTTGAGCTTATGGCTCCACTCCTGACCTCCAGCAGGACCTCAGTCAGATTTCCCAGGACAGACTGTCAAAATGTACTCCTGGTGCATTGCCTCCTGCTAGCTAAAAATGAATCTCAGATAGATTTATTATTTGGTTCTCTTGAAAGATTAATAAGATCTGTGGCTCATATTCCCAGGGAAAAAGTATTTTTATAATCGGCTGTTTGGGAATTTGAGTCTACAACCATGGCTAGCAACACAAGAGGTGCATAATTAGATTGCAATGCACATACTTTTGGTAAACACATTTTAAAAGGTATAATCTCTCTTCAGACCTTTTGTTATAGCATGATAAAATCCAAAATTAACATTAGAGGGACAGTTCAATGTTGAACATGGCTACTAAATGTTCTCATTCAGTACATATAATTCCCACTATCCATACATGCATTGCACACCAATTAGCTCAAATTACTGAATACAGTTGTGTATAATGCAATCTGTTATGAATGTTTACTCAAAGCTAAATCCTCCCGAAGCGCTCTTACTCCCTAGCAGGTGTGCATAACATTGCTACCTTGACCTGAAAATTTCACAGTCTATTTTTCATGAAGCGCATTTGTTCTATACTGAGCCTCAGGGCAAATCATGCTTTCTTTGCATTAACAGATGTCTGTGGTATTTCCCGATTTATGTTAACCTACAGCTCAGTTATGTTGAATTTAAGCACACATGGAGGATATTAATTTTTTAAGGAAAATTTAATCTTGAATTTGGCACTATGAGACTTAAAATGCATCATTTCATGTTTATGCCTATCACTTGGGTTTATGTTGGCAACTCCAAATTCTTCCACTTTTCCTATTCCCAGTGAATAACCCATTTAGTCTATGCCAGCAGTTGCTGGCATAGACAAAATGCAAACTAAATCAAAACAAGCCCAACTTTTAAACTTATACAGATCATGTTCTGATCTGCTTCATGGTTATCCCTATAAACAATGCCACCAGGGGATGGCATCTCAGATGCCATAACCACAGGGACCTGGGAGGTCATTGACACTAAGCAGCAGCAGCCTGCCCTACCTGCAGGAGTGAAGACTAGGCCTCCTCATTGCTTGTTACTAGGATTGCCAGGTCCAATCATGCTCCCAGTAGGAGGGGGGGGGACCCAGCATTCACCTTTTTCTGTTTGTGTGCCTGTGCTCCCAGGGCGGCACGATGACATCACATCTGGGAAGTGACATCATTGTGCAGGGTCCAGTAGCACTACCAGGAGCCCTGTTCCCTTGCCTTTCCCCCCTGCTGGCCAGGTGAATGGGAGGACCTGGCAGCCCTACTTCTTACTGCTGTTGCCACTTGCTCACTTAAGCAGCTAAACACATGTAGAAAGGAAGCTTTATGGTTGGATTGCCATTCTCCAGGTGGAGAATAGAGATCTCCCAGAATTACAACTGATCTCCAGACTATACAGTTCCCCTGGAGAAAATGGCTGCTTTGTAGGATGGACTTTGTAGGATTTCCAGCTCCAGGTTTGGAAGTCTCTGGAGATTTCAGGGGTGGATTGGAGGTGGCAGGATTAGAGAGGGGAATCCACCCTCCAAAGCAGCCATTTCTCCAGGGAATTAATCTCTATTGTCTGAAGGTTAGTTGTTATTCCAGAAGATCTTGATCTACCACCTGGAGGCTGTCAACCTTAACTCTATGGCATCATACCCTGCCAAAGTCTTGTTCCTCCTTAAACCTCACCCCCAAATCTCCAGGAATTTCCCAACCCAGAGTTCACAACTCTATTTATGGCCAATTTGGCCTATCCCCACAATCCAAATAACTTTGGCTTGGCCTGTTCTTTAGCTTCTTCCTGCAAGTCATGAGAGTGATCCAGTCAACAAAAGGATAGCATCCTTCCCCTTACTGATTATTTTATTACATGGACAGTTATTAAAACAGTCCAAACTTGTTTCCAATGAAAGACTATAAAGAAGCTAGGTGCCAGCATACAGTAAATTTATGTCAACTATGGTCGAATCCACATTACCCCTTTTTCAATGCCTTTTTCCCCACCTTTTATCCGCATTCCCGAGTGCCGGTCACATTACCTGATCCTCGGCATGCATTTCTCTCACATTAATCTCGGATCTTAAGTCGCTGGTTTCTTGTGGGAGTTTCACGGTGGACGTGAACGCCTACAAGCGAAATTTACGCGCCATTTTTTTAAACAACCCCCATTCAAGTCTCCCCTGCCGTTCCCTGCGTTCCCATTGGCCGATTCTATTATCAACTGCTCATTAGTATTTTGTCGCCTGTTTCTCCTTTTTTCTTTCATTCTGTGGGTATCAAAACTCAGAAGTCTTTGAAATCATACCTGGTTGACAGTAATATCTTTTTTGGGGCAATCTATCCTGATACTGGCCACACGCAGCTCCCTGTCTTTTTTCTATTTTTTATTTTTCTATAGATTACTGTGATAGCGAAATTACGAAGTATATTCCTGCGCAATAAAGATCACATAACAGTACTCGTTTCACTGTTCCCGCCTTTCCCCCTGTATACTCAGCCCCCTATGACACCTCACAGTAGCCAGAATACTTTCTGGGATGATGTTCTTTCATTTGGAAAGTTTTTTAAAAACTTATAATTCACTCTTATCAGAGCTTCACTTTTATGTAGTACTGATGAATAAAATAATTAAATTTTAATTATTTCTTGCAAGATTCTCCCTATCGATCTCTCAAAATTGAATATCCTAGGTTATTGATGGTGCGTGTGTCGATTGTAGGTTGCTACGATAGGAGGTTACACACGTCGGGGAAGATTGGTTCTCCGCCAATCTCCTGCCAAAATAAGGCATTGGCTTCTATATAACATAATATCGTTATGACAAAGATTCGTTCAAAAAAATTTTTTTTGGCAGACAACATCAAAGAATCACCGGAACATTTACCTGATACAGAACCTGAAGATTATTTTATTTTCAACCTGAACCTTTTTTTTTCCAGTTAAGCAATAAAAAAAAAACACGTTTTCTCTTTAGAGGAAAAACAGTAAAACCGTTGTCAAAAATCATGTTCCCATCATTTTACCCATGGCAAGGGAAGGGGGAGATTTTGGGGAGAACAATCAGCTATGATTCACCTCCAATGCCCACCTTTCTGGACAGTCATCTCGCATGCACCCTCATCACAATGGACAGCCGCCCACCGCTTTCAAAGTGCTGATTGGTCTCTCTTACTTTTAGGAACTGTGCATCCGTTTGCCTTTGAGTGGATGGACATTGCCTTTATCAAAAAGGAGCATGCAAGGTCTTGGTGGACATCATCCATTGGGGTCATTCCAGTGTGTGGAAGGATTCCCATGGGAGAACAAGGCTTCCCTAGGATGGTGTTATACAGTATTACGTAAGTATATGTGGGAAAAAAAGGGGAAGCTTGAAGAGCACGCTGGTGATCCATGTTATATTTCATTGCCACCCTTGGTGCGCCCACAAGAAAATTTCAGACTACTTGGTTGGTTCAATAAAAAATTACTGCTCCAACCTAAAGAAAAAGGCAAAGTTCTTCTTCTTCTGTTCAGAAATCAAAGATAGTCACAGGGATTGCTTGTCCAATAGCCAAACTTCTGTCTGCAAAATGCTCACTTCGAACATCTTTAAAAAGGAGATTCAGAGTTACATTGAGATGTCTGTCATCACTTAACAGAGATCCACTGCAACTTGATAGTGTTGCAAGAAAGGAGAGTGGAGATTTGTATTGACACAGGACAAAATAGTGAAAGACAAATGTTGAAGGGATACCTGAAGCATATTTGATTTCTGAACAGAACAAGATAAAACTTGCCTTAGCCATCGTGTGCTGGGATATAGATTTCTGCCTATATTATGAAAATTTACAGAGAAGTCATCCCCTTAAGAAAAAGAAAAATGGCATGAAAACACTTGAGAGTGCGCTATAAGAGTCATGCCTGTGCAGATATGGTGGGTTTTTTTGGAATCATACAAAAAGTCTTTTCCACGTGGTCTGACAGTACATCCCACGGTGCACCTTGCTGCTGAAAGGGTGCTTGCTGGATGTTGCACTTTGTAAGGTGATCAACATTCATCTGATACATGGGTGAGAACATTAACCAGATTTCTATTTCTGCAATATTTTTTTCTAACAAGGGGTGGGCGTTTATGGGATATCTGGCATTATTGTTGACAACTCTAACACCTGTGACACTATCTAATCACTGTGAGGACGTGGAAAATCAACACAGGACACTGATGTTTAACAAGTAAAATGCCAAATTTTTATTGTTTACAGAAAAATGTTTTATCATTTAAAGTACTCATTAAACTTATGTTCAACGTTGGAAAAAATTGAATAAACTACGGTGGGTGGGGAAGGAACACTAAAGAACTATTTACAAATCTCTGCTCAACTGAGAGGCATCTCCTGAGGTGGAGGGACAGTCTCTCCATCTTCCATGGCGCTCGATCCCTGTGACTCGTCTCCCTATTCGGATGACCCGATCCTCAATGCTGGTCACCCTCTCCTGCAAGCTCCTAACTGTATTGTGGAGAGAAATTTTTTTTGAGATACTGACCCTTAGAAAGAGTGACAGCACCACTCAGAAAAACAGTTACTAAATATTCCAAGCCTCTCCTCCATCCCCTCCATGGCCGTGAAAAGGTCCTCCAAGTTTCTATGCCTGGCTCTTACTGGGGGCGCAGACTGGGTGCGAGTCGAGGGTCCCTCCTCTGCCAAGGCAACTTGGCTTGCTTGCTCACCTGTATAAAAAAAAGGGAGAAGGTTTTAGATGTTGAGACCGCTAGTCAGCCAAAGTAGTGAAGACATCGTGGTTGCCTCTCTGTAGCATTGGCATACAGATTCTCTGATGTGAGATAACCAGGAAACCCCCCCCCCCCACAAAATGGATTTTATTTTAAAAAAAATTAAATGAATGGCAGCAATTGGTTCTTCTGCTGGCTGTTACACTTGAGGAAAAGATAGATGTCAGGTGTTTGTTTCTTCTTTTTTTTAACCTTTAAAAAAAAGGCTCAAAAAGACTGCTCTCTGCATGGGGGTTTCCACTGGTGCAGAGAACTACACGTTCCTCTAAAGGAGTGGGGACAGAAACGGGGTGCCTCACAGTGTTGACCACATTCAATGAATACAGATGTACACGAGCACAGTTTGGGGAAGCCTCTAATGCTGTTCTGTGTGTCGTGGGGGAAAAAAGGGGACAGACAGCACCATTTACTTACCAGAGGGTGCCTGGCCGGAATCGCGTGCAGGATCCACCAAGGCAGTGTGCTCCTCTGCCTCGACAGATGTGTCCTGCGCTTCCTCCTGTCCTGCCTCCCCAGAACGAGTGGCTGCTGCTCTGCCATGAAGAATGGCTGTGAAGGAAAGAACAAATGCAGCAAGTCTTCAAAAAACTAATAAAATCAAGACAGTGATCAAATACCGGGTGAAGACTCATAAATGAAGATAAAGCTTTGCATATCCATTACATGTTCACACAGACAGGATCCAATGACATTAGGTTTTTCACACTTATAAGCAATGGCATGCCACGAAAAGAAAACTGCTCACGTTATAACGTTAAAAAAGCATTAAACAGCAACAATAGAGGGGGCCACAAGCGATCTCTCCTCCCCAAATAGAAAATGCTCCCAAAAAACAAGTACCGATTTCACAACACAGAAAATCACTCCAATGAAAAGTAAAAAAAATATATTGGGGTACATTTTACTTACCGGCATGATGTCGGGCTTGCCAGCTCGGCCTTCTGGCAAGATCCCAGAGGTTCATCATTGTTGTGAAATAGGGGGGCTTTCTGCTCTGGCGAAGGATGCCCTGCCAGACTTCAAGCGCCCCGTAAAAATCCCCCTTCACACGTTTGAATTTTGAGCAACATTGCTCGGGGGTCCTGTGGAAACCACAGGCACACATCTGCCTAGAAAGCTTATGAAAGACAAGCTTTGTAGGCAGATGCGTGCTCTTCATTACACGCTCCGCTTTACCGGAGCGTGCAATGAGCTCCAGCAGGGTCTCGACCTCTTCATCCCGCCAGAATACGCCTTTCGCCCGTGCCGCCATTCTGCTCTTCAAACAAAATAGCAAAAATGTGCTGGACCAAGATTGAGCATGCTCACTTAACGGTTCAGGAAAAGCGCGCAAAAAAAAGTCGCTGATTGGATAGGAGTTAATATGTCCAATGGGAGTTGTGGATTTGAAATGGGCGCGAAATGCATTTGGGCGAATGCTTTGCTTTCCCGTTCGCATGTAACAGTTCTGCACCTCAACTCTAGTAAACTTCTTTTCAGCCATGTTCACAAACGCGAGAAAAACCATTAAATTAACAAATGTTGATATTTTCCATAATTCAGTTTTGTGTTCACATCTTCCGGCAGTGGCTTTTTCAGTCAATGCATGGCTATATTTTGATAGCTTTGCCTTATTATTTAATTAAAGATATATATTCCCCTCCCCCCCAAAATATCCCGTCGTTGGAATTTATGGGAGGTCAGTTTTATGATTGTGTTGCTCTACTTTGTACGAAAGTTTGGAATAACGATATTTTGGTTTTCCAAATTTTCTTTTAAAAAGGTCAGAACAGCTACTGGGTTCTACGCATGCTCCACTGATCAGTTGAATTTCCGGCGGGATTTCCGGCGGGAGAAGACATGAAAGCGGGCTTTCTCTCCAGTTCATATTGAGAGAGATTAGTGCCCACTTCCCTTCTTTCACACATTCAAAAACACCATCAAGTAAAAGGAATTTCGAGACTCCATCCTAAAATTTGAACGAGGAACACATCCCAGTCTATTCTCAAAGGCAAGATGACGGGCATTGCTCCAGCTGCGCCTCAATCAGTGACATGGAGGGAACGAGAGGTACTGGATTTGCTTTATTTTGGGGGAGAGGAGCAAATTCAGGAAGCCCTTAGAAGCTCTCATAGAAATTTGGACAACTTTGAAAAAATTGCAAGGATGATGTCTTCCCGTGGTCACCGTTGCACCGCTTTGGAATGCCGCAATAAAACAAAGACTATGCGTTTGGAGTACAAACGTGTCATTGCACATAATGCCACCTCGGGAAACGCACCCATAACATGCCCTTATTTCCGAGAGCTCGACAGCATCCTCAGAGGGGACGCCAGTGTCAAACCAAAAAGGATAGCACGAAGCATAAATTTTCACTACGGACGCCCGCAGATCAGTGCCCCTGAGGATGTGATGGAGGGATCCGAGGAACTCTTCAGTCATGACTTGGTGACCATTGATGCTGCACAGTTGAGGAGCTCTTCACCCAAGCCCATGGGAGATCGTGAGTCATGACGTGGTTTCTTCACAGTGTCACACCTTTTGTTTTCATTGTTTGCATTCCCTTCCCCATCTCTCAACTGATGACACATCTATGTTTGTGATGTTTCTAGAGCAGAACTCATCATCCACAGATATCACCGACGAAGACCTTGACCGCACTTTGGATGGCCTGGATGACAAGGGTGAGCATGGTTTGGTGAGATGTTGCTGACTGTGGCCAAGCTTAGTTGTCAGACCTGCATATTATTCCGCATCCATTATCATTTTGAGGCCCTATGACCCAGAAATGTTATTTTTCTGGTTGCACTAATACATAATGTGTTGTTGTCACACATTTATAATGGGTCAATGTCTCCAAGCCTTGATTAGACTGGGAATTGATTTGTATGTCGATGGGCTACCATCCCACTTATTTTGGATAACCTACAATTTACACATTTCTATCTTAGAAAATGACCCCACAAGTGCAAACGCAACGAAGGACGAGGACAGTGACTCAGACCTTCCCTTGGTTCATCATTCACGCTCAAATCCTGGTAATTTCTCCCTTCATGAACATGACAATATTTCTATGGGCTTCTCTGCTGTTCAGTCACGCATTGCCAGTGAAAGGGTTATCTTTTCTGGAGGGGCAACAGCATGATTTCCCCACCTCTGGCTGTGATGTGTTTATCACACGCTCTGGATAATCTGTTTTTAATACAAAAATATGTGCTTGTACCTGGAGAGCAGCCATGATGTTGACATCCTCTCAATTCACATGTCCCACGGTTTAATTGATTTTTTTGGACACGCAGGCACTGTGTTGGTTAGCTCGGTTTTATGTCAGTTAGACCAACCCTCAGAATGCATAATGTGTCCTAATTTGCCAGGACTGTGTCTCCCAGGAGGGTGAGGAAAATAGTGACCGCATACTCAGGCTGGAACATTGTGAGAGTACCTCATGTTTCCTTAGAAAATATGGGTGACCTGTTGTTGCAGCTGTGCTCTCACTTGCAACTGCAAAACCATGCCCCCTTCAAAACCCATCAATATATGTGTTAAGCTGTCAAATTTTCAATATGTCTCATGTGAAACTTGTTTCTGGCCTCTGAGCCTAACTGTACTGACAGAACTCTCCTTCCGGTGAATGATGATGACACTTGATCCTCACGCATGCAAGTTGATCCAGACACGATGAACACATTGACCTTGGTAGGGAATACTCGGAAATTCCCATATACCTCTATGAAGAAGACGTTATTTGTAATAGAGATGTGTTCTGTGATGTAGCCTAATGTTGACCAAAATACACCCATATACTTCTCTCACCAAGCATCGCAATGCTGAGTGGTGTTCAAGAGTTTGTTTTATTATTTTGATGACCTTGACTTTTATCTACACCTGCAGGGGAAGAGAACAGATGCTTGGCAGAACTTTCACCAGGAACCAGGCTTAGCAACATAAAAAACAGAAAACGCAGGAATGCAGCACTTTACGGGGTGGCAGATCAAATGATGCACCGTTCTCGAGAGGAACATGATGCTCAACTTGCAGAATGGAGGATTGACCGAGAACTCATGTGTGGGTGGAAGGCGGATGAGAATCACATTCAGAAGGAATTTTTGGAGCACACAAAGATAGTGAGAATTTTGCAGAGGCATGGAAACAAAACATGGCAGTCATGTGTGATGCGGTAAATACCTTGAAGGCATTGGGAGAAATGCTTGCCCATCAGTGTCAACAAACCATCCCCGTGCTTGCAAATGAACAAAATTCTCCAGCCGCTTGGCATGTCCCCACAAAGCAGGCAACAGCTAAGCGTTCATGCGTTGGCAAAGCCAGAGATAGGTTGATGCTGTGAGGCACAAAGTTCTGTGTTGCATTGAGGATGTTCCACATGCCATGTTTCCCAATGTGTTCATTCCTATAAATTGTTCTATTGCACTGTTGTCCTTCAGTTCTAGTGGATTTTGTGTGCCGGTTAATTTAAAAAAAAATCCTTCACAGGGGGTTGCCACACCAACTTGGCAGATATGTGCAATTATGATCTCAATAGTGGATGCTCCAGCTTTTTCTAGATGATAGACACCAACCATTTTTTTCCCAAGGGACAAATTATTGTTTTTGAAAACTTATGTCTATGCATGTTAATTCCTCCCCCAGCTAAACATTGATGGAACAGTCAGAATATCTAATGTTGTTTCTGACTGAAATGATAGAATTTATACTGTGATTAAGTTCCCTGTACAAAATTTATTTTTCTACTCACATCAAAGTGCTTGTTTCTGTTAAGTCATGTGATCTGAATTTTTTGTTTTCCTTGTGTTTATTTGGTTATGTCAACAACTGCATCTCCCCCCCCCTTGCTGAAATCAATGCAATGTCTTGTTACAATCTGTTTATCTGGAAAAAATAAATTACGCAACCATTGTCAAGAAAGTGGGGTGTCACCACCCACGAGCGGTCTGACAATCTTTACGCAACAGAAGTTGTTTAAATTCAGTACTACAAATTTTTTGTGTGTAGAAAGAAATTAAAACCAAATTTATAGGTAGAAAGAAAAGTACACAGCTCATCCATGTGATTCCACATGTTATGTTTCCAAAAAGTTCAGCTTTAGAAGCATATTTGAAACACTAGGAGACTGTGGGGCCCTGTCATTATTGTTACTGGAGACAGTGGTGGAATGCTCATTTCGAGGGTCTCTCTGTCTTCAGATCTCCATGTGTAAGATTATGGTGATGGGCTGTTTTCGCATACAGTTCTTTTCTAAGGCAGTTATTTAGTGATGAATCCTTTTTTACAATTGGCTATGGGGCTTCCAAACATGTGTGGGTTGTAGATCCAGGGTTCCCTGAGTGTTGTTTTGGTGCAAATTTCTAATGAATTGTGGGCAAATATGTGCTGCTGTTGTTGAAGTGACGTGCCCGCATCTCAAATGCAGAAAGCACTCCCCCTATATTAATGTTCTCAGAAGAATGTGTACTTAATTTCACAATAAAATTGAGAGGTGCTTTACAGAGCAAAAGCCAGAGGTTCACCAATAAACACCACAGTCTGCTACTGACTGTGTGGATACATGGGACTGCTCTTCAGTCAAGAAGCATCTTATCCCTATGTGTCAGAACATTACGCCATATTTTTCATTTATTAGAAACCAAACATTCTTTGATGTGAAGTTAACCAATAGTTTATTATTCACACAGAGAGCAGTCAATTGTGAAGCACCGATTCACACAGTAATGGCTGTTCTTTGCTTCAGCCTCTTGTTCAGCCAAGGAAGTTAGCGTCCACTTTTTGCCTCCCTGCATCAGGTAACCTCACTGCGAGGCCTCCATGCTCATATATTTTGCGAGGGCGTCTCTCACCATCTTGCCCTCCGCAAGGTGCCTGTGGTCGGTGGTTCCCTCTTGTTCCTCGCTTTGAGAAATAAGCATAGTCTCAGGAGGTCCTCCACCTCCAATGATAGGATGCCCCCTAGTTTCACACAGGTTATGGAGAACCACGCATGCTGTGACAACAGCAACCACGTTGTGCTCTCTTACTTGGAGGCAGTGGGAGAGACACCTCCACCTGGCCTTCAGTCTCCCGAAAGAACATTCCACCACGTTCCTAGCTCGTGAAAAGCAGCTGTCGAAACGTTTCTGAGCGTTTGTGGTGGCTGATCTCCCATACAGCTTCATAAGCCACCTGCGCATGGGGTAGGCTCCGTTGCCAATCACAACAGGAGGTATTCTCACCCCATCCACCACCATAAATGGGTTTCCTGGGACCAGGGAGCCGGAATCCATAGCCACACAGAAGGCGGAGTTGGCAAACATGAAGGTGTCGTGGTTCTTACCACTCCACCCCAACTCAGCATCGACAAATCGCCCCCGGTGATCGACTGTGCCTTGTAGTAATATGGAAGAGTAGTTCTTCCTGTTCCAGTACTGGTCAGGACGACCTCCAGGAGCACAGATTGGGATATGCGTCCCATCAATAGCGCCGATGCAATGTGGGAATCCCATCCTCTGGAAACCATCCACGATCTTAGTGAAATATAGAGAAGGAAAAAAAAGAAATTTGTAATTATTTAGAGTGTTGAAAGGCACAGTGTGCTTTCCTGTATTACTATTCAGCAGCAACGTCTCAGATATAGAAAGCAGTAGTGTATAACTCTGTGGATAGCAATTGATATTTGTTCATTATTACTTCTTGTTTTGTGTACCATTGAATCTAATGATTTTTTCACATGAGGGTGGAGCACTCCCCAGACCTTCATTCCTGTTGGGCATAGAACTGTGATTCTCGAAAGCTTATGCTATAATAAAATTGGTTAGTCTTAAATGTGCTACTGGACTCTTTTTGATTCCTGTTAGGTACATGATCAGAATGCTGAAGCACGTCCAGCTCCAAGTGCAAAGAGGCATTCTCTCTCTATATATATGTATACATATACATATACATATACATATACATATACATATACATATACATATACATATACATATACATATACATATACATATACATATACATATACATATATGTGTGTGTGTGTGTGTGTGTGTGTGTGTGTGTGTGTGTGTGTGTGTGTAGTGGTATATGTAGATTTGAATTTTGTAAGTAGGTCAACAGTGGAAAGACAGTTTTCCCAAAGACTAGAGACATTAACAAATTCACACAGAGATTATTCACATGCAAAGGAATGTGCTCCCTCCCCCAAGAAAACTGATATGATGGTCCTCCTCCACGTTCCAAACTAACTAAATTTTTCACCCCCTCAGGATTACAGACGATGTATATAAAACCAGCATGCAGCTGTGCAAGGTGTTTCTTATGTGGCGTGGACAAAAAAGACTTCTCTATGTTTATTGGTTTCATTCATTGGCCAAAAATTCATTTGACTTCCTTTACAGAAAAGGGAAATGGATATTTGCAGACACAGAGAATAAGCATAGTACAAAGTGCCCCCCTATTAATTTCCAATGGGATGTGTGCATGGGAAGGATACAATCTTAAGTTTCACAGGCAAGACATGCTTGAAGTGTATCTAGACATTGGCAATTCCGACACAGAACAGAACACGGTGCCAGCAATGAAGCCAGTGGTCCAAAATCATCTCATTAAACAAGTAGAAAAAGGGGAAGTTAGGCAAACCAGAGTGAAGCACACATAGGATTAGCTTGACATTACATCTTAACCTTTTTTTAAAAAATGGTTAAGTGTAATATCGAAAATATGATCTTTCATAATTACAAGTACCTGTCCAATAGCAGCACCGAAAACAACAGTCTTTGATAGAAGTTCAACCTCGACAGCAAGGCAGAACTCTACCACCGCCGAGGCGACAGTCGACTTCCCAATTCCGAACAAGTCGCTCGCCACCTGGTAGCTTGTACCGCTGGCCAGCCACCAAATGGCAACGGCGACTCTTCACTCCACCGAAATAGCGGAGCGAAGGGATGTATTCTGCTGCTGAAGCCTGGGACACAGAGCCTCCACCAAGTCAATAAAGGTGCTCTTTGACATCTGGAAGTGGCGCATCCACCAACGGTCATCCCAGTGCACCATCACGATGTTCTTCCACCAGTCGGTGCTTCGTGGGTAGACCCAGTGCTGCCGCGGCTCCTCCATCTCCGCCAGCATAAACCACTGTTGAAAGCGCTAGCGCCGCCGTCTTCTGGAGCGCACCCAGGTGACGGTGGTGACTGAATCCTGAAACAAAATCCTGGCGGCAGCCTGACGCCTTTGAGCGGAGTACCGCTGGTAGGCCAGCAGCAGCAGCATCTGGCAAGCCATCAAGATCCACATAACCTGACTGATGAGGGCAATTATGGGATCCATAACCAACACCAAAAGCACCAACACCAACCACACCAACCATCCACTCACACCCACAAAGAGCTTTTTCCGAAACACTCCCCTTTTTATAGATTGTTTGAATTGCCCGCCCCCCAAAAAGGACCAATTGCTTTCGAAGTGTTCATGTGATATGGCGCTTTGATGATGTTTCCTAATATGGCAAGATCGAAATAACAGGAAAGTGCGCTCAATTTTTTTTTTAAAGGGCGGGAAAATAAGGTCCCGCCCACAAAAGCGGCTTTTCAAGTGGCCGTGTGACCGGAGGATCGCGCAAGAAAGACGGATTAGAAGCATGAATGTGAACGAAGAGGATAAACTTGCAGATTGGAGGCAAACGGAAGATATCCGTTAAACATGCGGGTAATGGGTGAATGTGGATTCGACCTATATGAACACTTTAAAAACATGTTCACTTTTCACAAGAATGACATTTATAACTTTCTTATGAGTTACTATGACAATAGCAACTCTGAACATAAAAATATAAAACATACTGATAAAGAAATGCCTTGGTGTCACCTAGGTAGAGGGTATACAGCTTGGCACAGATATACATTATTCAGAATGGCTTCCATGCTTGCTATGTGCAGTCAAGTCGCTTCTGACTGATAGCGAGCAACCTTATAAATTAACAACCTTCAGAACAACCTAACATCAATGTCCTTGCTCAGATCTTACAATCTGGAAGCCATGGCTTCATTTATTGAGTCAAGCCATTTCATTTTGGGGTAGGGTTGCCAGGTCCAGGTTGGGAAATTCCTGGAGATTTTGGGGGTGGAGCCTGGAGAGGCTGAGATTTGAGGAGGGGAGGGGCCTTGGTGGGGTACAATTCCATAGAGTTCGCCCTTCAGAACAGCCATTTTTTCCAGGGGAACTGGTCTCCGTTGCCTGTGTTATGTATTGACTTCGCTTCTGTCTGAGCTAAGGCTCCTGAAGTCTTCATTACTATTGGTTGTTTTCTGCTGGCGAAGCAAAAATGTGGGGGAATCCTCCTAATAACCAAGATCAATATATAGAGCCTAAGCTCAAGGAGGCACAAACAAGGTTATAATAAAACACCTATTACCTTCACAATGGCTCACTAATTCAATTATTCTACCAGTTTATTACCAAAACATCATATCCAATGCCAATAACATAGAAAGTCCCATTCACAAGGAATTTTTACAACAATCCATTCACAAAATTAATTCTGTTTGTACTCTTGTCGTCCCGGACGCCTTGTGTGGAGCAAAGCGAGTCCTTCGGCATGCCGCCTAACACAGCTGCTTGTTCCAGTGTGTTAAAGTAGAGGCGGCATTTTCAAGAAGTTGGCTAGGAGCTTTGCCAGCCCCATCTCTTTCGGCTCGTTTTGAAAGCAATCTTCTTCCGGCCAATATTTAAATCCTTGTAATAAACAGTTTTCAAACGACCTTCTCCGGTGTGATTACCCCACCGGGGTGCCCGGGGCCGGCAACGCTCGTAGCCAACTTCTTGAAAATGCCACCTCTACTTTATGTGGCAGTTATCTGACATATGCCCAAATGTCCCTCAAAGTCTAAACTCAATTCAATAATCTCTATTTTATCTGTGTGGTTATGGTGGTAGTGAAAAGATTTACATATACCACCAGGAAATACTGTAGGGGGGGAAACCCACTATGACTATAGTCTGCCAGTTTTTCCACTAGCTAAAAAGGGAAAAGGACACCCTTTTTGATCACCAAAAAGGCTATGCCAGGGATTGTTGGACCAATGTGGAAAAAAGCCATTTGGGATGGTGGTTATACTGAGGAGGGGAATCAGAAGAGACTGAGTGGAAAAGCAGGCAAGATCCAATTTTAGGACAGCAGGTGCCACAAGAATCAGCATGAGGAACACAACATAATTTTTTTTCAAAACAAAGAAACAAGCCACTACTCAAACTGTGTGTTATTCAGAATGACGTTCCCCTAGGGTTGCCAGCTCCAAGTTGAGAATTTCCTGGAGATCTCGGGGGTGAAACCTGCAGAAACCTGGAGAAAGTAGGGTTTGGGGAGGGAAAAGACCTTGGCATGGCATAATTCCATAGAGTCCACCCCCCCCCAAAGTAGCCATTTTCTCCAGGTGAACTGATCTCTGTGGCCTGGAGACCAGTTGTAATTCTGGGAGATCTCCAGCCACTACCTGGAGGCTAGCAAACAAAGGAATTCAAGACCACCTAACGACAACCACTTCAATTGTAAACATTCATATAATCAATACAGTAATGACAAATTGCCAATATATGTGCAGTTCATACAATATTCAATATCTATTCACAATTCAATGTTGTATCAATACATTTATAGAGTCTTCGTTGCAAGACCCATAAAGTGCTCAGTGCTAGTAAAACAACGAGTTTATCGTCCACAGCCATATAGCTTCCAATCATAAGTCCGTAAGCAGGATGATTCAATCTGATACAATTCAATACATTAATATGAATGGCCAGGGAAGCACTATAGGTCACGAATCATGTAGAATAGTAATTCTACAGTTGTAATTCTGGGAGATCTCCAGCCACTACCTGGAGGCTGGGAACCCTATGTTCCCCCTTCCCCCATGGTTTTTAAACCAACATCAGCTTGAGCAACCTGCAAATCAGAATGAAGGAAGAAAGTGTCCGGAGTCTGCGTCCCAGCCCCCAGACTTGCCAGGAGGGAGCAGTGGAAGGCAACCGGGAGGCAGTGGCCCTACCACCCCAGCCAGCAAACAGGTCCAGAACCTGCCCACTCCAGGGGGAAGGAGCGAAAGGCCAAAGCCTCAGAGGGCTGGAGGGAGCAGGGAGAGACCAGCCAGTTCCACCCTCCAGGGGGAAGAGAGAGGACTAAGCAGGCCAGAGGAAAAGGGCCAAGGCAGAGGGAATAGGGACCCAGCAGCAGCCCAAACAGAGCCCTTACCAGCTAAGGAGGAGAAGCAGCCACTACAGCCCAGAGCCACACCCTGGCTAGAGGACAGCAGCCTGCCTCAGGAGTTGCTAGGAGCCAAACCCCTCCAGGTGGAGCTGCCACAGCCATTCCGGGGGAGGAGATGGATAGCTCCACCCAGCATCAATGAGCAGGCAGCCCAGAAGCTGGCCAGGGCAGCTCCTCATGAGCAAGGCCAGGCAAGCTCAGCAGCACAGAAGCTGGCTGGGGCAGCTCCTCATGAGCAAGGCCAAGGAGACCTCAGCTGGGGATGGCTCACACTCAACCCCACCCTGCCAGCAAGGCAAAGAAGCCTAGAAGGGATTAGTGATAGGAGGGAAACACCTGAGGGAAGGCACAGCTGGGCCAAGTCAGGAGCGGGAACAAGCCTGGAAGGAGGGCGGGGTGGAGAAAGGAAACACTATAAAAGCTGGCTGGGAAGAGCTCTGGGGTGGTGGGTGTGGTGCAAGAGTGAAGGCTTGGAGGAGAGTTCTGGGAGGAGGAGATGATGGAGGATGCAGAGGGTAAGCAGACCAGCTTGAGCAGGCCAGTGAGTGGATTGAGAGGGAATCAGGGTGATGTATACTGCCCCTCCTTCCACAGAGCAGGGTCCTGCAGCATCCCTGGTGCCCCTCTGATGTCAGGGCTGGCCCAGCCGGTGCCCCGCCCAGTGGTGGCAGCGACAAGCCCTGACAGAAAGGACACAGGAAGTATGTCCCCTTGTAATTTTTTTGTGATGAAAGTTTCTTTCCCCAATAGACTTTTTCACCTGAAGAGGGAAAGATATTACCCATATCTTACTTGTATTTTCTCGTTGGCCACAAAAAAAAAAATCTTGGAGACTGTGATCTTGAACTGAAAAACTGCATGAAGGCAAAGAAATAATTAGTCTCTGTCTATTTCTCTTGAATTTCCAATCTGACCAAGCTCATTTAAAAGAAGCAGAACAAAAAACAGTGAAAGACAAAAGTCCGATAGAACTTCCTGAAATATGCAATACAAACAGAGGGGCATCTCATGTTTCCCTCTCCAGTATTTTTTCTTTCCCTTCCCTGGCATGACCCATCGGCTTTCCCCTTTTCTTGCTTCTTTCTGTCCTTCCCACCCACTAGCCAACCTAGGTTTATCTGCCCTCTTGAAGAGGGCACCTAATTTTCTTCTACATTCTCTTCCCCCCCCCACCCCAGCAATCTCATATTCTTTCCGTTTCCTTCTTCTTCCCACCCAGCTTTTATCTGCCTCTCTTTCAGCTACATTTATTACTTTTTTACGTCATTTATATCCCACCTTTCTCCCCAATAGGGATCCAAAGCAGCTTATATCATTTTCTTCTACATTTTATCTTGACAACAACTCTGAGGTAAACAATAACAACATTTGATTTATATACCACCCTTTGGGACAACTTAACATCCACTCAGAGCAGTATACAAAGCATGCCATTATTATCCTCACAACAATCACCCTGTGAGGTGGGTGGGGCTGAGAGAGCTCTGAGAGAGCTGTGACTGACCCAAAGTCACCCAGCTGGCAGGGGACTGGGGAATCAAATCCAGTTCTCCAGATTAGAGTCCTGCTGCTGTTAACCACTACACCAAACTGGTTTAGGCTGAGAACATGAGACTGGCCCAAGGTCACCCAGTGAGATTCCACGGAACAGTGGGGATTCAAACCTGAGACTCCCAGATCCTATTCTAGGATTTGTCACTGGGAACCAATAGCCCAACCCTAGGGATTCTGATTGGTTGAGTTTCAGGTGGATAGCTGTGTTGGACTGCAGTCAAAGAGCAAGATCCGGGTCCAATAACACCTTAAAGACCAACTAGACTTTTAAGATATGAGCTTTGGAGAGTCAAAGCTCCCTTCATCAGATACAAGAAGTGGAAAAAGGAAGGAGTCTTTATAATTCAGGCAGAGGGTAGGTAAATTAGTGCTGGGAAGCTAGGTATAATACATGTTATAATTAGCTTGATAGAACAGGAGTGCAAATTCAACGGGGGGAGGGATGTTCCACTGTTCCAAATCTGCAAATAGAGCCAACTGCAGCAATCTTGAGTCGTAAATTCCCTTTGATGTTTCTCTCCTTGAGAACTGCTACCCTTAAGTCAGCAACAGAATGTCCCAGAAGATTAAAATGTTCTCCCACTGGTTTTTGAATGTTTTGATTACCCCCACAGCTTAAGGTTTTGCCCGCAGAAATTGAAGAACTCCTTGGCAAAGTGAAAACTGGGAAAGCACCTGGTCCAGATTTGATCCCTATTGAGTTGTACCAGCATAACATTGCTCCAGTTTTAGCTCCAGTTTGCTCAATGATCAATGAAACAGATATAATTCCTAGTGGTTGGAGACAAGTTATTATCATCCCTATCCATAAAAAAGATGGTAGAGCAAATCCCACCAATTATTGTCAAATTAGCCTTTTGTCTTCATTAGGAAAACTTTATGCTTCCTTGTTATTACAAAAGTTATTAGATTGTATAACTTCTGAAAAGATTCTAGGCCCTGAGCAAGCAGGCTTTGGTACTGGAAGGTCTACAATAGACCATTGTTTAGTTTTATATCTCTCAGCCAGAAAATATCCATCAGCACCAAGAAATAATCTATATGTGGCTTTTATGTACCTCAAAGCAACCTTCGATTGAGTCCAGGAAATCGTCTATGGGACAAACTAGGAAAATCATTGATTGAGCAAAGACTGCTAGGGTTAATAAAGAATTATATGATTCTCCTGCAGCTCGGGTTCGGTGTTGTAGTAGTGGTAAATTAGTGAGCGTGGAAGGGGTAGCAGCATGTTCTTTGGTGAATGAACACTTGTACACTTTGGATCTTTTGAGCACTGCGCAAAGAGCCTGTAGGGTATGCTCACCTTTATATCTCGGATTATCCCATCCAAAGGCATCTTTATCATATTTAGATTTTTAATTGTTTCACGATATAGGAAAGCATTTATGCTGGCAAGACTAAATTCTATTCCTTCTCGAGTTATGTAAGTTGGACAAATAGAAACTTTGGATCGTTTGTTGGAATCTAACTTTTTTCGTGGTATAGGGAATGTGTGGGTTTCTCCTATTTTCTGTGACAATGAAGGGTTGGCCATACCAGACAAGGTAAAAATACTTCAGGAAGGTGTGGTCTTAAGAGTAACACTGGCTGTAGCCAAATTTTTAGCTTATGTTTTAAATTCAAAGGATTTTAAGTATGGTAATGTCAGGACATTTTAAAAATTAAAAAAAAATATTTTTATTTTTGTAGTATTTAGTGTGGCATTGCTCATGGTCTGTTGGCTGCTCCTTGGCCAAATGAGCAGTATCATTAAAGAATGTTGTGATTTTTTTAAATATCAGATTTATGTCCATTCGCTTTTTTGTAAAGGGACTGACCTGTTTGTTCACTGTAGAGAATGGAAGGGCATTGCCAACACATGATGACACATATAACATTAGAAGATGAGTAAGTGAATGAGTCTGACATGGTATAGCTGGTGTTGTTAGGTCCAGTGACTGTTGTAGGAGTGAATATGGAGGCATTTTAGTTTATTGCAGGCCCTGTCTCGCACCGAAGAGGTATAGTAGTAATGTCCCCATATTCATAGAGCCGTATGTTAACAGCATACCAATGGCAATATGCCCCCAAATTTCAAGGATGATCTTTCCAAGCAGCTTCATGTAGACCATGCGGGACAAGATTAAACCTCAATGTACCCCATGTGCCAAATAGTTGAACAAAAGTCCTCCATCTTCTGGACCTTACCTTCAAAGAAGGAGCAAAAATGAACATCCCAGGACCATCTTAGGTAGTTTAGGATGCCAAGCTTGATGGTACAGAGGTCCAGGAGCACCAGCAGAGAGGCACTGGAGATCATCTCTCATGACGAACAAGACAGTTTGTATATCAGTTGTAAATCCAGATTGAAAAGATCTAGATGGGGTCTTATGCTGACAACAATTTTCAGTAGTTTTTCCACTGCTGCTGCAGCTGCTGATTCAGGACAGCAGCAACAGGGCTTCCCCATGGCAGGTTTCCACACCCTTGCCCTGCCCCAGCCATTCCTTCCCCACAGAGAGAGAGAGAGAGTGTGTGTGTTTAAACTGGCAATGGTATACCAACATGACAATTACTGTTTTACGCTTTAAAGCTTCAAAAGGGCTCCAGGTGTCATGGCGGTGGAGGGTCGGGTCAAGGAAGACACTACTAACGTGGTCAGCAATCTTTCCAAAAGCATCATAGCAAAGTTTTGGAAAGAACACAGAAAACCAGCGAGATACGGAAAAGTACCACAATGTTATGGAGCACTGGGAACCCCTCTCCCCCAACAGCTTCCAAGCCAGGACAAACCACCCACGTGTAAGATGCCAAGGTGAAACACCTCAAGCGTGCAAGGTACCCTAACATTTACCGGACACTGAGAAAATGTGCAGAATAGCCCACCCCATTTTACAGCAGAGGAATCGATTCTGAACATCTGCTAGTTTCCTTGCTGAACCGAAGCCTGTTTTGGGCGCCGCCGCTCGCCCGCAGCTCTTACTCCGACGAGGTTGGTTTTTGCAAGCTGAGAGCTACCATCCGCACGCCTCCCCTTCCCACGCCCGGGAGGGGCGACCCGCCCCCTCCTTTCACAAACCAGCCTTCCCCTCTAATCTTCCCTTCACCTCAGAGACACAGCCTCGCCAATCGGCGAGGCCAGAAGCCATCGCCACGGCAACACCGCCAACCCAATCCCAGCCGGCCCCGCCCACACTTTCCACTGATCCAATCTTTTTTAGACCACTGTCTAATGAAGAGTCGCGATTGGGTTCATCAAGAGAATGGAGAAAGCAGGATCCAATCGCAGAAGGGCTTTTGCTTCCTTTTGCCCAATGAAAAGCTAGTCTGGCGAAGTCCCTGTGCCACGGAAGCCGCGTTAGGCCAAGCCCAGCAGCCGCTGCCTTCTTTTTTTGAGTTTCGCTCAGGCGGCGGTCGTTGCTTTGGCCTTTGTCCCCCACGGGCTCTCCTTTCTGCCGCCTTCACTTCATAGCCTCTCCCCCAAGCCCGGCGGGCCTCCCAGCCGTCTCTGCCGTTTCCCTCTCCCTCCGGCCCAGCGGTGCCTCCGGCAGCGCCGCCCCCCCTCGCGGGGGCTCAGGCTCTGCCGGGGGAGGAGGGGGACTAGCGCCGCCGCGGCCGGACTCGCCTCCTTCCCCCCTCCCCCAACACCATAGGCGGCTCAAGCAACAAGATGTCCAACCGAGTGCTCTGCCGGGAGGCCAGCCACGCCGGCAGCTGGTACACGGCCTCAGGTACTGTCCGGGTCGCGAACCGCCGTGGGAGGCTGGCTGGGCGGGTCTTCGAGGCCTGCATCGGGTCCAACGTGGGGACACACGAGGCAGCTCAGTTGGAGCAGGACGGAGTAGTATGGCTAAATGGCCGCCTGCGTGCAGAGACACGCGGAAAATCGCTCCGTAAGGCTCGGCGTTCATTAACCCGGTGGAGCCGCCGAGCACTCATTCACACGCGCCGGCTCCGCACGGGTGATCGCTACGATGAGACCCCCCCTCCCTTTGTCCCCTCTCTCCCGTCCCCGGATGCCTTGGAAATGGGGTGGGGGCACTCTTGAAAACTGCTCCGCTTGGGACTGCAAGAGGGGAGGTAAAGGGTGTTTGTTCCCGAGAAGGGAACCGCGTTAGGTTCTTTCAGCGGGCAGGCAGGAGGTGGCGTTGCTTAGCGAGCGAATCGGGAGGCGCCCGGGCCTGTGGGTCAGCGGCGATGGAGGCTGGAGCCTTGTCCCTCCTCGCTTCGTTTCTTCCGTCCAGGCCAGCGGGCCGTTGCTTGAATCAGCACTTTTCCCAGCGGGCGTGAGGCTTCATTCGCGAATAGCCTCGCGCTAACAGCCCAGGCCGGCTTTTCTCCCGCTTCTCACAGGGGGCTGCTGGACCTGCGTTCCCGGCCCAGCTCCACCGGGCTGGAGAAATGATGGCCCACACGATCGGCCAGGGGAGGGGAGGAAGCCCCGTCTTTGGGGAACGTGCCCGTGACAAAGACTCACAAGAAGACACCCTTCTTCTCTCCCCCCCCCCTCCCCGGCGGCTCGGTGCGGGGCCGACGAAAGCCGACAAAAAATCTGAAGTGTGTGAATGAAAAGGGGTCATTTAGGGTAATGCGGGAGGGGGCAGGGCGAGGGAGAAATGGATTGTGGGAAAGCGGCGGTTGTCATTCTGGATCGGGCTAGCAGACCTCATCCAGCATCTTTCCACTGCCAAGGGTGCAGAATTTATGGAATATTTCTGGACCTGAATGGAGCGTTTGGAACGGAGGCGCTACGTTATTCCCGTGGAGAGCCAAGACTTTAATGGCAGAATTTGCGGCAGAAAATTGCATTTTCAAGTCCTACTTTTTTGAGCTCGTGTGCTGGTTGATGTCGCCGGTCAGCACCATCGAGAATAAGAACATATATGGTCGCAGGAGTTGTCAGACCAACCCCCCCCCTTTTGTTTCTCATAGCCCTGTGAGGAAATACTGCATGCAGAACTGCCCTCTACAGGGTGAAAGGTGCACATGCTCCCGCACTGGGATTGTTCCTGCACCTACTTCATGTGGACACCTGAAATTTCACAGGCTTAGGAGAGAAAGAAGGCCTTTTCAGTGTAGAGGCAAAGATGTCAAGCTTTGCATTATCAGTCTAGTCTCTGTATGAGTGAGTTGAGACTTTCCTACATGCACATTGACAACTATAATAATAATATTTGATTTATGTACTGCCCTTCAAGACAACTTAACATATACTCAGAGTGGTTTAAAGTATGTTATTATTATCCCCACAACAAAACACCCTGTGAGGTGGGTGGGACTGACAGAGCTCCTTGAAGCTGTGACTGACCCAAGGTCACCCAGCTGGCCTCAAGAGGAGGAGTGGGGAATCAAACCGGGTTCTCCAGATTAGAGTCCCACACTCTTAACTACTACATCAAGGAGTTTGCTTCAAGGCCTGGTATTTCTGGATGTTCAAAATACTTGGACTTGCTTCACTATTATATCTTTGTATCTCTGTTCATCTGAGGGGAAGCAACCTCTTCAAACTATGGGAAGAATGTTTTCCGGATGTTTCATCTCAAGCCATCTGATTTAGGAAGGCTGTGGGAGCTGGTTGCCCTAGCAGCTGAAGCAAACGCATTCATTCGGTTTTGCCTGATCCCTGTGGGAGCTGCCTTAATAGTGCCAATCATTTCGATGCCTTCCCTTCTAATGTGTTGCAGGGAAGGTTTCTTCGCAGGCCTATTCATCAAAGATGTTGCATATATGCCCAGAGAAGAAAGTTGAAACCGTTGCTCATATTCTCTTACATTGTAAATTGTATTCCGAAGAGAGGCAGCAGTTATAAATCCATTACTCTCCAAGTTTAAATCTTTGGATAATCATTTGGAATCTGCAGATACTGTGCTACTGAAATATTCGCTGGAAGTTACCAAGAAAACTGTATCCCTGACAGTAGCAAAATATTGTTTTTTGGTCGTAAACAAGCGGAAGTTTTTAACAAAAGGAGAGATTGAAAATAGTTTTTATCTTTCAGGATTTATTATCTGCAGAGTACGATAATAGTTTTAACTAAATCTGTTTTCCCTTTCTTTTTATGTAGATAGGAACTGTGGTTTGTTTGTGTGGTCTTTTTCTTGCTGGTCACTTGACTGTAATAATAATAAATTTGAATTTGAATTAATAGTGCCAAGGAGAAAATTTAACACCAGAACTGATCACACTCCTATTTTTGTTGTCTCCTTAGCATCCCATTCTCCTAGAAGCCCTGTGAACACCTCAGCAGCATGCACCTTTCCAGTTTCCACCTCTTTCTATAGTCAGATAGCAGTGCTGCAGAGAAATGATTGGGGTGGCATTCTCTACCAGAATTGGGGGCATAGCATGAAGTTACCTTGCTAGGATTTGGATCTATAAATGGATTGGGAAATGTGATGAGGAAGGCGACTGAACAGCAAAGCAATCGTTGTATGCCAGAGATAAAGCACAGGGGCCTTCTGGTTACTTTTCATGTAGCAGGTCCCAGGTTCAGTCTCTGGTGCCTGTAGATAAAAGGGTCTTGGGTAGAAGACATTGAGAGAGACTTTTTTGTGCCTGAGCTCCAGAATAACTGCTGTTGGTCAGAACAGATAACTGAATTGCATGAATTAATGGTCTGACAGTAAAAGGCAGCTTCACATGATTAGGGAGGAGCCCTGTTGTATTAACCTGAAACGTGGCATCTACTTACATTCCAAAGTTCTTAAAGCACGTCTGAGGTATTGGAGAGGGGAAGGGGTTTGTTGTACCAATGATGAGAGGCTCCAAATAACCATTTACTAAGCCAAGCAAAACTTTGGGCTTCTTAATAGAATGCTTCAGCCTGAAGATATGCAAATGGAATAGCTGATTGAAAAACAGAAGACAAAATAAGTTAAACTAAGGGAAGCACAACACTTCGATAAAGCATACAAACGTATTTAGTCTATTTCATGGTGGCCTTTGAACCCAGCTTGGAGAGGGAGCAGAAAGCGCAGAGGGGGAAGGAATGAAAATTGTTGGAGCTAGGGGAATGGAAGAAGGGAAGTGGTTCTTTCGACCCTTCTGCTGTAACTGATGGCCTGTTAAATTGATGAACTGTTACCTAGATTCAAAATCAAAAAGTGCAGAGGAAGCTGGTTGAAAAGCTGTCTAGCTAGTCACAATATTAATTTTTAATAGGCAGAGTAATCAGAATGGGTATGAAACTAGTTTGGTGTTCTGTCTTGTACACTATCCAAATTTGTTAGATACATTGCAGAATAAACACATTCCTTGCCTTCAGGAGTTGTCAGTAGGACAAAGAGAACTGAACAGGCTGGCTAGACTGGTTTGCTGGGGTCTGCTGCTTGGGTCTGCTGCTTACATTATAGAAAAACCTGGTGTGAGCTTAGCAATTACAAGAGAGCTTGAATATGCCAGCCCATTTTGCTGAAACAAATACTTAGTAACTGCTGAACTGCAAAAAGTGAGGTGCAAACACAAGTTCTGTTCAGTTATTTGAATTTTGGGCAATGAGTTGGGTAATCATTCTTATAATGTTTCAGCTGAATGTTTTCTTGGTCTACAGGATGGTGAAAATTTTGAAATTGTGTACTGAATTTCTCCTCTCAATTGTCAATAATATTGTATCACTGAAATGTTTTTATATTATACTTTTCTTTTTGTCTTTCTTTCACTAGATATGTAAGGAAAGCTTTTTCATGGCTTCTCAATTTGGTCAAAGCTCATCAAGGACTGGGAGCTAAGCAGGGTTGTCCACAGTCAGTACTTGGATTGGGAGACCACTAAGGAAGACTGGGGTTGCTGCACAGAGGAGGGCAATAGTAAACCACCTCTGCTCATCTCTTGCTTTGAAAGCCCCACATTTGCAGTCACCATGATTCAGTTGCAATTCAGCAGCACATTCTTCTTCTCATACTGCAAAACAAAACAGAAGTCCAGTGACTCCTTAAAGAATAATAATGATTTTTCCAATATGAAGTGAGTCAGAGCTTACTTCCTCAGACACAGTGGAAATAAAGAAAACAGTTTTCCTCATTATTACACAGAAAATTACAGAAGGAAAGAGAGAAGGAGGGGAGGGTTGGGCAAAGAGAGGCCCGGTATCATAAATAAGGTGTGATGCTCTATGTGCTAGAATTGAACCACTCGTTCTGTCCAGGACAGCAGTTAAGTTCCAGTACATAAAAAATCCCCTTCTGTAATTTTCTATGTAATAATAGGGAAAATAATTTTCTTATTTCCATTGTGTCTGAGGCAAGGATCTCTGATTTGTGGAAGCTCATACTGGAATAACTATTGTTAATCGTTAAGGTGCCAGTAGGCTTCTATTTTGTTTTGCTACAGTAGATTTAACACAGTAACCACTACCTGAAATTCTCAGACTTCATCCTTCAGAAGTCTTAACTTGAAAATATCTTGAAAGCGTCTTGTAATTTCAACTGGGGGGAGGAGGGAATAGGTTTTACCATGCACTGGCATATTTGCATGTATATACTGTTCTGGTATTTCCAGCCTTACTTTCACTTGCACTGGTGCTTCTGCAGTGGTCTCCAGAATGCAAACTGGATACCATATACTCCTTATCAGGGCATGAACCATGCCAATGAGCCACCATATAGGGGGAAAAACCTAATAAGTCAAATGATTGGGAGGATCGTTGACATTCCTGTGATCTCATTCTCTGTTCTATCATTGTTTGGATATAACATGTCTTTATTTAGTGGATCATGGTATCTAGGTTTTGTCAATGAGATTGCTCTTAAAAATGAAGATGAAAGCATATACAAATGTGGATAACTTGAACCTCTTGCAAAGTACCAGCAGCTTTGCAAGTAAACCCCAACTTTTTGCTGCACTGCTTCTCTACTGTTCTAGTTACTGGTAAAACATGAGGGTCCTTACTTCCCTCCTTGTGCCTGTTTGGAGGCAATTGTTCCCATAGATATTTGCATTTTTGAATAATAGTTTCTTCTGCTATTTGACTTTGGATTGTGGTGTCATTCATAGTGATTTTAAGTGACAATTCATCTCTTACTGAAAGAATATTATTGCATATGCGAGTCGTGTAATCAGTTGCACGGATTGTAATTTGAAATACTGTCTTGTAAGAATCTTGCTAATTGTGACTAGCTGTTAAACTTGTACTGTAGTTCCATGCCTTGTCAGTGCAGACATAACATTCCCAGTCTCTGAACCCATGTTTAGGAAAGCACAGATGTACTGCATACTTGGGTGCTTGGTCTTCTCTCCTACGTGAAATCCCCTCCCCCTATGTATCACTCACTTCTAACTTTAGTGTACTCTTGTGTCATTTTTGACATTAATAGAGTTAGCCAGATTAATCACAGTTCCCTTGTAAGTAGGGTTTGCAAACCTGCTTCAAATCTTGGATTCAAACTTCAATTAGAGTCAACCTTTATTAGTACTACAGCAGACTTAATGCCACAGAGTTAAAACAAGCCATGGAAGGGAAAGGGAGATGGCCCACAAGCTCAAGGCAAGCTTATCACTGTTAGATTGGAGTGTTCTCTCTATTTGGCAGTTCTTTAATTCCATTGCTATATACCATGGGGCAGGAGGATTTCAGTGTGCTAATTTAAAAGAAGTCTTCCCAGTTTATCCTGGAAATTGTACATGAACAGGTGTTAACTTGTTAACAAGTGTATTAACTTGAGGAACCTCCTGTTCAAAATGCAGCTCATGCTGTTTTGTAATTCACAGTCTAGCGGCCTATCTGTGTCTGCCTCTGAAATAAGCTCAGAAGTTCTGGATGCCCCGGCTGAGTTTCATTATCAAGATATGGGGGTTGCAGAGATGCAGTTGTGTCATAGCTGCCTTCCCATTCTGTGTTATCACCTAGATGGCTGTGGTGTAGATAATCTTCTTGCATCAGATATCACATGGGAGGTGATTCTCTCTACTGGTGGGGGGGGGGAGCAAAAATAACAAACTGCTTACTTAACCTAAGTGCTAGGATGAAGAATTGTGACAGTAATGGGGAAAGGGAAGCTGTGGCTAAGAAATAAGGACTGGCAAATCAAATGGATGCTGGTGCACTTGGCATGTTACATGATTTTCAGATAGCTTGGTACCTTCTATTGTAGAGCTTTCTCTGTTACATCATATCTGTGTAAATTTTCAAACAATTGTTAATCACTTATAGGTCATTAACAATTAAATTATAGCTTTTTATTAACTCTCATTCATTGGTTCTTTAGGGCCAGATCCTTCTTTACAACACTTGTCTTCGGCTCTTCTAATTATCCTTGTAGAGCAGTTTGCTTAAATGTGTATTTATAGAACTTAAACTGGTGTGCTAATGAAGCAGTTCTCTTCTGAATTTGTTTCTGGCAACAGTAGCTCTTGGCACCAACTAGAGGCACTGAGCGCAATGAAAAGGGATGTTTAGATTAGAGAGGGTGCTGCTTGAATGAAGAGTCTCTATAAATGAATAGTTTAAAAGTTTATCAGAATGAGCATTTAAACCTAGTAATACAGTGGTCAGCCAGTGGACAGGAATTGGTCCTGGTTGCAGTAGAGGGGAAATCATGCTGCTTTGTAGGGCAGCCATAAACTGCAGCTGATCTCAGACTGTCTGCCCAGCTCTACAACAGTATCTTCCAATTTTTTAAACTTAGTTTAAAATTTTTTTAACTAATTTAGTTTAAAAAATTAGATTGAAAACACTCAACAGGTTCATGTGGTTGCAAACTGATTTGGACTTATCTGAATTGTGGCTATAACAATAACCATGCTTAGTTCCAGGAAGCACTGGGTGAATGGTTTGAATACTGGATAAACATCTGTATCAGACATCTGGCTTTCATTGAATGAAAGAAGGCAACTGGTCATACTCTTTTTTTTGGCACAGTCAAAATGTGCAGAGGGGAAGAATTAGTGAGAAGCCTAATAATTTGAGAACCACGGCACCATGGTTCCTATGTTAGAATTGCTACATGATCTCTTGACCTCCCTTAAATAATAATGGATAATAATATTCTCTCCCATCCTATTTCAAGAAGTAGTAGTCTTTCCCCCACCCTGCCCTTCCCTTTGTATTCTTCTGCCCTTAGCAGATCATACTGTTGAGATGCTTTCTTTTTGATTGAAATAGGCCAAGTGCTTGTACAGGTGGTAAATAAAAATACAGCAGGACTCAAACTAGTAGCATCTTGTAATAGCCCTACTACTGTTTTGGTATATTTATTTAATGTTGCTTTTCTCTCTCGATTCTCAATGAGAGATGAAACTTGTTTGTGTTAAAACATTTGTATTTAAGGATGTTAGGTTTTCAGATTTGCAAGGGAGCATTAAAATGATGTGAAGCAAATTCTAGAATAACTAATGGAACCTGCAAGAAACTAGCAGTCAAGGTGCATCCTATTCCCCATGCCTTTGCTTCCTCCCCTTTTTTGCACCCTTCTCTTAACTCCCAAACCCCATCCCCACCTCTATTTCTGCCTATCTGCCCATCCCTCCCTCCCTCTGCTGCTCTGAGTGCCCAGCTGCACCACAACCACCACTCTAGTCAGTGGGCTATCTGGCTTGTGTTGTGGCAGCAAGGCAGCAGCAAAGTGGGGACATTGCAAGAGGGGATTCCACTCCTCACCCACCCTCCAAGGCATCTGCAGGGAGGGATTTGGCTCATTTGCCTGCCTGCTCAGCTGTTCCCCTCTCCACCGTTTGTTCATTTACTTCGTTTATACCCCGCCTTTCTTCCCAATGGGGAGCTAAAGTGATTTACATTGTTCTCCTCTCCTCCATATTATCCTCATGACAACCCTGTGGGGTAAGTTAGGCTAAGAGTGTGTGATGGCCCATGGTCACCCAAACAGCTCCCATGACAGTATGTTGATTTGAACCTGGTTTTCCCAGATGCTAGTCTGAAACACTAATCACTAGACCAGACTGGCTCTTTGTTCTGGCCACCCAAATTGTGGATGTGGCAGCAGATGCTGTGGCAGCGAGTTGGTGGAGGAGGAGGACAGAGGCTTCCAGTCCTCCTTGCTCATCCTCCAAGGTGGCAATAGAGGTAGGCAATTTGGCCAGAGGGAGGGTTGGGCTGGTTGGCAGTGGCCACAGCAATGGTTTGGAGGCAGTTGCCAACACAAGTTTAGACAAATACTTTTTTCTTTAAACATTGTAGTTTGAGATTTTTTCCTGCAAACTTGGGGGGGGGGGGTCCCCTTGAGTTTGAAGAAAGATCACCCTTCTCCCATTGTAGCCCTGATCCATGGATTTAAGTATCTGCTGACCATGTTCAAATCCATTTCTCTTTGTAGGACCTCAGCTGAGTGCACAACTAGAAGGTTGGCTTTCTCAAGTACAATCTACTAAAAGACCTGCTAGAGCCATTATTGCACCGTAAGTTTTATTTTTTAAAAATGTATCAAGTGTGTTAAAATGCTGCCCAGATATTCATGCTCGGACATTATTGTGCAAAATTGGTGTTATCAGGGGAACTTCAAAGTGTTCTTAATCTGTCTCCCCCCCCCCCACCACCACCACCTTCTTTTCTCCTGTTCACTGCCCTGATCAGTTGATGTTTCAGTGCCATTTTCTAAAATCTGTCTTTTTCTTGGGAGAAGTGATATTATTGTATAGCATTGGTTGTGACTGTGCGATAGTGTTGTCATTGACAGCTTGGACTGAAGATAGTAGTTGATGATCAGTGAACCAGTTAAGACTGCTGCTTATATCCATTTGTGTTTTTCAAGTGTCTGTCAGATGTATGACTGCAGACCATCAGTAACTGGCTATTTGTTATACCAAAGGCATAAAAGTTAATTTTTAGCAACATACTTTTTTTTTAACAGACATGCAGGTTATACTTACTGTGGGTCTTGTGCAGCTCATGCTTATAAACAAGTGGATCCTTCAATCACGTAAGTAGCACTAGCAGATTATTAGACCAAGTAAGACGGAGCTTGATTCTTGATCTTGATACTGGCTTCGAGATTGCAGATTATTTTAAATAAAGGACAAGCTGGGTTTCTCAGAGGTGTGTCTAGTCAGCAGTGGTAAATGAAATTGAAGCAACTTGTTACCATTACACAGCCCATTGGGAGAAAGAGATAGGATTGAATTGTGTATCTGAAGGACAATAAGTTTTGACAGAAACAATAGTGTGGGTTAATGCTTTATGAAGTCCCAGCGCCAACATAAATACTATTTGATCTTTACACACACTCTCTGCCAATCTTCCGTTGCTGTTGCCAGAAGAGTGCAGGCATGATCCTGTGCATCATCATCATCAACATCGAAGCACATTTGGTATGTGTACACAAAGCAGTGCTTAAGTGGGTGGGTTGATTTTGTCACATGAGAGCTGCTCCTTTACTTGTACTAACATGCTTGGAATTGCTTTGGCCTTCGTGAAGCCAGCTTCTCACACGCACACGAACACACAGTGCTGCACAATCTTGCTGGAAAGACACGATGGAAGGTAGGAAGGAATGCATCAAAAGCAGGCCATCTTGATTATATCGTATTCTTTTACCCTATGTAATCTTTTGCTCAGATGAGCAGTAATTGGAAAATAAAGTTTACCTATAAATGAAAATGTGAACACTCATGATAGTGGAACCGTGAACCTATTTTATTCTTGATTATTATTTGCTTTTCTCACTAGGACCCAAGGCAGATTACAAGTATGATAAAAAATATTCAGTCAATCAGTAAGTCTGATACTAGATAACATTTGAATATAACAACAGTGATTCCTAGAAAGACAAAATATGCAGTTGCGTTGGGGTTGTCGAACAGGGGGGGAACCTGAACCATGCATGCAAACATATCTTTAAGGTAACAGAACAATCAGTGTAGAAAGATGTAATAAAAGTCATTTCCTGAGCTGAACCATTACACTGCAGCTTTACTCCTTCTACAAGAAAGCCTTCTGGAACAATTCTATTTTAAATATGTTGCAAAGCAATAGAAGCATGGAAGCTGTCATGGAGGACACTGAGTGGTGGTTTTCTGAGAAGTAGATGGAAAAAGATATCACTAATAATGTATCTTTTCTATTAATCATTATAGACGGAGAATCTTCATTCTTGGGCCCTCGCATCATGTGCCCCTTTCCCGATGTGCACTTTCCAGTGTGGATATTTATAGAACCCCTCTATATGATCTGCGAATTGATCAGAAGGGTAACTGTTAGTTTGAATCTTAACTGGCTTGCCTCCAAAAATTTTCATGAGAAAACTATGCTAGTCTTAGAATTTCTACTAATCGGTTAAAACAGGCACTGCTAAGCTTGACTGTTACAGAAGCAAGAATATTGTTTAGAATTCCTCTTGTAAAAGAGTTCTGTAACACTTCCTCATATTCCAGTGTCTTACAGCATATAAGCTTCCCTACAAACTCACCAAATTAACATGGAGTACTTTTAAATGTATTTGTTAAATATAAGTTAAAATAAACATGCTTAATCAGATCATTCTGTTTGGGGCATCTGAAAGTTTTCAGATGGTAATTTTTCTGCAAAATTCATTTTACTGCTTGGACTTGACTTCTGACAGGAGGGAATTTTATGTGTGAATTGAACAGACAGTTAAAGATGGCTACTTGAAATATAATGCATTACCATAGGATGACCTTGCTTCCCCAAAACAACCAATCTTGACAATTTGTCAGAAAATCCTGTACCACAAATACCCCTGTGGTAGCCATAATTCTGTCTTCATGCCCAGTTACACAAGAATCCTATTTTCTCTTCTAATAGAACAAAAACAAAAGCCTGTTGTAATTTTATCTGCTTATACCAATGACTTCTCTGTGGCTGACAAACATGGTTATGGTAAATGTTGTCTCTTACCAGATTCTGTTGTGACACTATATTGAGGCTATGTACTTTGTCCTAGTTTAGGTTAGATGCATTCTAATGGGAAAGTTTTCAGTTCAAGTGAGAATGTCTCACTACATCATCACATCTCTTTGCTGCTTTGACTTTTTAGTTAAACTAATATATCCAACTTTTCAGTTTATGCAGATCTATGGAAGACTGGAATGTTTGAACGCATGTCTCTGCAAACAGATGAAGATGAACACAGTATTGAAATGCATTTGCCTTATACTGCTAAAGCCATGGAAAGGTACCCTGATTTTTTAAAAGGTGTATAATATGTAGCATTGCACATATGATTCTCCTGCTTTTTAAGCTGCATGTATTTTGAAAGGATTGGCAAAGTTTGTATAACTTAATGCAACTGTAGGATTTAGGATCTTTTCATATTCTCTCATTCATATTTACAAATATGTGAATGAGACTACGAAACAAAGAGCAGGAATCCCCCCACGGGCCAGCTGAAGCGCAGGAAGTCCCGTCCCTGCTTATTTCATCCAATGGGAGGGGAGGAGGGGAACCCCCTCGTCCCCCTCCCATCAGGTGAAATAAGCGGTGGGACAAAAAGTTTCAGTGTGCTCCAAATCTTCACAGAGCATACCGAAGTGGGGCAATAAGCAGTTTCCAAAGCGGCTTGCTGCTTTGGAAATTGCTTATTTCCGATTCTTTTCCACACTTCAGAAATTCCGAAGCAGGAAAACCAAATCTTTCTGTCCCTGCATACCCCTATTAGGTAGTAAGTGACTGGAAAGACCTGAGACAAATCAAGAAGCTAATGGACAAATCCGGTTTTCAGTGGGGAAAAAAAGAGAAATATTTAGGAATCCACATAACTAATAGAGTTTCCTCCTTAATGGAAGATAACTATCAGAAATTGCTAAAAGAAGTTAAGGAAGATCTGAATATATGGAAAGACATGCATATATCTCTCTTGGGCAGACTAGCTACAATTAAAATGAACGTATTACCAAAACTCATGTTCTTATTTCAGACTATCCCAATTATAAGAAAGCAATCATATTTTCAAGAATTAAACAAAATAACTTCAAAATTCATATGGCAAGGTAAAAGACCAAGAATAAGATTCAAAGTCCTACAGAACGCCAAAGAGAAAGCAGGATGTGACCTACCTGACTGGGAGTTATACTCCAAGGCCTGTACATTGGTATGGATAAAGGAATGGATCTTATTGCGCAATCCAAGGCTTTTAAAATTAGAAGGGCATGACCTTAAAATGGGATGGCATACCTACCTCTGGTACAAAAAAAAAGATACACATAAATATTTTAAGGATCACATAATAAGAAAATCCCTGATGAATGTCTGGGAGAAAATAAAACCCCAAATATATACCAAAACACCAAGATGGATATCACCAGTGGAAGCATTCACCCAACCAAATTTACTAAGGTGGGAGAATATCCACACCTATGAACCGCTATTGGGGGAGAATGGTAAGCTAAAGTCAACAGAAGAACTAAAAGAACAGAACATAGAGACAGGATGGTGGCTAGGAGCGCAAATAGAATCCAGATTTGCCAAAGAAAAAACAAAGATATTCTACATGAAACGATGCCCTTTCGATAAGCTGCTGTTAGAAACAGATGGAAAACTGATAGGAAAATTATATGCCTTCATGAAACAATTGAAGACAGAAGAGGAGTCTTTAAAAGTCCATATGGTAAAGTGGGAACAAAATCTGGGGCAAGGCATAGATCTGGAGCAATGGCTACAGTCATGGAGAGTAAACATCAAAATAACAAAAATCAACCACCTTTAAAGAAAATCTATATAAAATGTTCTATAGGTGGTATGTGACACCAGAAAAATTGGCAAATATGTACACTGAAGTACCCAATAAATGCTGGAAGTGCAAAGAAAAAGTGGGCACCTTTTTCCATATATGGTGGCTATGTAAAAAAGCGACGAGATATTGGAAAGGGATACATGAGCTGTTGCAAGAGGTGCTAGAAATAAACATACTCTATAAACCGGAAATGCTCCTATTAAATATAATACTGGAGGAGCTAAATAGGGAAAATAGATATTTGATAATACATATAATAGCAGCAAGAATAGTATATGCCAGATACTGGAAAAACACAGATATACCAACAAAAGAAGAATTAATAGAGAAAATCTTAGAGATGGCAGAAATGGATACACTGACAGAATTAATAAAAGAAAAAAAACGGACATGATGGAAAACAAAAATGGACCCCGTTTTATAGATGGGTTAAACGGAACTATAAAATAGAGACATAACCATATGTTAGCAGAATACAATCAAGTGAATGAGCAGAGTAAAGAAGTACTAGAATTAAAGAATGTAGACTTATAGTGATAATAGCGTAGTGAAAATAGTATAATTATGATGGAACTGTAGAGATGAAATGGAATGTATGATTTATAACATGTATCCCTCCCTCCCTCCCTCCCTCCCTTGGAGTTAATAGATATTGGTAAAATTAATAAAGTAGATATTTTATTTAATTGTTAGCTTAAATTTAAATATATCTGAAGTTAACAGATAGTAATAGATAACAGATTTTAAGTTAATAATAATAGATCTGAAGCTAACAGATAGAGCTTAGCGTAACAAAGCAGAATGTAAACATGATATAATGAGTTATAGAAAAGGGGATAGATTAGGAATAGATTAAGATGTAGGGTTGGAAAGCTGTTGGAAGTCCTGAAAAGGGGGGGGAGGGAAAGGGTGGGGGAAAATGATATTGAGATATTATTTGAAAGTTGTATGTATTAATATTCTCACCTAATAAATTTTTTTCAAAAAAAATAAATATGAGTATGGCTGTTGTGGGTTTTCCGGGCTGTATTGCCGTGGTCTTGGCATTGTAGTTGCTGACGTTTCGCCAGCAGCTGTGGCTGGCATCTTCAGAGGTGTAGCACCAAAAGACAGAGATCTCTCAGTGTCACAGTGTGGAAAAGATGTAGGTCATTTGTATCTACTCAGGAGGGGTGGGGTTGAGCTGAGTCATCCTGTAAGAGTTTCCCAGGGTGTGGAATGCTAATGGCGGGAGGCTTCACTGTATCCTGAGGAGGTTCTTTTGCAATGGATTGGTACTTGATGTGCTAATCTTCTCTGCAGGGCTATTGTCGGGGATAGAATGTTTTGTTAGCCTGGTGTTTTTCAGAACTGGAAACCATGCTCTGTTCATTTTTAAGGTTTCTTCTTTCCTGTTGAAGTTTTGCTTATGCTTGTGAATTTCAATGGCTTCCCTGTGCAGTCTGACAAAGTAGTTGGAAGTGTCGTCCAGTATTTTGGTGTCCTGGAATAAGATACTGTGCCCTGTTTGAGTTAGGCTATGTTCAGCCACTGCTGATTTTTCCGGTTGTCCAAGTCTGCAGTGTCTTTCATGTTCTTTTATTCTTGTCTGGATGCTACGCTTTGTGGTCCCGATGTAAACTTGTCCACAGCTGCAGGGTATACGGTATACTCCTGCAGAGGTGAGGGGGTCTCTACTGTCATTTGCTGATCGTAGCATCTGTTGTATTTTTCGGGTGGGTCTGAATACTGCTTGAAGGTTATGCTTTTTCATAAGCTTTCCCATCTGATCAGTAATTCCTTTGATATATGGCAAAAACACTTTTCCTGTAGGAGACTGTTTTTCCTTGGTTGTTTGATTCATCCTGGGTTTGATTGCTCTTCGGATTTCATTTCTGGAGTAGCCATTTGCCTGAAGTGCGTGGTTTAGATGATTAATTTCCTCATTGAGAAAGTGCGGCTCACTTTCTCCAATTTCCTCAGATGGGAAAGCTTATGAAAAAGCATAACCTTCAAGCAGTATTCAGACCCACCCGAAAAATACAACAGATGCTACGATCAGCAAAAGACAGTAGAGACCCCCTCACCTCTGCAGGAGTATACCGTATACCTTGCAGCTGTGGACAAGTTTACATCGGGACCACAAAGCGTAGCATCCAGACAAGAATAAAAGAACATGAAAGACACTGCAGACTTGGACAACCGGAAAAATCAGCAGTGGCTGAACATAGCCTAACTCAAACAGGGCACAGTATCTTATTCCAGGACACCAAAATACTGGACAACACTTCCAACTACTTTGTCAGACTGCACAGGGAAGCCATTGAAATTCACAAGCATAAGCAAAACTTCAACAGGAAAGAAGAAACCTTAAAAATGAACAGAGCATGGTTTCCGGTTCTGAAAAACACCAGGCTAACAAAACATTCTATCCCCGACAATAGCCCTGCAGAGAAGATTAGCACATCAAGTACCAATCCATATGCAAAAGAACTTCCTCAGGATACAGTGAAGCCTCCCGCCATTAGCATTCCACACCCTGGGAAACTCTTACAGGATGACTCAGCTCAACCCCACCCCTCCTGAGTAGATACAAATGACCTACGTCTTTTCCACACTGTGACACTGAGAGATCTCTGTCTTTTGGTGCTACACCTCTGAAGATGCCAGCCACAGCTGCTGGCGAAACGTCAGGAACTACAATGCCAAGACCACAGCAATACAGCCCAGAAAACCCACAACAGCCATCGTTCTCCGGCCGTGAAAGCCTTCGACAATACAAATATGAGTATTTTTGTTTGTTTTGTTTTTTAAGCCATAAGGATGAGTTCACCATTGTTCCTGTATTAGTTGGCGCTCTGAGTGAAACAAAAGAGCAGGAATTTGGAAAACTCTTCAGCAAATATTTAGCAGATCCTTGTAATCTCTTTGTGGTTTCCTCTGACTTCTGCCATTGGGGTAAGTTGTTATTGGCTGCTGTTGATGGATGAAGGAAGAAGGCATTGCATTTCTTACAATTCATGGTGATTGTTGTTAGTGCTGGTAGTTAACGGAGAGAGAGAGAGAGAGAGAGAGAGAGAGAGAGAGATACGCCCCTCATACTTCTCATAATTTGAGTATGATTTGTACAGTGCCAACAGTGTATATGGTGATTTTCAGAAAAACATCAAATGACAGATCTCTGCCCTAAATATAGTAAGACCCTACTATATTTTTGCAGAGTTGGTAGCAAATATAGTTTCTTGTTTCTTCTTTGGGATTACTCTATTACAGAGCAACATAAAGAATTAAGATTTCTTAAGAGATCATTTTGAAATGGCTTTGTTGTCTGCTTGCTTAATTTTTCATCTTTGCCAGCAGACAGATGTTTCATTACTTATTTCCTTTGACTTTTGTCTTAAGGTCAACGGTTCAGATACAGTTACTATGATGAGTCTCAAGGAGAGATTTATAGGTCCATTGAACACCTAGATAAAATGGTAAGTGCTGAAAATTATGAAATGTAATTCCAGTTAGCTTCTCCTGCAAATTTTAAATGCATTCAAAATTTGATCAGAGAATTCCCTTGCTGCTTTTCAAAAAACAGTGCTCCATTATTTGTCAGCTGTCAATACAGTTTTTCACTATTTAAATGTTTGCGTTGGCCTGCCAGTGAAGAAGGGCAAGCAGTTGAGGGTATTCAATAGGACAATACAATTATGGCAATATATCGGCTAATCCCCTTCATGCTCTGGTGGTCTGAGAGAGAGAGAAAGGCAGAAAGGCCAATTGGGGCCCTCAGAACCTTTGTCTGGGAAAGAGAAGAGGGGGAAAGAGCCATTTAACTGCTGTTTAAGGGAGTTTAGAGGTTCCTTAGACAGGTTAGAGATCTTGGTCTGTTTCCGGTCACTTCAGATGGAAGTGGGCTGATTTGTGTAGTGGTCTAGTGTGACACGAGCTGAATTATTGTTCTCCTTGATAATCTTTAGGGATATTTAAAAGCTCCCAGGACAAATGAAGGTCTGTAGTTTTAAAAGGTTCCAGTGAAGAATTTAAAGGGTTTGGGAAATCTGTGGGAAAATTAACAGCTTTTAAAGTCCAAAGTAGCCTGGCAGTTACTGGTGTTTTCTCCACTCTTTCACACAATGTATATATTCTTTGAAGAATCCTATGCAGAGTTACTCCAGTCTAAGCCCATTGAAGTCAATGTCCTTAGACTGGAGTAACTCTCCATAGTATTGCACTGTATAGAAACTCTCTCTCCATACCTCCATTTGTCTAAGCCGAACCCCCAGTTTGCTTTCCCCTTACTATAAAATAAACCTTTTTTTCCCTTGTGCTTGATCTCTTTTCCAGATGTGCTGAAACATCTCCCTTATTCCTGGGTTATCCCATTGTGTTGATTTTATTCATCTGCACAGTGGAGCAATCTTGGGAATTGGATATGATACAAGTGGGGACCTGCAAGGGCTACCATGTCTTCTTTCTCTTCCCCACCCCCCTAGCCTCTCCCCCTTTTCCTGCTTCATTGTCTCCTTCCCACTCACCTTTGTCTTCCCCGTCTTCCCTTTTCCGCCTTGTCCCCCAGCAGCATCTTCCCAATGGCCCAGCTGCATGGTGGCTGCTGAGCTGGGCCCAGTTGCATGGTGGGGAACCTGCAAGGACTTGCAGGAGGTACTTCACTTTTCCATGTATCCTCTTCCCTTCCCCACACTATTTCCTCTGTCCCTCCTCCTGGCAGCCTCCTTTTGCTCACTTTCCCCTACATCCTTTAAGCCCATTAAAACTTACCTTATATCTGACCCCTCATCTTCATCTATATTTATTAATTTACTGCCTTTCTCCACAATGCTGACCCAAAGCAGAGCACATCATTCTCCTTGCATCCATATTATCCTCCCAGCAACCCTGAGAGGTAGATTAGGCCAAATATGTATGATTGGATCAAAGTCACCCAGTGAGCTTCCACAGCAGAGTGGTAATTTGAACGTGGGTCTCCCAGATCCTACTCTGAAACTTTAACCACTACATTATACTGACTTTTGGTGGGCTGCTGTTGAACAGTAGCAAGCAGCCAGGCCTGGGTGAATCATACCAGTCATGTGGTATCAAGTCACACAGTGGTTGCTTCTGGACCTCACTCCAGTGTCTTCCCTCAAAGGCCAGAACAGCCTTAGAAAAGGCCCTGCCTTTTCCTGACAAAAACTAAGCCTGGTCAAATAACCTTTAAGCACTTCATGTTGAATCCAAACATTTTCAACAACTCTTCTTTAGTCTTCCTTCAGATATCATACAGATATCAAAAAAAGTAACCAGGAAAAAAATAACTAAATCATTACACGGAAGGTACCAACAACAATTCTTCCAAGAGACTGAACTTCAAAGCCCTCATTCCCATTGGTAAAGTGCTTAAGGTTTATTTGATTGTATATGAGTTACATTTAATTTGTTATAATACTAATTGACTATCTGGCAGCATTTGAACATGTTTGTGAATTGGATTGTATGTATTGCATGTTTGATCAATTTCTTATAATAATAAACACAACATTGGACTACTATAACTCGCAACTCACTCTATGCTGGGCTGCCCTTCTCCCTACTTGAAAAGCTGCAACTGGTCCAGAATGCAGCGCCACATGTTCTGACCAAGACTCCGTTCCGGTTGTATATAACACCAGTTTTGCTCCAGCTGAATTGACTCCCAGTGAAATTCCGGATTAAGTTCAAGGTCTTGGAACTGGGACCAGCATGCCTGCGGGACTGCCTCTTGCCATATGTTCCCCAGAGAGCTCTTTGCTTGGCAGACAAACATCTGCTGGTGGTCCCCAGCCCTAGGGAGGTTTGTCTCACCACAACCAGGGCCAGGGCCTTTTTGGCCCTGGCACTGACCTGGTGAAACTCTGTCTGTAGAAACTCAGACCCAGCAGGATTTACTCTCTTTCCACTGGGCCTGCAAGATGGAGATGTTCCACCAGGCAAACGGTGGTTGGGGCAAGCATCCCCCTCCGTCAGTTGGCCTCCCGCCAGGGGAGGGGGATATAATTCCCTGAGGCTGCTGAACATCAAGCAGCTTGCCACCCACCCCCATGGGTTCTTGTACATACAGGAATTGTGTAATAAGAACATTGTACTATTTTTACTGAAGTTTTTTAATTAGTACATTGCCTATTTTACATTTCTGCTGTGATCCACTCTGAGCCTGGTTGTCAAGGAAAGCAGAATACAAATGTAATAAAATAAATAAATAAGAATGAATTTTATTGTATTGTAGTTATTTTTGAGTTTAGTGACCCTTATCTCAGTATTTTCTTATAGTTCAAGGTAAGAGAGGAGCAGTAATTGCCTTACTCTGTATAGCAATACCAGTCTTCCTTTGTGATCTCCCATCCAAGCACTGAGAGCAGCCAGCCCTGCTTAGCTCTCAAGTTCAGATGAGCTTGGGCTAATTAGGGCTACTCAGGTTGCTGGATTAGATATTTGTCTATAAATATGTACAGAAAGAGTAATTTGGGAAATACTAGAAGTTGTAGTCACCTAAAGAAACTGATCAACAATAAGTTCCAAACAGAAAAATTTCTAGTTATACAAAAGTATGTGGAGTTCAGTAATGGCTGGTACCTTTGGCTTTTAAAATAAGGTTTGACAGATTTACTGATTGGTGTATCACTGCTAATTTACCATAATGCTAACTTCAGCCTTAACCACTATAGTGCCTTTCCACATCTGATGTGGCAGAGTATCAAACCAGTTAGAGGTTTTTCTGGATTGGTAATACACAGTTCTGTATTTTTAACTTAATGACACTAGATTTCCTTGATAGGTTATCTCCCAGCAGAATGATTTTTACAATATGTGCTTTTTAGGAAGATACGTGTAGCATGATACAGGTGTGTATAATGGGAAATTGCAGTCTTAAATAACTTTAAAGATGTAATTTTCTTTTGATATTCCTCTTAGGGTATGAGCATTATAGAACAGCTTGACCCTGTGTCTTTTAGCAATTACTTGAAGAAATACCATAATACAATATGTGGAAGACATCCCATTGGCGTTTTACTAAATGTAAGTGGTGTTAAATTAATTTCTGATGAAGTGGTTCCCAAACCGTAACTCATCCTACTCTCTGTTGTACAGAATTCTTCTTCAGTATATTCAGGCTATATCTCATGCAAATGAAACTACCCCCAGAGTTCAAATCCTTCACCCTTAGACATTATCTTCATAGCCATGAAGTCTGCTCTGGCCAGTGTCAGATCTTGCGATGAGGTCCTGTGTAGAGTTAAGGAACATATTGCACAGCCCTGCCAAATTTGTTTTGGAATTTAACATTGGTTTTGGGCTCCTGCCTGTGCAAGAAGAGGCTGTTATGTAAAAGTTGAGAGCAGCACATGGCTTCCTGGAAATCTTTTGTCTGTTCCTTTGAGCCAGGGGGTTGGCACTGTGGCAATCTCTACCTGTAGACCTGCAATTCATTATAGTAGAGGTAAACTTTGTTCAGCCTGTACTGCTTTTCACAGCTAGTCACCAGCTTGCCTCCTTCCTCCCATTTATTTATTCATTTATGGCTTTTAGATCCCACTTTTCTTCTGTAATGGAGGTTCATGCCTCTGAGGAGGTCTCCCATCCAGGCACTGTCCATGTCCATACCAGCTTGCCTTCAGCAAGGATGCTGTATCATTTACCCTCCAATCATACACTGCTTCAAAAACTGTAGTCACTGGGGAGCAGTGCTTGACTACCAGGATATCTAAAAGGCCTTATTGGGGCCCAGTCTGTCCCTGTAACTAATGAGAACATAATAATGGATTTCCTACCAATGAAAATGCACTTCAAAGCTTTCAGGGCTCTAAAAAAAATATTTGCTCTGAATAATCATTTTGAAAATGTTTGTTACAAGAAGGTGATGGGAATGGTAGTGTAAATCATTTTGAAAAACTGTACTTTTTGGCTTTTCCCCTCTAGGCTATCACAGAGCTCCAGAAGAATGGAATGAACATGAGCTTCTCATTTTTGAATTATGCCCAGTCAAGCCAGTGCCGAAACTGGCAAGACAGCTCAGTGAGTTACGCAGCAGGAGCACTAATGGTCCACTGAACCTCTGACTACTCAGGGATGACACCTGCACACTCTCTGGGGTCCCAGCCTTGCCCTTACAAAGATGCAGTTCCTGGTCTTTGGGTATACTGAAACCTCAAACTAATAGAACTCTTCTTTTTCTAGTAGGTGTAGTCCTTCCTTAGTTACAACTCATTTTAAAATGCTTTCTTGTTTAGGACAAGGGAAGGAAGGCTGGTGTCAGTGTTGTGACTTCTAAAAACCAGTGGCTATAAAGGTATGGTGCCAGACGGTCCTTGCAAACACAACATGTAAAGCATTTACCACATCCCAGATTTGCACTCTGCAGACCTGTGCACATGTACTCTGCTTTCAGGATAGTTTTGCAAATTGTAAACAGAAAAGGGTGGAAGCTTTTTAATAAAAATGCATTTATAAAAGATCCTGTAATAGAATATAATAAAATTCCAGTATAGTCAATTACTACCCATGTTGTACAACAGATATCTTCTATTTTAGTTGCTAATAAAGGGCTGCACAAACCAAAATGGTGTGATTTTACATTGTTCTCCATTCCTCTCTCTCCCCTTCCTTTCATGTGGAGCTCCATGCTTCTGATCACAGTATGGCTTAGACAAGCCCCAGAAGCCTTCCTATGCCTTCATTTCAAGAGTCCCAGCATCTGTTTCTTTCCATAGTCCTAACATATAAACTGCCCCCAGCAGGAATAGCCCAAGAATACAGCTGGAAGAATAGCATTGTATTGTATGTAGAGGCAGCTGGTGGAGAAGTATCATATATGACCCACTCTGCATACTTTCTCTTTACTCACAGGCTGCAGAGTTGCAGTCTAAACGGTTTCATCTGCCAGGAAGTGAGCTCATAAGGTAGGCTGTACCAGAAACTGTCAAAAATCATCACAGAATATGAGTTTATGGCAGAGGTTTGGACTGACAGACTAAGCAAATGCTTAGCATCTGGGTTTTAAGCATTGTTACAGCTTCTTCGGATGATTTTTTTTCTTAGCATACAATATTAATTTGAAAACAAAGAATATTTTAGTATTGGCTAGTGTAACATTGGGGTAGTTTATACTGTTACAAGTACAAAAACATTTTCTTGCTTTTAAGTGAAAAGAAACATCCCTCTTATACAGGTAAGAATTTTGAACTCTGAATTCCAGTTTGGACAATTTACACTTGCTCAAGTGATGAACAATCTTTCCTGACACCATTTTTTTTCTTACATCTTGGTTCTGTGGACTCCTATCTAAGCAAAATATTTAGTAAGTGACATTTTGAAGTGTTTACTGCCAGATATCATGGTAGCAACTAACATTTACATTAAAATATGGGTGTAGGTTCACATTTTGCTAAAAATGCCTTCTACCAGACCTTAGCGACCAACAATAGTCCTAAGAGTCAGAGCTGAAGAAGGGAGCTCATATCCTGGAAATCTTGTTGGTTTCTGCGGTGGCACTGGACTCAAATCTTGCTGTTTTACTGGACTTGTATGTTTCAAACTAAGTGTTCATTCCAAGAAAAAAGGCTTATGATCAGATTGAAAGACATCACTACATAACTGCTCTTTTTCTGGAATCACATGTGCCTGTTCTTTCATCTGTTGGGAATCCATCCTGCCATATTACTATTAGGGTACTTTCTGCCTAAGTCAGCAGGCACACCGTCTGTTGTGTTGCCATTTAAAGTTGCTGATCAGCAGTTGCCTCTCCCTTTCCAGTTTTGTTGCTGAGGTTAAATGCTCTAGAGGAGTAGATATAACTGCTGCCCTTCCCCCTTCTGCTCTTGGTTTGGGTGGATTGAACAGGGACTTTAATGGTGGTCAGAGATCAGACTAACTGCATTGAAAATGTATGAAGTTTAGTAACATTAAAATCACTCTCAGCATATGTAAACACTGACTGAGCAACAATGAAATAAAAATGAAATGCACCCTGTAAACCCTAGCTTTGTACATACCTTATAGATAGCAATTAGAGATAAGCAATGTAATTGTTGATGTTATAAACAATTAAAAACCATCCTTTTCCTTGGTTTCAGTATCTAGGAGTCATCCACTAGTGTGTTCAGTACTATGTGAACATGGCTACTTCTTGAAGTTAAGATGGGTGTCTTCCTTGGTGAGGTCAAAATGCCCATAAGAGTTCAAGAGTTTTGTCAATATTCTCAGGTTTTATCTCCTCTTGTGCCACCATCACTCTCACTTTTGCAAACCCTCTCTTGCTTCCTGCCTACAGAAAAATCCTTAGACATTTCTCCTCCAGTTCAATAGCCAGGGTATCTATGACTTCAGGCGGAACACTGGTTGCCTCTTGTTCTTTTCCTGGCTAGGGTCATCTACATTTCTGTAGCACTGAATGGTTCTGTGCTTGGGTGGTGAATCACCATCATTTGTCGTCCTCTGCTTGAGCTGGTACAGAACACAGACCCCATTATTATTCCTTTGGGGCTGCAAACTTTGCCACTAACCCTGGAGCGCGGGGCTTTTAACCACAATTTTAAAGCCATGTTACTTAAACTAGGTAGGCTGGCGGGGGGAGGTGTCTAGAATGTGTCATGTAGGCTTTTCCATTTATTTGGCCTTTCTGTTCATTTGTTTTTAATAAATTATTAATATAAAATTAGCAGTCTAGTATTCACATATAATACTAACATCATCTATTTGAGAACAGAAAGGACAGAACTTTGTTTTTAATCTTAACTCCAATTTATTCATGATACCCCAAACCTCTTAAGTTCCTTTTTTATCCCTAGTTTAAGTTCAGTATTACTAATGGGTCCATGGGAATTTTGGACCATATACATACTCTTAATTACAGAAATGACTATTCTCCAGTAAGTTCAAATGTTTTCAGTGAGTCCACCAAGCCTGTAAAAAAATAGCATTCCCGGCATTCTCTCATTTTCAGCAGACATTAATAGCATTTTTATACTTTATAGTCAGTTTGGTTTATACCATTATAAATTTTCAAAGAATTTTCTTAGCCAGAATTTCCCATACTTTTTATGCTTTTTTTTTTGCCTCCTCTCTTAACATCTAGCCTTATCCCCTAAGTCCACCACTCAGTCCTTTCCTTGCTGGAAAGTATATTTCTTATTACTCCTTTGTCATTTAGCTCAATATCACGTTTGAGATTGTCACTGTTTACTGTTCAAAAGTGTATGAGAATGCTTCAGTACTGGTATTGCCTTCCAAGGAGGTTGCATACCACTCACGGCCTGCTTTTGTGAGGGGGGGGATTAAACTAATCTGCATTATCTAAATACAAATCTGGTTCTATATACTTTATGAGAGATGTTTCACAGTAATACTAGAGATAGTTGTGAATTCTGGGCCCTACAGCTTGATGGAGTTACACCATCAGTTATGCACCAATTCAAAGTATAGAATGTGTACTTTGCTTTTAATTTTTAATAGTAGCATTGATCATGTTAAAAGAGTGCAAGTATGGCTGTATTCAATAATATGATTATTACGTACCATTTAGGTTAAAGTAATATGATACACTGTGTTTCTTTCAGATCTGATTCAATCATAAGGCAATAATATAGATTAATAATATAAGTTATGCTACATTTTTAAAAACAATTGCTCCAACCTGGTATCCCAAATGCATGTAGCAGTGGACTTTTATGGAGTAGTTCATGCTTTAATTGCTGGGTTTAGTTCATAAATGAGCACTGTGAAAACTTTCAAGTAATATCAAAACACTTCTTTCTTTGAATGAAATGTTTTATTAGGCACTGTTTTCAAAAGGCCAAGAAGGCTGCCTAATTATAAAAGTAGTTCAAGTGATCATTTTTGCAGTGAATGCAGTCTGGTACTTGAAAACACCAGGGACTAGTTTGGCTAATGCAGTATAGTTAAGAGCTAAGTTAGCATTGCTAATGATAAAGTTTTATAGTCCCCCAGACATCAATTGACCTATATAGATAACAACTGTAACATGCAAAATATGCAGCTTTGAAAAAAATGGAAAATAGATGCTGTGTTCATTTATTTACTCCACCTTTCTCCTCAATGGGGACCCAAACTGTTTTATATCATTCCCCTCCATTTTATTGTGGCAGGGAAGAAGTGTTAGTTCCTTCTGATTGATATTTTCAAAGAGGGAAGGTATGCTGAAAAGTTTTTCTTAAAACAATATAGGATAGCACTGGAACAAAACCAAAGAAAATAGTGCATAAATATAAGACTTGTGGATGAGTAGGCCTTTCATGGAAATAAGACAGTTCTTTTTTCCCCTTGATGAAAGCAAAGGCATTTAAGGAGTTCTTGTCTGTTTACAAAGGCAAATTATTTCTAGCAGAGATTACAAATGTCTGCTGTTGCCCAAGAACAACCACATAATGGGGCTTCTGGTTCACTTCAGAGACAATTCCACACCCCCAAATCTAATAGAAATTGCATCAAACATATTTCTATACAAATCTAAGCATTTCACTTCTGCTATTCTTTGTTGGTGTAAGCTGCCTTGTGTATCCATATTGGAAAGGTAGGAGATAAATTTTATATACAAAATAAGCAAACAGCTGCTTGTGGGTTTACAGAGAAATCCAAATATTGTCTCGCTGTCACAAAATGCTGTGGTATAAACCCACCTTTAAAAAAATCCAATCATGAGAAGCAGGAAAAAAAGAGGCTGGGCATGATGTTTGTGGCAAAATCATAACCCTTTTACAACTGGATGCAGTAAAAGAGCAGCAGTAAAATGTGTGCAACTGATTCTGTGGGAGCTAATGTAGGAGATGCATCAGCTGCCCTGAGGGATGACTGGGAACCTGAATCTGCTGGAGGTGTTCTAAACTGAGCCATAGTGACTAAATTGCACCTTTATGTTCAGAGGAAGAGATGCTCTGAAGGCCAGTGCTGGGGGGGGCAGTAATAGGGAGAGAGCCTTTGGTCTCTGTGCCCTGCTCACAAGCCTTCCAAGGACACCTGTTTGGCCACTATGTGAAACAGAATCTGGAAGAGATTTCTGCACATTTTTGAGTATTTCTCTGTTTGAGCCACCATTTTCCATACCATATACCTAAGGTGTAAAAGGCTTGAATCAGAGCACTGACAGCTGAATAACTTATAATGCACTATTCATCTTCTAGATGAATTATTTATGTGAGGAGGGAGTGAAGATTCATTTGAATGAATAAATCTATAAACCTATAGTAGGTAGTGGAGTTGTGTTAATGGCATATAAAACAATTTTTCCAGTTACCCAGTTCTGGCATAGTTCTTACACTGTTCACTTGTGGGTCATAGCTAATATGAATTGAATGGTGTGGTTCAGACTGAGCTACAGTTCAGATCCAGGTTGTGGATTAGCCTTAAAAGACCAGATCGCTTAAGGTTTTGTCAGAGTTACCTCTCTCACTTAAGATTTGAAAGCTATAGGCTGAAAATTTGTTTTACCAAGGAGTGTGCAGCAGGGGGAGCTGTTGGTTTTTGTGCTTGAAAAGGATACTGGACTAACAATGGATCACAAAAATATTTTTCCTAACATGTTGATTCTGGAAAAAATTAGTTATCCTCTCCCCCATACACACTGTCTATTGCTACAAGTTTGAGTAGTTAAGGCAGTGGCAGTCTATTGGCTATCTTGAGTTAGTCCCTAAACCATGGCTGGTAACAAGCTACACAACATTCATCACCACCATTTGGTGCTAATTGGTGACTAATTCATGTTTGAAGGTTAGTTCTTTATAGGGTGAGCACTTGCTCTGCTATCCTACAAGAATACCCATAGACTCCTTTACTAACACAAGTGTTGAGCTCAGCCCTTCCACGTCCTTGCCAAGACCTAATAACTTGAGCAATATTATCTTTGACACATCCACTTTCTCATCGGCCTGTTTATTCTGTATCATCATATACTACAATGCACTTAGGCTCTCCGTATCAGATGAACTTGTCCATCTCTATTCAAAAGGATAAAGGGATGCATGTGATCAACACACACACACACACACACAATAGGGAAAGAACATTTTGTTTTGCCAGGATTGTCTATTGCTGATCTAAAAACCATCATTTTCCAGCAACAGAACTTCAGCAGGCACTCCAGTGTGAAACTGCTGCATTAGAATTCCACAAGAAATCTGATATCCTGTTCCAAGGAATAGGATACTTCAGCTGTTACAGATATTAAGCTGGCTAGCAAAACTAAGGAAATTGCTTTATCACCTAACATGGTTCCTGATTATATCGGAATTTTACATAGTTTTCTTGTCAGATCTCAGAAGCTAAGCAGGGTCAGCTTTGGTTGGTAATTGGATGGGAGAACTCCAACGAAGACAAGGGTTGCAGAGGTAGGCAATGGCAAACCACCTCTGTTAGTCTCTTGCTATGAAAATCCTGCCAGGGTCGCCATACATCAGCTATGGCTTGAGGGCATTCTCCTCCACCACTTCCTTCATTGCATAGCCCTTTGACCCTGCTGTTTAGAACTATTTTCTAAGGTTATAGGCTACTGTTACTTACTTTTAAAAATGAACCCTACTAGGGGAGGTGGAAGGTTGCTTCCCTCCTCCTCCACTCTTCCAGACACATTATATAGGGGTGCTATGATCACAGTAGGTGTGTGACATACTGAGACCATGCTTGGTAGCTTATTGAAAACAGCTCAATGTGACAGTGATGAAAAAGGGTAAATTCCATGCTAGGAAATGTTTGGAAAAGGATTGAAAATAAAACTACCAGTATCACTGAAATGAATATAAATATGTGGTGCAGCCACCATCAGAATTCTGTATATAGGTTGTTCCATTTTAAAAAGATTACATTCTCATTTCCAAACTGCAGCAGCATCACAACTGTGCAGAAAGTGGGAAGCAACCGTTTTCTCCCTGTAATACTGAGAGTTTGTAAAATACTAAACTTCTATATTGCCAATGGAAGAATGTCTTCACACAGTGCACTATAAATGTTTAGAATTCATTGTTGCAATATGTGGTGATTGCCAGTACTTTCTATGGTTTTCATAGGTAAATTAATGAAAGGTAGATCTCATCAGTTCATATTCATAATGAGTAAATGGAGGCCTCCATGTTGAGAGGTAGCTTTCCTCGGTTGACCAGTAGTTGAGGCCTATAGCAGAGGATACTGATTGGCTTTCTGTGAGCAGCTGACTGGCTCCTCTAGCAGACAGATGCTGTGCTAATGGACTTTGGCATCTCAACTCAGCAGGTCCTTTGTGTTCCTGTGCAGTTCTTTGGCAGTAATTGATAGTCTAAGACTGACTAAACTATTAACAACACAGATAGGGAAATAGCTGAAAATAACAATTCCATTGGGGTATCTATGTTAGTCTATTGCAACAGCACAAACGAAACAAAACAAGACTCTTGTGGCACTTTACAGGTGTGTTGTAGTTTAAACTTCTATGGCATCAATTCAACCCAATCCATCAGAAACATAAAGTAGATTCTTGACAGAGTTTATCTGCAAAGGGAGTGTGAAAATTGTAAAGAACAGGTTAAAATACCTACTTTGTGACATCTCTATGCAAAGTTCAAAAGTATTCAGCCGAACACAGTGATAATTCACAACAGCTGTAACTGGTGATTAGATTTAGAAATGTTAAGCATTGTAATGCCTACAGGGATTGAAAGAACTGTCTAACCTGTTAAGCTCCCACCTAATACTATCAATCATACTGAGGAAGGGGGTGGGGAAAGAGTAACTATAGCATTGCCAATAAAATTGACTAAAAGCAATAGGAAGAAAAGGCAAGTGTGGAAAAAATAAAACTTTAGATCCCTTTTCAAAGGCCAAGATCATGAAACTGTTAACTGATTCCACTGCTTGTGGCCACTGCATGAAAAATAACAACCTTTAAATTATGGGGATTTTTGTGTCATTTGAAAGGCCCCAAGTGCCTTTCATCTTTTTCACAGTTCCAGACTAATTAATTTAGAATGTGAGGGAAAAACTAAGACCATGCCCCAGCTTTCAAACTTCTGAATTTCTTGTAGACTGGCTCTTAGGGAGGTTTCCTCAGATGTAAGTTCCACTAGGTTCAATGGTGATTACTACATGGTGGTGGTGGTGGTGAACATTACTTATTTATTTCAAGGTGGACAGTGTAAATCAACACAAACAATGGCTGGGATATTCAGTAAACAACACAATAGGGTATCGATTGCAGAAATTTGAAAACAAGCAAAAAGACATGATACAACGCTGAAATGAAAAAAATAAGCAATTTGATTTGATATATTAAATTATGTGGAAACTACTCAGTAGAAGCATACTTATATCAATGGACAGTATGCAGTAGTATAGTCTACAGTCCCTATCCCTTTATCAAAGCATATCTACGAATAGTTTCCTTACAGCATAGCCTTATTACCTGTGTAAAAAAGTCCTCCTGGATATTTTGGTTTTGCACAGTTTGTGAAATGCCAGGACAATGGGAGCTTTCCTGACTTCTTCAGGTAGGCCATTCCATAAGGTATGGGCCACTACTGAGAACATGCATGTATAGGCAGCTGTTGATTTTGCCCATTTGCAGGCTGACACTTGCAGAAGACCCTGTTCAGATAAGTGAAACTCTCATGACAGAACATAGGGAGACAGTTCCGTAGATATGAAGGGCTTTGTGATATCCAAAACATTGAACTGAGCGTGGTGACAGGTAGCCACTGCAGAATGGGAGTAATATGCATGCATAATGTGCAGAATGAAATATACATATGTAAACTTTTAATTGATTTTTCTAACCTCTGATTCAGAGTTGCCCAGTATAAGACTTAGTATAAGACTTAGGGGCTGCATGCAGCCCACCAACATGTATTATGGGCAGCCTATATCCCCTACTGCTGTTGCTCAGCTCCAGTGCCTCTGATTGGCTGCAACTATGAGCCGGGGCCAGCGCAGTGGTGTCAGAACAGCTAGGATACCACCCATATCCTCACTATGGATCCTACAAGGTCCAATAACCAACCTCGCCTCAACCAGCAGAGTCCTGCTACCAAAGAATCTTCTCAACCAAAACAGTTCTGACTGTAATTTTTGGGGACAGACTAGCTAGTTTTGTTCTGGCATGGGTCGAGATTACAGCTGATAGTTGGGTTTTGAGCATCATCACAGTTGGTTATAAAGTTCAGTTTGAAACTTATCCTGAGTTGTCTCTGCCTGATTTTTCTCACCAAACCTCCTCTGACAGATTACAGGCAGAGGTACTGGCATTACAACAGAAAGGGGCTGTTCAACCGGTCCCTCCACAGACATCCTCTTTGGGGTTTTACTCCAGGATGTTTTTGGTAGAGAAAAAGGATGGAGGAGTTTGGCCTATCTTAGATTTGAGGGAATTGAACAAGTTTGTTAGAGTCAAAAAGTTTAGAATGCTCACACTCAATACAGTGCTACAGTTAATGCCTGATGGCATGTGGTTTGCTGTCTTAGACCTCAAGGACGCGTACTTCCATATTTCTATACACCCTGATCATAGAAAATTCCTTAGGTTTACCTGTAAGGATAAAAAATTTCAATACCAGGTATTGCCTTTTGGTTTGTCTACTGCTCCTCGAGTATTTACAAAATGTATGGCCACTGTCGTGGCTTTTCTTAGGGAGCACGGATGTACAATATGCCCGTACTTGGACGACTGGTTATTGGCAGCACCCTCAGCTGATGCCCTCCAGGAGCAGGTCGGGAAGGTGGTACTTACTTGTTCTCACTTGGGGCTCCTGGTACATTTTAAGAAATCAGCCCTTCTTCCCTCTAGAAAAATTCTCTTTATAGGCATGGTACTGGATGGTATTTTAAACAAGGGATTTTAACCTAGTGATCGGGTGCGAAGGATCAGTAGGATGGTAGCCCTCTTTATGAGGTGCAGATTTCAGTCTGCATCAGCTATTCAGAGGTTATTGGGGCTCATGGCCTCTGCTACAGCAGTTACCCCCTATGGCATGCTTATATGTGTACCCTCCAGCTATGGTTTTTGTCCATCCATGATTTTGGGACCTCTTCCCAAAGTAAGAATTACTCAATTCCTAGGGGTGTTAGTTGCTCTTTGGGATGGTGGCTTAGTGAAGTTAATCTGCTTAAGGGTATAGCATTTGGCCCAATCCAGCCTGAAATTTCTGTTTCTACTGATGCATCCACGATTGGATGGGGTACCCAGTGTGGGGTCCTTAAGGCTCATGGGACCTGGACAGATCACCAAAGCAACTGTCATATTAACCTTTTAGAGTTAAAGGCCGTTCGTTACGCCCTTATCACCTTTGCAGATATGTTGCACCAGAAATCGGTCCAGGTTCTCACAGACAACAGTATGGCGATGTTCTATTTGAACAAGCAAGGAGACACCACTTCCAGAGATCTCTGCAAAGAAGCAATGCGGATTTGGGAGTGGGCACTGGACAGACACATCCACATGCAAGCAGTACACATCCCCAGTACCACAAACGTAGTGTCGGACAGGCTGAGTCACATGGTGTCCGACAACTACGAGCGGACTGTAGCAGACACTTACCTGAACAGTGTGTTTGCAATGTGGGGGTTTCCCGAAGTAGACCTCTTTGCTTTGGAAAGCAACAAGAAGGCCCCACAGTTCTGTTTCAGAGGGGGCATAGGTCTCCATTCCCTAGGGGACGCTTTTCAGATTGTTTGGAGAGGACATCTGTTTTATGCATTTACCCTGTTCCCGTTGGTCTCCAAAACGATCAGCAAAATTCAGCAGGATGGATCCCATGTGATTCTAGTGACACCTTTTTGGCCCAGACACCGTGGTTCCAGCATGTCATGCAGCTATTGCAAGGGTCATTTTATTGATTCGAACTGAATCCAGACCTTCTGTCGGACAGGGGAATTTGGTATCACAACCTACCCAGACTGAACCTAACGGCTTGGCATATTCTAGGTAGGAAGGAATGTCAGAAAGAGTGACTGAGATCCTGCTTAATGCCAGGAGGGACACTACTCGGAGATCATACTTGGCAAAATGGAGGCATTTTGAGTCTTGGGTGGCCCTTAGGGGGTTAAATGTTTGGGATTGCCAGTTGGCAACTATATTTGAGTTCCTATTGTCACTAAAAGATGATGGTCTTTCTAATTCAGGAAAGAAACAGTAGCCGTGACCAACTAACTAAAGCAAAATGAAAAACAAATCCAAAGAAATAATGCAAAAGTTACTTTATAAGAAAGTTAATAGAATATAAAATAAACTCTAAGTGGTCAAAAGCTGGCACAAATTGCTAACAAGTGCCCTGTGGGAGTGAAATACAGCTGCAATATGCAAAATCAATGCTTGCACACCCCACAAAGTCACCTTGAGTAACCACAGAGTAAATGGACAGAAATTTACAGTAGCTATACAAGCTTACAAATCAAAATACATATACAGCATTTTGCATGGCAAACACCAAGTGACTAACCAATAAATATTTGAACATACAATCAGGTTTGACCACAAATGTTCAGTAGCTATACAAGCTTATATATCAAAATTCATATACAGCATTTTGCATGGCAAAAAGCCAGTGACTGTATTTGAAAATACAATCAGGTGTAACCGCAACGGGTTAGCTAGCAAGGAATCCCGTTTCAGGCATCCCCTTCTTCCTGGCAGTTACAGCTGTAATAAATAATACACATTTAGCTATATAATACAGCAATAAAGCACATTAAGCATAAATTACACTAAAGAATACTTACAACCTCAAGGAAAGTCACAGTCAAGATTCATGCATGCTGGCAGCTTGCTCAATGGCAAAGGCACAGTCAAACACAAGTCATTTACTTAAATGCAAGTCATTCCAAGATTCCTTAAAGAAACAGAGTCCTGGTAACAGTCCTCATAGAAAAGCTGTCAAATCACAGTCAATGTTGAGTCCACCTGGTTCCAAGGTCCGAAGTCTATGAATCCACCATTCCTCCTTTCTTCTCAAGTCTCTATGAGCAAAAGCAGCATCCTTAAATTTGCTGACATGCAGCACCGAATAGAGAAAATCATGGTCTGTATGTTTTTTCTCCAGGAAATGTGACACCAGCGGGGCATCCTCCACTCCACACCGTAATCTTGAGCGATGCTCCTGGATTCAAACTTTAATAGCTCTACTGGTACAGCCCACATACATCTTTTTACATGCACAAACCACCACATACACAACATTCTGTGTTACAATTGGAAAAAGCCTTACAGAATAAACCCATCTCTTTCAATTGCTGTGGAGACAATGCAATTGCCGATGCAACACCTGCAATTTTGTTATGTCTTGCTTTACAAAATGAAAGAATTTGGAGACTTGGCAGGCTTTTATATAAATAAAAAGAAGTCTAAAATAATAACCAAAAACATAACACAGAAGAAGCAACAAGAATTGAGGGAAGTAGCAGAATGTGAAGTGGTACATAAAACCCAATATTTGGGAATAGAATTGACAGCTAAAAATATTGATTTATTCAAAAATAACTATGAAAAGCTCTGGACACAAATTGAAAGGGATATGTTAAAATGGAACAAATTAAACTTATCGTGACTAGGTCGGATTGCCACAGTTAAAATGAATGTGTTGCCTAGAATTATGTTCCTAATGCAAACGATACCAATTGTTAAAGACAAAAAACAATTTGAAAAATGGCAGAGAAAAATATCGGAATTTGTGTGGGGAGGAAAGAAACCTAGAGTAAAAATGAAAGTACTTTGTGATGCTAAGGAAAGAGGTGGAATGCAGTTACCTGATCTTCAACTATATCACGAGGCAATATGTCTAGTATGGTTAAAAGAATGGGTGTCTTTATCCAATCATAAACTGGTAATATTGGAAGGCTACAACAAACTTTTTGGATGGCATGCATATTTGTGATATGATAAACACAAAATGGACGCAATGTTCCAACACCACTATTTGAGAAGAAATTTGTTTTTAACCTGGCTAAAATATAAAAAGTTCATTGATCAGGAGAAGCCATTGTGGATTGTACCAGCGGAAGTGATTAACCCTAACTTGGAATACAAAGGGAAAGAATGGCTTACCCTTAAAGAATTGACAAAAATGGAAGACAAGGAGGTAAAACTCAAACCAAATGAGGAATTGCCATTCAAATACGGCTGGCTACAATATCGACAGATCAAGGATTTATTTGACTCAGATCAAAGGAAGACAGGTTTTAGAATTAAAAACTCAGAATTAGAAGAACTTCTGTTAGGGGATAATAATAAAGCAATCCCTAAAATGTATAAACTGTTATTAAAGTGGTTTACAGAAGACGAGACAGTCAAGGTTTAAATGATAAAGTGGGCGATAAACTGTAATAATGAAATAACGATGGAGGCATGGGAGCAATTGTGGAAAAATACCTTAAAAATCTCAATATGTACCAGTATTAAAGAGAATGGCTATAAAATGTTATATAGATGGTATTTAACACCGAAAAAATTAGCCATAGCTAATAAACAGCTGTCTAATAAGTGTTGGAAATGTAAGGAGCATGAAGGTTCTCTATTTCATATGTGGTGGACCTGCGGCAAGGCTAGAGACTTTTGGGTTAGAATATGTGTTGAGATGTCTTTAATACTCCAGTATAATGTTGTTAAAAATCCAGAAATGTTGCTATTATCTTTACACTTGGAAGATGTTAATAGAAATGATAGGATATTAATGTACTATATGATAACAACGGCAAGAATATTATATGCACAATAATGGAAGAGAGAAGAAACCCCTGTAATTGAATGGATACAAAAACTGTTGTACATGGCTGAAATGGACAAATTAACGAGAAAACTGAGAGATCAAGATCCAAAGGGATTTTTCGAAGATTGGAAGAAACTGAGAAAATACCTAGAAAGAAAATGGGATGTTAAAGGACAATTGTGGTCTTTTGAAGTATATTAAATAAGACAAGATACAGTTTAGATCTTTATCAGTAGTAACAGACTAGTTATTATAGTGCAGAAATATGATCAGAGAACGGGGGGTTGGAGTGCTGTTGGAAGTCAATATTGAAAAGGGGGAGGGGAGGGGGTGGGGAACATATACCTATGGGAACTGAAAAGAAATGTAGTTGCTTTTAATTTGATTGTATGTTAACCCATCCAATAAAAATTTTATAACACAAAGACTTGTTATTTGCATGCTAACTTACTTTGCCCCCTGGAGATCAAGGCCCATTCCACGAGGGCCCAGGCATCTTCGGCTGCATTTCTGAGGGGGATTCCACTGTGTGACATCTGCAAAGCCACTACGTGGTCTTCTTCGGAGACATTCATTAAGCATTATGTGATGGATGTTATGGAGAGGAAGGAGCCTTCGGGTGGGTAAGCTGTTCTCCAATCTCTTTTTCAATGAGAAATACACCCACCTCCAGAAGGTAAGCGACTCGTGAGTCTCCCATGTGGGACTGCACAGAAGACGAACAATGAAAACAGAGTTGCACTTACCATAACTGCTGTTTATTGATGTCTTCTGTGCAGGCACACAAACCTTCCCTCCTGCCCCACTGTGTTCTTCCAGATGTGGAAGTGTCGGCAGCACAGGAGAAACTGAGGGTGAGGGGGCACCATCGCCAGATGTCATGTTCGGAGGGAAAGGCCGTGCAGGCGCATTCGGCAGACGAGCGCCCCCTAGTGGACGTTTTACGAGAAAAATAATTCCGGTCGACAGGCCTGTGCGTGCACAGTCCCATGTGTGCCTGCACAGAAGATGTCAATGAACAGCAGTTACGGTAAGCGCAACTCTGTTTTGTCCCATAGACGATCTCTTGGAATTGAATCAAAGGCTACCTGGTGGTCCATAACAGCCACATATAGTTTACTTCTTGGTGCTGATGTATATTTCCTGGCTGGATGATTTAAAACTAAACAATGGTCTATTGTAGACTTTCCAGTAACAGAGCCTGCTTGCTCAGAGCCTAGAATCTTTTCAGAAGTCACCCAATATAATGACTTTGTAATAACAAGGAAGCATAAAGTTTTCCTAATGAAGACAAAAGGCTAATTGGATGATAATTGGTGAGATTTGCTCTATCATTTTTTTATGTATAGGGACAATAATAACTTGTTTAATTTATCACTGAGCAAACTGGAGCCAGAATAGAGCTGCATCAAGTAATGTTATGCAGGTACAGCTCAATAGGGATCAAACCTGGACCAGGCACTTTCTTGTTTTCATTTTGCCAAGGAGTTCTTTGATTTCTGCTGGCAAAACCTTAGGCCATGGAGGCAATCGCTCTAGATTTTCTTCCATATGATTAACAGGTGCTGATGAAGAATAAAGATTAGAAAAATGAAGTTTCTAGTCTTTGGCAGGAATATAGAAGGGAGCTGTTATTTTAGTACTAAACACCGATATTACCAATGACCAAAATTCCTTAGAGTCATTACTCCTAGAGACAGCAATAAATGAGTTCCACCTTCCTAACAGTGCTTTACATTTTTTAATCCAAATCATGGACCTAAAATCATGCTTTAAGAGAAGTAATGCATCAAAGGCCTGCAGGTCATAAAACCCTCTAAACGTCCTATGTTGATTGTGAATAAGCTTTTTCAAATGCCTACATTCATTATCAGAGCAATTGTTATGAAAATTTAAACTCTTAGCTGAGTGGGAAATTTTAGAAAAGGCAGGTTTTAAAGAATTCAGTAGTTTTACCAATATTTCTATAGAGGTTTTCATACCCTGAGTTTTATATAGCTCTTCTATAAGACTTTTACAACTAAGAGAGGACATAAAGGCAATAATTTTTATTTACACTGACAGAGACCAGCAAACGGGTCTCATTGTCACATAATCTTGGGAAAACGGAATGTCATGCTCTAAAACCAAGGATTCAACAAGACCTCCCTTTATAGTAAGGGTCGAAGGCAAATGGTCACTACCATAAAAGGCCTCTACTTGCAAACTGTTCACCCAAGGAACCAAGTCTGGTGAAACAAGAAAATAGTCAATCAAACTGGCTCCTCTTAAAGAAATGCACTTAAATTCTCCCCGTCTATGTTCCTGTGCCCATTCAATTTCACCAATCTTTCTTTTATAACAAAATTCAGCAAAGTCAGCCCCACTGTGTTGATCTTCATACCCAGGGACTCCCATCATAATTGTAATAATATCCCATCTCTTCCATTTCAGAGCTATTCATCCCTCCAGCCTTCAGTAATTGCTCATCATTAGGTCCAATTCTTGCATTAAAATCACCAACAATTAGCACCTTAGCATTGGGATGAGATGTTACTAATTTTCTGACTAAGCCCCTTAGCTTCCTCCAATTACTCAAAAGGGTGTTTTTATCTCTGACAGATGGTAAATAAACTGATATTAATATGAGGGAATCATTGCTAAATTTTATATACACAGCTAGGGCCAATGAAGAAGGTTCCTTCTCCTCTATTGAGATACATTGTATTGTGTTAGGAATTAAACAGACCAGACCCACTTTAGGCTGCCCACCATTGTTACCTGATTGAGCTTTAACTAAAAAAACTGCATTACCTGTTAAACAGGTTTTGTTAGTTGACCATGTTTCCTGGAGCAATATAATTTGATTTTTTTTTACAGTATTACACCTCTGGTGTTTGGATTTTAGAATTCCAACCTGCTACATTTCAAGATAATATCTTTACTTGGGGACCATAGAATCAGTCTTGCATCATCTCTGCAATAATATCTTGTTCGTATACTACACAGCTGTTACTATTAGAATTACATACTAATACCTCATGTTCCACAGGTAGAAGGATCACTGTCCCTTTGTCATATTCTCAAAAGATTGAGGACTAGTAGTCAATTGAAGAGGAGGAGAAGAAATATCAATTATAGTTTTATCTAGCAAAAGATTATTGACTAATTGAGGGGAACTTTGTTGCAATTTCTATATTTTTTACTGAAGAAGCTGAAATCACTTTATCAGATTATCCTGCTCATTTGCAGTCAAAGTACAAAAAGAAGAAAACAAATTAGCCTCAATAGGTTCTAACACTAAGTTAGTGTTTGAATCCAGGAATCTACTTGCCAAAATGGCACCTTGGTTAGATTCATCAACTAAAACAGAAATTGGACATTCCCATTATTTACTTCAGAGAGCCCCATAGCCTCCCTGTTAGAATTCTGACACTGCATAGAAAAACAGTTCTGATACTGTAAATCTTTATACTTCCCCTTCTCTGTATTAAGAGTTTTGAGTATAAATATAATTTGGGACCTACAAATCTCTATGTCTTCCGTCTGTGCTTTAGACCTTCGAAAGACAGAGAGAAGAAAATTCTTATTAGCCTGACATGTTTGACCAGAACCCTTCTTTGAATAAACTAAAGGTTTCATTATAAGATCTCAAAAATATCTTATTGGAGTTATACTATACCAGATAAACTAGGGCCATTTCCTCACTGCGTTATTTTTGTGCTTGTGTTGCGCCATTTCCAATCCCACTTTCATGACACAGCATTCACATGCTGGGTCAAATGTCTTGACTTTTGTGGTTGCGTCGCATTTTCAAAGTTCACATACTGCAGAAAAGGCAGTATAATGGGCGGTGGATGAGCTCGCGTCACTGCTGATGAGGGGTTTTTAAAACCCATATTCAGATGTATGTTATATCACTGTTTCAATATATAAATTTGGAACCAGCTCTCCCCAAAGGAAGCCTGTAATAGGCTGTTATTTTGCCCACCAATGTCATTTAAATGACTCATTGTGGGCTCCCCTTCCCCCTGCTCTTCTGCTGCTGGTTAGCTTGGCAGCTTTGCTTCTTGTCTCTCTCCCTCTACGCTCAGCATCCAGGGAAGCCAAGCTTGCCCCATAACTCCCTGTCGTCGAGCGGTGGAGCTGTACAAAGGCTGCCTGCCCCAGCTGCTTCCCTCTCTCCCACCCAGTTTGCTTGGGATTTAACAGAGGGAAGGAATGATCACCCATAGTAAACACTATTTTGAAACAGTGGGAGGCTGAAGGAGGAAAATCTTAAGTGAGCAGTTCTCCCCCTACCCCTTTTCTTTTGTTCAGGAGAAATCTGATGAATCAAGCTAATTAAAACCAAACTGTGGATTAAGCATCCATTTTTTTTGTACTACAAATTGCAAGTGCTATGCTTGTCCCTCACTTGGTCTCTATTAAAATCACCAGAGACATTGTTAAAAGGGGGAGGTGCATATTTTGCCTCTAGCTGCCAGCTCTATCCTTTCTGTTTCATTGCCCATCTGTTCCCGGATCTAAATTTACCCATGGGATGGGTAAAATTGGAAGCTACTTTCGATGAAGATCCCTTGAAGTTGGGATTTTTTCTAGTACAAGCACTACAATTTTTCAATCGTTGGGGACACTTGTTCGGAGACAAAGCGAGTCAAATCGAGCATTTGGCATCACGTCTGCAAGGAAAAGCAGCGGAATGGTATGTAGCCTTGTACGATTTGGGGGCTCCAGAATTAGATTCCCTACAGAGTTTGGTAGATGCGCTCCGAGCGCAATATGAAGACCCACTAGAAGAAAGCAGAGCCCGAACAGAATTACAATCGATCAGGCAAGGTAGCATGTCGGCTAGGGACTATGTTACAAAATTCCGACAGCTAGCTGCCAAATGCCCAAGGTGTGAGGAAACCACCAAAATAATTATGTTCAAGCAAGGCATGAATCCCAGACTGTTGGATAGAGCCCTTATGCAAGATAATCCTCCCACACTCTTGGGTTGGATTCAATTAGCTTGTGAAGTAGAGAACCGAATGCAAGAAGTGTGCCTGGTTGAGCAACAGCAATCGGCCGGCCACCAGCAAACCTCCATAATTGTTAGAGGGGGCAGAGGGGCAGGATATGCAGCTAGAGGAGCGAGAGATGCTAGATGGCAACAAGGACTGTGTCTACTTTGTGGCCAAAGCGGTCACTTCGCAGTGCAGTGTCCACTCCGGCCTGTGCAGAGAACTCCGTTCCCACCAAGGCGTCCAACCCCTGCCACCCTTCCCCAGCCGTCCCGCCCAACGCCTGCTCCGCGAACTTCACGAGGGAGAGGTACGTTCAGAAGAAATCCTCCCGAAAAAGGATTAGAGCTAGAGGAAATTATGGACTTTGACCCAACCGCTCTAATCTGTGAAGAAGCACCCGAAAGTCCTAATTCGGGAAACGAGATGGATCTGTTGTAAACGGACCCAAACAGCAGATCAAAACTCAGTCAGTTCCCATAGTGGATAGACCTCACGGGTCCATACTATTCATGCCTGTTACATTAGTTAATCCTGAACGAAAGACTCATATTCGGGTGCAAGCGCTTATTGACTCTGGGTGCTCCAGAGATATAATTGCACCAGCTCTAGTGAACGGATTAGTGCTCCCAATAAAAGAACTTGAAAATCCAGTCATTTTTGAACAGATGGATGGCACTAATATGAATCCAGTCACCACCGAAACAGTACCCGTCATTACAGGCATGGGGCAACATTGGGAGACAAGATCATTTGTAATTAGCTCTACAGCAAAATACCCATTACTTTTGGGAAGCAGATGGTTGTGGGACCACAACCCAGACATTAATTGGGCAGCTGGAAGCATCACCTTCAAGACAGATAGCTGCAAAACTCATCGCTGGGACCAGAATTGGGGTAATAATCCTACCCTCATAGAACAAGCACTCCTGACCCAGGAGGAAATTAACCAAATACCTAAACAGTACAGAGCCTATTTACAAGCTTTCACCGAAGAAGAGGCCAACACCTTACCTCCCCATAGGAGAACAGATTGCGCAGTGGAACTCATCCCGGGAGCCACATTACCCAAAGGCAGACTTTATCCCATGAGCCCAAATGAAAGAGAGGAGCTCCGAAAATTCATTGACACTAATCTTCAAAGGGGATTCATCTGACCAGCAAACAGCCCCCATGCTGCACCAGTATTGTTTGTTAAAAAGAAAGATGGAGGATTGCGACTGTGCACTGACTTCAGAGGACTTAATGCAGTCTCCTCCACAAACGCCTATCCCATACCTCTCATCAGGGATCTACTCAACGTCGTGGCCCAAGGTAAGATCTTCACAAAATTGGACTTAAAAGATGCTTATTTTCACGTTCGTATACGAGAGGGGGATGAGTGGAAAACTGCATTCAACACGCCATTGGGACAATATGAATATTTAGTCATGCCTTTTGGCTTGGCTGGGGCCCCTTCGGTTTTCATGTCCATGATCAATGAAGTACTGCACAAGTTTTTGTATAAGGGAGTAGTTGTTTACCTAGATGATGTGTTAATTTACTCTGAATCTGAAGACGAACATGTTCGCCTAGTGCAACAAGTATTAACTACTCTCATGTGTAATAATTTGCCCATCAAATTATCTAAATGTGAATTTCACAAAACTGAGCTTACTTATTTGGGATATTGCATCTCAAAAGATGGATTAAGAATGGATCCAGGCAAAGTGAAAGCCGTTCAAGACTGGCAAACCCCCACAAATCGTAAAGAACTGCAATCATTCCTGGGGTTTGCCAACTTCTATAGAGAATTTGAACAAAACTTCGCCCAAATAACTCTCGCCCTCACTGAACTCCTAAAGACTAAAGACAAAGGGGAGCAAGCTAAAAAACCAAAAGCTAAATTGAATTGGACACCACAATGCCACTCAGCCTTTAATCAATTAAAGCAGCAATTCATATCCGAACCAGTGCTGCAACACCCCGATGAAAATCGCCCATTCATAGTGCAGGTAGACGCCAGTGATACGGCGATTGGGGGAGTCCTTCTCCAACGGGGAATAGACAATATCCTCAAGCCTTGTGCATACCTTTCACGTAAATTTTCTGAAGCAGAAAGGAATTGGAATGTTTGGGAGAAGGAGGCATTTGCTGTAAAAGTGGCACTCTCCACTTCGAGACATTGGCTAGAAGGGGTGCGCCATCCGTTTGAGGTTTGGACAGATCACAAAAAATTAGAAGCGTTACGCAGTCCTCGGAGACTCAACGCCAAACAGCTAAGATGAGCGGAATACTTTTCAAAATTCAATTTCACTCTCCAATTCTTGCCTGGCAAAACTAACTTCCTGGCGGACGCCCTTTTGCACATGCCCCAACACAAAAGCAAGCGGGAGGAAACAATAGACACAGTATTTTCGCCTACCCAACTGGGGGATGTGGTTACTACGCGCAGTTGCGCAGCACAACCTTCTCAGACTGACAATGGGTGGAGACAAAAACTGAAAAGCGGAATCGAAAAGGAGGAGGACAGTATGCCCAAAGAGAAATTATCTCAATCCGAACAAGGGGAATGGCTTTGGGGTAATCGATTTTATGTACCAAAGAGTCTAAGAAAAGAAGTGCTGCAACGCTGTCATGATGCCCCAACAGCCGGCCATTACGGATATTTAAAAACACTTCATCTGGTCCAGAGACAATTTTGATGGCCGGGCATGCACAAAGACATTTCACAATATGTAGCTTCGTGTCCCATTTGCCTCAGCGCCAAAACGCGAAAGGGTAAACCTCCTGGACTTTTGCAGCCCGTTGAAACTCCAAGTAGACCGTGGGAAGTTATTTCTATGGATTTCATCACAGATCTTCCCCCCTCAAAAAACCACACCTGTATTTTAGTAGTGGTGGATCTTTTCCAAGCAAGCCCACTTCATTCCTTGCACTACTATGACCTCGGCAAAAAGATTGGCAGATATTTTTCTGAAATACATTGTAAAACTCCATTCTTTTCCATCAAAGGTAATATCCGCCCGCGGCGGACAATTCGTTGCCAACTTCTGGCGGGAGCTTATGCAACTAATCGGAATTGAGCAAGGTTTAAGTTCCGCACACCATCCGCAAACCGATGGACAGTCCGAAAAAACTAATTAATTATTAGAACAGTTTCTCCGTTGTTACATTAACTTCCAACAAGACAATTGGATTGATTTATTGCCCTTAGCAGAATTTTCTTACAACAATAGTGTACATGCGTCTACAGGAGAAACCCCGTTCAAAGTAGTTTATGGCTACCATTTCAAACCATTTCCTTTTGAAGCTCTTCCCCCCGCAACAGCCTCCAATGATGTTTCAGAATGGTGGGGGGAGGCAGCTCAGCAATGGACTCTTATTCAACAACATCTTACCAAAGCTAAGCAGGACTATAAAAAATATGCTGATCGCCATCGTGTGGCTGACTGGGAATTGTATCCAGGAGACCTTGTGTATTTATCTACAAAAAATTTGAAACTCGCCCAAACCAGCCGTAAATTGGTGCTAAAATATTTGGGACCATTTCCAAAATGGAAATCATCAATAAAGTGACTGTAGCACTTGATTTGCCAAAGAACCTCCGCCACGTCCATCCGACTTTCCACATCAGCTTGCTGAAAAGGGTCCCTCCAGCAAATCAGTGGCATACCCATGCTCCTCCCAGACCAACTCTGATTGATGATCAAGTCCATTATGAAGTACAACAAATTTTGGACTCTAAAATCAAACATAATAGGTTGTTTTACCTCATCAGGTGGAAGGACTTTGATTCTGGGTTTGATGAGTGGGTGGAGGATATTCATGTTCATGCTCCTAGATTGGTTAAATCTTTTCACAATCTCTACCCTCTCAAACCAGGGGGAAGGACATTTTAGAGGGGGCAGAAATGTCAGGTCTGACATAAGTTCCTTGTGTGATCTAACCAGAGAGACTCCATTTTAATCCTGTCAGTGTTTTAAGCTCTTCTTTTGCAGGTGACAAGCAGTCCAGTAACAGTGATCTCAAAGAAGAGGAATGTTTTGACTACAGTCTTTCCAGCCTTGGGAAACTTTCACTTTCTCAGCCTCAAGCCATTTGTTTTGAGAACTGTGGGGGGAGGATGGGGCCTACAGGGGTATGCTATTCTGTACCTTAACCTTTGCCTGTCATTCGTAACAATACTCATGTACCAGCCAAGATATTGCATCTTGGATAGTGGACTATAATGGTTGTTTATATTCAGTAAAATCTTTTGAAACCAATGGACTCATGTCTAATTGCAAGAGATAGTCTGGATTGCAACTTTTATTAAGCCACAGTCTGACATAAGGGAGGGGAAAAAGAGAGAAAAGAAAGCCACAGCTGGTCAAAAGAAACTCCTTCGCAGTAACTTATGTTCCTACAAGTTAGTTTTTTTCTCCCTCCAAAAACCAAACCAAACAACAGGCAAAAGATTAAAAATATAAAATCAAACTAGAGCATGCCGCCAACAAACGCCCTGTCCAAGCAACTGAAACCTCCTCAATATGCAGAAATCAGCAGGCTGTGGGTGCTGACATCAAGAAAGATGGGGCAGAATATACTTCTACATAAGCCCTATTGAAAGGAGTGAAACTTTCACAAAGGCTGCAACAAGTTTTTTCTGCAGCTCCTGTTCATTTCAATGGGCCTTATGCATGCTCTCAGAGGATTAAATTCACAATATGTGAGTTTACTCAGAAGTTTCCCACATGTTCATAAGATGTAGACTTTTAGCCGTGGTTTATAGCTTGAGTATTGGTTATCCTATATTTTGAGAGCTTTCGCAGCAAATTGAATCTTTTCTAGATTGAATTCTTAGGTCATACCGGCAACTTGTTCTAATCACAAAAAATTCCAAACCCAGAATGTTCCACAAATCCAGTCAATTTTAAGTGGCTTCCAGCTAGAGTTTCCATCCTCCAGGTGGGGCCTGGAGATCTCAGAATTATAACTGATCTCTAGATTACAGAGATCAGTTCCCCCTGGAGAAAATAGCAGCTTCAGAGAGTGGACTCTACGGCATTAATACCCCATTGAGGTCCGTCCTCTTCCCAAACTCCATCCACTCCAGGCTCCAGCTTCAAATCTCCAGGAATTTCCCAACATGAAGTTGGCAAACCTACTTCCATCTACCTGGAGTTTGGTAGTTCACCCATGTGTTTAACTGGATTTCCAAGGCAACAGGAGAGGCCTCTGTATGAGGGGTTGTATAAAACTCCACTTGCTTATGTCTCTTTTAATTATTTTTATAGTGCATTTGGGAAAAAATGCAACCTCCCACTTCTACCATTAAATGAGCATTGTGACCCAGATAGATTCTTAAGTAAAATACATGTAAAATGGAGCTGGAGGATAATAGGAAAGAGGTGAACCAGGGCAATTATAAATCAAAGTTGAAGACATGAACTGCTGACAAAGAAAGATATGAAGGAGAGACAATTAAACACAGCTGGAGACAAGGTTCCATGGCTTGTAACAAAAAACAGCAGTTCTGCCTTTCTGGCATAGTATTTGGGTTTATGAGTTTGTTTTGTCCATGCTGTGAATTGGAGCCAAAGATGTAAAGGTTCCTAGATCCCATTTGCTTGACATCACAGAGCATTTCTATGACTCAAATATCTTCTGCCTTCTAAACAAAATGAGGACATCTAGAACAAATCTTGCATTGTGTTCCTCTTATTCTGAAGGCAGGAAACATTCCAAGAAAGCATCAGAAGTTGAGAGAATGATGGTTAAAGCTGAGAGGGGGGAAAGAGGAGAAAGGACGCCAGGCCGGCTTTAGAGTGTCGATATGTATGCTTATATTTAAGTCAACAAACAATAGCATCTTGCAAGCTGTGATTAAATTGTAAGAGTGATGCACTGCAATCCCAGTAAGTGAGATTCTGAGGGAGCTTACCAATCATTTTATGGTCAAACCTTGCTATTTTTAATAGCCTATTGGACATGGATGTGTCAGTTCAACAAAGAGATAGAAATTTTTAGAACTCAAAAGATTGGTGTTTATAGTTTTAAAAATCTATTTGTACATAACAGGAAATAGCTTCACAATGGGAATTTTCTATGCCTCCCCGCAAATTCAATTGTATGCCTCTAATCAAGATAGCCAACTAATGTGTTCTCAGGGGGAACACTGTTCTCCATTCAGTGGTCTCAGGGCTCAAAATAGAGATGAAAAGCCTCAGGGGGAAAAACATTTTCTTGTGAGTTTTTCCATGGACTTTTTGCAGATCTTCCAAAGGAAAACCTGGAAATTTGGGGGCACGCTGAGAAAAATTTCTACAAGTCTCTTTCTTGCAATGAATGACATGCTTTTAAAAACAAGGATTTACTCAGAATGTATGATAAGTTTTTTGCCTAAGAATTCTCTTGTATAGAGCTGTGGTGTGGCATCATTTGAAATACTGTGTATAGTTCTGGTTGCTGTGTCTCAAATAGGATATTGTAGAGTGACAAAAAGTACAAAAGAAGGCAACATAGCTGATCAAGGGTTGGAACAGCTTTCCTATGAGGAAAGGCTGAAGAATCTAGGAGTTTTTAATTTAGAAAAAAAGAGAAGGCTAAGGTGGAGACATGATAGAAATTAAAACTATGCATGGGGTGAATAAAGTGAACAGAGATAGCTTTTGTGTTACTTTCAGATTTCCCTTCCCTTGACTCTGCTAGCTACATTGTGGGCAGATAAGGCACCAGCAGAGGTGGAAGACCTAATGCGTGTCCAGTACAGGGACAGTTGTACTGAATCCTCTTCAAAATCTGCGCAGGCACATTCTAACAGAAGTGGGTCCTGTAGAAGTTATCACCAGATCTACTTTATTTCGTTTCAAGGTTACTGGCCTTTTATCCTGTTAATTTCTAACTGGAGTTACTTGTTCAGCATACCAACCAAAATGATCTTGCTTCTGCGCTAAGCTGGAGGTAAGGTTTGCCACACATCTGGTGGTGGCAGGCATGGTTCCACTTCTGCTGCTGCCCTCTAACTGCTTTCTTCCAAGCAGTGGGAAGAAAATGAGGGGACAGTGTCACACATATTGTGATATCACTTCTGGCAATAACCTGGAAGTGGCATCACAGCCACCCATTTTTAAAATAATATTTTTATTATTTCTTCCAAACAAACATACAACTATCATACCCATACTACATTTCTACAACCTTTGTACAAAAAAATTAAAACAATCAAATATGCTTATAGTGATAAATTTTCATAATTAAGTTCCCTAAAAATTATTGTAGATCCTAAACTTCCAGATTGATAATTGCTTGGTAAGGGAATTTTGTTAATAGTAAATCATTCTTAGAAAGAAAATCTTAAAAGGTTTGCCATGTCGCATAGAAATCTGTTGTTCCTGAAGGGTTTGCCAGTAGGTGTATTCCATCAGTTATTTTTTCCCATTATTAGTTGTTCCCAGACTTTTGTGAACCAGGTAGATAGATTTGGTGGCAAGTGTGATTTCCATCTCGAAGCTATAGCGGTTTTAACCGCTACTAACAAGGTAGATATTAAGTCTTGTCTGATTTGTGGTAGTGTTTGATCTTTCCAAAAGTCTAGAAAAATTAATTCTGGCTTTAGGGGTATAGAGTAAGATGTGGTAAGGGTAATTTGGTTTAAAAAATTCCCCAGAATTCTGCTATATGCTTGCACTTCTACCAGCAGTGTGCAAATGTGCCAAGTTCTCTGCATTTCTTCCAACATAGGGTCAAGCTGTTGAAATAGATTTTAGCTAATTTTTGGGGTGTAAGGTACCAATGGTGAACAATTTTGTATTGTCGAAGGCTTTCACGGCCGGAGAACGATGGTTGTTGGGGGTTTTCCGGGCTGTATTGCCGTGGTCTTGGCATTGTAGTTCCTGACGTTTCGCCAGCAGCTGTGGCTGGCATCTTCAGAGGTGTAGCACCAAAAGACAGAGATCTCTCAGTGTCACAGTGTGGAAAAGATGTAGGTCATTTGTATCTACTCAGGAGGGGTGGGGTTGAGCTGAGTCATTCTGTAAGAGTTTCCCAGGGTGTGGAATGCTAATGGCGGGAGGCTTCACTGAATCCTGAGGAGGTTCTTTTGCATATGGATTGGTGCTTGATGTGCTAATCTTCTCTGCAGGGCTATTGTCGGGTGTGGAGTGTTTTGTTGGCCTGGTGTTTTTCAGAACTGGAGCCCATGCTCTGTTCATTCTTAAGGTTTCTTCTTTCCTGTTGAAGTTTTGCTTATGCTTGTGAATTTCAATGGCTTCCCTGTGCAGTCTGACAAAGTAGTTGGAAGTGTTGTCCAGTATTTTGGTGTCCTGGAATAAGATACTGTGCCCTGTTTGAGTTAGGCTATGTTCAGCCACTGCTGATTTTTCAGGCTGTCCAAGTCTGCAGTGTCTTTCATGTTCTTTTATTCTTGTCTGGATGCTACGCTTTGTGGTCCCGATGTAAACTTGTCCACAGCTGCAGGGTATACGGTATACTCCTGCAGAGGTGAGGGGGTCTCTGCTGTCTTTTGCTGATCGTAGCATCGTTGTATTTTTCGGGTTTCCAATATTGAATTATATGGCTGAATTGAATATCTATCCAGGCAAAGCTTATCCAATTGACCCCTTTAGTCTATAAAATTATAATACTTGTATTTAAAGAAATTGTTTTGCTGGGGCACTTCCTATTTCATAGATGGTATAATTGCTATTATTGTTATATATTTTATTTATTTATTTACTGGATTTTTAGCCCGCCCTTCCCGCAAGCAGGCTTAGGGCAGGTCACAAAAATAAATAAGATACAATAAGTAAAACCAGTAAAATAACATCTCATGGATATCCACATTCCAAATGGGACACCCTTCCCCCTTTCCCTGCCCACCATACACAAGGGAAGAAAAGGGTGGAGGTGTGGGTTGGTGACTCGATGTGGTCCTGCAGGAGATCTGCCAGATGTCTAGCTAATTCATATGTCGGTGAACCAATGGCACTCACAATGGGTCGGAGTGGGACTGAATCTTTATGTATTTTGGGGAGTCCATATAGTCTAGGTGGCTGTGCTTCAGTCTTGCATAGTTTTCTGTGCGTGTCGGGATGTAGTACAAATACAACGATGCTACGATCAGCAAAAGACAGTAGAGACCCCCTCACCTCTGCAGGAGTATACCGTATACCCTGCAGCTGTGGACAAGTTTACATTGGGACCACAAAGCGTAGCATCCAGACAAGAATAAAAGAACATGAAAGACACTGCAGACTTGGACAACCTGAAAAATCAGCAGTGGCTGAACACAGCCTAACGCAAACAGGGCACAGTATCTTATTCCAGGACACCAAAATACTGGACAACACTTCCAACTACTTTGTCAGACTGCACAGGGAAGCCATTGAAATTCACAAGCATAAGCAAAACTTCAACAGGAAAGAAGAAACCTTAAGAATGAACAGAGCATGGGCTCCAGTTCTGAAAAACACCAGGCCAACAAAACACTCCACACCCGACAATAGCCCTGCAGAGAAGATTAGCACATCAAGCACCAATCCATATGCAAAAGAACCTCCTCAGGATTCAGTGAAGCCTCCCGCCATTAGCATTCCACACCCTGGGAAACTCTTACAGAATGACTCAGCTCAACCCCACCCCTCCTGAGTAGATACAAATGACCTACATCTTTTCCACACTGTGACACTGAGAGATCTCTGTCTTTTGGTGCTACACCTCTGAAGATGCCAGCCACAGCTGCTGGCGAAACGTCAGGAACTACAATGCCAAGACCACGGCAATACAGCCCGGAAAACCCCCAACAACCATGGTGAACAATTTTGTAAGTCTGAAGTCTTGTATTGATAACAGGAGAGTTAATTAGTTTCGATCACCAAATTTGTTCCCAATCTTTGTTTGATATATTTATGTCATAATCTTGTTGCCATTTCAACCGTGTTACTGGTATCACAGCCACCCTACAACCCTCTAGGAATCCCCAAATTTCTATGGTCTTTACCATATGGAAGTGATGTCACTAGACATGTGACATTGTTTTTTCAAGAGTTCTACCCTGCCCCCAAGCTCCTGTTATTTGCAAGCACCAGGCTAGCAATCCTAGCTGTAGGTAAGTGATACCTTAACACTGTGCCCTAGGATACCATGGCTCCCATCCTTGTGTTTCCTGGCCTTTGACTAGTTCTTGAGTACTGGGGCTAAAATCCAAAGGTTCTTGAACAGAAGAGAAAAAAGCAGGGAGTATTGGGTTGCTCCTTATCAGAGCTGCTGAACTTATCTCAAACTGTGCAAGTGTTCATGACTTTGCCATAGACAACAATGGTCTTTGGGCTTGAAAGCATATCTATGGGGTCAAGCAGGGAGAAAAACTGGAACAAAGCATTGGCTTTTCACAAGAGCAAAGAGCGTGCCCTGCCTTTCTTCTACCTCCTTGGTACTTAAAACTAGCCCAGGAGGCACTGCCTTTGCATCACCAGAAAGCATCTGTTCAAAGCAGTTCTCCCTGTCACAGGAGGATTCTTGTCTTGGAGCATCCCAACATTTTGTGATTGATTGTGCCCCTGTGGCAGGCATCTTGTGGTGGTGCCCAGAACCTTTTCTCAAACTTTTAGAGTATCCAGAAGCTCAACAAGGTTGGTGTCCCCTGCTCTGAGTGATGCTAGCCTCCAGTGACAGCCACCTGAGCCATCTGTTGGATCCTCTTGCTTCTTTGGCAAGTGCAACCAGGACCAGGACCACCTGTAGTGTTGCTGAGAGCACATACATTCGTTTTAGACCATATTGTACATTATTTATTACACCTCTCCTTTTATGAGGATCTAAGAGCTAGATTTCTGTCCAAGTTATTACAGCCTTCAGATGTTGGTAAGATCTGCTTTTTATTACCTGAGCAAGATAAATACGTCACCTACAAAACCTCTTTATTTGCTTTTGCAGCTTTTAAAATTTGCCATAAATGGGCCCAGTCCATTGCTCTTTCTAGTACTGGAGATCTTTTGATTTGACTATTCATCAAATCAAGTAATTAAATATTTGTTGCTCCCCACATTTCATTGTTCTAGGACTCTATATTTTTATCCATTTTTTTAATGTGGCCAGTAACTTTTTGTTAATCTTTTTAAAAATACTGTGTTGACATGCGATTATAAAACAAACTTGAATTTAAACTTGAATCAAGCTGTCTTGTAGTTCAGTCTCTACAATGAAGAAGAAAGAATTTTCCTACCAAGGCAAATTTGCCTCTTGTGTGAGTGGCCAGCTTCAATAATGCTCACACAGGATTTTAGGAGAGGGGTCCTCAGAAAAATCCCTTAATACCATCCTATGATGAACAAGTATAATGGTTGTTGGGGGTTTTCCGGGCTGTATTGCCGTGGTCTTGGCATTGTAGTTCCTGACGTTTCGCCAGCAGCTGTGGCTGGCATCTTCAGAGGTGTAGCACCAAAAGAAAGTCTTTTGGTGCTACACCTCTGAAGATGCCAGCCACAGCTGCTGGCGAAACGTCAGGAACTACAATGCCAAGACCACGGCAATACAGCCCGGAAAACCCCCAACAACCATCGTTCTCCGGCCGTGAAAGCCTTCGACAATACATGAACAAGTATAGTTTTGATTAGTGCTGTCCTACAGTGCTGTCCTACAGTGCTGTCCTCCATATTAAACCAAGAGTCCTGTATCAGTGATGCCTCTGCATTATATCCCAGACACAATTCAAGGTGACTATAAAGTATAAGTTCAGAGAAATCCTAAGCAAAATTATTCCATCCAATATAAACCCATTGATTTTAATGGGCTTAGACTAGAGTAACTCTGCTTAGGATTTCACTGGTTGTGTCTTACAAGATTTTTATCGCTGGCATGCTCTGGAGTAGTGAGATGTTCCAGAAGGCTAAGCTACTTAGTTTAGTTTCCTGGTGATGGAAAAGTAGTGAAGGCTTATTGTGTCTTTCCCTCTTCATTATATTATAGAACCAAAATCTAATATAACAATGTTCAGTACAAACAGAGGGGAGGTCAGCTGAGCTGGACTCAGACCTAGTGGAGGGTATCTGGCTGCTTCCTGACCTCTCTTTGATGGTTGATATCAGTTGGAAGACCGAGGGGGAGACCTCAGATGGAACAGCATCCAGGCCCAATAGATGGGTGTTTTCCTGCTTCCTTTCCTCGCTCAACTTTTTTACAAACATACCAGCAGTGAACAATGCAAGTTAACCAACTCTCCTTCAGGAAGCAGCAGATTCAAGGGGAGAGGGGAGCGTTCAGTGGCAGAGCGCAGGCTTTGCATGCAGAAGGTCCCTGGTTTTAATCCCTGGCATTTCCAATTTAAAAGATCTCAGGAAGCAGGGTCCTTTGACTGAGACCCTGGAGAGCCCCTGCCAGTTAAAACAGACAATTCTGAGCCAGATGGATCAATATCTTACAGATAATCCAGTCTTGATGAAAACCTGAGTTATACAAAGATCCAACTGAGTTCAATAGGACCTAGTCCAAAGTAAGATGTGCATAGAAGTGACATTTTATCTGCTTCATTTTGTCTTCTGTTCCAGTCACATCTCTGTAGATGCTGGAGAAGAGGGCTGCATAGAGTATGGAGCAAGAAAAACAGACAGTGCAGTGGAAAAAGTAGTTTTATTCCAATATACTGCCCCTACGTATTTCACTGACACTTCTCCAGGGGAGCTGCATAACATTACCAGGTACTTTCTACAACTTGCTCTAAAGACGCATCAGCAAAACACATAGGGGCAGCATATTTAAACAGAACTTTTCCCACTGCACCACTGTCCTTTTCTTTCTTGCTCAGTCACACCTCTGGCCATCATCCTGCCTAGCTATACAATGGAGTTAACATTTTTCAGTGATAGCATTCCTTAAAGCCTGTGAATCTGTGCTGAAGTGAACATAGGGGCAGGCTGGAAAAGTTCAAATGTTCTTTTCAAAACAAAGTGCTGGAATTTGGGAGAGGAGGGGTAAATATTGTAAGTTGCTTTGTGTTTTGGTGAGACTATCCCCAATGCATAATAGTTTTATGTTTGGCAGGTCACAAAGACCTTTTTGGATGGGGGCCTTGTTATCATTTGTATCAATCTAAATAAATATATCCAAAGCTGTGGAACATATGTTTTCTCTTAATGCTAACAGCTCACAAATGTCAAATTGCATTTTAAACACACATACAGGTAACTGTAGAAAGAGATCTAAGGATAAAACAAACACACCTCTACACTAGGGTTGCCTGCTCTGGGTAGGGAAATTCCTAGAAATTTGAGAGCAGATCCTGGGAAGAATGGGGTTTGAAAAGGGGAGGGAACTCAGTGGGGTATAATGCCATAGAATTCACCCTCCAAAGCAGTTATTTTTCCCAAGGGGACTGGTCTGTCACCTGGTGATGTGTTGTAATTCCAGGAGATCTCAGGCTCCACCTGGAGGTTGGCAAGCCTATCCCATAATAGAAAAAAGGTCACTGAACTAAACATATAAATTATAGAGTGTGCCACAGCATGGACCCAAGGTGGACCCAAGAAACTTAGTCAAACCAGCAGTACAGATCACAGAAAAACAGTTTGGCCCGAGGGGGGGGTAGGGGGCAGTGTTGCTGGACTCAGACTTTGGAACCGGCAGCCCAGTCTTCCTGAGCAGGCAACCAGAGCCGCTCTCAGAACTCCTCCCACAATTGCTTGGAGGTCATGGTCCCCCATCTCTGCTTGCCAGTTGTCACAAAGGGCCTGGCAATCACTGAAGTGCCAGGCTACTTCCGCTCTTGGATAATCTTGCACTGGTCAGTCATTCCTTTAGTGCAATCAGCTACTAGTGGAATTAAAACCAAGTTCAAAATGGTAATTGATATATCAAAAAACTGAGACACACATGTTCCAATGGGTAGGATTCTGATGTATGTTTACTTAGAAGTAGACCTTATTTACCAAAGGAACAGTAGGAATACAGAAAACATGAACTGAAGATCCTACAGAGGACTAAAGGGAGATTTCTCAATGGAAGAGACACCTGAGAAGAAAACCCTGTGTTCTTTTCTACCTCTAGGGGAACAACACTATCACATCTACAGCACAGTACTAGGCAGGTAAGCAACAAACTTTTTATTTCTTTGATTCTCTGTCATGAGAATGAATGTGAGAGGTAGAAGGTAGTCATTCCTGAGAAAACAGACATTTCTAACTCACTCCAAAACTGATCCATAGTGCAGAATTGTCTAAGTGAGGACTGAAGTGAGAAAGAAAGCAACTGTCCTGAAATTTATGCTAGGTAGGGAAATCAGACCCTTCTAGGATCATATGTGTCTGGGAAGCCACTGAAAACATCATCTGAGAAATCTGTGCTCCAGGAACAGGTCAAGGGGAGGAATCAGTAGTGCTTTTCAGTATCTGTTCCTGAACGAGATGATGTTTTTGTGGGACTCCTTAAAGGTTTTATAGAAGCAGTATCTGTGCTAGAGCCAGAAAACCCTGATGTGAGGGAAAGTCCCAAATAAATTTAAGGAAGGTTGGTGTTGTCAATCCATACTTAAAACCAAAGGGTTTTGTGCCTAAGATCAAGACATCTGTGTTGGCCTTACAGCCTGTACTTTGTCACTGAAGACTCTGTTGGTATAAGTTCTTTAAAGGTTCTTGAGGTGGCAAATGAGAACTAGGAAGTAGAGATGGGCACGATCCGCATTACGATAGAAAAAAACCACGATAATGGCGATCGCGCGATCGTGACCCAGCGGATTGTTATCATCCACGGGCAACGATCCAGTGATCAGGAGGGGCTTGGATTGGGGCGATCGGGCTCAGATCGGGGATCCAGACACTCAGGCACCAGCAATCTATTCCCTGGCAATGGAGCCAGAGGAATGCCTGAGCTCTGTTTGCCCTCCTTCTGTCGCCCTGGAAACCCGAATGGAAGCCCAGCTTTCCTTGATCAGCAGGGCTTCCTTCCAACCACGGAGCAGCAAAGCAGTCACCAGTTGGGAGAAGATACCCAGGGGAGGGAGGGGGAAGGGGGTGTTCTGTAGCCATGGGCATTCCAATCTCATCCCTGCAAACCCTGAAAGGCAGCTCTGACGGCCAAACACAAACACAGATGCTGCCGGCATCACCCACCGTTCCTGTATTGCTGGGAACAGCGGGGCTTCCCTCTGCTTTTGCCTCCACGATCCACGATCCACGGATTGGGAACGGGAGATGCTCAGTGTGGGTCGTTAAATCGGGATTGTCGCTGGCGCCGATCCATGATCAGCTTGATTGTTAATTTTTTTTGGATTGTGCCCATCTCTACTAGGATGGCGAGTCTGCAGGGATAGCTGTTCTTCAAGAAGAAAGCCCAAGTATCTTGAAGGAACAAAGATTTATGCAACCCATTTAAGAGAAATGTGATGTTGGAACTGATGTGGGGATCTTGTGCACTCTGAATTTAAGGGTAATTACAATATTCCTAATTCCTTATACAATATAATTCCTTATACAATATAATTACAACATTTCTAATTCCCCATGCGGTGTGGCCATTGCCGCTTATGCCCCTTAGCCATTATAGGAGAGCATATTTCTGTTCCACCATATGGCAAGGTTGTCCTATTAAAATCTTTCACCACTTGTCAATCTACAGGTGTAGTTTATCTCATTATTTGCAAGTGCAATAAATTGTAGGTAGGGAGCACGATGAGACAGTTAAAAACTCAGCTATTGGAACACATGTCCCGTATACATTTAAAAACACTTGAAGCCCCACTGGTGGACCACTTTGTCAGATGTGGTCACCGAGAGGATGATTTCAAATTTACAGTTTTATTTTCTGCCCAGGGCATCCCTATATGTGATCAGCAAAGAACATTACTCAGAAGAGAGGCACAGTGGATTTTTATGTTAAATAGCCTGAAACCCGTGGGTCTCAATAGTGAACTGGAGCTTTCTTGTTTTTTATAGAATTGTTGTTTTTTATAAGAATTTTAGTTTAAGCGGGCCCAACTACAGGGGGCCCTTTAAATCAGATCAAAGCATTAATTAGTGTTGTATATAATAACCCCACCCTGTTGTTAAGCACTGCACGTGAGGACGCCAGATGTGACTGCTCCATAATTGACTAAATACTTAATTGAGTACTTTGACTATCATTCACTGGTAAAAGGGTCGATATTCTTTATTTTTTTGACACAATTATGTATGTCCATGTACTAGCATATTGTTAATTGATGTTTTTCGTAGTTCGGTGGGAGTACTTTGCCCCTGAAGATGTAGATACGAATCAGTGGACTCAAGCCAGTGCTGACTGTCAAAATAACCAGGGAGTTCCACCAGTAAAGAGGAACAACTTGCTAACACACAACCAGGGAATCAATACTCTATCATAAACAACTTTTAGTATTTAATGCTATGTAAAGTGCCAAGTGCAAAAATGTGCAGTAAAATACATCAATTAATAAATAAATACATGCAATAAATACTGTGTACAAAATCTGTCATCCACAATATTGTCAGTTTTTTAGCTCAAATGAGCAATGTCCACTATGTAGGGACCGGAGTGCTCGGAGACGCGTCAGGAACAGATTGCAATGATAAATAGTCCACAATCCGAGAATGGAACCACGTAACCAAATTGCGTATTGCCGACGGGCTTGTGCATGCAATTCTCAATTCCCGTTTCGTTCTATAACTTCTTCCTGGGCAATATTACACTGGACTGGAAAGAAATTACATCCATAATATAGAGCAATTTTAAATTTACAATATTTATTATTTACAAAAGTGCAATTTAAAACTCTACTCACTCACTAATCCTTGACGCTCCGATTCCCATAGCACCCGACTGGACATTCAAATTAACCACCTGATGCAAGTTCCCACTCTATATCCTCGTTATTAACATCGTTTGCTAATCACTACACGGTCATCTTCTCATTGTTAAAGGGGAAACCCCCTATATTCCAATGTCCCACGATCTCACAGCATTCTATAGGATCTAGCAGCAGAAGAACAGCCTAAGTCTCTGTGCCTTATTTCTTTATCCTATAAAGCAAGCTAAATTTAGCTCATTGTTAAGTCCCAAGGGGGCAAGAGACTTCAATTTAAAGATCCATTGTGCCTCTAACTGTAACAGTCTCTTCGAGCAGTCTGAAATACACGGGTCTGTGATGACTTCTAGTACAGAGACTCTAAGGTTTTTTAAATCTTTAAGGTCTCCATGCTTCTCCCAGTAGTGGCTGACCAGAGGAGCCTCCTCCACTCTGTTCCTGACCTGGGAGATGTGTTCCTGTATCCTTGTTTTCAAGGGGCGCAGGGTACTACCAACATAGTACAGCTGACAACTACACCTGATCACATATACCACACTCGAGGTCTTGCATGTGGTAAAGTGGCCCTGTGGCATAGTTCCCACTTGGTTGGTGGTTTTGAACTCCGAACGCGTCAATATGTCTTTAAGAGAACGCGTATGGCGATAGCCTATTTCTGGGGGTTGTTCGCATCCCGAAATTTCAGCTACCAAATGCCAATGTGCTTTTATTATATTCCGGATATGGGTAGTTAGGTTGGTATATTCCATGGCCCATTTCAACGAGCCACTTCTGAGGCAGTTTTTGGGTTTTAAAAGGTCCGTTCGGGGCGTGGCCATCGCCCTAGAGCGCGCCAATTCAATGGCGGGCCATGGATAACCCCTACTCACAAACGCTGTACTGAGCTCCGCCCCACTTTCCCCAAAGTGTCTTTGATCGGTAGAATTTCTTTTCAGTCTCAAAAACTGGCCGATGGGGATGTTCCTTTTTAAGTGAGGCGGGTGAATCTTTAAATGGATCTTTAAATTGAAGTCTCTTGCCCCCTTGGGACTTAACAATGAGCTAAATTTAGCTTGCTTTATAGGATAAAGAAATAAGGCACAGAGACTTAGGCTGTTCTTCTGCTGCTAGATCCTATAGAATGCTGTGAGATCGTGGGACATTGGAATATAGGGGGTTTCCCCTTTAACAATGAGAAGATGACCGTGTAGTGATTAGCAAACGATGTTAATAACGAGGATATAGAGTGGGAACTTGCATCAGGTGGTTAATTGGAATGTCCAGTCGGGTGCCATGGAAATCGGAGCGTCAAGGATTAGTGAGTGAGTAGAGTTTTAAATTGCACTTTTGTAAATAATGAATATTGTAAATTTAAAATTGCTCTATATTATGGATGTAATTTCTTTCCAGTCCAGTGTAATATTGCCCAGGAAGAAGTTATAGAACGAAACGGGAATTGAGAATTGCACGCACAAGCCCGTCGGCAATATGCAATTTGGTTACGTGGTTCCATTCTCGGATTGTGGACTATTTATCATTGCAATCTGTTCCTGACGCGTCTCCGAGCACTCCGGTCCCTACATAGTGGACATTGCTCATTTGAGCTAAAAAACTGACAATATTGTGGATGACAGATTTTGTACACAGTATTTATTGCATGTATTTATTTATTAATTGATGTATTTTACTGCACATTTTTGCACTTGGCACTTTACATAGCATTAAATACTAAAAGTTGTTTATGATAGAGTATTGATTCCCCGGTGCTGACTGTCGGGCGTCGTGGGCTCTGCTACTGGCATCCCACTATCTTCTTCCTCTCCACCTGGAACATTACAGAAAATTGAGCTAATTGGAACTTGTATTGACTTGGACTTACATTACTTCTGAGATTCTACTTGCTGGATGTTTTCCCATGTATTTTCGTTGCGCTGTGAATGTTTGTGTGATGTACTTCGTGATACTTAACACTTAACTTTGTGATTTTTGATGAACTTCTACCTATATATTGTATTGACTGCCTTTGTTTATTTGTGTTTCTATATCCCACTCATGTGTATTCTTTTCCATTGAGAGAACCATGAAGAGACAAAGACTTTGAAATATAGTGGGAGAAGACTCTCTGAAACTCATGTGAAGCTGTCTTATACTGAATCAGACCTTTGGTCGATCAAGATCAGTATTGTCTACTTTGACTGGCAGTAACTCTCCAGGGTCTCAGATGGAAGTCTTTCACATCATCTACTACCTGATCCTCTTAACTGGAAAGGCTGGGGATTGAACTTGCAAACTTCTGTGTGCCAAGCAGATCCTCTACCACTGAGCCACAGCCCCATCCCTGGTAGTCTGATCAGATTTCTATTGCACTGCATATATATTTGTATGCAGAGAGTGAAGTAGATTTTGGTGGAATTCTCTTTTTAGCTTTTTCTAGTGTCCTTATTGTGATATAATTTTTTTCCTTTACACATGTTCTTCCATCTTTTTTTTCTAGACAAAAGGAAACTCTTGCAGCACAAATCCTAAGGCATTTGAATGATGAATCATTTACTCTTTTTTATTTTTAAACTCGATTACAGATATTGTCTTGTAGATATTGTGTAGGGAAGAAGTGCAGTGAAAGACGCCTCAGCCTACAGGTTGTATAAAACATACATCTCACAGGCTACTATAAATTAGCCTTTCCAGACTAGATGATTTTTATTAAAAAGTTTTCATCTTTTCAGTTGGGAATTTGCCTAGCTTGAAGAATTACAATTGACAACCTGAGTCCTATGAGGACTTGCAGGACAGTGAAAATCTCTTCCCATTTGCCAAACTTGGTCTTGCCCTCAGTAGCTCCATCTCTCCTCCCATGTCCCTAGTGGTGCTTGCTCTGCCTCCTTGCTCCTTTTCCCTTCATTCCTCCCATCCCTTGTGTCTCCCTGGTAGTGCTTGCTCCATCTGAACCAGTGCTTTGAGGATGTGGTCAGATGGCTAAAGCTGAAGATGAATCCAGGCAAAATGCTGGTTGGCCCAAACTATATCGAATGCTTTTTAAAGTCTGGGTTCTCTGGACCCATCTCACTTCCTCTGGGCATACAGCGGGGGTCACTGGGGAAGTGGAAGGGAGAAGTAGCTGTGAGTTTCCTTCATTACGTATAGGGCTGGATGAGATGTCTGTTCAGTCCCTTCCAGCTCTACATTTCTATGTTTCCCTCCCTCCTCTGGCCAAGTAATCAGAGGCAGGAGGCAGGGGCTGAGGGCAGGGGATCCCCTCATACCAGCTGGATGATGATAACCTTACCTCCTTCTCCTCTGGAATGGGGAGATGCTGGTGCCATTAAGGTTTCCAGGCCACAGCTGGCAACACCCAGGAGCAATTAGGAGACAGGGACTGACATACTCGTACAATGCCAGCATATTAACATCACTTTCGGTAAAAAACAGAAGTGATGTCTTGGGGCGTGCTAGGATTTATAAAAAGTCTTGCAAATCCTAAGTCATCTATGACATCACTTCTTGTTTTTACAGGCAGCCCGAGTTGCCCTTGCCACCGTTCATCCCCCCTGCCCACACCTAATTGACAGGCCAGCCTAAGAAGAATTCTACTTTTTGTTGTGGTGTCTGCACATGCACAGATATCACTATTTTGTATATTTTTGAGAGTTCCCATTGCAATTTTTTTGCCTTTTAGGGTTTTTCTGCAAATTGGGGATACACCTGGATTTGCAGAAACCTGTACCTCACCCTTGGCATGTCCAGGTTTGCAGATTTTTTGATCTACACATGGGAGCCCCACAGACTTGTTAAACTGCCTGGAGAGGCTGTTGCCATCAGAGGCAGAGCCTTTACCATTCGTTAGGGTTGCCAGGTCCCTTTACTACTGTGTGTGTGTGTGTGGGCTCTGAAGGCACTACCTTCAGAGTCTTCTTGGTCTGGCTCAAAGTCCAGGAACACTTCTGGGAGTGACGTTGTTGCACCGCACCAGGAGCATGCCCCTGGGAGGTCTGTTTCTGCGCTTTCCCCCCTGCCAGCCAGGTGAGTGGGGGGGAGGCTGGGACCGGGAGATCCCCCACCCCCACTGGGGGAACAGCGATCCTACCACCTGCTCTGCTCCCTTCCTTTCTGCATTAGTCTGCTGATGTTAAATTTGTTGTATTTGTTAATGTTAAATTTGTTGTATTTGGTGGTTTGTTATTATTTTCTCACATTGTAAGCTGTTTTGAATCTACATTCAGTAAAGAAAAATGAGTTACAAGTACCTATATAAATAAATATATAATACCTATATAAATAAATATTTGATTGGACTAGCCTACAAAGACAAGGCCTTTCCTGACACACCAAAGACACTCATGTAGTCCATGCTTTCCATGGCATCTTATGAAATTCAAGCTTCCTGGTTCTTCACCAGGTAGAATGGGTGAGGTCTGATGGGATAAAAACAGAGATGGATTATTTTGTTAGAGTCAGATAGTCCTCAGAAATTCTGAAAGAGAAAAAACAGCTGTCTTTGATCTTCAGTGGGAATCCATGCGGGTGAGCTGAAGAAAACAAAGCATCAGGAGATCATAGAATCATAGAGTTTGAAGGGGCCACCCAGACCATCTAGTCCAACCCCCTGCCCAGTGCAGAGTCAGCCTAAAGCATCTCTGACAAATATTCATCCAGCCTCTTCTTGAAAACTGCCAGTAAGGGGGACCTCACCACATCCCTAGGCAGCTGATTCCACTTTTGAACTACTCTGACCGTGAAAAAGTTTTTCCTAATATCCAACCGGTATCTTTCTGCATGTAATTTAACCCATTGCCTTGGGTCCTACCCTCTGCTGCCAACTGGAACAGCTCCTTGCCCTCCTCCAAATGACAGCCTTTCAAATATTTAAAGAAAGCACTCATGTCCCTCCTCAATCTCCTCTTCTCCAAACTAAACATTCCCAAGACCCTCAGCCTTTCCTCGTAGGGCTCAGTCTCTAGACCCCTGATCATCCTCATCGCTCTCCTCTTCACCCTCTTGATTTTGTCCACATCTTTTTTAAAGTGAGGCCTCCAGAACTGCACACAATACTCCAGGTGTGGCCTGACCAAGGCAGTATAGAGAGGGGCTATGACCTCCTGCGATTTCAACGCTATGGCCCCTTTGATACAACCCAAGATTGAATTAGCCTTTTTTGCCACCACATCACACTGACTGCTCATATTTAGTTTACAGTCCACTCTTACCCCAAGATCCCTTTCACATATACTACTGCCCAGAAGTGTATCCCCTATCCAGTATTTGTGCTTCCCATTTTTGTGGCCCAGGTGTAATACTGTGCACTTGTCTTTGTTGAATTGCATCCTATTCACAGCAGCCCACTTCTCCAGAGTATTCAGGTCTTGTTGAATTTTAATTCTATCTTCTTGGGTGTTTGCTACTCCTCCCAATTTGGTATCATCAGCAAATTTAATGAGCAGCCCTTCCACTCCTTCATCCAAATCATTGATAAAAATATTGAAAAGTACCAGGCCCAAAACCGAGCCCTGCGGCACCCCACTGGACACCTCCCTCCAATCTGATGAAATGCCATTGACCACCACTCTTTGGGTGCGGTCCTCTAACCAGTTCCCTATCCACCGAACTGTCCTATAGTCCAGTCCGCAGTCTTCCAGTTTGCCCATCAGAATGTCATGGGGGACCTTATCAAAAGCTTTACTGAAATCCAGATGAATCACGTCAACAGAGTTTCCCTGATCCAGTAAGCTGGTCACTCGATCAAAGAAGGAAACCGGGTTGGTCTGGCAAGATCTGTTAGGGACAAAACCATGCTGACTTCCCCAGATCACTGAGTGGTCTTTCAGATGCTTACAGATTGATCACTTTAAAATCTGTTCTAATATCTTCCCAGCAACAGACGTCAGACTGACTGGCCTGTAGTTTCCCGGGTCATCCTTCCTCCCTTTCTTAAAGATTGGGATAACATTCGCTCTTCTCCAATCTTGTGGCACATCCCCAGTCCTCCAGGAGGCCTTGAAGATGATGGACAGGGGTTCTGCAAGTTCTCTGGAAAGTTCTTTGAGCACTCTTGGGTGCACCCCATCCGGCCCAGGGGATTTGTATTCATCCAGTGCAGCCAGATGCCTCTCCACTACCTCTCTGTCAATGTCAATTAGCCACTCAGGTGTCCTGCCACATTTTCTACTATCTCTAGATGTGCCTGAGTTCTTCAGGGAGAAAACAGAGGCAAAAAAGTCATTAAGCCTGTCTGCTTTTTCTCTGTCCTGCATCAGAGTTTCTCCATCTACTCCCAACAGTGGTCCAATTGCCTCTTTTACCTTGTGTTTGCTTCTCACATATCTGTAGAAGTTTTTCTTATTGTAGCGAGCTCTCCTGGCCAGACCCAGCTTGTACTGAGCTTTGGCCTCTCTGATGGCTGATCTGCAGTACCTAGTAACCCTCATATACTCCTCTTTAGAGGTCTGTCCTTCTCTCCATTTCCTGAACATTTCCTTTTTCTTCCTTAGCTTATTCTGGAGCTCTCTGTACATCTACATCAGTTTCTTGGAGCCCTTACCATGTTTCCATCTTGCTGGGATAGTGAGGGCTTGAGCTTGCAAAAGCTCGTGTTTGAGAAGGGCCCACCCTTCACTCGCTCCTTTCCCTTCCAGCACACTCCCCCACGGAATGACTCTCATCAAGCCTCTGAGTTCATCGAAGTCGGCCCTACGAAAATCTAACCTTCGAGTCTGGCTACAAACTTCCTTGGCCCCCCACAGCAACTGGAATTCAAGGAGGACATGGTCACTTCCCCCTAAGGTCCCCACCACCTTCATCTCATCTACCAATTCTTCCCTGTTGGTTAATATCAAGTCTAGTATGGCCGAGCCCCTTGTAGCTTCCTCCACCTTTTGAAAAAGGAAGTTATTGGCCAGGCAGGTCAGGAAATTGCGTGATTCATGACGCTTTGCTGAGCCTATCTCCCAGCACACATCGGGGAAGTGGAAGTCACCCATAATTACAAAGTTCTGATGTCTGGATACTCTACCAATCTGTTCAAAGAGGGCAGCATCCGTTTCTTCTTGCTGGTCAGGTGGTCTGTAGCAGACTCCAACAATAATACCCTTTGTCCTTCCTCCCCTTATTTCTACCCATATGCTTTCCACCGGGCTGTCCACCCCATTCTCCATAACTTCTTGACAATCAAGCCCTCTCCTCACATACAACGCCACTCCACCTCCTCTTCTACCTTTCCTGTTTTTCTTGAACAACTCATACCCATCCACTAGCACATTCCCAGTCATGGGAATCATCCCACCAAGATGACCTACCTAACACAATCAAAAAGATGAAAACTGAAACTGGCAACTTTAATATTATTTTTCCTTTCTCTTAACATTAGAGACATTCTTATATTTAGGAAAAGAGGATGGCAGTTATCACTCAGTTTATTTTTTCCTTTGATCACTACCTGTTAGACTTTTTTTGTTGTTCAACTACATTTTCATCCTTTATGTAACCATGGTTTTAATCACAGGGGTTTTTTTGTTCTTTTGTTTCTCTTTTATTAAATTGGTGTCTAATTGTGATTATTCTACCCCACATAAAAACTTCAGTTGAGCAGATGATTACCAACTTCAGGTACAACAAGGACTTCTTGGTGGAGGTACCAAGGTTAAGTAATATGCTCTATCCCTGTGAACTTTCAGGCACCAAATTAAAACAGTTTTATTGCAGAGGAACTTTTTGATCAACTGTTAATGGCATACTTGTGGTTGCTGCTCCTGGGGCTTCTTTCTTTCCAGCTGACGGTTATTGCTGTTTTTAATTATCTTAGTTTTTAGTGATTTTTTATTTTGTTTAACTTGAAGCAATGTTCTAGCCAATTTGTGGACCATGTGGTACAAAATCTGGGGTATAAATATCTTAAGTAAATAAACAAAATGTTATTTTCATGATCACATATTCAAGTTTTGCCCTGAGAATATTTGTGGTGGTTTGTGAGATGTGTAACTGTTTTGTTATTGTTGTTTGAATTGTTAGCTGCTTTGAATTTCGGATAAGTACTCATCCTTCTAGTGGTTCTCTTTTAAGTCATCTCAAGCTCTGTTTCATCCTATGAACATATAAATAAATCAGAGGCTGAAGGGAGACCAGGATTTTAAATCAAAGGATATCTAAAAAAAATTGGCACCACCTCTTTGAGCAATGCCTCTAGACTTATCTTTGAACTTGTTGGTAACAAACTGATGATTATCAGAGTTATTGTAGCTATGACTGTTGCACTGATGCAGTCATCAACCTTAAAGGTTATATAACAGCAAACTTGCTGGAAAAAATAACTTTAATGTCATGTTAAGAATAAATGTGGGGTTCTCGGAGTACTGAGCTGAAATACAGAGCGGAATAGTGGAAAGATGTGCCAATATGACAGGGAAACGCATACATTTTGCACATGCTAAATTTGCTCAAGACTTAAGAATCTATGCCTTATGCAGAGATGTGCCTTATTCTAGAATTACCTTTTTTCTTTGCAGATGGGAGTTGTAGTATCTGTAATGTATACTATATTTTCAAATGCCATCTTCTACAGCACAATCCTAGGATTTCTTTGGGATTGTGCTGTAGAAGAATGAGATGGCATTTGAAAATATTTGTACATAATAGCTTGCCTATTATCAGTTAAGCAAAGATCAGTAGAGCAATCCTAAGAAGAATCTAGTCTAAGTCCATTTAAGGAGTAACTCTCCTTAGATTGCTCTGCTAATCTTTGCTTAACTGATAATAGGCAAGCTAATATATACAAATTTCCAGTGTGACCAGTTTATTCACAAGCATAGCTGGTGAAAGAAGGAACCAGAATCACACCCTATCTATAGTTGTCCAACTATGAAGACCTCTTCTACATACACACACATGCACACAAAGCCCAAAATCTTCCCCAGAGTTGCAGAAGATGTACTTAATGGCGCCAAGGAGTTTCTATGTCAAATTGCACACAACAAAGATAGAAGGGCAATACCAATAGAAGGGCAAGGGTTATAACACAGGAGAGTGAAATGGAATGAGAAACCAGTGATTTGAAGATGAATTATATTTTTTAATGGCATTTCTATCACACCTCTCAACTAGGCTTACCAGCTTCCCTCTGGTAGCAGGAGATATCCCAGTGCCCCTCTCCATTGCCTGCTGACAACTGAAGCACTAGCAGGAGGAAATTAATGAAAACATACTTTTAAAAAATGACACCTACTGTTATAATTTTATATCAATATAACAATATTCAATTGCTGATTTATATTTTTTTAAAAACCTGGTTGTGGGGGGAGGAAATGGCTACAGTGGGAACAATATGAGGGAAAATGGCTGACAAGAGAGTGGAAAATCTGAATTTCCCACCCATCCTTCCTTTCCTTTTAAAATTTAAAAGAGCATGTGTCTACTGGACTATCATATGTTAGTCTGCTTAGCAGTTAGTTAACATCTTTAGTTTCTTTAAATTTTATAGTGCTGTTATTTTCTATGAGAATAGACCTGGACTCTGGAACTGGGAAGCTAGAAGAGAGCTTTGACCCTCAAAATCTATTAAGATGGGTAGCCATGTTAATCTGTCTGCAGCAGTAGAAAAGAGCAAGAGTCCAGTAGCACCTATAAGACTGACCTATAAGACTGCTACTAGACTCTTGCTCTTTTCTTGAAATCTAGTTGGTCTGTAAGGTGCTACTGGACCTGAATCTTGCTCTTCTACTATAGACCAACATAGCTACCCTCCTGAAACCAAAGAAAATAATGGCCCTTTGAAATTTAAATACATCTGAGACAATGTCTAACAGCTGTGTGCCATCCATGTTAGAGCTGTCCATTTGTTGAGAATCCCCATACTCCCCCGACCCCTCACCCGGGAAGGATGGATACCGGATCTATTCCGACAGACCCATCTGATCCTGGCACGGAGGATGCGGGGCCAGCTACCGTGCCTGACGGTGGGACCAGACAAGCGCAAGTGAGTGGTGAAGGTGCATGGCCGAGAGTCAGCTCAGGACGAGGCTTCAGCACGCTGTCGTCGGTGCCAATGTCCCAACAGTGGGGTTTGAGACCCTGGGACACCAGGGAGAGGCATGCCAGCACCATGTTTTCATGCTCCATGATCTATTTGAATCTAGCCCCAGTATCAGAGGACCTGGGGCCAACCAGAGGCCAAGTTTGGGAAACTGGCTGATTATCCACGCTCTCAGCGGGACTGACCAGAGCCAGCACTCAGCCCTGGTACCGCTGGGATGAGGGAGCAGGTTGCCTTGTGGAATGGAATCTGCCGGAGGAGACTGGCAGTCTCCCGGACTGGAATACGCCATGAACGGAGTTAATGAGCTAGGACTATGCCGATGTAGGTTCAGCCAGAACCTGGGAGAACGAGACTGGAATCCTGGTGGGAGAGGGTTGTTGGACTAATCTGCAGGATCAAGCCCAAGTGTTGCAGTATGGAATACTGGCTGTGACGGGAATGGTCAAGGGCTGGGTCGCCAGTGCCTCAGAGATGCCGGGCCCACCCGCCTCAGGGACAGCCGCTGCCTTGGGGCCCCAAACGTGTGGGGCTGCATTCTCGGAGGAGGCGGCGGAGAGGGCTGATCGCCGCCAGTGAGCCTGGGAGGAGAGCCTTCTCCAACAAACCCAAGAGGAAGAGGCCAAACCAGACCCCAGCGACCAGGCAGAAGATCACTACCAAGCCCTGGAGGAGCAGATGGAAGCAATGAGAGAGGACTTAGCGCAAGCCACCTATATCTCATAGGGCTGATGGTTCAAGGGTAGTCGGGCGCGATGCCTGGAGGCAGTACGGGACTGCCGGCCCAACCAAGGCCTGGCCCCACGGTTGGGTCAGTCCAACCTGGAGGCCAAGCCCAACCAGGACCCCGGCCACTCCTTGCATTGCCGGCTCCTAGAGTTTGCATGCAACCGCCTGCCCCGCCGGCCTAGGGGCTGCCAATTCCTTTACCACTGCTGCCAGGACCCACCGGCCCCGCTGCACCTGGGGGGCCACGCTGGCCGGACCAGCACCAGGGGGGCCAGTGGTACCTCCAGCTGGCCCTGTAGTACCAGCCGGTCCTATAGTTCCAGTCGGGCCAGCTGCACCAGCAGGACCAAGACCCGCTGCCCCAGGGGGGCTGAGCCTCAGCCGCAAGGCCCGCCACAACCACTGCCTTAGCCACGGCTGCAGCTGGTTCCAGGAGGAGCCGGACCACCGGGTCGACCACAAGCCCTGTTCCGTCCGCAATCGCGTCCCGGAGGACAAGGGGTGCCGTTGAGACCCATGCCTGGGGCAAGAGTGCCGTTCCAACAACAACAGCCTTGGCCGAGGGGTCCCACACCGCAAATGCCACCCTTGCATCCAGTCCAAGCTACAGACACGATGGCCCGCGGTGGGGCCAAGTTGCCTATGGTTTGGATTAAACTAGAAGCAACTTTTGATGGGGACCCACGTAAATTGGGGTTCTTTGTAGTTCAGGCACTACAATTCTTTAACCAGTGGGGCTACCTTTTCCCAAATGAAGAAAGCTGAGTAATGCATTTAGCGGCCCGCCTAGAGGGCATTGCAGCTGAATGGTATGTGACTCTTTATTATTCGGGGGGGGGGGGCGAATTGGAAAGTTTGCAAGCCTTCATCACCGCGCTGAGAGCTCAGTATGAAGATCCGCTGGAAGGGGAGAGGGCCTGCACTGAGCTCCAAACCTTGCGACAGGGGGGCTATGCAGCCAAATTTCACCAGCTGGCCATGAGTGGGTTGGGACCGGCATATCTTCGGGACCGCCTCTCCCTGTATGTTCCCCGGAGATCGCTCCGATCAGCGAATAAATATTTACTTGTGGTCCCCGGCCCTAAGGAAGCCCGCCTCGCTTCAACCAGGGCCAGGGCCTTTTCAGTCCTGGCCCCAGCCTGGTGGAACGCTCTGTCAATGGAAACCCGGGCCCAGCGGGACATATTATTGTTCCGCCGGGCCTGTAAGACAGAGCTGTTCCGCCAGGCGTTTGGTGATTGAAGGGGGTGGTGCCATGTCGGCCTCCCACCTTTGGGGTGGGGAAGGTTCTCCCCACCACTGCACCTTGTTAATTTGTTTTATTATTTGTATATTGATTTTAGTTTTTGTTTTTATCAATTTTAACTGTTCACTGCCCAGAGCCCCTGGGGATGGGCGGTATATAAATTGAATAAATAAATAAATAAATAAATAAATAAGTGCCTGCACTACAAAGAGGGAACAAAAGTGGTAGTGTTCCGTAATGGGATGAATCACAGGCTGCTCGACAGAGCGCTGATGCAGGATGACCCCCCAACGCTCCTGGGGTGGATACAACTAGCATGTGAAGTAGAAAACTGCACCCAGGTTGTCCAGCTAGTAGACTAACAGCAAGCCATGGGAATCCGGCGAGCCCCGCCAGCTTCAAGAGGGGGTCAGGGTACCTCAATGGCAAGGGGGCCCAAGAGATGCGCTGGAGACAGGGTCTTTGTCTCCAATATGGAAGTAGCAGGCATTTTACAGCACAATGCCCTCACAGGGTGCAAGCTCAGCTGCCGCCACCAACTTGTCCCGTCCCAGCACCACGAGCCAACAGAAGTCGAGGAACGACTAAGAGGGGGCGTCCGGAGACGGGATTAGAAGCTGAAGAAGTATTGATGGAGTTTGACGCCCAGCTTCAGGATCCTGAAAATGCCAGCCCACCATCGGGAAACGAGATGGATCTGTCGTGAGGAGGCCCCAACGGCAGATCGAAGAGAAGACCACCCCGGAGGAGGTGAGAGAAAGAGGGGCCATATTATTTATTCCAGTTACGCTAGTGAACCCGAAAAGAGGGACCCATGTCCGAGTGCAAGCTTTAATTGACTCAGGGTGCTCCCCGGACATTATTGCACCATCGTTAGTAAATGGACTGGGGTTAGAAACCCATGAGCTAAAAGTCCCAATTATTTTGAGCAAATGGACCGCTCTAACATGAATCCAGCTGTTTTGGAGACAGGGTACCCATGGGGATGGGCAAGCATTGGGAAAGTCGTTCTTACGTTGTAAGCCAAGCAGCCAAGTATCCACTCATCCTGGGGAGTAGATGGCTTTGGGACCACAACCCCTATATCAATTGGGCCAAAGGAATAATTGTCTTCGATCGAGAATATTGCCAGAAACACCAATTGGAGATCGGAATGGGGCGGGGAGGCCCCAGCGAATTTGGAGGTGGCCCTTTTATCTACAGAAGAGCTAAATCTCATTCCTTTGGAATACCAAGACATGGCTCAAGCCTTTAGTGAAGAGGAGGCGGATAGTCTGCCGCCTCATCGGAATACAGACTGTGCCATTGAATTGATCCCAGTTGAAAGGCCAATGCCTATCCGATTCCTTTGATTCGAGACCTGCTTAGTGTGGTGGCGCAGGGTAATATCTTTTCAAAATTGGACCTCAAGGATGCTTATTTTCATGTCAGAATAAGGGAAGGGGATGAATGGAAAACCACGTTCAATACCCCCTTGGGCCAATATGAATATCTCGTAATGCTGTTTGGCTTAAAAGGGACACCTTCGGTTTACGTGACGATGATCAATGAAGTTCTGCATGAATTTTTATACAAGGGGTTGTTGTTTATCTAGATGATGTGTTAATTTATTCAGAAAATAAAGAAGGGCATGTAAAATTGGTCCGGAAAGTGTTGGCTGCCCTAAAGTGCCACCAGCTCCCAATCAAACTATCCAAGTGTGAATTTCATAAGAAGGAATTGGATTATTTGGGCTATCGTATCTCGGGGCAAGGATTAAAAATGGATCCTGCTAAAGTTAAAGCTGTGCAGGACTGGCAAGCGCCCACCACTCGAAACCAATTACAATTATTCCTGGGCTTTGCTAATTTTTACAGACAGTTCATTGAAGGTTTCGCCCAAATTGCCCTCCCTTTAACGGACTTGCTCAAAACAAAAGGGAAGGGGGAGCAAGCCACTAAGCCGATGGCTAAGCTCGGATGGGGGCCAAACTGTCAGTTAGCATTCGAAACACTGAAGGACCATTTTACCACAGAGCCGGTCCTACAGCATCCCGATGAAAACCAGGCTTTCATAGTGCAAGTGGATGCTGGTGACTCAGCCATTGGGGGGGGGGTCCTCATGCAAAAAGGGAACGATAACAAGGTGCGGCCGTGCGCATATTTATCCAGGAAATTTACAGAGGTGGAACGCAATTGGAGAGTGTGGGAGAAAGAAGCGTTTGCTGTGAAAGTGGCTCTCACAACCTGGCGTCACTGGCTGGAGGGAGCGCGTCACCCGTTCCAGGTGTGGACAGATCACAAACATTTGGAAGCTCTCCGCACGCCCCAGCGTCTCAATGCCAAGCAACTCCGCTGGGCTGAGTTCTTCTCAAAGTTTGATTTCACTTTAAACTTCTTGCCGGGCAAGTCCAACTTCCTGGCGGATGCCCTATCGCGCATGCCCCAACACCAGATTAGAAGGGAGGAGACTATTGACACAGTGTTTTCCCCCAGCCAATTGGGAGGCATGGTTACCACATGTAGCCAAGCAACCAAAAAGCAAAATAATCTTGAGGGGTGAAAAGCGAAGTGGAAAGGGAGGGGGAGCGAGCGCCCACAGAGAAAATGACACAAAAGGCTGCTGGAGAGTGGGTGAAGGGAGACAAGCTATACATCCCAGCTAGTTTAAGGAAAGAGGTGCTGCAACAATGCCATGACGCTCGGACCGCCGGCCATTTCGGATACCTAAAAACATTGCATTTAATACAAAGACAGTTCTGGTGGCCCAGTATCAGGAAGGACGTGTCCCAGTACGTAGCTTCCTGCCCTACTTGTATAATGGCGAAACCTAGGAGGGGGAAGCCCCCGGGACTTTTGCAACCACTGGAAACCCCCTCCAGGCCGTGGGAAGTCATTTCCATGGATTTTATCACTGAGCTACCCCACTCTAAAAGTTGCACGTGCATTCTAGCAGTGATAGATTTGTTCTCAAAACAAGCGCACTTTATTCCTTGCACCACTGTACCATCAGCGAAGAAACTTGCCAGTTTGTTCATGAAACACATTGTAAGGCTGTATTCTTTTCTTTCCAAGGAGATATCGGATCGAGGAGTACAATTTGTTGCCAACTTCTGGCGGGAGCTTTTGCAAGTGGCGGGCATTGAACAAGGATTAAGCTCCGCCTACCATCCCGAGAGCGACAGACAATCGGAAAGAACTAATCAGGTGTTAGAGCAATTCCTCAGATGTTATATTAATTTTTAACAAGATAATTGGACTCAAATTCTTCATCTGGCCGAGTACGCCTATAACAACTTGGTTCACAGCTCCACAGGCGAAACCCCGTTTAAAATTGTACATGGATATGAGCGGTTGGCGTTCCCCTTCGAAGTGCAGCCAGAATCCAAGCGCTTGGGGGACTTGGGGGAATGGTGGACCTCCCTCACAGAGCAATGGACTGTAATTCAAAAGACTTTGACTAAAGCAAAAGCAGACTACAAAAAGTATGCCGATCGCCATCGTGTGGCGCAATGGGAATTACACCCCGGAGATAAAGTTTGTTTCTACTAAAAATTTCAGATCAGAGCAAGTCAGTAAAAAACTGGGGTTAAAGTATTTAGGGCCCTTCCCAATTAAACGAGTAATCAACAATGTGACCGTAGAATTGGAATTGCCAAAGAATCTGCGTCATGTCCACCCTACCTTTCACATTAGCCTGATCAAAAAGGCACCTCCCCCAGATGAATGGCATCCAGAAAATCCACTGCCCCACCCAGCGGTGATAGACAGCCAAATCCACTACGAGATAGAAGAAATCTTGGATTCCAAATGTAGACACAACAAGACTTTTTACCTGGTCAGGTGGAAGGACTTTGAGGAGGGGTTTCGTGAGTGGGTGGAGGCTTCTCATGTAAATGCCCCTAAGCTACTTGCTAAGTTCCATAAGAAATACCCTGAGAAAGCAGGGGCTGAAGAGTGAGGGGAGGAGTCTTAAGGGAGGCAGAATGTCAGAGTGTCAGTTTGCTTGTCAGTTCTCTAGCCAGAGTTACGCCATTTTACTTTGCTATAATCTATAGTTGTTTAGTTTTCCTCCCTCTAGGCCCAGGTGGTGCCCAGGCCACATATATCCATGGGAGCGAAGAATTCTTATCAGCCCGTTCCAGCCAAAGACCTTGATGTCCTCGTCTTCCCAAGCCTTCGCAGACAGGACTAAGGGGGGAGACTGGGAATGGGTGTTTGAAGTGTTGTTACTTTCATTTCATGTGTCATTCTCAACAAAGCTTTCGTTCAGCCAAGGGCCTCAAGCCCCTGGAATATGGACACCTGTATCCTGAGCCCATTCTTCCAATAAACCTTTTGAAACCAAGAAACCTTGTGCTTCTTGCAGAAGGGGGAGATGAACTCTAGATAACTGGGATTCCATAGTCTGACACCTGGGCCAGCTTCCTCTCTCTTTCTCCTTCCCCGCTCATGACACTTCTAGGTGGAGGGGAATGGAAAAATGGATCTGAAATTCTGGAATCCCCAAAAGAAATCTAAAACAGAATCCCAAACCAGTAAGTTAACTTCTGAACATTCAGAATAATGGAATTAGTGCCCTCCCCACAATCAAGATCTGCAATTAAAACTTCTTTATATATCCACAAATTTCCCTCCACGCTTTCCCCAAAACAGGTCTGGGAAAACCATCATTGGAGCTAGGAAAACCTAGAAGTGAGATGACTGGATGGTAATGTGCAAAAGCCCCCCAAAGGGCTACTGCAGTTTTGGAGACAAGTTAGAGCAAGAGCACTGTCTGGATCCAACCAAGTCACTCTAGAAATAAAAAAATAGTAATATACAATTGTTTGTATTTTAAAAAACTGTATTTGGCTGATCCAGTTCCTAAAAGGTATGACAAGAGCACTTATCAGATTTAGAAAGAATGGGAGCATTTGGTCTGGTATGTTCACTTTTGGGCAACAAAGAGATGCCTACTGATCAGGGACTGATTGGAACTTAGAAACAACTATGGAGCAAGCTGAGCCAAGGAGCCTGTGTGATGTTGGCTGTGGAAATCTGTCTTTTTAAAAAGTACCTCTGGAATTTAAAAAGGACGGGTAGATGTGATGGTAGTGGAGCATTGGTTTCTTACTGGTGATGGTTTTATTTTTCTTTGTTGTTTATTAGTCTTATTTTACTGACTTATTTTCTGCTGGTTTCATTGTTTTATTTCATTGTATTTTGGTTTTTAAAATTAGTGAAAAGACTTTGTGAGGATCCTAAACAGGATAAATGAGCAGGTCTCTATTGTCTTTTGTTGAACATAGCATCTGTTGTATTTTTATGGTGGGTCTGAAAAATACAAAAAATACAACAGATGCTACATTCAGCAAAAGACAGTAGAGACCCCCTCACCTCTGCAGGAGTATACCGTATACCCTGCAGCTGTGGACAAGTTTACATCGGGACCACAAAGCGTAGCATCCAGACAAGAATAAAAGAACATGAAAGACACTGCAGACTTGGCCATCCTGAAAAATCAGCAGTGGCTGAACATAGCCTAACTCAAACAGGACACAGTATCCTATTCCAGGACACTTAAATACTTGACAACACTTCCAACTACTTTGTCAGACTGCACAGGGAAGCCATTGAAATTCATAAGCATAAGTACAATTTCAACAGGAAAAAAGAGACTTTAAAAATGAATAGAGCATGGTTTCCAGTCCTGAAAAACACCAAGCTAACAAAACACTCTATACCCAACAATAGCCCTGCAGAGAAGATTAGCACATCAAGCACCAAACCATATGCAAAAGAACCTCCTCAGGATACAGTGAAGCCTCCCTCCATTAGCATTCCAGACCCTGGGAAACTCTTACAGGATGACTCAGCCCAACCCCACCCCTCCTGAGTAGATATAAATGACCTGCCAACATCTTTTCCACACTGTGACACTGAGAGATCTCTGTCTTTTGGCACTACACCTCTGAAGATGCCAGCCACAGCTGCTGGCGAAACGTCAGGAACTACAATGCCAAGACCACGGCTATACAGCCTGGAAAATCTGCAACAACCATTGTTCTCCGGCCGTGAAAGTCTTCGACAATATATAGAATAAACTGAAGTGCATCAGTTTCTTTGAGTACTTGCACTACTAAACATATACTTTGTTTGCCACTTGCTTTGCCTTGAGTTTTGATGGGTGCAACTTTTAGTTTTATTGGGGGAACCCACATTGGATTTCTAGGGAATCCCCCTACAGAAGCATTTGACCTGCCCAGTTCTCTTCCACTGACCAGCCTGCACAATTATAAAGAACCCATGGTCTGAGAATGTGCCAGGAAGACAGAGCCCAGTAGAGGTGCGCAATTGAATACTATTTAACCAATAAAATGTCCAATTTTTCTATTATCAGCTAAGGTCAGCAATATCCAACACCTCAAAAGGCTTCCCAATAGTTTCCCAACTCCCAAAAATTTTATCAGATAACTGGAAAAATCTAGAATTGGGTTGGAAGGGTTGTTCTCAGTTCTCTGCAGCATTCATGGGAGATAGGGGGAGGGCCAAAGAGAGGTAGGTCTCCCAGTCAATCTGATACCAGTGAGGGAGCTGGGGAGTTACCCTTGGCCAGTCAGGCTATTGTGTGGATCAATTTCCCTCCCTCTGTTCCTTGTATACTTCTGGCAGTAAAAACAAGCCTTGGATTATTTTAGAGGCCCTGCCTGGAACTTCCTTGGAATATGCATACCATGACCTTGACCTTGGACTCCTACACTGGAGCCTCGCCTGGACTACAGCCTCATTTGACTTGTTTTGATTATTACTAGCGGTTAGGTTGTCCTGTTCCACTGGAGGAGTTAGTTATGAAGGGGACATATTTGTGTTCCCTGTGGGCAGGGGGAGAGGAATTTTTTGTTATCAATATACTTAATATTAATATACTTTTAACTGTTGTTTAATTTGTTGTGTTGGGGGATGCCATTTAATTGAAAAATAAATGGTCCAGAAAATTGCCATTTCCCTCCATAGGAAATAATGAAGGGGTACCTTCTTCAGGGGGGGCATAAAATCAGACCCCATTGCCCAATTCACTCAAAACTTGGGGGGAGCGGTCTTTAATAGGGAGGACTAGGTTCATTGAAATTTTGATGCCATTTGGTGAACAAAAATCTACTCTGGAAAATCCATTTCTCCCCATAGGAAATAATGGGTAGAATCCAATCTGACATTAATGAAAATGGAATTTTCATTAACAAATATTGCCTTTCCAATAAAGTATAAAAGTATAAAAAATAAGGTTCTGACATTTAATGTAGATGATAACATGCCCTACCTGAAATTACAATATGGAATTAAAATGATAATTTTTCAAGTACACGCCCCTAGAGCCCAGTACAACATCAGTACATTAGAATACTAAAATAGCAGCAACATAGTATTTGCATCAGACATTGTATGGAGTTAAAGTAGTTTTACAGCTAACCGATGGGTGGTTCAGTGGAGAGTAGTGACAGGGGGAAAGTAATTGTCTACACACTATTCTGTAACTATTTGAGTTATCACAAACCTAGTTTTGTCTGCGAAAGTATATCTGCCTAGTACACTATGTTGTTAGAATAGGACATGCCTCAAGTGAGTTATACATGTTGCTGCTGATGTGTGTGTACATTATGTACTGTCAAGTCACTTCTGACCTATGGCAACCTTATGAATGAAAAACCTCCAAGACATCCTATCATTGACTTGCTCAGATCTTGCAAACTGCCATCATATCTGTGTTCATCTGAAGAATCAATATGCTTCATTAAATTATACTTCCATTTCAGTACAGTTTGTGCCAACTCAATCTTCTGTGGATAAGTTGCCTTGATCTTTAGATGACAAGAATAATCTCTCTGTCTAATTGTAAATTGGCTGCCTCCTGGGTGGATGATGACAGGTGGGTGATAAAAGTTGCATAACAGGCCCACCCACAGACATGGTAGGAATTGCTACCTACTTTGGAGGATCTCCAGATATGCAGAAAAATGGGACATAAATTAACCAACCCCCAAAGATTGGCATGAAGATTAAATAAACTCCAGGAGCAGAGAATGTTGAGAGTGGTTTCAGCTGTATTCAAGCATCTCTTTTAACCAACATTAAACTGAATATACATGAACCTGGCTTGTTGCCTAACTTACACACATGCCACAGAGCTCCACCTCCTTTCCCATACAAATAGTGCAATCCTATACAAAGTTACTCCAGTCTCTAAGTCCATTGACTTAAATAGGCTTAGACTGGAGTAACTCTGTCTAGGATTCTACTGAAAGTACAATAAAAGAATCCCAGACTCTGGCTACTTGCACTGGACAAATAAAGGAACATGAGTTAACTGGAATGTGTCCCCTCACCACACGTATAACAGAATTCTAAACTAGAATTTAATCCAGCATTAGAATCCCAATGGGGGAAGGTACTAACCCCAGTTGACTTGTATGCTTACACTGCAAGAGCATGGATAACCAAAGTTAGTTTCTAACTGTGATTCTCTATGCAAAAAGGGAAGATGGAGAGAGTCATACAATAGCAATAGGCAATAGCAATAGGCATGGCAATAGGCTGGGTTTGTGCACATTTTGTTTACTGCTGGTGAAAAGGGACATCTGACTGCAACCTGTGTGTCAGTTAAAGGAAAAAAGTGGGGAGGGAATGAAAAGTAGCTCAACAGATACTAGAGAATCTTGGAGGGGGAGTTTTGGCGGGAGAAGATTGGGATTTCTGAATTGTCTCCACCTCCCATGTTTACTCATAGACACCCAAAAGTGTCTTTTCATAAAGACAGGTTTTGACAATGTTATTTAAAAAATAGCACAATCATAGAACACTGATATAACATCTTATATTTCTTTCTGATAAAAAAGAAACTGCACTCTCTCTTCATAAAAAAATTATGTATTCCTTGTACAAAAAAAAGAATCTCCTATGTCACAATAGTAAGATTGTTACTTTTCTTCCAAACAAATTGCAATGTACTCTTGCTAAAATCACCACTTATTTTTCATGAGGACATCTGTGAAAAAGAAAGCAACAGAAGCAACAAAGCCACAGGCTTTTTATAAGGGGCAATGAAATCATAGAATCATAGAGTTGGAAGGGATCTCCAGGTTCATCTAATCCAACCCCCTGCACAATGCAGGAAATTCATAATACCTCCCAGCACACTCCCAGTGACTCATGCCCAGAACACGGTAAAAAGCCCTCCAGTATCCCTGGCCAAACTAGCCTCAAGAAAATTGCTTTCAGACCCCAAAGGGGTAATCAGCATTACCCTGGGCATGTAAGAAAGGGTCATGAGAACTAAGCACTGATGTAACCCTTCCTGCCCTCTCTCTCATGATCTTCCCAGGTTCACAGAATCAGCATTGCTGTCAGATGGCCTCTGCTTAAAAACTTCTAAAGAAGGAGAGCCTACCACCTCCCAAGGAAGCCTGTTCCACTGAGGGACTGCTCTAACTGTCAGAAAGTCCTTACTAATGTTGAGCCGAAAACTCTTTTGATTTAATTGCAACACGTTGGTTCTGGTCTGACCTTCTGGGGCAATCAGGGCCGGCGTGCCCATGGAGGCCAGGTAGGCGGTGGCCTCGGGCGCGTGTGCACGGGAGGGGCGCTGGAGGGGGTGTTGGGGGTGGAGGTGCGCGCAGCGAAGCTGGAGTGACTGGGCTGCCTTCAGCTACTGCTGCAGCCAGCCAGCCAGCCCCTTGCTGCCGCCGCCGCCGCCACACACGCCAGCCGGGCACAGCCTCTGTGCGCCGCTCAAGCAGCGGCTCGCGGCTTCTGCGCCCAGCTGGGGCGTGCGGCGGCGGCGGCACGGAGCTGGCTGGATGGCTGCAGCAGCAGCTGTAGCCAGCCCACGCCAGCTCCGCTGCGCACTCCTCCGCCCTGGCCGAGCGCAGAAGCCATGAGCTGCTGCTGGGGCGGCGCACGGAGCAGCCTCCGCGCGCCTCCCCAGCCCCGGTTCGCAGCTTCTGCGCTCGGCTGGGGCATGTGGCGGCGGCGGCACGGGGCTGCCTGGCTGGCTGCAGCTACTGCTGCAGCCAGCCACCTCAGCTCCGCTGCGCACTCCTCCGCCCCGGCCGAGCGCAGAAGCCATGAGCTGCTGCTGGGGCGGCGCGTGGAGCAGCCTCCGCGCGCCGCTCCAGCAGCAGCCCGCAGCTTCGGCGGTCGGCGTGCCGCCCAGCCCCCCTGCGGCGCGTGATGACGTCTGCGATGACGTCATCACGCCGCGCAGAGGCGCAAGGCACGCTGCCGCAGGCGCCAAAACCTCTGGCGCCGGCCCTGGGGGCAATGAAAAACAACTCCACACAATGCAGAGTACTAACCACTATACGACCATGGCCACTTTATTGTAAAGTTTTTTAATCTAAAATTTTCTGTAAAAACTTGCTTGCATAGGCGTGGGCTATGCATATTAATACAACAATTAATACAACAAAAACCAAAAGTCAAAACCAAAAGACCACAGCAATACTCAAAAACAAAAATCATGCAATAGTTTTATTAAGAACCAACCAAAATAACACAATACACTATGCATTTGTCAGACTCTGTGTCATGCTCGTCAGAGCCTGGGGAAGCACTGTCCAGGTTGGTCTAAGTGCTGAGCCCTGCTAAGTGCTGAGCCCTCGCACTCTCTCTCCCCCTACTGGGTTGGCTGACTCCTTCTCTCTTGCCCTTGTCTCGCCCTTACAGCCTCCTTCTCCACCTTGCCCCCCAACTGCTCCTCACTGGTTACCCCTGCTAGGCTCACTTTATAGGACATCCTATTGGTCCTCCCCACCAGGCTCTGTCCAATCGCAGCATCTCCTGCCCCCTCCCATCTGAGTAGCAGCCCTGTGAGCCTCCCTGGGGCTCCCTTGGAGTTCTCCCCACACCAGCCCCTCCTGGGTCTTTTAATGTCAATCTGTAGGGGGGGGCTGGCTGGGGCCCACCCTCCTGGCTGGGGCCCTGCCACAGCATCAGCATCCCTCAGGCCAGCCCCACTCATATGGGGGCCTGCCGTGTCTCTCTGCCATCTCCTGGGCTGCGCCTCCTTGCCAGGCCCAGCCACTGCCTCTGTGAATTTGTGGGGCCTTCTGAGGGCTGTGCTGTCGCACCAGACCTCCCTGCTGCTTCCATGGCCTCTGTGGAGCTTCTGAAGGGCCGTGTCATTGCATCGGGCTCTTTTGCCACCTCTGTGGCTGCTACAGGGCTTTCAGAGGGCCATGTCACTGTGCCAGGCCTCCACATTGCCTCTGTGGGGCCTCTGGAGGGCTGCACCACTGTGCCAGGCCCCTCCATCACCCCTGTGGCCTCTGTCTCCCTTGCAGCCTCTACAGGGGCTCAGGATGGCTACACCACCATGCTGGGGCCCTCCTCTGCCCCTGAAGCCTCTGAGGGGCTTCCCGGGGACTGTTCAGCTCTGCCTGGCCCTGTTGCGCCTGCTTCTATTGCTTGGGAGGGCTGACCAGGTAAGTCCAGGAGTTGACAGGTGGACGTCCCCAGATAGCAATCTTTCACATTCTCCAGAATTTTTCATCAGGCTGGAAGGGGTGTTACCTAATGGTTCTCCTTGCAAATTTTGTGAGGGAATTAGCGGCAAGGAAAGGCTTAGCAAGAGGGGGCAATAAGCAGGATCTCCACCTTTGAGGTCCCAACCCTCAGAGGAAATAACTAGGAGGGTGTTCTTCCAAAATAATAACGAACTTTATTGATAAAGAAATAAGGCTTACAAGAAAGCACACTCACAATGATTTCTAAGAAGGCAATGAAGAAATTAGAGAGAGAGAAGGAATGGGCAATAGTTACTTGTCTAAGAATAGTGTTTTCTGCTGAGAAGGACAGCTTGGAACACCAAGCATTCCTGCCGAGATGCTCAGGTTGGCTCTGTGACAGCTTTTTTGGATCCCAGAAAGCTGCATGCTTTGACTGGGCTCAGGCCAGTCCATTTATACTGTAAAATAGACCATAAGGCAGGAAGGCACTACTTGCCCCCAATAACACTAATTTAAAAGTTGTCTCTGGGAGAAAACAAGAAAAGGGGTGTTTCTCCCCAGGAGGTGATAAAGAAACAGAACATTTGTCTATTGGAGGTGACAGAGGGATAGAGATACAGCTTTAAGAGCCAAAACACACATTAAGAAATACCTAGGTTCAGCACGTGTTCTCTTACCTCAAGGTTTGCCGGGATCTGTAGGCGTCCTGGAAGCTTAAAGTTTAGCATTTACAGAGCAGCAGGGAGGGAAATACAGGCGCCTGTATTTCCCTTCCCCTTTCTGCTGCTCTGTAACTGCTAAACTTGTTCTCTTACCTCAAAGTTTGCTTGGATCTGTAGGCATCCTGGAAGCTTAAAGTTTGGCATTTACAGAGCAGCAGGAAGGGGAAGGGAAATACAGGCGCCTGTATTTCCCTCCCTGCTGCTCTGTAAATGCTAAACTTTAAGCTTCCAGGACGCCTACAGATCCCGGCAAACCTTGAGGTAAGAGAACACGTGCTGAACCTAGGTATTTCTTAACGTGTGTTTTGGCTCATAGTCTCTGATGTGGGTCAAAGGAATAGATAAATGTTGATTCTTATTGCAAAATAAACAAATTGGTGCTGATGGATGACTCAGGAAGTTTGGATAGGGAAGGTAATTTAACCTTGGGGGTGGGATGACTGGACATCAAAAGGGTGTAATTGGGAAAGTTCTCAACCGGGTTTGATTCCCCTCTCCTCCACGTGAAGGCAGCTGGATAACCTTGGGTGAGTCATAATTCTTCTAGAGCTCTCTCAGCCCCACCCACCTCACAGGATGTTTTGTCCTTTTCACTTAAAGTTTAAACCACCATTTATGAGCATTCACCTTGATCACAGTGGCTTCGGTATAGTGCTCCCACATTGCACACTGTCCAAAGCCGTTTCGATTTGACATCTTGTTTTTCATTTTACACTGGCTTTGAAACCTCAATACAGATTTGGGCTTTGGGGGCTTTGCAATTCACATCATACTTTTTTTTTTTTTACTTTGAGCAAGATTAGTAACGTTGCAATGTTGGAACCCATCCCCCCTGCTTTTGCTGATTGAGCTGTCCCCTGCCCACTGGAGAGGCAATTGGTGGCAGAGTTCTGAGGGAAAACATGTACCACTCTCATTTTTTTTTTAAAAAAAGCCAAGCCAGGAAAGGGTTAAACTGCTGCTGCTGCTTTCCCTCGCTGCTGCTTTAATTTGCATGTGCAAAACTGGCTTTTTTAACATATTGGCAGAAGACACGGAGGGAGGGAAAAGCAGCCATTTAAACCTTTCCTGGCTTAAAAAAGGAATTTCCAGTTATGATAATCCATCAAAGAAGAAGTGCCAAGAAATGGATGTGTGAATAGTGATTCTACAGACCAACTGGATTTGATCTCTTTTGATTGACTAGATAATTCATCACACCATGGTGGATATTTTAATTCACAGACCATCTCTTTAGTGTCTTGGAATGTTATGGGATGGACTAGTAGGCTGAGGGATGATGAAACAATAAATTTCCTAAGGAAGTTTGATATAATTTTACTTCAAGAGACTTTATGCAGATGATGCAGTTTTGCTTTCTAGGAACCCCAATGGCCTCAAGAGAGTTTTACATACTCTCTTGCAGTACCGCAGTCAAAACTGCTTGGAGATAAACTATACTAAGACTAAAATAATGGTATTTGCAAATAAGCCTAGGGTGTTTAACTGGTTTATTGACTCTCCTCCCATAGAGCAGGTCCGCTGCTACAGGTATCTTGGAGTTGTATTTCAGTTGTCCGGTTGTATGAAAGGACATGTTGATTACCTGACTGCTAATGCGCAGAAAAGCGCTGGTGCTATTCAGAAGTTTTTCTGGTCCAAAGGAGGTCGTAATATAGAAGCTGCTATTAAGCTATATTCTATAAAAGTATTACCTCAGTTATTATATGGAGCACCATTGTTACTTCAGACTGAATTGACCTTACTTGAAAGAATGCAATCAAAAATTTTAAGAGCTATTTTCCAAGTTTCCTCAAGTGTTTTAAATGCTGCAATTCATTTAGAGGTAGGCCTGCTCTCAGTACAGGCAAAACTGTGGATTATTGCCTTTAATTATTGGTTAAAACTGATTTTCTCACCTATTGGTCTTACTCATACTATGATACAAGATAATTTTGTTTCCCCATGGCAGAAGAAGATAGAGGTCAAATTGAACTTCTCTTCCCTGATTTCCCTGAACTTCTGTCAATTATGCTTGCAGGTGATAATCAAAATCTTGACTAGGATGGTTGCCAAATTTGGTTGGTTGGCTTACCAAATTAGAGAAGAGACAAACTGAATGAATGAATGAATGAATGAATGAATGAATGAATGAAAGAAAGAAAGAAAGAAAGAAAGAATAAATAAACTATTATGGTCTCTCTAAGCAGTATATACAGGCTTTGGATTATGCTCAGGCTAGAACTATTTTAAAACAAAGAATATTAGATGTCGAATGGCAGATGAATGTGAGTAGGATTAGGAACCCTATATTTGATGTAACTACACTTAATAAGATAACTTTGAAACCTTATATTAAAATTTTAGATAACAGTAACCATAGGAGAATTTTTACTCTTTTAAGATATAATGCCCTACTTTCAGCTATATTGGTGGCCAGATTTACTAGATCTTTGAAGATCTTTGAAGAAAGGCTGCATTTGCGGGATGGGAGCTGATGAAATATTAGAACATGTTATTTTTGAACGCAGCCTATATCAAAATATTAGGGAAACTCTGGTTATGGCTATTGTCAATTCCTATCCTGGTTGCAGCAGAATGATACTTCTGTCAATTATGCTTGCAGGTGATAATCAAAAGCTTGACTAGGGTGGTCGCCAAATTTGGTTGGTTGGCTTACCGAATTAGGGAAGAGACAAAGAGACAGAGTCATTTGACATTTGATCTTAATATAAACTTTTAGATCTTAGAATTTTAACCTCTTATGTACAATTTTAGATGGTATTCTATTTTATAATTGTATTACTTTTACTTGTTATTTAATACTTTTATTGTACTGTTTGCTGGTCTTGGACCATAACAATAAATCTATGATAGTATGTTTTTATTACATGGTGCGATGGAATGGACTTTAAAGGTTTCCTAAGGTGCCTGCCCGCCAAGCCTCCCAGAGGGTACCTTCTGGTAGGTATAAAAGGTAGGTGATCTTGTTGGCCACCGCAGACCAAAATGACCCATCCACAATCTGCTAAGAAATTCCTCCAGCAAAACAAGTTGGTGTATGTGGAGGCCTCATACACACAAACACACAACCTGGCGGTCAGACGACGTACATTCACCAGATGGGATACTTCATGGCATTGGGTCTGATGGTGTTGTCCACATCTCGCATAGTGTAGAGTTCAGACAAAACACACCAGCTGAACATACATGGAGCATTGGACGCCCCTCCAGTGTCGAAGCAGAGGCTGCCTCCAAGATGACCCACCATCCTGCCTTCGTGGAAAGGATGGTGGTGCGGGACCCATTCCCCCTTCCTCTGTGGGAACAGCAGGTGCCATTGATTGGGGCCACCATGCAGGACAACTGCATGTGCCACAGTTCCTGAACTGCCCTTGGTGCCCGAACCTGTCATCTGTGGACATGAACCACCTTCCTGCCTTTACGGAAAGGACATGAATCATAGCGGGACCCATTCCCCCGGTCAGAGGGGAGAACAGGTGCCATGGACAGGGGGCACTGTGTTGCATTACCATCTGCACAACAGCAGCTGAGCTGGACCTGTTGCTAAGAAGCGGCAGCAGCAGACACCAACCACCTTCCTGCCTCCATGTAAAGGAGGGGATGGAGTGGGACAAGTTGTTGGGAAGGGTCGTGGCAGTTCCTG